>NC_084461.1:37960000-38585000 GCF_027409185.1 Cynocephalus volans | reverse complement strand
ACAGAGCACAAATGGGATCTCTACAAATATTTGCTTTCATAGTAATTCAAATTTGGGATTTTAAAATTCTATTTATTAAGGAACATTAAGAGAGGAAAGAGAAAAGTTAAAGACTGCTTTTCCATGGCACATGAAAAATCCTAAGATAACTGCAGCAGGAAAGACCTGAACGACATTTGAGACTATCTCAAGGACTCACGAATAGCCTTTGAAAATATATCTATTATGATGGAGTGAAGTTTCAGGTTTACGAGTCATTTATAGTACATGGTTTCCTACAGGGAGAGTCTTTTGTCTTTATCTTTCAGTGTGAATTCAGTGGTAGCAGTCAGTTTACAGAAGATCTAAAACGTGCAAAGTCAAGTTTGCCTTCAAACTGCATGTTACACTGCCTCTTCATGAGATAAATATTACATGAACGATGACACATCTCAGACAGTCCAGTTGCAAATGATTGTCTATTACATCAATCACCACCAAGCATTTACAAGTATCCAGCTTTCATCTGATAAAGTATCTTTAGTAATAATAATGAATGCATATGTCCACACTGATTTAGCAGATACAGCTTCTTTCAGAAGAGTTGACTATGAAGTAAACTTGTAAAGTGAATGCTGTGTTCTCATTAATGCCAGTCACCAATTGAAGATAATTTGCTACAGGAGACTAAAAGATGGCAACAAGTACAAACTAGGTGATTAGTTCTACAAAATACTGCATAACAGAAATAATGGCTCTTCTGTTTAAAACAGGAGTCTGCATACTTTTTTTTAAAGGGCCAGACAGCAAATGTTTTAGGTTTGTGGACCTATGGTCTATTTCTTAGGTATTCAACTCTGCAATTGCACTCTCAAAGCAGCCATAGACAATCTGAAACAAATAGTCATGACTGTGTTCCAATAAAACTTTATGGACAAAAACAAGCATCTGATCTGAAGGCCAGTTTGACAACCCTTGGTTTAAATATTTGTTGGTCCAAAGAAAGAAAAACAAAAAACAAAACAAAACCGAGGTAGCTTATTTGGTACCACATATTGTGAATTATATGAAAATAAATTTCCTATACATCATATCATATTTTTAAAAGCCCTTTGAAAGTCATATAACCTCTTTTCTAAGTGACAAATTATTTATTTAGTAAATAATCACCCCTTGAGTTCTTTTTGGTTTAAATATATATTATCTCACACTGCATGTATTTGCTATGAGGCACACTGTTACTTGAAGTACTCTTTAATGGTACCTATGCTTGAACTCTTTGTTAAAATCATAAATCTTTTTATAAATGTGATGTGTAGGTTTGCTTTCTCAGTTTATAAATTAATTTGTATTAAAGCCAGGGAACACTTAAATAATAAATTCAAGATTTTTTCCTCAGTGCACAAGTGCATATTATCTGAAAAACCTGTTCATCACAAGTAGCAGCTCACGTGGACAAAGGGCCTTTCTGGAACGACAGATTCAGGAGTCTTCTCCTGGTGAGAGGATCCTATATGTACATGCTAGGACTCTCCTGTGAGCAGTGATTCAAGAGTTTGTTTTGAAGCTATGGAACTAAGCAGAAAATCAACAGGCAGCAAGTTAGAAGAACTCAAAAGTCACAACTCTGGGATGCATTAACTTTCCAGAGTCACTAAAGTGTTTCCTGCAGGGTCACCCAGGGTGAAAAAATGTTTGCCTTGGATTTCATCTTTGAAAAATGTGTGTTATGTTTTGGCAAAGAAACCATGCTAGGAATTGGTATACAGTGTACACATGTGAACACCGGAATTTTTGGGTGATGCTTAATCATCCTTCTCAGGCTTCTAAAAATTTTTTTACAGACTTCTAAAATGAAGGATTTTAGAAGTCTATGCCCACAAACAGATTTCCAACTATTTTCTTATTATTTTGGTTCCAAAAGAAATTGAAGATCGTGATATATGTTTACAACCAGATGGGACCTCCATGAGATTTCACTAACAGTGGCCCAAGCATATGCACAGAGAGGAACAGGTCTCTTGTAAACTAAGTGGTAAATATCTACTTACCACTGACTATGGCTCAGCAAGTTGCTGGGAGTTAAAGAAGGATAAAAAAGTTAAGACCTAATACTTATCTTACAAAGAATCCTTATATCCCAACAACTACATGTGAAAGCAAAAGCACTAACATGTGAAACTAATGGCAGTCATTATCTGGGTATTTCAGGCTAGACAAGAGTCACTGCAAAGTCTGTATCTTGAGATAAGTCAATACTGCTCTTTGCATTATCTATCTATATAAATGCATTATTTACATTTTATTTTGCTTATCAAGGGACAGATACAACACATTGCACTGGTAAGATCATCTTTACTCTCTTGATCTGTTAAGAGACTTAAGCCAGCTATTTTCTCTGCCTCCATTTCTTCTTGTATAAAGTGGGTCATTCTACCTGCCTTCCTCCTGTTTCAGAGAAGCAAGGAAGGCAGATAAACTGTACCCCTAGGATGTCTGGCGATATCTGGAGATTAATGCTGTATATGAGTCAGAAAAGGCTTACCAAAAGTTTGGGTACAAGAGAGCCAACATAACAGTGTCCTTAAAAGGGATCACAAGAATCCATGTTTACTTAGTGAATTGTTTACTGAATTGTTTATAAACAAGTAGACTGTCAAGAATTCAATGTCAACTTCAATGTCAGAACCCAGTGTCAGTGCTACTCTTTAATGCATGGCCAAAGTTCAAGTTCTTTGTAACAAATAAATGCATATTCATCCTAAGATACCACACCTGCAAGGACACACTTCCCTTATGTTGTACTTATGTTAGCTGCATTTTCAGCTAGTAAGCCCTTGAAGTTGAAAATATCTGATGAAAAAGAATGCTTAAAGCTGAGATGTTCACTCAGCCCTTACGGGGGTAGTGATGGGCCACGGGCAGTATTAGGACTACTTATTATTTCCTTGGCAGCTGAAGTGCCAACAGGATACCACAGTGATACCTGAGAGATGTCCTGTAATGTACCCCAAGAACAGACCATGACACTAATTCCATGATCTGAAGTTAAGATTCTGTGGAAGGCTTTTGCAAAAGACTGTATTTATACTCAGCCATGGACAAGAAAATTTCTTCTTTGGTTTATCTTTGTCCCTCCCTTTTCACAGATGGCTGCTGAAGAGCATGGAGGAAGCTCTGTGGTAGCCAAAAAGTACTTAAGATATTGGGAAGAGCCTGGCTTCTATTTTGCATCTTTGAGTGTAAAATTCAACAAGCATTCAATAAACACTCAGCATGTGCAAGGTACCTACAAGGTACTGTTGTATATACAAGGATGTATAAGACATAGTCCCTATTCTTAAGGATAGTATAGTTAATTAAGAGGGATAAAAGCACTCAGAAGTCTACATTAGGAACCAAATGACATAATGATTTTATGGTCCAGAATAGAGTTGAGTATGGGCAATTTCACATTCACTTTGGAATAAGATAAGAACCGTGAGAGAATACAGGAAATACCATGTAAGCTTACCATAGGGCCAAATACTATTCTAACTACTTTAAATATATTAACAATTGTAATTCCCACAACAACTTTATGAGGTAGTTACTATTAGCTTCTCTATCTTAGAGATTAAAAAAAAGCTAAGGCCCAGAGAAGTTATGAAACTTAGGTAAGATCACACAGGAGGTAAGCATTAGAACTAGAACTTAAACTAAAGCTGTCTTGCCCCAGAGGCTGAATTCTTAAACCACTGTGCTGTACGATCTCTGCTTAAGAGGGAAAAAGAGAGGGCTACAGAGATTCTGAGGACTGGGAAAAAGTTTTGTGGATAAAATGATGTTTGAAATATGACTTAAAGGACAAAATCCATTATTTTGGATTATTTCAGATTGGGAGGAAAAGAAGGGAATTTCTGGTGAAGGGGTCAATATGAACAGATATAATGAAGCAAGAATGCAGGAAACATAAATATGGGGTACAGAGGACACAAGGGAGATAAGGCTAGAAAAGTACAAAAGGTCACTGTTGTAGAATTTCTTGAATGCCTGTGAGATAAGCTTACTTGGAATTTGGAAAACAATAGGGAGCTACTGAAAATTATTGGGCAGAGGAATCCCTGGATCAGAGGTAGGCAGGAAGAATTAGTCTGAAAGCAGAGAATAGAGAGGCTTAAAATAGGGAAAAGTAGGAGATAGGATGAAAAATCAGGAGGCTGGGACCAGAGTCCAGCTGAAAGTGTATTAGAACATAAATAAGCAAGATGAAGTTACAATGTTAAATTTTTGTCTCATGAAAATGTATTGAAAGAAAGTAACTCAATTGTGAAGCAAGTTGTTTGTGAACTTCTAAAAAATTTAAGCCACTCATTTGCTGAGCCCATCTAATATGACAATCTTTTAGAATCCTTTAAAAACTTAACTCTCACCTCAGTCATTAATTTTTATGTTCAGATACATATTTTCATAAAATCTTAGACTAATTTATGGTGCTAGGGGCAGTTAATGAAATTTCAATATTTTGCTCCAGTTGCATATTCATTTTATTTTGAAGTAAAATGTTATTGGTCACAAAATTTACACTTTTATACTACTATGTGAAAAAGTCAGTGAAAAGGAATGACTTTTAAAAATGAGTAAATTCTCCCTCAGAAAGATGTGCAATTATCTAAAAAATTCTCTCTATATATATTTAACAAGGTCCTATATATTTGGCCCAAATGTCCATCAAATCCTCTGCCAATAATCAATCATGAGAAAGAAATACAATTATTGAAAAAGCACAAAGAATGTGGAACCACAGCACCCTAGCTGTGCATCTGCTTTATTTGAGAATACTAAAAATGTTTTGTTTTTCTCTAGGAGATTTTAATCATCCTTATCATTCTCTCCAGAAACAAAAAGAAAATTTCTTCATGATAAATTTATAGCATTACTTCTTTAATATATAACAAAAATGTAGATATATTTCTTTAAGCTGTAAACTCCTTCTACATCCTTCTTACTTAAGTGTGTGTTTTGCTTCTCTATTCACCCTGGGCTGGCCTTTGCAGAAGTGGCATATGTCAGTATCCATGTATGTAAGCTGAAAAGTCCTCATGAGGTTGCTAACCAAAGACAGCTTTTTCCAGAAAATATTTCTTAAGAATCTACTCTGTGGAAGGTTTGTTAACTTGTGTTCATTAACACAGAAACACCCATTCACATGGATTGGCCCTTTCATCAGCAGAGAGCAAAGCCCTGAGGGCTCAGAAAATGGACAGTTTTTGGTGAGCAAGAGAAGGAAGAGAGGATGACAGACAGCAAGGGGTGATTCTTTAGGTGGTTCATAGCATGGGTTTATTTTAGCTGATCTGGTTTGACCCTATGCTTCTCTGCAGAGCTACTGATACTTTGCTGAGGTTATTTAACTAAAGATAAATGATGTTCTGTAGGTATGGATCTGTGAGTTGTCTCAGGACAGGATTCATCAGCCTGTCAATGTTGCTTAGTAATATAATTGGATTTATGACTTGTATCTAGTTTTGGTGGAACCTGGGGCTGGGGGTCTGATGGTTAAGATGGCCACATAGCTAGACTGTGCCTACATGACCAGCTCACTATAGGAGACCCCACCATGGGCAGACTTTGGACTTTATGATATCGAAGTGCTTGGCAGGCACATAGGTAGTGGTTCCAGACCTGGAGACAAGGTGGATAATGTGTGACCCAGCAGTGGGAAAACAAAACGCTCTGTACTGAGATATTGAGACCCCAGCCAATGCATATCACCTTTTTACTATTGCTATACTATGTCCTTTGCCTGTAATAAAGATGTTCTAGGAGTATGAACCATTTGATGCCTACGAGTCCCTTCAGCAATGAACACTTAAGGTGATAATGTGTAATTAACACAGAAAGGGAGATCTGATCCTCTATGAATGGCCCCAGGCAGCCGAGAAGCTTCATAGTAATAAAGGGTGTTGGTGGGAATTGCTAAGTATGAAGAAGAATGGGTAATCAGGGTGTTATGAAAGATTCTTCCATTTAATTCATTTATTTGCAACATCATTTATTACTAATTATGTTCAAGTACCCTTTGAGATACTGTGAGTATTTACCACTCTGAATAATACACAGATGTTCATAATCCAAATGGGGAGATAAGATATATGCAAATGTCTATACTCCAAGGCAGCATTGAATATATTCCTAAAGAGTGGCATTATGGGCTGAATTGTATCCTCCCCAAAATTCATATGTTGAAGTTCTAACCCCTAGTACATCAGAATTTGACTATATTTAGAGAGAAGGTCTTTACAGAGGTAATTAAGTAAAATGTAGTCATTAGGGCGAACCTTAATCCAATATGACTAGTGTCCTTGTACAAAGAGTAGAATAAGTTACAGACAGTTACAGAGGAAAGACCATTGAAGATACAAGGAGAGAGGCTTCAGAAGAAACTAATGCTGTCGACTCCTTGATCTGAGATTTCAAGCCTCAGAACTCTGAGAAAGTAAATTTCGGTCATTTAAGACACCCAGTCTGTGGTGGTACTTTGTTGTGGCAGTCTTAGCAGACCAATACAGTGGTATGGAATATCATGACCTCTCTCACAAACAAGCATGGAAAAGGGAGGAATTGCTTCCCGCCAAGGGTATCAATGTTTGAACCTTAAATTTGGGGCAGAATTTATATTTACAGAAATGCAGGGTGGGATGGAAGGAGGATAGTTCTGGAAGATGGGATGACATCAGCAGTGTCCCAGAGGAGGGAAAGCACAGTGCGTCTGGGGAATAGTAAGTAGTCTAGACTTAAAAGCTAGGGTGACATCATGCATGGTGGTTTTCAGTGTCTTGGGAAAGGTCTGCAGTTTAACATTCAAGTAGTGGGGAGAGCTCTAAGGATACCTAGTGCATGAGAAAATTATTATCGGCAGAGGAAGACGGATCTAAAGAAGAAGAGATGGGGAAGAGGGTGGAAAGAGAGAGGAGGTACACAGCTACTAAAGGGTTATTCCAGTAGCCTAAATATAAAGTAAAGGTAGCCTGGAGAAAGGTGGTGGCATTTATTTCATTTATGTTTGGTCAGTTCTATCTAGGACTTGTCCTGAGAGGGTTTTTATTTTATTTTTCTTTCATGAGGTTTTATTTTGAATCTGAAAATTTAGAAAAGTATACATAAGAAATGTGTAAATTGTAATTGTGTATTCTTAGGACATTTCATGTTGAAAGCTAGCTTTTCATGTAAAACTATGTGAGCTCCTTGATGTCAGGAGGTCCTTGATGTCAAGAGTAATATCTTACTCTTTCTCTCTCAGGGTGCAGAGCTAAAAGCTGGGTGCATAGTAGAGAGTTAAGTGTTTGTGATACAGTGACAATGTACACAGTGGCACAGCATGGTGATGTGAACACCTGGGTCTGTCACATCTGAATGAGATACTTGTGATGATAAAGGTGGCCACGTGTTCAAGTGTGTGCACTACGGCAGGTGCCCACTGAAACTGACATATCCACTCACATGGGCTACTTTATCCCATCACTCCTGGGGCAGAGGACAGGTGACTTTTAATAAGGAGAAGCTGGAAGGATAGGATCTTTCCTTGTGTGTGTGGGGAGGCCAGTGTCTATGTGGTTTACCACATATGAATGATAATCAACTAGTTGTCTTATGTATCACAAAAACAGGAGATCAACTTACCACAAATGACTAGGAGGAAGTTATTCAACACATCCACCATAAATTGAGGTTAAATTTCAAAAAGGCACAATATTTAGGTTCCTCAGACCCTGTGACCTGACAAAGGAAATGGCTTAGAGAAATCATACTACCACTTTAGGGAAAAGCAGAGAGCAATGTACTATGCTTGTGTGTGGAGCACGGTTCTAATGTGAAGTATGCACCATTAGTAAAATGTTCTTAACTGACTCCTTCTCATTTCCTTACAGATAGTAACAATAGGTCACATCATCTGTTGAATGAATGCTTCAGAAACTACTGGCTGGGACAACTCAAACACAACTAAACAGCCACCCCTTTTATAACCCCGAGTGTTAATTAGGGAGATTAACATGTCAGGTGCTTCTAAAACAGGAGGGTTGTAAAGCGTTTGTGGTCTGGCACAACTGAGAAGTGGATGATAGTTGTTAAAAAAAGCACCAACCCTCCCTTTGGGTTACCTCCAAGAAAATGATGTTTAAATCTCACATTAGAAATTTACTCTGCAATTTAGTCATAAAATCCAAATTATGGTTTTATGACACCAGAATTACCAACAAAAACAGAAGTAGCTTAAACTCAATTAAGTATACCATCTTCCTTCCTTTATTGCATAATGTGGACTCTAGCATATATGCAAAAATGTGCGTTTTGCCTTAAAGTTCAATATAATTAATTCAGTTATGCAGCTCACACAATCCCCTGTGTTCTGTGTGCAGTGCTGACAAATCCACTAAAATGTTAGGAGGAAAATGCTGTCATGGAGCAATGGACAAAGTTCCATGGTGCACAGAAGGCAGAAAAGCTGTTTGGGCCTAGAGGATTTGGAGAAGCTTCCCCACATAGCTGATGTTTGAGTTCAGTCTCATGGATGAAGAGAAGACTATCAAAGGGCAACGGAGTGATGTGTAAGGTCATTTTAAGGAGAAAAGATAGTTTACACAAAGGCAGAGTTTTGAAGCCAAGGCAATTTGGTTAGACAGACAGCTCTAACCTTCTACCAATGTAAACATTAGATAAATGCTTCAAAATAATAATAAAAATAATCTTAAAAAGGATTTGTAAAAAGAGGCAGTTTCCTAAACTCAGTAAATAATTTTTGATCCATGATAAATCATTTCCTTTTTTTTCCTCCTTCATGAATTTGGCCTTGCTTAACCTCCAAGCATAAACAAAAAAGAAAGATAAAGAAGTAAGCCTTTTAGAGAAGTTGAAAAATAAATCCTAAAGTATAAATATTTTGCTTGCTTGTAAAATTTCAATTCAGTCACTCTTCCAATTATCAATATCCCAAATAAAATAGAGAAAAGATAGTAGTTTAATTATATTAAAACATGGAACACATCACTGAAGGCAGTAAAATGACTAAAATTCTTACTTGTCCATAGGCCTGAATTAACTCTTTGCAGACTCTGGGACGCTCTGGCAAGGCTAGCTGGTGCGGCTGGAACAGAAAGAGAAGAAAACCATTAGTCATCCCTGTAAAAAATATCAGATATGACTTTTGTACAGCATCATTTTCAAATGATAAAATATGACCCTGTCACCTCACAATACACCCGCCCTTTTAAGTTAAAATTGCCTTTACCCACTAAAAAGAACCATAAAAATCAGAGCAAATGGAAACCTGGTTTTAGTTATCTTTGATCTCATGCCGAGACACAGTAGGGAATAATGAAAAAAAAAAAAAAAAAGGCTTTCTATATCATTTGAGTCCAAACTTGAGCCTTGCTTGTGAAAACAAGGAAGAATACAAATTCATTTTTAAAAAAACAGTATAAAAACCAGTTCGGTCAAAGAGTTTATTTTTAGAAATAAAAATGTGAGCAATCTTTAGAATATCTACACTGAGGAAAAGACTGCCTCTTCAACAAGTGGTGCTGGGAAAACTGGATATCCATATGCAGAAGAATGAAACTAGATATGTACCTCTCACCACATACTAAAATCCATTCCAAATGGATTAAAGACTTAAGTATAAGACCTAAAACTGTACAATTACTAAGGGAAAATATAGGTGAAACACTTCAGCAACTAGGTCTGGGCACAGACTTTATGGACATGAGCCCAAAAGCACAAGCAGCAAAAGAAAAAGTAAAGAAGTGGGACTATATCAAACTAAAAAGCTTCTGCACAGCAAAGGAAACAATCAACAGAGTGAAATGACAACCTACAGAGTGGGAGAAAATTTTTGTTAACTATGCATCTGACAAGGGATTAATACCCATAATACACAAGGAACACAAGCAATTACACAGTAAAAGAACAAATAACCCAATTAAAAAAATGGGCAAAGGAGCTGAATAGACATTTTTCAAAGAAAGACATACAAACGGACAACAGGTACATGGAAAACTGCTCAACATCACTAGTCATTAGGGAAATGCAAACTGAAACTACATTGAGATACCACCTCACCCCAGTTAGACTGGCTAAAATAAAAAAAATGGTGAGTAACAAATGTTGGTGAGGGTGTGGAGAGAATGGAATGCTCCTGCACTGTTGGTGGGAATGTAAATTAGTACAACCACTATGGAAAACAGTAGGGAGGTTTCTCAAACAACTACAGATAGATCTTCCATACAATCCTGCAATCCCACTTCTGGGTATATACCCACAGGAATGGAAATCATCATGTCGAAGGGATACCTGTACTCCCATGTTCATGGCAGCTCTGTTTACAATAGCCAGGACATGGAACCAACCTAAATGTCCATCAATGGATGATTGGATAAGGAAACTGTGGTATATATATACTATGGAATAGTACTCTGCCATAAAAAAGAATGAAATTCTCCCATTTGCAACAACACGTATGACCCTGGAGAATCTTATGTTGAGTGAAATAAGCAAAGCACAGAGGGATAAATACTGCATGTGCTCACTCATAAGTGGGAGCTAAGAGAGAAAGAAGGAAGGAGAGAAAGACCACAGTAGTGCATTGGACTTGCAGAGGGAGAGAACATACCTTGGGTTACAAAGTGGAGTGGGGGAGAAACAGGGAAGGGGAGGGAGGTTGTGGATAATTGGGTGTGGGACATAGGGTACAAATGCAATTTGTGGTAATGGGCATATTGCCAGTATGAATCTGGCCTTCACATCTTGGGCACGAGGGGTGACAACCAGCTTTGTATCTCATGAATATTCATAACAAATAAAATAAAAAATTAATAAAAAGACTTTAAACCCCCGTCCCCAAAAGAAATGAGGGAAGTAAAAAGTTGGACAAGAGACACAGAACTTTATGATATAAGATAGGCAATAAGTAATCTATTATAAAAGCAGTTATAATTTGATTGACACTAGTAATAGGTTGCACACAAAACAGGAAAAATGGGAAATGACTAATATATTTGCCATTCCACCTTGAAGTATTATGCTGGGTTGCTTTGAAAGCATCTCAGCTATAAAAGTACACAATTACTGTCTGGGCTTGTTGGATAAAGGTATTTCTCTAGGATTCCCCACATCGGATCATGTTACCTCTGCGTTATTCTTACATGGGCAGCATGGCCTGGGCCCACAACAAAAACTGAGTTTTACTTCAAAGCCAGTGAAGCTACCTGTGATATTGTGAAATATATATTTGGTCTTTCTCCTATTTCTTGGAATACCATACAGCTCTTAAATCCTTGTCTTCTTGCATACTATGAATTGACTGACATCTGGGGACTCCTGAAGAGTCTGAGGATGGGGGCTGGCCACAGGAAAGATCAAGGCATAATTAGAGGGTTGGGACTTTTCAACCTCACCTCCCCAAATATCCAGGGAGGGGAGAGGGGCTGAAGGTTAAGCTGATCACCAATGGCCAATTATTTAATCAATCATGCCTACCTAATAAAGCTTTCATAAAACCCCCAAAGGATTAGGTTTGAAAGGCTTCTAGAAAGCTAAACACATAGAGATCTGAGAGGGTGGTGGGCACGGAGAGGGCAAGGAAGCTCTGCACTCCACCCTATGCCTTGCCCTATCCACTCCTTCATCTGTATCCTTTGTAATATTTGTATAATAAACTGTAAATGAAAGTGTTTTCCTAAATTCTGTGAGCCATCCTAGCAAATTAATAGAACCCAATGAGGAGGTCATGGGAATCCCAATATTGCTGATTGATTAGAAGTGTAGGTGACAACCTCCTACTTGCAAATGGTGTCTGAAGTGAGAGGCAGTCTTACTGGACAGAGCGCTCAACCTGATCGTATACCCAGTAGATAGTGTCAGAACTGAATTGAATCAGGGGACACCATGATGGAGTCTCCTGAATTGAATCAGGGGACTCCAGCAGATGGAGCATGCCAGTGCATTGGTTGCTGATGGGAAAAAATCTACACATACACTTTGGTGACCAGAGTGTTTTTTGTTATGAGAATATAGTAAGAGAAACTGAATTTGTTTTTTCTATATCTTCTCAGACTTCTGATACTTTTGTTTCAGTCCTTAATAGAAACCCACAGTAACAATATCAAGAAGTCTGTCTCTGATATAAAACAAGGAAGAGGAAGAAAATGCAGATGATCTGGACAATGAGCTGACCAACTCCTCCTGTATCTCTGAATTTTAGAGCTGGGCGAGTCCAGTCCACCTGCCCCTGAACCGCTTTTTAATGTACTTTTTCCATTAACTCCTCCAAGTTAGTTAGGAAGCTGCCTTTTGGTCTATTGTTCATAATATAAAACCCAACAGATGAAGTCAAGATCCTCTTCAATAAACACTGAGAATTCTAACTATTGTAGGTGTTTTCAGTCTGGGCCTATCATTGACAGTATTTTCCAAGTGAAGTTAGGCTTTGGTGAATCAATATTTTAAACAGTCATACAACATTTTAAATTGTGATGATCAGTTTTGAAAGTGTTTCTTTTCATTCTCTCTCTAAATTTTACTGCTATCTTCATCTCCAGAAGCTCATTTACTCCCACATGCAATAAAGAATCATGACAAAAAAGCAAACAGAATACACATTTCCTGGAGTAAACGTTGTATTACGCATTAATTTCAAGGTGATCAGAAGGCAAAATTGCACTTTGACAGTCCTCAAGTCTACTTGCTGCCTTGATACTGCAAGTCTTCTTTATTACTACCATTATGATCTAGAACAATTCCCACCACCATCACGAATTTCTTGCGACGAACTAGATAACACTTTGTTTCATTACCCCTTGCCCTAAGTTGAGTACTAAAACATTACTTTTGATCAAGTTTCAGTAAGTTTATATAACTTCCAATGGTTAATGATATGTTTCTTGACAATTATGCTCTACTTGAGAGAGTTTTGATAGCTCAAAGGAAGAAAAACTTAAGTTAATCAAAAATAATAGTAAATAAAGAGAGCAGGGGCAACTTTTGGAGGTGACGGATAAGTTTATGACATAGATTGTGGTGATGATTTCACAGATACATAGTTATCTTCAAACTCAAAGTTTTATATATCAAATATGTTCAGCATTTTATTTGTCAAACATTCCATAATAAAATGATTAAAGATAAGTTAATCACGGGATGGCGCGCACACACACACACACACACACACACACACACACACATTATTTTGATCAAAATTATTCAGCAAGTTTTTCTCAATTTTCAGCTCAAATCTGAGGAAAGTAACAGATGATAGTTTCCAGGCCTTAGATCAGCAGTAAAGTTGATGAGTGTTTCCAGAATGATGACTCAAATGGAATGTGGGGGCCAGTTATGAGACCCCAAGGAGAGTGCAGAGCTAAACCTCAGGCCTGGAAATGCTTGGGGAGCCCTGGCCACTCTTGACTCTTCACAAACCAGGATTGTGCTTTACTTGCAAACAGACATCTGGTGCTTTCCCCTTTACGGTGCATTTAGTGACATCTTCATCAAGTAAAATGTCTTAGCAAACAGTTTCCACAAATGAGATGAATCAAGACATAAGAGGAACAAATGGCATCCTTGTGAAAAGACCACAGATTTACGGCGGTGTTGAGAGGGTGCGCATTACAAAAGTAAAGCACAGTGAACAAAAGTGTGCTGTCATAGAAAATGGAGGTGTCACACAGTCATCAATTTGATTAGTGTTAAAGCCATGTACTTAATGTCTAAAAGTGCTGAGCAGTGAGGAAAAACAAATAAAGGAAGACAATAAACAGAGAATCACAACTCCAATAGCAACAAAAATTAGTGAAGCCATAACAACTGTGGCCTTAGTTATCATCTGCAGGATTCCATTAACTATTCCCTACAGATCAATAAATACATCTATAGGGACTTTTAAATGCTGGGGTTATAAAATGAACAAGCTGCAGCCCCTGGCCTCAGTGAGTCTACAGTCTTCTATTCAGAGATTTATAAAATATAAAAGAAAGTCAAGAATTGGAGGAAAACTGGAGTGGCCCTTAACGAATCTGGACAAGCTTCCTGGGGAAGGTGACTCCTTGAGACAGGTGCTAAATTTGGGATAAACCAGTAATGAAGAGGAAGGAAAAGGGCAGTTCAGGCCAACATTGCACAAAGGCACTGAGGTAAGACACAGCCCAGGTACATAAAGAGCTGTGATCTGACAGGAGCAGATGGAGCACACCTGAGCCAGGATGTGCTGAGTTGGGGAAGAGTCAGGGGGCACACTGGAGAGGACCTTGCCAAAGCACTTAATTTTGATTCTGCAAACACTGGGAAACTATTGATTTGCCAGGCTCTGAAGTGGAGTTCCTCATGGTGGGCTTGCCCAAGAACAGTGCCGGAAGACCGGAACTAACTGCAATCTAACTGCTCCCTACCTACTCACAACCTGCTACTCAACTTCCCAACTGAAGTGCATATCTGGACCTCGTTTTCCCTGTCTGTAAAATGAGGACAGTAATAGTATCTACACTATGTAAGGTTTAAAACAATTAGTACATGCAAATCATTTAGTCTACAATGTAAGTGATTGGTAAATGTGAGATATTCTTATCATTGTTCCTATTATTGTCATTATTATTATTGCTAGCCACTACCTTGACAGCAGAGCGTATGTTTTCCTGTGAAGAATGTAACAATGCTTTTACATTACACTTTGTATGCCTAAGGTTTTGCACAGTTGAGGACAGCTGCTGTCATTAACCCAGCAAGACCCCCACTATTTCGTTCCTCCCTGCGCAGGTTCTATGTAGGCAGTGAGTTCTGTTTCTCTAACAGGAAAGTGGTATCAGTGGAGTGGGGGATGGAAATCTACTTACGTCAGTGCTTCAGCCTGTGACTAAATGCAGTCAATTCCAGTTCTCCACTGTACTATTATGGGAGCAAGAGTGGGAGAATCAATGTTCTAGTAAGTATCATAATTCACCAGTTGTGCAGCAGTGACATTTAGGACTAGCCCTGAACAGACAGTGCAAACACAAGTAAGTACGGCATGGTGGTATTGCATAGGGCAAGCATTCTAAGCAATGACAGATGATGATGCTTGTAAAGGGCCTCGCATGGCATCTGGCATAAAACAAGCATTGAGTAATGTCGGATATTGTTATTACTGGTAGCTTATGGTTATGACAATAATGAGGATATCGTAACTGTCATAGAATCTTTATTTCAAGACTTCTTCTGTGACATTTTGTTTTCTCCCTTGGACAGCTTAATAGCTCTCCACCCAGCAGCCCCGGATACTGCTCTTACAGCCCTTGCCGTAATCGCTTATCTGGCTGTGCCCCATGGTACACAATGAGTTCTTTGGGGCAGGTATTGCTGCTTTCATCTTTGTAACCTCTGTTATGAGCACAGGGTATGGTACATAGTGGAATAATAAAGTTTGCTAAATAAATGAGGCAGATGCAGTTAATTACAAATGTTTTAAACTTTGGCTTTGGGCTAAAAGAAAATCAGATAAAAACAGCTTATTCTCAGCAAATAGTGTCTCCCCTTGGAAATCTCAAGTTTGCTTGACTACTTATCCTGTCTTTTTGAATTCTATCTATCCTTGACCATATTCCAGAAATTTTCCCTGCTCAGGTCTTAACCTTTAAACCTTTTTCCAGGCCCACCTTTGCCTTCCTGTTCTTTTTTTTTGTCAAATCATGATCATCATCACCAAAGAGTTCTCAGTTTAGAGTCCTTATCTCCCAACAATTTGCCCTAACAATAAGGATCAAGTTCAAGCACATTGGCCACATTGATGTCATGCTCCAGACCATTCTGCTGCCTCTGAAAGGGCTGACTAATGGGAAAGCAAAAAAATAAAATAAAATAAAATAAAATAAAAAAATAATGTGTATGTGATATTTATGTCTTGCATTTATTGTATGCTTAAGATGTACCAAGCACTGTACTAAGCATATTTTATGGATTTTTCCATTTTACCCTCACAACAACTCTCTCAAGTGGATATTATTATTAGTTACATTTTACGGATGAGGGATTCTATGGCTCAGAGAAATTAAGTAACTTGTCTAAGGCTACCCAGCAATCACATGGTAGAGCACAAATTTAAACTGGGGCCAGACTCTGACTCCACCCCATCTCACTATTTCCCCAACTTGCCTGAGCACCAGGACCTACTGTGGCATTTATTAAACATAGAGAGTCTAGGGCCTTGACTCAGATCTATAGAATCAATCTCCAGAGCCCTAGTTGATGTGGGCAAGGTCCTGGGAATCTGTGTGTTTACCTTGTCCTCTCGCTCCCCTCCACGCCATGTGATTCTTATGACAAGATACATTTGGGAAACTGCTCACTATCTTTGCTGCTCTGGTCAGGGTCACTATATCATCCGGAGAGATCTACTTCCAGGACTCTCCCACCATGTGCTGATAGCTGATGCTCATTAGGAGGCACCTGATAGAGCACATGCTAATTGACTTATCTGAATGCTGCAGACATTCTGGAAGTTATATCGATGGGGCCAGGTTGCTCAGGCTTTGGGCACAAGTACCTCTCAGGGGTCGTTTCCTGAGAAAGCAGTAAGAGGAGTGACATGCTCGCAGCCAGGACTCCTCACTTTGCTCTGTTGTTGGGTGATGTTATAGAGCGGGTCATTGGGCTGCAATTGTCTTCTTGTTCATGGCTGTCCCTTGGCACACCAAGTCCACTGGGGCCAAGGGCAGTGACAATTCTAAGCTGGAAATTCCTTTTTTTGTGGCTCACTGGATTAATTGAATTCTCATCCACAGTTTTTCCTGAACTAAAGTATATATCTTATACATTTTATGACTCTTGGCAGCTCTAAAAGAAGCCTGTGAAATCTGAACAGGAAAACTTTGGGCCTTTCAAGTGGACAGTATTACCTTCCCATGTATCCACAAGGGAGTGTTTCTTCTATTCTTAAACAGTAAATCACGGAACACATTACGTGAGAAAGATAATTTAAACAACAACAACAAAAAGGAACTGTGAAATGATGCTGGTGGTTTCAACCAATTTTTAATGCTAAAAAGGCTGCTTTACTGTCAAGTCATATATAACAAATCTGGAAGAGAAACCAGTGTCATGAGAAGAAGCACATGCTTAAATAAATCTGCAGCAGCCATATTTTGCTATAAACGTATTTTGAGGGTAGCTGGGCCTGAAGGTAACAAGAATCAATGTGCAATGAGAGATCGTAAAGAACTTCTTTTCTCACAGGTCTGATCTTTGGCTTAGAAGGACAAATGTAAATGTTTCTAAATAACTTCAAACTTTATATTCCTTTTCTGTCTGGCAGTGCATCTGCTCGGTGAGTTTCTTACAAACATCCTCCTGATACAAGCTTAGGACAAACTGAGGACATCTACTTGCAATTAAAGACATATTAGAGCCTGGCTTTTCAACTGTAGCCCTCTGCATGATAAGGGCAGTTAAAGGGGCAGCGACTTTTGGAAGAACACATTGGTGGCGGTGTTTTTACAAGAACTGAGGGTAGCAGATAATATGATTGCTGGGTCTCAGATGGCCTGCATCTTCCTTGTGCAAAGCTTCCCAGCAATTCCTCCCACTTTCCCTTCCTACTGATACACAAGCAGTGAAACATCCTGCCCAGCTAGCCACCCTAAAAGCTGCTTTTCATTATGGAGAACAGCAGGGGTGTCAACACCAGGCCATCGGCAGTAAGCGAGTCTTCTACACATGTGATAGCAGGGGCCCAGATTAATCACAGCAATGATAAAAGTAACAAACAGAATCACAGGTTGTCACTGGGCCAAAATCAATCCTGGATAGGTCAGTCTGGGGCATATGACTGAGACCAGAAGTATAGACAGAGTATTAGAAAGTCACACCAAGGTGTACGGAGAAGGACAAAAGTGTCTTTTCCCTTATAATGTTGTCTCAGATGCTTTTAATACCTGTGAATTCACTCACTAAAAACAATAGAGCCAGACTGGTTTAATTAAGTCCGGAGCTCAGATGGTGACTCACAGGTGGTGTGCAGGAGCCAGCATCTCTTCCCATCTCTGTGTTCAGTGACATCACATCATTAACTTAAAATCAGCCTTAGTGGCAATATTTACACTACAAAAATTGGCAAATGCTACAAATCAAGGCTTTTACCATCCAAGCCTGTGCAAACTCCATCTACCTTTCAAGGTCACTCTGAGTATCTTCTCCATAAAACATTTTTTATTTCTCCCAGTTGGAATTCATCCTCTTCATTCTTTGTACTTCCACAACACATTTTGTTTTTTTTGATATCTGGATCATGACACTTATTATTCCCTGTCTAGTATCTTAGTTATCTGACTTGCCCAATGAATGGTAAACCCGAAGTTTGAAGGCAAGGACCATGCCTCATCCTCCTTTCAATCCACCATAGCACCAGCACAGTTCCTTAAATACAGTGAGTTCTTGGCATTACAACTTTAGTTATATTATTATTTTGAATTTATCAGATATTTTGTGGTCTCTGGAGTCTCAATTTGAACAAAAGAAGATTCTAAAGTACATCATCAGACCCCATAACGAGTGTCCTCCTGGGACCATGGCGACTCAAACTTGAGGCAAAGCCAGTATATTTTAACTAGTTTTCATGATTTCTAGTCCCTTGCTAGTTTTGGTGAGAGAAAGAAATAATAAGATTGTTTAATTTCCTCTGCTCTCTTTCTGTCACCTGGATGGATGCAGTTGCCTGGTTTTGCACACAGCAGTGAGCTGGTCTTTTGATACTGAGATACGTGGTACTTCTTGCTTGTTTACTAGGCTGAAACTGGTAGTAGTGACTCTTAAGTCCTTGGAGTTGGTTGTTTTGGCACATTCATAGATCTTGTTCAGACCAGGTGGCATTTCAGGAGTACAGCATGACAAGAGTGTCCTAAGAAAGCATATCCACTGGCAGAGGTTTTAAGGTGTGTTTTTCTTCTTCTGGGCAAAGACATCTTTCATAAACAGGTTGGTTTGGGCTCCTGCCACTCTGCCTCTCATTTCCAAGCTTCACTTGTCAATTTCCATCCACCATTTCTTGAACAAATTCCTGTTCTCTTGTGAAGCTGGTATTTGAGAGGTAGAGAAGGTGACCTTGAGTTACAATTGCTGTGTGTGAGCACTTACAATGTGCCAGGTCCTGTCCTAGATGCTGGGAAACAATGGAGGAGAGAGCAGATGGAATTCTGCCTTCCTGGACTCATGTTCCAGTGTGTGGGGGGTAAATAGTAAACAGGTAAGCAAATAGAAATGTAATATGGTGCCATGTAGCAAGGTAGAGTAGTAGGACATGGGGAGAGCGGCTATTACAGACCTATTATAGAGTGCGGTAATAAGTCACACATATTTTGTGGAAAAACATTCCAGGCAGAAGGAAGCAAGAATATAGGCCTTCAGATGGGTTTGAGGAGTAGCAAGGAGGCCTTGTGGCAGGAGCAGAGGGAGTAAAGGGTTATGTGGCGTGTGGCTTTAATTCTTTAATTACCTTTATCATGCAGAACTTGGTCTGGGTTATAGACACAGACCAGAGGTCCATTTGTTTGTCCAAAACATATTTATTGAGCACCTATTATGCCCAAGGCACTATGCTAGGCATTGGGATATGATAGTGAACAGACTAACACAGATTCCAAGGTTCATTTCTCTCCATTCCCCTAAACAGATCCTCAGCCCCAGACCAATGTGTTTGCTCACCATCTGGCTCATTCCTGATTTTAAGTCTTTGCTCACTTTACACCATTCTCATTCCTTTCTCCAGAATGGGGAGAAGATCAGAGGTAATTCAGAAATAATAATTCAGAAAATGAAACAATGCACATACCCATAAAGTGTTTAGCAGAATGCCTGGTACATAGTAAGTGCTTCTGATTATGATCACATGTGAATTAATGGTATTTATTATATATGCCACTCATCTGATAGTTACTTATGTCTTATGTTGTATCTTGCATTCCTTACTTTGCATGTGTTTATGTTCTTGCCCCCTCAATTAGACTGAAAGTCCTTTGAAAGTAGGAACCACATTTTCTCCTTTCCAACCTTGCACACAATAGGCCCTTAATAAACATCTGTAGTATGACAGCTATCTGGCCTGTTATTCTAGCAACCTCTCTTTTCAATTAATATATATCAGATACTAGTTTGATTAATATCTACTATATTTCTTGTTAACTATTATTAGTTAATAAAGAGTCTTAGTAGAAAGGCATGTACATTTCACAGATATATTTGTCACATTTGTATGTAGTAAAAGAAAACCAAAGACTTTGACACAGCTTCCCTCAAATACTTGATTCAAACATTTTAGGTTAATTTTCTGGAGGCCAACTTTGAAAAGGAATTGTTGAAACTCTGCTTTATGGCCAACATGGAATGAGTTCCAAAAACTATTTTGCAGTAGAAAATGAAAACTCTACCAAAAAGTGAATGAAGATGAATAAAGTGACAGTCTACCACAGACACGTACCTTGGCAGTCAGGTACCTGGTGCTTATTTTTTTTGAACTTTGCCCTTTCAGTTGTGTAGTTCTTGGCTCTAGTGAGAAGCATCCTTCGTGGATGTTGAACCTTAAATCTAAATCTAGCTTTGGTTAGAGTTTTCAAAATGGACAATTAAAATTAGAGTCAGAACAGCCAGTCAAATCACAGAACCTCATTTACAGTAGAAAATTATACTGGGCATGAAAAAAAAGTTTTACGACACTTTTATGGAAGAAATATGTTTAAACTGAAAAGTAGCTATATGGCAGGAAAAGCCTTAAAGTGTAGAATATAAGTTTTGTTTCTTTGCTTGAATCATGTTTAATGTGTGATGATATGACATAAAGAAAAAAAATCAAAAGTCTTATTGATAATCCATATATGGCCACTGCTCTGGCCATAGATGCCTTGCACAGTGTGTCTTTGTGTCAGCCTGAAGGGGCACACTGCCCATAGGCTTTTTGGCAGGACAGGGACACTGTATGGCTTTAAACTTTCCCTGATCGAATGTGGGAAAAGAAGCAGCTAGCCAAGTTCTGAACAGAGTTTTTATTGTGCTGAGGCCAGGAGGTGAAGGGGGGTGGGGAGGGATAAGACTCCCACACAACTTCTGCACTGCTCTACTTTCTGGTGGATGTAAGTTTAAAAAGCTGACAAAGACACCTTTGGGTAGATGGGGCAAAGGAAGATCTGGGACTTTATGTAATGCAAGTTTCGGATCTGCAGCAAATGCTACACCCAAACACACACCCAAACACACACACACACACGCACACGCACACGCACACGCACGCACGTAAAATGAACTTCCTAGCAGCAACTAGCACAACTGAAGAGCAACCAAAATAATATGTATGAACATTTAGATCCTAACTGATCTAATATTAGCCCTTTGCTGTAAATTGGAAAACTTAAATTGTCTAGTGTCTTTTTAAGGGAGTGAGCTTGTAGGGAAATGGGATCTATAGAAGACAGAAACAGTGGGGCCACCACCATCATTTCAATGAAAACCACAACAGGACATTTCTCTCTCTAAGGAACAACATCAAAAAAGGATGAAAATCTCATTTGGAAAGTATACTCTGCTTTTGGCTTCTCAGGAGTTATGTTCCCAGAAACTTCTTTCTTATTCCTGGATCTTTTAAGTCCTTGTCTGAATGGCTGTCTCCACTTCCTAACTTCCCCTTCTCTTCTGAGTTCACTTCGGTTGAGATTCTGACTCTTCCCCTTCACTAAACCCGTTCGTGTAAAATCCAATGACCCCTTCTCATTTCTCAAATTACCCAACTTTCCAGATCCATTTGATCCAGCAGACCACTGCCTTTTAAAAATATGCTCTTTGCTTAGCGTCCATGATGCCCAGTTTGCTTGGCTTCCCTCTAATCCACTGACTATTCTTTCTCGGCCTCCTTTACTGGCTTCTCTTCCTCTGCCTGACTCCTAACTATTGTACTGTCACAGAACTCTTCCTTCCACTTCCTTAGCTACTTTCTTTCCTGCAAGGGGAAGACCATCAGGTGTCATGGCTTTAAACATCATCTTTACGTTGATGTCTTCCACATTTCTGTCTTCAGTCTGATCTTCTCCATTGAACTTCAGACTCTACTCAGTCTCTGCAGCATCTTCACTTGATGTCCCATAGGTATCTCAATCCTAACACAGAGCTCTTGAGTAATCCCTGACAAGATCCTTCCCTTTTCAGCTATTCAGTATCTCTAAATTGTTTCACCATCCACCCAGGTACTCAAGTCAAAAACTTATGTGTGGATCATCTTTGTCTCTTCACTTCCCTAACTCCTACCCCCTCACTGAACCCATCAACAAGTTGTCGATTCCATCTCAACCCATTCACTTCTCTCCATCTCCTTTGCTATTATTATAGCCTAAGCTCCCGTCCTCTCTTGTCTGGACTATCATATAGATTCCCAACTGGTCTTCCTGCTTCCACTTTTGTCTCCCTTCAATTAACTACCAAAACATTAAACCTTTTTGCAGTATAAATAAGATCATGTTACTTCACTGTATAAAATTCTCCAATGGCTTTCCATGTAATCAGAGTGAAGTCCAAACTCTTTATGGCCACCAAAATCCCCCAGGTAGTAAACAAGGTGGGCTGCCTACTCAGACTGCCTTTCCCCCTTCCTCCGTCCTGATAGAATCTTCATTTAGTTCAGGAGGCCATTCCTTCCCCAACTAGCTTATGTGCCTCAAGGGAAGCTGACCTAACCCCCAGCTCCACGAGTATGTATAATTGGATGGAGAATATTGTCATTCTCCTCTGAAAGAAGTGATTCAAGAAAGAAGATATGGCCTAAAGGGAATCTCGCTGGGGGCTTCTAGAAAATTTAAGAAAAAAAGAAAGCTGCAGTTTGGCATAGTCTCCTTGCTTCATCTGTTTCATTCTGACCCTGAAGATGAAGTTGATACCCTTAAGGAGGCAAAGACAAGAAAACTTTTAGGAAATGAGTTTGGAGTCACTGTATTTAGCCAATCCTAAAGCCGGTCCCACCTCTGGTTTTCTAATTATATGAATGAGTTAGTGTTCTTACAACTTAAGTCAGTTTGAATTATGCTTCCTGTTACTTGCTCCTGTTCCTGACTGATGCATTCCAAGAATGGCCCCTGCTTACCTCTCTTACTTCTTGTGCCAATGTCTTCTTTTCATTATGCCCCAGCCCTTTAACATGCCAAGCTTATCCAACCTCAGCTCTTGCTGCTCCTCTAACTTGAACAATCTGTGTGTGATTGGCTTAGGCCTCGGCTCAAATGGCATCCTCCTAGAGACATTTTGTCTGACCAAACAATCTAAAAGAGGCATCCCAGTCACTTCTAGGACATCACCATATTTTATTTTCCTCATAGCTCTTATTTATCCTTGTGTTGAGTTCTTTCATAATTTGTTTGTATTTTTGTCTCTTTTCCTATCTTCTCCCACTAGAACAAAAGGCCTCCAAAGCAAGAATTTACTTCATGGCGAAGAGTTGAAATTCAGAAATATTCGTTGAATAGATAAATGCATGAATGAAGCCCTTGGCCATGTATTAATGAGGCCTTTATCTACTTTCTGCTTGTTACTTTATTTACAACAGATTTAAGAGCTGTAGGCTATGTGCTCTGAAGGTATGCCTATAAATATTTTTCTGGAAACCCTAGGATTATTCCTTAAAATTAATACCAAGTGAGTGGTTGCTAATTTGCTCAACTAGGCATAAAAGGCTGTTAAAACAAGCAGAATCTTTGAAGACAAAGAGCTGGTAATCTGAAAAGAGTAGCTAATATCTTTTCCCTATCCTTAGCAATGACATCGTAACTGTTTTCTTATACTTAAAATTTTGGACTTGTCTATGATTCCTTCTTGTCCTATTAGTTGTCAGAACATACAATTGGCTCTTCCTTTCCTTTCAATGTTTCTTAGATTAATCCCTTCCTTTCTTTCCTATTTACTTCTCTGATGAAGCCTCATTTCTTTACTCATGCTTTACTCCAAAGACTTCTGTTATCTCTGCCCTGTGTAGGGATCCCTGCCCATTCTTTGTACTCCTGCTAGATTAATCTTCATAAAATATCATTTTCATTCTGCCATGCCTCTGCTTTTGGACTCAGATGGCTCCCTCTCATTTTCTGGGTTAAGCTCAAATTCTTCATTCAGTATGTTTCTTTAGAAGGTTCTGCTTTACCCCTCTGACTTCTTTCCCATCACTGGTTAATGCAAACACATGCTTCAGACAAGACAGCTTCCTTGCCCTCATCTGCCTGTGTCCTCTTTTCTGTCTCCTTAAGTTTTTGCTCTTTATCCTCTTCTGGTGAGTTTCCATCCCTCTCTTCCCAAGCAAAATCTTCAATTCCTTGGAGAACACCCCTCCTTCATAAAAACTTCCCTAATAATTGACTCCATTCTGACAATTTCTAAAATTTCACCCCTCCCCTAGAACTGGGCACTAAAGATCTCCACAGTGATTTTTCTTAAAAAGATTGATGAGGAGGAAGATGAGAGGAAAACTATTTGTATACAGTTACTACCACTAGGATGATCTCTCCAAATAGGAAAATATGACTCAAGTGTATGTTATAAACAAGTAGCACAGCAGTGTTAAAGGACACCAAGACTTCCAAAAAAGCTCTAGAAGTCATCAGAATGTGGGCTGTTTGTAATACTTATTTCTAATAATTAGAATCTATCTAAAGCTTCTAGGAAATAAATATACATTATTTTCCCTCTGTAGACATTTTCTTATAATAGATTGGTACATATTGGTGTATTCTAGAAATACTAAAACTTATAGTCACATAATTTCCTTTAATTAAAACTCACTAAGTATATGATTATTTTTTTCAAATTTCTACTACTAGGGTATAGCCATAGAGAGTAACCTACCTTGTCTCTTGAGCTTAACCACAGTATCTACTTACTATTCATAACCAAAGCCATGCACAAAGGTAAGGTGATGATACATCCATACTGTTTGGAAATGTCTTCCTTAAATCTATTTCTTGATAACAAAAGATACTGTGTTGACAAGCTGATTATGTATAATCAGTTCAGCTGACACATTTATAGTGAGCATAGCTCTTTGCTAGGTTAGGGCTAAGAAAAATTAGATGAAGACAGGATTCCTGGGCCTAGAAGTTAGGAGTCTAGTCAGGGAGCAAAGCTAACAGATCAGATGCCACCAGAGGCTCCTAAGAGCTAAAATGTTTAGAACTGATCTCTGAGGAGTTCAGGAAGTGCAAAGGGGTACACTTCTGTTGAAAGTTTCTGTAATTAGTAACATGAAAACAAAGCTTCTGTAGCCAGTAATATGAAAACATATGGAAGTATAAAGCTCATTGGTAAAGCTGGGTAAAAATATCTTTATTTTCTTTTTAGCACTTTTTTTTTTTTTTTGCTATGGAGTTTAAAAAACTTTGAGCATATTCTTATAAACTGCCCCTATTTAAATTTCATGTGAAGCAGGTATGAATTTTCTTCATGTAATCAGGGTGTAAAGAATGTCACATGGCTGTACTTCTCTAAAATGGATTTAACTCTGACTGAGTCTCCCCAACTCTTACCAAGTTTGTGATATAACTCCATTTCCTACTCCTGGGTCAAGGGAGGGTCCTTGAAGATCTTACACAGAGATAAACATTAAAAAATATCTTCATAGTCTTTCTCTTCCTTCTCTTTGGGCCCCAACTCTCTTTAATTCCACAAATGCTTGCCTCTCTCTCGTTATTTATAAATGAAGCTAGGAAGGGAAGTCTTGTTCTAGACCTGCCAACTCCTACAGTCAAGAGAATAAAAAGTCTTGGCAGGACCAAAACATCAATAAATACTCCTATCATACATGAAATGTTAAATGGCTGGTGTTCACCTTCCATTCATACTAAATGACTCAGATGTGTTGAAAGGCAGTAATTTTAAGTCATTATTTCCTTGGACTTGTAACTTA
Organism: Cynocephalus volans; assembly: GCF_027409185.1. Taxonomy (NCBI): domain Eukaryota; kingdom Metazoa; phylum Chordata; class Mammalia; order Dermoptera; family Cynocephalidae; genus Cynocephalus; species Cynocephalus volans. Next base: position 38,559,106 of record NC_084461.1, on the reverse strand, counting down.
GAGTAGAGCAATAACTTGTGCTCCATGCAACAAATATTCTCTATGTCCCATACAACTTGCTACTCAAAGTGGTGTGGTCTGTGGCCCGCAGCATCAGTATCACTTGGAAGCTTGGTAAAAATGTAGATTCTCAGGCCTCACCCAGACCTTCACAATCAGAATCTGCAAGTTCCCCAGGTGAGTCATATGTTCATTAAAGTTTAAGAAGCACTTCTCTTTGTAGTTTTCCTCCCCTTCTTCTTTCATACTTTTCAAACACATGGCATAATTCTAACAATTGTTATGGACCTAAACAAAACCCTTCCAGATGAGTAATGAAAATTAAGCTTTAAAGAGGAGCTTATTACAAAAAAGTAATACTGCATGTCCTCCCTTATAAGTGGGAGCTAAAATATTAAGAAAGAAAGAAAGAAACAATCAAAATAATACATTGAATTTCCAAAAAAAAAAAAAAAAAAGAGAACAGAACTGTGGTTATTAGAGTGGGAAAGGAGGAGGGACAGGGAGGTTAGCAAGAAATTAGTTAAGGGTCACAAAGACTGATTAATTTGTAAACATGAGTATACTAATTATCCTGATTTGATCACCACATATTGTACACATGTACTGATATTCAATTCTGTTTCCCATAAATGTATATAATCAACTATGTTTCAATTAAAAAACTGTCACAAAAATAAAATAAAAAGCTAATAAAAATGATGATAAAACTATTAAAAAAGGGGGAGCTTCTTTCTGTTCTTCAACATTTGGATGAAAACCGTATAACAACATCTGGGATTAGGTAATAAATAGACTTCCAATGAGAAGTAAATTCACATTTCACTTCTGAAAGGAACAAAGGATAGTTACACTCTAGTTCTAAATTTATGCTACTAATTTTACTAAATTGTGTATGGAGGAACTTCTGAGCTGGGATCGCTAAGCTGTAATTTGAGAAATGAAAGGCCAGCAATTGGTCCAGGTCCCAAACACAGTTTATGGACCACTTACTACAGATAGCAAGAAAACATCCTTTGAAACAGGGTACAGGCAGTTTTGAAAAGTCATTAGACTTGTGAAAGTTCTATTTGGCCTATAAAATTTGCGCTTGGCTCAACCACTTATACTTTGCAACGCCAGTTTATTTTCCAATCAGATAATCCTTTCTCCTAACGTCCCTAACTTCAGTAGGCCAGGGATAAGAAATATTTGTTTGTTACCCCAATTCTTCCCTCTAACTCCCACTCCCCATGGGACTTGATTGGAGGAGAAAGAGAGATTAGGTTAACATGTATCATTCCACATTTCATAGCATATACGCATGTCATTCATTCACTCATTCATTCGTTCCCACTTTTGCCTACTTTCAAGTAGCTGTTTTGAAGGTTCTTTTATGTCTTCAAGATAATGTCAAAGAAGGGTGGAACAAGATAGTTGACTAGAAGTCTACCACTTATCTCTTTCACAAAATAGACAAAACAACAATATTGAACTATATTTGGACAAAAATATTTAAAGGAGAGTTCAGGAACACATCAAAGGAATGCCAGTGAGCACAGAAACTCAGGATAGCCACGTAGAGAATGGAAGGAAACACCGGGCTTCCACTACCCCTCCCCCCTGGCCAGAAGCTGCAGGGAAACAAGAGGAACTTCTACATGCAGGGTACAAGTAAGTGAGAGCTGCACTGTGGACAACTGCAATCTAAGCTGCAAGGGAGCTGCAAGGGCCAGTGTGGGGAGCTGCTGGGAGCCCACATGACTACATTAATCCAGGGAGGAAGTTCCTGATGAATCCCCCCTACCCCCTGGTTCCTGGTCGGCCACAGCACATCACCATTTTGGGATCAGAGCCACAGCCAAGTGCATTTTGCCTTGAGGCCCAATAACCCCAGCATCTCCACAGCCCTAAGGCCCCCTCATCGCCCCAGGACTCCAGCACCTAAGCCCATGTGGTACCCTGCATCCTGGAAACAGGCAATCCAGTACAGTGTGGTGGCCACTCCCAGGACAGAGGGGGTCAATAAGCAAACTTTCTGGAACCAAAGAGTCTACCTACTGGGGCCTTCTGCAACTGTTGGCAGCCTTGTTCTCTTCAGTGAAGTACCTGTGCACATCTCCCAGGGGCACAGGCCCACTGTGGCTCCAGCAAACCCATGCAGAGCCACACATTACAGCTGGGAAGCTGGGAAGCACCCACAAGATCACAAGCATCTTGAGGGCACAGAGCACCATATGCAGCACTGGTGAACCCACCCAGGGCAACCTGCCCCAGCTGGGGAGCTGCAGAGTGACTGAGAATCTCTCTTGGTGTCTTAGAAGCCCACTGACAACCCTAGCAACTTAACCCAGATGGGCCCACTCTAGCTGAGTAGATGCAGAGCACCCAGCATCTCTCTTGGATGCACAGAGTCATACCCACAACCAAAGTGACCTCATACAGAGTGATCCACTCCAACAGGGGTGCTGCTGAGCAAACCAATGTCTCTCCTGAGGGTGAATGGCCCCATCAGAATCCCAGTGACCTCACCCCCTGAGTGGCCTAATTCAACAGTGAAACTTCAGAGCACTCCAGCATCTCTCTTTGGGATGCAGAGTTCCACTCATGACCCTGAAAACCTCACCCAGAGGGGCCCACCCCAGCTGAGCAGCTGCAGATGCACTCAGCATCTCCCTTTGGAGGAGAGAGTCCCACTGACAGTCCCAGTAACTTTGCCCAGAGTTGCCCAGTTCAGCTGAGGAGTAGCTGAGCATCTCATTGTCTCCTTTGAAGTCCATGGACCTGACTGTGACCCCAGCAATCCTACCCAGGGTTGCTCATATAAGTTGAAGTGCTGCAGAGCACATCAGTGCCTCTGTTAGGGCCACACTATCCTGGCTGGGATACCAATAAGCTTGCCCAGGGTTGCCCACTCCAGCTGAGGAGCAGCAGAGCACTGAAATGCTTCTATTAAGAGCTCAATACCTCACCCACGGCTTCATGCTGGTAACCCAACCCAGTGTTGCTCACTCCAGTGAGGAGCTGCAGAGTGCCCCAGAACCTAGGCCATTAAGTCATGCACAAACAACTCTGATGTTGAATACATTTGAAGAAATCATACAGAGAATATGCTCATCTGGAGCCAAACCTAAAACACCGTACCCAACTGAAACTATAGAATACATCTTCAGGAAAAGGTCTCTCCCTTCAAAAGCCACTCCAGAGTATTAGAAGAAGCATCTCTTCCACCAGATGCCCAGACATCAACATAGGGATATAAGGAACATGAAAAAAAAAAGGAAACATGACACCCTCAAGGAAAACAATAATTCTCCAGTACCAGACCCCAAAGAAATAAAAATCTACAAAATGTCTGAAAAAGAATTCCAAATAATACTACTAGGGAAACTCAATGAGTTACAAGGAAATACAAATAGATAACACCAGAAAATGAGAAAAACAATTCAGAATCAGAAGGATAGATTCAACAAAGAGATAGATATCATAAAAAAGAGCCAACCAGAAATCTTGGAACTGAAGAGTCCATTAAATCAAGTAACAAATACAACCAAGAGCTTAAAAAATGCTAGATGACCAGAAAAAAGAATTTCTGAACTTGAAGACAGGGTTTGTGAAAAAACCCAGTCAGATAAAAAAAGAAAAAGAAAAAATAACTAAAAAATTGAAGAAAGCCTATGAGGTGTATGGGATAACTTTAAGCACACAGACATCATATTATGGGTATTCCAGAGGGGAAGAGAAGGGAAAAAATCAAACCCTATTTAACAAAATAATAAATAAAGACTTCCCCAGCATTGGGAGAGATATAGACTTCTAGATCCAAGAGGCTCAAAGATCCCTAAACAGATTTAAACTGAAAAGGTCCTCTTCATGACACCTTGTAGTCAAACTGTCAAAAGTCAAAGGCAAAGAGATATTCCTAAAAACAGCAAGAGAAAAGCATCAAGTTACCAATAAGAGAATCTCCATCAGACAAACAGCAGATTTCTCAGCAGAAGCCTTACAGGCCGAGAGAGTGGAATGACTGGTATTCAAAATGCTGAAATTAAGAAAACAAACAAACAACAACAAACTCCCCACCCCAAAAACAACCAAAAAACTACCAGCCAAGAATACTACATCCAACTATACTACCCTTTAGAAATTAAGAAGAAATAGTGCCTTTCCAGACAAACAAAATCTGTGGAAATTCACCACCTCAAGACTGGCCCTACAAGAAATCTCTATGGGAGTCTTATATCTGGAAAGAAAAGAATGATATGTACCATGATGATAACATGTGAAAGAATAAAACTCACTGGTAGAGCACATACACAAATTAGAAACAAAAAGAAATTATATCTTATCAATACAAAAAAAGAAAATAAAATCACCAAAAAGGAAAGATAATAGAAGAGGAAGAAAGGAACAAAAGATATGCAAAACAGCCATAAAAAATTAACAAAACATTAGAAGTAAGGGAATACCTTTCAGTAATACTGAATGTAAATGGATCTTGTAAATTCCCCATTTACAAGGAAAATTTACAAGATATAGACTGGCTGAATGAATTAATAAACAAGACCCAACTCTTTGCTGCCTACAAGAAACTTACTTCACCTGTAAAGACACACATAGTCTAACGGTGAATGGATGGAAAAAGATATTCCATGCAAATAAGAAAGTAAAAATGAGGAGGATTAGGTATACTTGTATCAGATAAAACAGATAAATCAAAACCTATAAAAAGGACAAAGAAGAACATTACATACTGATAAAGAGATCAATTCAGCAAGAAGACATAATAACTGTAAATATAATCACACTGCACATCAGCACACATGGATATGTAAAGCAAGTATTATTGTATCTAAAGGGAGAGACAGACCCCCAATACACCACACTCTCAGCATTGGATGGATGATCTAGACAAAAAATTAACAAGAAACATTGAAATTAAAGTACACTATAGACCAAATGGACTTGACAGACATTTATAGGACATTTTCTTCATCAACTGTTTAAACATTCTCATCAAAAAGAAACAATAAATTTTTGTAATGATGAATTTCGCTAAACACCCTGATTTGATCACTACACATTGTATACATGTATTGAAATATAACTCTGTACCCCATAAATATGTACAATCAATACATTGCAATTAAAAAATAAGTAAAATAAATTTTAAAAATTAAATAAAATTTAAAAAAAGATAATGTCAAATTCCTGAAATAATTTATGAGTAATTTTTCATGTTTTTGAAATGATGCTTTCCAAATTATGGAGCTCTCCATAGCAGTTCCTGGAACAGAGCACTGCCAAGGAAAACACTTGGTTTGTCCATTTCTTGATAAGATTTATCAAGTAACTCTTATGTGTCCAACCAGTCATCAAATACAGATTATGCCATATAAGAGGCAAGGGTTGTGAGAAGTAAAAGTACCAGAGGTTCCCATGCTCAAGTAGATTACAGTTTTATTGAGAGGCCAGATAGGAATACACACTCTGAAACAAAAGCAGCAAGGATGAGTAGGAACTAACAAAGTATTACCAGAGGGCCTTCCCAAAACATTGCCCAGTGTGTTACTAACTAGATGTGGTTGGGGTCTCTGAAAGTTGGAACAACCTGGAAAGTCTACATGGATAAAGTAGAATTTGAAGTGGTTCCTGAAGGGTGGCTATGTAGGTGTTAAAGGAAGAGCAATGCCAAGAGTGTACAGTCAAACACAATACTATGCATTTCAACTTTGAAAGAGCTCTAGCTGAAATAGTTACAAAAGAAAACAATTTTTCCACTGGAAGAGAAATATGGAAATGATTCCCTGCATTTTGTGAGTAAATAAGGCTTGATTTGTAGGAGGTCTAGTTCCCAAACTTACATAGATAGTAGGGAAGATGTAAGGGGCCTAATGGTGTACTAGGAAGGCTGAGCGTTTCTGACCAGGGGCCACTACAGACAACACTGTTTATGAGAGTCGGTGCTCTGGGGTCAGATGGAAATCTCTCCTTGAACATGCACTTTTCACTCTTCTTGAACATTGCACATTAGAGCATGTGCAATTCTAATTTAATCCAGGAAAGACAAAGAACTTCCTAAATCTTCATTCAGTCCAGTGGCTTGAACTGAAATTACTTTGAACAGCCAACAGTTTTATAATATTGCTAAAATTTAAAACAAACAGATAAAAACAACAACAAAAACAACAAAACCTAGTAAGTTAACATAAGAAAAGTATTTGAGCATAATTATCCCACCACAGAGATGTCCTGGTCCAGAAATCAGAACCCAGTAGTTAGCAAATATTACCCTCAGTATGTCTTCCTATACTTCCCATTTTCATTCCTTATCAATTCATATTGCCTGATGGAATCTAATTCTGCACTATTACGTCAAAGTTATGCATTCTTGGCTTCTATCCAAGAAGCATTAAAAAAATAAAAAAAAATAAAAATGCCAGAAAAGAGTTTTATCTTTATCTATGGGGCTATGTTTCACAAAGGAATCAAATTATACTTTCAAAGAGTTTCCAGTATTAATTCTAGATGTTTGGCAAATCACCTATTATTGTGAAAACTACTGATATTATGACAAGACTAAATGGCTTTCCCAATATGCTTACTGGATGACCATTTCTGACAAATATGACGTCTGCAACTTCAAGTTTAGGTCAAATCAATGACACAACTCAGCTTCCCAGAGACATAAACTGCATGCCTTTTTTTTTTTTTTTTTTTTGAGTTTCTGTAAATCAAAACACCATGGAAAGGCCACACTGATGTCTTTGCCCAAAAACTATTTTTGGAGTGGAACTTAGAAATTTTCAATCACTTGTAACATAGAAACTAATTTTGCGTGTACATGTTCCAGGATCTCCTTTTGGAAATTAAACATAGTACCTGCATTTGATGATTCCCAGCCATCCCATATCTAAAGGAAGCAGATAAACTACTATTTTTTGGCATCTCAGAAATAGCTATTTTAAAGCAAATATGCTAATAATGTATAGCCTAGTAATACTATTTGTTAAGCTTAGCAAAGACATTCATAGTTTCATTCCATGTTCTCCCATTCCTGTTGCTTCTTTTACTATTCTTATCTCTAAATTTCCTCCAGCTCTTTTGTTCTTTATCTCTAATTCAGCATAATAATGTATCATGACAGCTAAATACAACATTTTCTTCTCCAACAAAATAACCAAATGATAAAAATAAATGGCTTCTTTGCTGCCTTCCCACGTATCATCTCCCTATATTAGCTCTTTGGTGTTTTGGAAATCTTAAATTCACAATAGGCAGAAATGGGAACATTATGTGGCTTCACTCAGGACGGTGCCATGGGCACACACATATTTAATGTGGAACAATAATACTAGCTGACATTTAATAATCACTTTTCATGAGCCAAGCACCATGATGCAAGCACTTCACAAAAAATGATCTAATTTAATTCATGAGTTAAACTTACAATGCATGTACTCTTATTACCATCATTTTCAAAATGTGAATTTTAAAGTGAGGCATAGATAGAGTGAGTCATTCACCCCAAGTCACACAGGTGGTAAAAATGGAACTGGGATTTTCATCCAGGCAGAGGTTCCAGAGCTCACACTCTTAAGCCTTACAGTCTAGGTGATATTTCTTCGAGTCTTTCTGTCTATGGGTCCTTTCAGTTGGATCATCACTGGAATCTGACAGTAGTAAATAAAAAATAATAAACATAATAAAAATGAAAATCATTGAAGGCTAGAGTTGGAGTGGACCTAATTGTTAAAAGAGCCATAATTTTATAGATAAAATAATTGGGTCTCATAGTGTTAAGGGACTGACTAAACCCACGCTAGTCAGTAGATGGACTAAAAATATAACCTCAGTCTCCAGACTGGTCTGCAAAGGTTCTTTTTACTGTGCCGTGCTCTCCTCCTCCTTTCTTCTTTTCTTCTCTGACTCTTTCTTATCTATTTTTCCTCTCCCATGTTATTCTTCTACTCTAAGTGATGCCTAGGGCATGAAGAAGCTTGAAATCACAAAGACAGAAGTAATGAGTCATAAATTTAATAAGAGTCCAGAAATAAACTGGTACACACTTTATACATTCCCTTTGATGGCTTTCTTTCTGCTTAAAAGGTATGAGTTACAGATTCTTTATATTTCATTTTAATAAGAAGTAAAAAGGTAGAAACAGATACAAATATACATAAGTATTGGACTAACTGATTGATTTTTTTTTTCAGCGCTCTGAAAGACATAGCTTTAGTCTAAGCAATATGAATTAAGTATGGGAGTGGGGTGTGTATGTTGGGGGGAAAGACAGAGGTTGGGAGTTAGCAGGACAATGATGAAATAGGACTAGGGATGAATTTTAAAGTTCTTCAAGAGATAGTGGCAACAAATACCTCTCCCCCAGCAGATGAACACAGTGGTAAACTGGGTAAATATTAGGTCAAATTTTAAAATATTAAAAAATCTAGCCCATATCAATAGGCATTGAGTGTTTAGAGATTAAAAAAACAAAAAAGTTAACTTGACATTGATCTATTTCTGGTTCCAAATGAATAATATGCTAAATACTTGCTTCTGGGAACTATTTAAATTATAAAAACAAGTACATAAGCTGGTTAAGTATCATTCATTTTGTCCTTTTAAAATAATGTGTATGGCCTTCTCTAATTCTGGCTAGTTCTTGTCTAGTTCTGGGGGAGGGCTGGGGGCCTCAGCAATGCCCCCCTGACATCCTCAATCAATCCCAAGGGTGGGGGAAGAGGGCCTCGACCACACCCCCCAACACCGGCAGCCAGCCCAGCCGTGACCACTGAGCTGCCACAGGAAGTGCTCTGGGCTCTCCTGACCTGTGGTGGTGGGGGACTTTGGGCCTTGGCCATGCCCCTCTGACACACGCAGCCAGCCCAGTGATAACCACCAAGGTGCAGCAAGAAGGGCCCGGGGTTCCTGAGCTGGAATTGTGGGGGACAAGGGCTTTTGCGACACCCCCCTGACATCTGCACCCAGCCCGGCAATGACCAAGCCACCGCTGGAAGCTCCCTGGTCTCCCCTGTGGGAATGAGGGGGCTGCCACAGGCTTCAATCCCACCCCTCCTCCTCCCTCCTTTTTCCATCGCATTTCCTTCCCCTTTCCTCTCTCCCCCTCCCTCCCAACTGCTCCACAACAGCATCCTAGAATGTAAAAAGTAATATTAATAAAATTACATTTTAAAAAAAGAACTCTCTAGCTATGTAAATGGTATTTTTTCAACAATTATGTGAAGTCTCCATTTCCTTCTATAATTCAGACAAATGTCAGAAAGGGCAAATTTACAGAGAGTGGAACACTGTTCATTCATTCAACAAGTGTTTGTTAGAAGTGACCAGACACTGTTATTCTAAATATCATGCTAGGTACAGAGATAACTCACACATGGATCCAACCTTCCGAAATTTTATAGTCTGACTGGAGATGAACTCATAAGTACAGCATGACCTGCAACACCTTATGTGATATATGAGATATTGATAACAAAGCGCTAAAAATGGTTGAGAATCCAAAGAAGGGAGTCAGAAAAGACTTCATGAAGATCATGGCAATATCTTGAAAGATGATGGGATTTGTACCTGCAGAGATTAAGCTCTTTATGTAACTAAATTTCCCTTCATCATTCAAGTTCTAGTCATTCTTACCCAAACACTCTGAATAGAACCCTCTTCTAATTCTCTATGAGGGCATCCTGTTCTTTTACTTTTGAGACTCTTACATGATCTGTAAGCATGCACTTATCTACTGACCTGTTTATTGTCTGTTGCTCGTCTACTAGATTCAAAACTATAATAAGGCCAGAAAACATATTTGTTCCCTAACACAGACCCAGTTGTATGTACAGAGCATAGCCCATGGGATGAGCACAGTAAACATATGTTGATTAATGAATTTTAATTGAAGAAAACAGGATGAGCAAAGAGATAGCAAGGATAAGCAAGAGTTATTTAAGAAAGAACAAAATTTCAAATAAGTTGAAATACATGGTAAAGTAAAGTGGTAGGTAACCAAGGCTGGAAAGACGGGTTGGGACTAGATTGTGGAGGACTCTGAACTCCAGGCTAAGAAAATTTGAACTTTTTAAAATTTAGATGTAATAGCCATATTTTTCCAACCATAAATTTAAACAAATTGCGTACATAATGCGTCAGTGGGACTATCTGTAAAAGGACTGTCTTCCAAAAGAAAACACTTAATATTCTTCAAGAGGGGAAATTACATAATAGTTCGGATATAGAAATATCAATCTAAAAGTTCATGAAGCACCTTCATCAATGCATTTCTTCATCTGGAAGACAAGGCAACATCTCTAAATTCTGCCAGAACAACCCATGTGTCCTAAAAGGTTTCAGTAGCAACAATGGTGGCCATGAAAATGCATCTCTCAGATATCCTATGGCAGAGAGAGTAACTGGCTTATGCCCTCAGCTGCTGTGCTGTGAAATCCAGCCAGTGATTTAGCATGACAAGGACACCAAGGCAGGCCCATTCCTGGGAGGTAGGGGATTCCTCTGTTAAGTGACTGTGGTTTAAAGACCTGTTATCACTTTTTTAACACTGTACTGCTGTCTAAGCTTTTCCTTTTCTCCTTGCCTCTTCTCTTCCTTCCCTTCTCTCCCACCCCTTTTTCCTTCCTTCCTTCCTTTCTTTGCTCCTTCACTGGGGTTAGATCTGCATTGCAGTCTGATAGCTCTTCCAGCCTCCTTCAGCTCCCTCCCCATTTTCCCTCACAAGCATTTCCTCTAATAACTCTCTTGCACATCTAATCCCCCAGTAAATCTCTTGCAGGTCTGCATCTCAGAAAACCCAGGCCAACACAGCAGCCAAAATCCCAGAATCACTATGTCTTGAGGAACAAAATGATTCCAACTAGTCAGCCACTAGCTGGCTGCTGAAGAGATCTGAAAACACTGTATCATGAGCTTATGAGCCACTTAGCTTTGTTTCTTCTTCTAAGAGTGGAATACATGCACTGGGTAAAGAGGCTGGCAAGCTCTGCAATGAAAAGAGAGCCTCAAGGACTTAGAGCGGTTCACACTCAGGTTAGTTTCATTGTCAAGGGCCTGCTTGCCAAGGAGGAGCCAGCCGCTGGAAGAAGGTGGCTAGTCTCGGTATCCAGGACTTTCTTAGTTTTCATTTTCCCCTTGAACATGCTATCCTTACATTTCCTCTATTCTCTTGTGAGTTTTGGCTGGTTGTCTTCTCTTAGAAATATCCTTTCTCTTCTATGACACATGAACTACAAAAAAAAAAAAAAAAAAAAAGATGAACTCCTATCACACACTTATAAAATATGCTTCCTGACATTCAAGGGCTTTCCTGAGAGCCTTGGCTGTCAAGAGCCTTTCATGCCTCCTGATTTACTATTTAAAGCCATGTTTGCATTTTAGTGATCATCACTTAAGGCCACTTCATCATCTCAGGTTTTTCTTAGTCACTGGACCATTATTTTCCCATCTCTGTCACAGATGGTTTTCTTTGAATTATAGAAAAGGAAGTTTAGATTTCAAATGATATCTTTTTCAAGAAGTCTTGAGCAAGCAAAAGATGACTGTTCACAATAAAGAAGAAATGAATCTGACTAACTTTGTGTCTTCCCACCTTAGTGATTTATTTCCCTCTTTAAACTTTTGATCTAGAACCTGTTGTCATTATGAAATTAACCAGGACACTTGGCTCTTCTAAGAAGTTCCTGTGGGTAGGCAGCATTGGTTGACTACTCAACAGCCAGGAACAAAAGTATCCCACCAAGAGCTAAAACGGGATCAGCCTAAGCTAGTTATGGTAACTCATTCACCTTTCCAGATGCTCCACCTTTCAACATGCTTTGCAACCAGAGGTGGCATGTGACAAGAGTTCTGACTAGAGAGACTAGTCATGCTTTGAAGATTTATGTGATGCCTGGTGTTTCAGCTGTCATCTGGACATCATGTAATGAAAATTATGAAGCTAAAACATCAACATACTGGTGGGAGCAGAAATCCAGAAAGAGCCTGATATCTTGATGACATCCTTAAGCTGCCTAAACAATCTGGAGACAGCTTACTTCTAACTTTATTTTAAAGTAAGCAGTAGATAGATGTCCATATGGCTTGAGTCACTTTTAACGAGATATTTTGTTACCTGCACCACAAAGAATTTCTAATACAGATCCCTACTCCTATCCCTGCCTGCACTTTGGATCCTTTTCCTTCCTAGCCCTTTCCTAGAAAAGCCTTTTTTTAGCAAATATTTACCTTATGAGTTTTATCTCCTACAGTTTAATAGTCTTCCCTTTTCTTAACTAAGGCTTGTATAGCCCCTGTGACCTGGTAGATCAGTTCTACATTCACAATCATCGTTTAGAAAATCAATGATCTCACTTCACAAAGTTTCCCTTAGAACAACTTCTTTGGCATTAACTAAAAGTTAATGCCAAATAGATATGGCAATATGATTTAAAGTTAAAAGTGAGTCCCTAATAATTCAATTTTCTTTATACTTTTTTAGTCCCCTGTCTCAGAATCTGCCTGCATGAGGCATCAGAGACAACAGGGGGCTTTTAATAGGCATTCTTGTTCAAAGACACTTAGCAGGACACTTCATGGATAGCGACATTTAAGATAACTCCCATCATTTGAGTTCTAGGGATACACAGGAAAATGACAAAATCAGTGTGTGACCACAAGAGTTCCAGACAAACAAACAAACAAAACCCCACCCCCAAGGATCATAAATGTCTGAATAAAAATGTAATCTTCTACTCCTACGGGAGGGTTGCAGTTTATAGGGCATCCAGATTCTCAACAAATATTAGCGTCCCTTCCTTTCTCAAAGAGGCAGTCTTTTCAAAACGTGGAGGAAATTTTAATCCCAAAATATTTTAAAGAAAAGGATGTTGAAGGAAAGAAGCTATGATGGATTCTGTGAGGCTCTAACCAAATACCCCTTCAAGGAAGGAAGTATTGCCTTCAGGTCTTAGTCACTTCAAGGATTGCCTGAGCTATAGAGATACACTTAATCCAAGGTCATACTCCTTCCTGGGGCAGCCCACTTCCAATATCCAATGACTGATTGATGTGGAATACAAAGTCCTGGCTATATCAGCCAAGAAGGGTGAGAGAGGGTGGCAACTTGATGGAACATTCTAGCTCCAGAGCTCCCTGTGGTGTCAGCTGAGGCTCCTATTCATGGGTGTTGTTCCTTAATAATCATCCTGCCCACTAAACTCCACCTCAGAGTTTGCTTCCTGTGAAACCCAAACTATAAAAGCAGGGACAGTGTATCATTGATCACTTATATGCTGGTTAAAAAAATAACTTAATCTGTAGTTTTAGCTATTTCTTCAACCAAGTATTTACTAAATCATTTGACAAGTTATACAGCTAATTCACTAATTTTTTTTCTTTCCTTTCTCTTCACAGTGCAGGATAGTCTAGTAAGCTGAGTTAAGTAAAAATATTTTAACAGTCAGAAAACAGTGGAAGGAAACTGGACTTGAGCTGAGCTCCATATCACCATCCAACATGAAAAATGATAATTCCTATAATAGGTCACGGGTTATTCCCCATTTGCTGTCCTGATTCATTTTCCTCTCTTCTCTCCCCTGCTCTGTGCTTGAGGAGATTGACCTCTATGACAGCATCACCCAGGTGTCCAGGCCCTCTGCCTTCAATTAGGTACAGCCATAGGGAACCATTGGCATCTGCCCCCTCTATGCTTCTCCGTTTCCCGAGGACACTGTGTTCCACCATGATGTCTCTGGTCATGTGGCTCCTCTCCCACTGCTCAGAGCCCCATCTAGGATCTAGAATACTGGGCTCTTTCAGGCCTGGGGGCAGTAAAGCTCTCAGCAATTGCTAACTCTGGATTCTTCACTGTCCTTGCTTGGTTTCCTTAACGTTACCAACCTTTTTATAAATAGATGTAGCAGTGTACTCTTCCTAGTTAAACCCTTTGCATATGCTATCTCTTTCTTCTCTGGATCCAGCCTGATAAAATTGGCATCTTTACAATTGAGTTTTATTTTTTGATTCTATAATACTGATAGCTAGTTTTCAAAAATAAGCAACTAAAAAGCTATCAGAAAAAGTAGGGTAGAATGAGATTCTAGGAATATGGATTTTGATGGAAACAAAAAAAATCTTTTGTTTCTATACTTGGGTGGTAGAAGCGAAGACAGAATTTGAGTTTCAGCAACAGACATAAGGAAAAATGCAGAATATGTGGTACTACATCCTATTTCATTATAATCTCACTTTTTTTTTTTTTTTTTTTTACATAATGTAGCTTTTCTCCAAAATTTATCTTTCTGGTTAGTTTAACGTGAGGGTTCGAAAAATGAGGACTGGATGTTTTGCATTTGCAATGCTATATACTATTAACCAGTGGCTTTCAATCTTCTTTGACAACAATCTACAAAAATAAATATATTTTACATTTTGACCAATAGGTACAGCACTTATGTTGCTGTGTGTCACTAAAGACCTTACCGTGAATGACACAATCTTTTATACTATAAAGTACAATGTGCACTTTACACTTCCGTTCTATGGTATCTCATTAAAAATACTGGTAGGCCTTACTAAATAAATTTCATGGCAATCTGGTAGTTGTTACTTGCAATGTAAAGAACATTGCTAAACAATGAACATTTTACTAGGAAAGAATTTAAATCCATGACATAAAAATGGATTTTCCATTCTTTTTTATTTTATGTTATTTTTTTGGCAGCTGGCTAGTATGATGACCTGAACCCTTGACCTTAGTGTTATAATACAGTGCTCTAACCAGTTGAGCTAACTGGTCAGCCCATTCTTTTTGTTTTAAAATTACTTACATAAGTGTAGTCTAGTCGAAAGGGTAACAAAAATGCTAAATAAAATTTGTATGTTTTATAGCTTAAAAAAGAATTTTCCCATTTACTAACATAACTCAATCAGCCACAGTAATTTGGGAAGATAGATAAAGCTCTCCTTTCCACTCCTAAGTGAGAAAACCACAGCTCAAGGAGATTAAGTCATTTGCTCATACTCATTGCAGCCAGACAATACAGAGATGTTCATCTCCTTATTGAACACTCTACTCTTTCGCCTCTTCCAGGTCACCAGTAAGGAATTAGGATCAGCCCAAATTGTATCTGAAAAAGTCAATAACCTCAGTAGTAAAACAATAAAAAAATATTTGTCTCTCTTACTTTGCCAGGAAATCTTGAAAGTAGGCTGAGATGTTCGGTGTTTTCAACATTCAGAATTCTTAGGAGAAAGTTATTAATAAGTTCTTACCAACATCAAATTTCTGCTATTCTCACCTTTATACATGCTCTGTTCCTCTATTATCGTTACCATGCTGAAATGGCCCTCTTCACTTTGTCTTTCCAAATCCCAGCCCCTTATTCAATACCCAAATTAAGCTTCTTCTCTTCCACACAGTATTCTTGACCACTCTCGTCTACCCTGTCCTCGTTCAGTTTTCTGAATTCTACCATCATTTACATAGGAACACAACATTTAGCAACTGATTATGCTGCATTGTTAGTTTGCTCTTATTTTCTTATTTTATATGTGTCATTTTTTAAATTCCAGATTGGACTATAAACTCTCTCAGAATAAGGATAACAAAGCCATTTTATGGCTATAACTTTCCCAGCCTTTAGCACAGTATAGAACACTTAGTTGATGTTTAGGAAATTGGTTAATTCACACTACAAACACCATCCTGAGCATAGCACCTTATAATCAGGAGGGAACCCCCAAATCCCAGCATTTCCCTGAGGAGTAAAAGTTTGGACCACACATATAGTGCCCCAACTTTCACAGCTCCTACCTGAAGGAATGGCTCCTAAATCATCTAGCTCTGGTAATAGATGGGCTTAGCATTTGCCAGTACCCCTGGACCAGACAGGACAAAGAAGTGGTTTTAAAAGGGTGTACAAGCACTCCTTGATGCAGTCCTCTGGGCTCAGTGGAGAGTGAACATGCAATAACTCCCAGCTCCCAGTTTCCCCCTTGAAGGGGTTTTATTGCACATTTTCTCACCTGCTGCCTAAGGGTCAAGCCTCTAACTAGCCTGAACCTGGGAACCAATGGGGCAGGTAATTAATAACATGTGGGTGCATAATAGGGCATGTGGACACTTCCCATGCCTTCTTCTCTTGGTTCCCTCCAGTGATAAAACTAAATGTCTAGCCTCTCCCTGGATGGAGTTTGTCCACATTGAGCACACCAAATTTTGTAACGCCAACCTGAGGGACTGTTTCCTAAATCACCTAGCTCTGGGAGATGATGGGGCTTGGCATTCATGAGTCCCACAGGACCACACAGAACAAAGAGGCAATTTTAAAGGGGTATGGGAGTACAACCAGCAGCTGTTTCCCTTAGCTCAGTGCTAAGAACAAGAAGACAAAAATGCCCAGTTCTCAGTTTCTCCCTGGAAGGGGTTTGTCTACATAGCTAATATCCCAACTTTTCCAGCTGCTGCCTGTGAGTCGGGCTTTTAATTGGCCTGCATCTGGAAGCTGATAGAGCAAGCAATTACTAGTCCTTTGGGAACCTGAATGGCATGTGGGCACTTCCTGCAGCTCCTCCCCCTGGCTCACTCCAGAAACAGAACCAAGCCTCCAGCTTACCCATTTGTCTCTGAGAGTGGACGGGACTCAACATTTGCTGGGCCTCTGGGGTGACAAAGAGCAAAACAGTAGGTTTAGTGAATTTGTGTTCTTAAAGAGAGTGCAAGCATTTGCCACAGATCCTCTCCCTGGCTTAGTGCAGAGGGTGTGGGAAATAAACTTCATCTCCCAGGTTATCCCTGAGGAGAGAAGGAACTGGACCACACATCTAACATCCTCACTTTTTTAGCTGCTTCTTGAGGGACAGGATTCTATCTTGCCTATCTTGAAGCACTGATGGGACTTGGCATACTGCAATTTCCTGAGAGACAATAAAAACAAAAATGATGGTTAGAGAGACACTCAGAATCTCTGGCCAAGCTAATTGGTGAGGATCATCTGCTACACAAAGCCAATCTGATAAGAGTGAGAGAGATGGCTGTTTTACCTGTAATGTGCATAAACCAATACAGATAGTCAAGGAAAATGAAGAACAAGAAAATATGTTCTAAACAAACCATCGAGATAAATCTTCAGAAGTTGATCCTAATGAAATGGAGATAAGTGATTTACACAAAAGAGAATCAAAATAACAGTCATAAAAATGCTCTCTGAGGTCAAGAGAGCAATGCATGAACAAAATGAGATTTCAACAGAGACAGAAAGTATTAAAAGCACCAAACAGAAATCATAAAGCTGAAGAATACAATGAATAAACTGAAAAATCCAGTAGAAGAGTTCAACAAAAAACTAGTTCAAACAAAAGAAAGGAGCAGAAACTTGAAAACAGGTCACTGGAAATCATCCACTCAGAGGTGCAAAAAGAAAAAAGAATAAAAGGAGTAAAGATAGCTTAAGGGACATATGAGACACCATCAAATGGATCAATATACACACTATGGAAGTTACAGGAGAGAAAAGAGAGAAAAAGGTAGAAAAAGCTTATTCAAAGAAATAATGGCTGAAAACTTTCCAAAGCTGGAGAAGAAAATAAACACACAGATCCTAGTAGCTCAAAAGACACCAAATAAAATTCAAAGAGAAACCCACTGAGAAACATTATAATCAAATTGTGAAAAAATTAGAAACAAAGAGAGAATTTTTGAAAGCAGCAAGAGAAAGTGACTTGTTCCTTACAAGGGAATATCCATAAGACTGAATGCAGATTAATTTCAACAGAAACCTTCTAGAACAGAAGGGAATTGGATGATATACTCACAGTGCCAAACAAAAAAACCCCTGCTAATTAAGAATACTTTACCAGCAAAACTGTCCTTCAAAAATAAAGGGAAGATAAAAACAAATTTCTTGAACAAAAGCTGAGGGAGTTTATCACCATTAGACCTGTCTTACAAAAAAACACCAAAGAGAATTCTTTAAGTTGAAACAAAACAACACAAGAGAAAGCAACAAAAGAGCATAAGAGTGTAGGAAATGTATTGGTAAAAATAAATATACAGACAAAAACAGAATACTGTATTACTATATTGGTAGTGAGTAAATCTCTTTTAATTCTACTATAAAAGCTAAAAGACAAAAAAAAAACCAAAATAAAAATAAAATAATTTACGTTAGTAGATTCCTACTATAAACAGATGTAAATTGGGATATTAATAGCACATAGTGAGGGAGGAGGAGTAAAAGCAGAGAGTTCTCATACACTAGTGAATTTAAGTTGTTATCAGCTTAAAATAGACTGTTATAACTGTAGATATTTTATGTAAGCTTCTTGGTAACCACAAAGAAAATACACATTAAAATTACACAAAAGGAAATGAGAAAGTAATCAATATTTACCAATAAAAATAACAAAACAATGAAACACAAAAGAAGAGAGCAAGGTAGTAAAAGAGGACAAAAGAACTATAAGACAAACAGAAAACAGTTAACAAAATGGCAGTAGTAAACCTTTCCTTATTAATAATTACTTAAAATATGAATGAACTAAATTCCTCAATAAAAAAATACAGAGTGGCCGAATGGGTGAAAAATCAAGATCCAGCTGTATGCTATCTACATGAAACTCACTTTAAATCTGAGGACACACATAGACTGAAACTGAAGGAGTGGAAAAAGATATTCCATGAAAAATAGTACCAAAACAGACAAACAAACCAGGATTGGGTATATTTATATCAGACAATGTAAATTTTAAGTCAGGAACTATCTCTAGAGACAAAGAAGATCCTTACCTAATTACAAAAGGGTCAATTCAACAGGAAGATATAGCAATTGGAAAAAATATGTGCACCTAACATTAGCGCCTGTATGTATATAAAACAAATATTGACAGATATAAAAAGAGAAATTGACAGCAATACAATAGTAGTAGGAGACATAATATCTCACTTTCAATAATGGATAGAGCATCCAAACAGAAAATCATTAAAGAAACAATAAATCTGAATAACACTGTGAAGCAAATGTACCTAACAGACATAGATAGAACTTTTTAACCAACAGCAGCAGAACACACATTATTCTCAAGCACACATGGAACATTCTCCAGGATAGATAACATGTCAGGTCACAAAATAAGTCTTAAAATTTAATGAGACAAAAAGATGGAAAGATATTCCATGCTCTTTGATTGGAAGAATTAACATTGTGAAAATGTCTATACCAACCAAAGTGATCTACAGATTCAATGCAATCCCCATCAAAATACCAATGACATTCTTCACAGAAATGGAAAAAACAATCTTACCTTTAATATAGAACAACAAAAGACTCCGAATAGCCAAAGCCATCCTGAGCAAAAAAAATAAAGCTGGAGGCATAACTCTACCTGACTTCTAATTATACTACAAAGCTGTTGTAAACAAAACAGCATGATATTGGTATAAAAATAGACATCCAGACCAGTGGAGTAGAATTGAGAACCCAGAAATCACCCCTCAGTCTTGTAGCCATCTGATACTGGACGAAGGTAATAAAAATCTACATTGGGGAAAAGACTGACTCTTCAATAAGTGGTGCTGGGAAAAGTGGATATCCATATGCGAAGAATGAGACTAGATATGCATGTTTCACCATACACTAAAATCAATTCAAAATGGATTAAGACTTAAGTGTAAGACCTGAAACTGTAAAATTATTAAGGGAAAATATAGGTGAAACACTTCAGCAACTAGGTCTGGGCACAGGCTTTGTGAACATGAGCCCAAAAGCACAAGTAGCAAAAGAAAATATAAACACATGGGACTATTTCAAACTAAAATCTTCTGCACAGCAAAGGAAACAATCAGCAGAGTGAAATGACAACCTACAGAGTGCAAGAAAATTTTTGCTAATTATGCATCTGACAAGGGATTAATACCCATAATACACAAGGAATGCAAGCAATTACACAGTAAGAAAACAAATAACCGAATTAAAATATGGGCAAAGGAGCTGAATAGACATTTTTCAAAGGAAGACATACAAATGGACAACAGGTACATGAAAAAATGCTCAGCATCACTAGTCATTAGGGAAATGCAAATTGTAACTACATTGAGATACCACCTCACCCCAGTTAGACTGGCTAAAATAAAAAAGATGGTGAGTAACAAATGTTGGAGAGGGTGTGGAGAGAAGGGAATGCTCCTGCACTTTTGGTGGGACTGTGAATTAGTACAACCACTAAGGAAAACAGTATGGAGGTTTCTCAAACAACTACAGATAGATCTTCCATACAATCCTGCAATCCCCCTTCTGGGAATATACCCAGAGGAATGGAAATCATCATGCTGAAAGGATACCTGTACTCCCATGTTCATCGCAGCTGTTTACAATAGCCAAGACATGGAACCAACCTAAATGTCCATCGATGGATGACTGGATAAGGAAACTGGTATATATACACCATGGAATACTACTATGCCATAAAGAAGAATGATATACTCCCATTTGCAACAACATGGATGACCCTGGAGAATCTTATGTTGAGTGAAATAAGCAAAGCACAGAGGGATAAACACCACATGCACTCATTCATAAGTGGGAGCTAAGAGAGAAAGAAGGATGGAAAGAAAGACCACAGTAGTGTGTTGGTCTTGCAGAAGGAGAGAACATTCCTTGTGCTACAAAGTGGAATTGGTGGGGAATGGGGGAGGCAGAGGGGGTTGGAGATGGAGATAATTGGGTGGGGGGCACGGGGTACAAAAGCAATTTCTGGTGGTGGGTATGCTGCTGATATGAATCTGGCCCTCATGCCACGAAGGGTGACAATCAGCATTGTATCTCATGAATATTCATAATAAAACTAAGAAAAAAAGAGTATGTGCTATGAACAAATGAGGTTTATTGCTGGGATGTAAAGTTGGTTTAACATAGGAAATCAATCAATGTGATGCACCATATTAACAGGATATAATATAAAACCACATGGTCATCTTAACAGATGCAGAATAAACATCTGACAATGTTCAATATCCATTCATGATAAAAACTCTCTAAAAAAATACCTATGGAAGGAAATTTCCTCAACACAATAAATGCCATTTATGAAAAGTCCACAGCTAATATAAACAATAGAGAAAAACTGAAAGCATTTTCTTTAAGATCTGATACAAGGCAAGAATGCCCACTCTCTTCACTTCTATTCAACATAGGAGTAGAAGTCCTAGCAAGAGAAGTTAAAAAGAAAAAAAAAAAAAATTAAAGTCATTGTTTTAGTCCATTTTGTTTTGCTATAACAGAAATACCTGAGACTGGGTAATTTATAAAGGAAAGAGGTTTATTTGGCTTACGATTCTGGGACAGCTGCATCTGGCATGGACCTCAGGCTGGTTCTACTCATGGTGGAAAGTGGCAGGCAGCCGGCAGGTACAAGCAGATCACATGGCGAGAGGAAGCAAGAGAGAGAGAGAGAAGGTGCCAGGGTCTTTTTAAGCAACGAGCTCTCATGGGAACTAATAAAGCGAGAACTCACTCATTAATCTCCCCTCCCCCAGGGAGAGCATTAATCCTTTCATGAGGGATCCGCCCCCATGACTCAATCAGTTCCCAACACTGCCACATTGGAGATCAAATTTCCACATGAGTTTTGGCGGGGACAACACATCCAAACTCCATCAGTCATCCTAATTGGAAAGGAAAAAGTAAAATTATACCTGTTTGCAGATGACATGATTCTATATGTAGAAAATCCTGAATACTCTACAAAAAAGCTATTAGAACTAATAAATGAAACCAGTAAAGTTACAGTATACAAAATTAACATACAAAAACCAGATGCATTTCTTTACACCAATAATGACCTGCCAGAAAAATAAATCAAGAAAACATTCCCATTTATGGTAGCTTCAAAAGGAATACAATTTAGGAATGAATTTATTCCTAAAGTAAATTTAAAGAAGGAGGTGAAAGGTCTGTACACTAAAAACTATAAAACACTAATGAAAGCAATTGAAAAGAAATCCTGTTTCCACAGAATGGAAAAACTGATATTGTTAAAATGTCCACACTGCCAAGGTTAATACACAGATTCAATGCAATCTCTATCAAAATTCCAATGGCATTTTTCACGGAAATAGGAAAAAAAATTCTAAAATACTTATACAACCACAAAATACACCCAAATAGTCAAAGGAATCTTGAGAAAGAAGAACAAAGTTGGAGGTATCACATTTCCTGATTTCAAATTATATCACAAAGGCAATAAAAACAGTATAGTACTGGCATGAAAACAGACACATGGACCAATGCAACAGAATAGAGAGCCAAGAAATAAACCCAAGCATTTATGGTCAACTAATTTTTGACAGGGGAACCAAGAATACACAGTGGGGAAAGAATAGTATATTTTATAAATGGTGTTGGGAAAACTGAATATCCACATGCAAAAGAATGAAATTGGACCCTATTTTACACCATACACAATGTGTATGTTTAATGTGGATTAAAGACTTAAATGTTACACATGAACCCATAAAACTCCCAGACAAAAGCATAGGGGCTTCCTAACATTGGCTTTGGCAATAGTTTTTTTTTGGATATCACAACAAAAGCTCAGGCAACAAAAGCAAAAATAAACAAGAGGGACTACAAGAAAACAAAAAGCTTTTGCACAGCAAAGGAAAAACTGAAATGAAAAGACAGCCTACAGAGAAGGAGAAAATGTTTCAAACCACATATTTGATAAAGAATTAATATCCAAAATACATAAGGAATTCAAAAACTCAATAACAACAAAAAAAGAGAAATTACCAGATTAAAAAATGGGCAAAGGACCTGAATAGATTTATTTCCAAAGAAGACAGAAATATGGCCAACAGGTATATGAAAAGACATTCAACATCACTAATCATCAGGAAAATGCTAATCAAACCACAGTGAGGTATCACCTTACAACATTTAGGATGGCTATTATCAAAAAGCCGAGCAATAAGTATTTCCAAGGATGTGGAGAAAAGGAAATCTTGGTACACTGTTGGTGAGAATATAAATTGACACAGCCATTATGAAAAACAGTGTAGCGGTTCCTAAAAAAATTAAAAATAGAACAACCATATGATCCAGCAATCCCTCTTCTGTGTATATACCCAAAGGAAATGAAATTGGCATCTCATAGACATATCTGTAGTCCCATGTTTATTGTAGCATTTTTTACAATAGCCAAGATATTCATTGATGTATGAATGGATAAAGAAACTGTGGTGTATATATGTAATGAAATATTATTCAGCCTTAAAAATGAATAAGGTCCTGATATTCAGGACAACGTGGATGAACCTGGAGGACATTGTGTTAATTGAAATAAACCAGATGCAGAAAGAAAAATACTGCATGATCTCACTTAAAAGTGGAATCTAAAAAAAGTCAAATACATAGAAACAGAGAGTACAACGGTGGTTACCACAGGTGGGACAGTGGGAGAATGGGGAAATGTAGGTCAAGCAGTACAAAGTTGCGATTACGCAGGATGAATAAGTCTAGAGATTTAACGGACAGCATGAGGACTATCTTTAGTAATATTGCTCTGGAAATTTCCTAAGAAAGTAGATTTTGGGTGCTCTCACCACACATGTGCACACAAAAGGTAACCATGTGAGGAGACTGATTTGTTAATTTGCTTGACTCTAGTAATTATTTCACTATATATATAAACATCATATTGTACACTTTAAATATATGCAATAAAAATAATAATTCAGAAAATACAGTTCAATAGGTAAATTCTTTACAGAAAAACAAAATAAATTGGTTAGTTGATAAATGCCAGATTTATTTTTATATTCTCAGCTGGTCTCCTTCCATCTTCCTTTCTGTGTGTGTGTGTGTGTGTGTGTGTGTGTGTGTGTGTGTGTGTGTTGTGTCTGGCCACTATGGGGCTCCGAATCCTTGATGTTGGTGGTGTGTGTGTGTGTGTGTGTGTGTGTGTGTGTGTGTGTGTGTGTGTGTGTGTTGTGGCTGGCCACTATGGGGCTCCGAATCCTTGATGTTGGTGTTATATGACCATGCTCTAACCAATGGAACTAACCAGCCAGTCCCTTTTTATATTTTTAAAATTCTCAGACCAGAGAAAGAAAACTTTTGAGCTACAAATCCTATTTAAAACAACCCTTGGCACACAATAAGTTTTCATTAAATGTTTATGAGATGAATGAAAAGTTGAATGAAAGATACAAATGATAAGAACCAGCACAATTAAAATTGTAGCAGGTTCTTTAGTATTTGACATCTAAGGGTAATTACATTATATATCTTTAATATAACACAAAATTGTAAGAAATCAGATTAGATTTTAGCAATTAATGATGTTAATCCTGTCAGGGATGAGAGAAAGCAGGGGAGTTGTAGGAAAATTCCATCTACATTAATGCTGTAATGAGACTTTGGAAAATGATAGACCTTTGATGTGTTTTGAACTATCATTTCTTATTTGGGACAACTGCTTCAGAACCACTTAGAAAAATACATCTATTACCGGGTCAAGATTTCTAAGATCCCATAGGGACAGTCTTCATGAATAGATTAAAATGAAACAAATAAGTAAAAGTGAAAAGTTATACTAGCAATTATACAAACCCCAGTTTAAGACATCTGATTATTCATTGTGTGGTATACACAGTAGAGTTATAGGTTTGAAAGAGATTAAAGGGAAGATAACAAAAGAAAAAAGACTCTGGTCCTTTTCAAAAAGTATTCTTTTATGAGGTTACCATAGATAGATGATTTCCGGACCCAGAATGATAACAGTTTGACAGTCTAAAACCATGTGCCATAAGTTATAATAAGAATAGATTCTGGGCCGAACCCGTGGCTCACTCGGGAGAGTGCGGCGCTGGGAGTGCCGAGGCCGCAGGTTCGGATCCTATATAGGGATGGCCGGTGCGCTCACTGGCCGAGCGCGGTGTGGGCGACACCAAGCCAAGGGTTCCAATCCCCTTACCGCCCCCCCCCCCAAAATATGTGAAGACGAAAACAATTTCTGTAGTGACTGAATGGCTAGTCAGCAAAATTGGGGTAGAGAGTAGCATGACATTTTACCACTCTCTTCTGGCCTAGAACTTGCTTGATTCTGAATCAGTCCAAAGGGTTTAGGCACAGCCTTGGGTAATCTGTAGGACAGGGTTTACACCCCAGTGCTTATCCTCCTGTTGTCTCTGGTACAGCTATACTGACTGTGGTGGCCACTGTGACGTGCTGCCCAGACCTCCAGCAATGAAGGACATGTTGCTCCAGATGCTGGAGGTGCTCGAGGTCAAGAGCCCTTGTTTTTTTATTCCTTTGAGGGATTAAGTGGCAGAGGGCTCACTCAAGAGCAAGATTCCCCCACATTCAGTGAGTGATGTGTGTTGGGGTAGACTGGCCTGGCCACCTTGGTCCCATGGGAAACAATTATGATGGGCCACTCTAGCTCCAGTGCTCCTCATGTGGTCAGTTGAACTGGCACTGGGACTTCTGTGCAGCTTGACTTCTCTCTCTACCCACTCCTGCTTCCTTTCTCTCTCTCTCTTCCACAAGTATTGATCTCAAGGACCCTCCTTAATAAACATGCTACATGCTAATCTCCATCTCAGTGCCTGTTTTCCTGAAAAACTCTACCAGTGACATAGGTTTTTGACATACTGAAAATACTTCCATACTAGTTGGTAAAATGCTACTGACCCAAGCTCCTGAGTGTCCCACTCTCCAACAACCTCCCCAGCCCTTTCCCTGGGATTTTCTGAAACTTTCCATGATCCAGTGACTAAAGGAGTAATTTCTAGCCTAACAAAGTCATGTTCTAGGACTCTGTGGTAGTGCTCAGGTCTGGCTCCTTCTGACTGGTCAGGGCCTGTGCAAAACCTGATATTTAATCTTTTAAATATTACTTCAGCCTATTGAAGCCAAGAGGGTAGCAAAAATGCCTGAAGCAGCCTGGAAGGAGCCTATGGAAAAGTGGAGAATATTTGCTCCATCTAAAAGAGGCAGTAGCGACTTAGATCTGGACAACTGTTTAAAAGATACAGGCCCAGGCTTGTTCAATTAGTCAAAGTAAAGCAAGAAATAAGAATTTTTGTTGTTGTTAAATCCCTCAAATTTTATATAACAACCAATTCAACTTCATGAAAATGCTTCATGAGCCAAACAAAACATGCCCATGAGCTGGATTTGGCCCAAGGACATCAGTTTATGACCTCTGTGATAAAAATCTCTCTGGTCTACATGGCCCCAGGAGGCCAATTCCAGTAGGATGATTGGAAGCTGTCTGGCTCTTAAAATTTATGTCTAATCTGACATCTGTGAAAATGTGGAAATACCTGAGATTAATGCACCGAGTCGGAAGACCACATTACAGTCAAGGAGTTTAACTTAAAACCCATTTCAGAGAGTCACTTCTTCCAATGATGTGATATTGACCAAGTTTGCACTAAAGCTATTGATCTCTTACAAAATAGAGATTGTCCACTGTCCCAACACAGAAAGAGCTCAATATCTCAACTCTATACTTTTTTTTCTAACTGCAAAACTCGTAATTCAAAGCTTTGAAATGGTGCCAGATAATGTGATTTTAAAGGAAGGAGAGCTTTCCGTCAGAAGCTCTTGCCTACAGATGCTTTTCATATTTTACATTCATATCTACATACTCCATTGACATATCTATTTTAAGTTTTTCCTTTTAAGATGTCCCCAAGTAAGTGGTCCTTTTTGAAAAGAATGGTTTTAAGAGGCTTTGGCTATGTGCTTTTTATCAAATTCTCAATCCAATTTATAGAAACATATTTCTTGAAGACAAGAAGACAAAGAAAATTCTAGAATTATAGGCAGAAGGAGGGTCTGGTCAATAAATTCATGGTGAAAACATAAAGAGTTCCAGGAACTCATAAGCAGTTACATGGACCAAATTGTGTTTAAAACTGAAGGGCAGTGAACAGTTATTTAAATGATGAAAGATTAAGTCCCTTGACTAAATAAAGGTATATTAATTTTCTAATTCACCTTTTAGAAAGTAGTAGAATAAATAGGAAGACTACTGTTGGGCAGTGGTCATCATTAAAGACCCAGTTCAAGTGTGCCTTCCTTTCTGTACTTTTCTTTGACCATTTATGAGCTATAATTATTCCCTCCCCTTTAAGAATACTCACTTTAAAAGGTTAGAGACAAGCTCTGAAAGGCCACAGTGTTGAAACAGGCAGGCTGCAAGTAGAATGTCTCAAGTGGTAATGCAGCCACCCATGCTTTAACCCAGGAAATTTTACCCATAATCCCCCGATAATGGAGTAGTGCCCAGGAGCATTGTTCTAATTCTTTCCAAAACACAAACCCCTGCTTATTTTAAGGTCTTTCTGTTACTAAAAATAAAAATTTGAAACTCCTTATAAAATGCCCTCAACAACCTGAATCTCTTCTTCTGTTCTTATCTCTAATTCCTTTCTATCTACTACCAAGGTACCCCAGTAGTCACGTGGACAATACTTAAACACTTTATGCTCTTTCACATTCCTATGCTTTGTCTATCTTGCTTCCTCTGCCAGGAATGCCTCCCCTCTCATCTTTCCTTTCCCACTTCACTGATGCTGATCAATTTTCTCTAGACATCATTAAAGACCCAACTTCTTCTCTGGTCTTCATTAAAGACCCAATTCAAGTATGTCTTTCTTTCTGCACTTTTCTATATGTTTCTACTTCATTTCTGTGTATTGACTATCTTACACTTGAATCCTTCCAAGAAATATGTTATCCAGGTTGTCTCAAATCCCTTGGTGAATTCCCAGTGGGGTTGAGGTCCTCAGTGAGAATGTCACTAGATTTCCCACTTAGTGCTAGACATGGCAGGAGAGAGCTGGGAGTTACTTCAAGGCCTCTTTACAATATCACTCTTCTCTCAGTGCCTCCCAGCCTCTTGGCAAACAGCATAGCGTTGCACCATCCAGTACCCATAAGTCAAGGGGACTGTCAACCATGACACTGGGACCTAAAGCTAGCAAGCCATTCAGGATGACAGTTTCGCTGGCCATTGGAAAAGACCTGGGAGCAATGCTGCAGGACCCAGTTAGTCTTTCCTCGACTCTGGCACTGGAACCATGGATGCCAACTGTGGTACCTTTCTTGGAATAACAAAGTACTTCCTCTAGTCTGTTCTTACCTAGTGGTATGCTGGAGCCAGCTCTTACCAGCTCATGGGCACCAACTGTTAAATTTTCAGGAATTCTGTGAGCTAGTTGTCAAACACAGCCTTTATTAAAAAATAAATTACCAACCTTGCATCCCTGGGATGAATCCCACTTGATCGTGATGAATAATTTTTCGTATGTGTTGCTGTATTCTGTTTGCTAGTATTTTAGTGAGGATTTTTGCATCTATATTCATCAAGGATATCGGCCTGTAGTTTTCTTTTTTGGTTATATCTTTACCTGGTTTTGGTATCAGGATGATGTTTGCTTCATAGAATGAGTTTGGGAGATTTGCGTCCGTTTCAATCTTTTGGAATAGTTTGTAAAGAATCGGTGTCAATTCCTCTTTGAATGTTTGGTAAAATTCTGCTGTGAATCCATCTGGTCCTGGGCTTTTCTTTGTTGGGAGCCTTCTGATAACAGCTTCAATCTCCTTTATTGTTATTGGTCTGTTCAAATTTTCTACGTCTTCACGGTTCAGTTTTGGGAGCTTGTGTGTGTCCAGAAATTTATCCATTTCCTCCAGATTTTCAAATTTGTTGGCGTATAGTTGTTTATAGTAGTCTCGAATGATTCCTTGTATTTCAGATGAATCAGTTGTAATATCGCCTTTTTCATTTCTAATTTTTGTTATTTGAGTCTTCTCTCTTCTTTTTTTTGTTAGCCAAGCTAATGGTTTGTCAATTTTATTTATCTTTTCAAAAAACCAACTTTTTGATTCGTTGATCTTTTGAATTGTTTTTTGGTTTTCAATTTCATTCAGTTCTGCTCTGATCTTAATGATTTCTTTCCGTCTGCTAACTTTAGGATTGGATTGTTCTTGTTTTTCTAGTTCTTTAAGGTGAAGTGTTAGGTTGTTCACTTGCCATCTTTCCATTCTTCTGAAGTGAGCATTTAATGCAAGGTTGGTTCAACATACGCAAATCAATAAATGTGATACACCATATTAATAAACTCAAACACAAGGACCATATGATCATCTCTATAGACGCTGAAAAAGCATTTGATAAAGTTCAGCACTCATTCATGACAAAGACCCTCTATAAGTTAGGTATAGAGGGAAAGTATCTCAACATAATTAAAGCCATATATGCCAAACCCACTGCCAATATCATCCTGAATGGGGAAAAGCTGAAAGCTTTTCCTTTAAGAACAGGCACTAGACAAGGATGCCCACTCTCACCACTCCTATTCAACATAGTGTTGGAAGTACTAGCCAGAGCAATCAGAGAAGAGAAGGAAATAAAGGGCATCCAGATTGGAAAAGATGAAGTCAAACTGTCCCTGTTTGCAGATGACATGATCCTATATATCGAACAGCCTAAAACCTCTACAAAAAAACTCTTGGAATTGATAAATGATTTCAGCACAGTAGCAGGATACAAAATCAACACACAAAAATCAGTAGCATTTCTTTTCTCCAATAGTGAACATGCAGAAGGAGAAATCAAGAAAGCCTGCCCATTTACAATAGCCACCAAAAAAATAAAATACTTAGGAATTGAGTTAACCAAGGAGGTGAAAAATGTCTATAATGAGAACTACAAACCACTGCTGAGAGAAATTAGAGAGGATACAAGAAGATGGAAAGATATTCCATGCTCTTGGATTGGAAGAATCAACATAGTGAAAATGTCCATACTACCCAAAGTGATATACAAATTCAATGCAATCCCCATCAAAATTCCAAAGACATTTTTCTCAGAAATGGAAAAAACTATTCAGACATTTATATGGAACAATAAAAGACCACGAATAGCCAAAGCAATGCTCAGCAAAAAAAATAAAGCTGGAGGCATAACACTACCTGACTTTAAGCTATACTACAAAGCTATAATAACCAAAACAGTATGGTACTGGCATAAAAACAGACACACTGACCAATGGAATAGAATAGAGAATCCAGAAATCAACCCACACACTTACTGCCATCTGATCTTTGACAAAGGCACCAAGCCTATTCACTGGGGAAGGGACTGCCTCTTCAGCAAGTGGTGCTGGGAAAACTGGATATCGATATGCAGGAGAATGAAACTAGATCCATACCTCTCACCGTATACTAAAATCAACTCAAAATGGATTAAGGATTTAAATATACACCCTGAGACAATAAAACTTCTTAAAGAAAACATAGGGGAAACACTTCAGGAAATAGGACTGGGCACAGACTTCATGAATACGACACCAAAAGCACGGGCAACCAAAGGAAAAATAAACAAATGGGATTATATCAAACTAAAAAGCTTCTGCACAGCAAAAGAAACAATTAAAAGAGTTAAAAGACAACCAACAGAGTGGGAGAAAATATTTGCAAAATATACATCTGACAAAGGATTAATATCCAGAATATATAAGGAACTCAAACAACTTTACAAGAAGAAAACAAGCAACCCAATTAAAAAATGGGCAAAAGAGCTAAGTAGGCATTTCTCTAAGGAAGATATCCAAATGGCCAACAGACATATGAAAAGATGCTCAACATCACTCAGCATCCGGGAAATGCAAATAAAAACCACATTGAGATACCATCTAACCCCAGTTAGGATGGCTAAAATCCAAAAGACTATGAACGATAAATGCTGGCGAGGCTGCGGAGAAAAAGGAACTCTCATACATTGTTGGTGGGACTGCAAAATGGTGCAGCCTCTATGGAAAATGGTATGGAGGTTCCTTAAACAATTGCAAATAGATCTACCATACGACCCAGCCATCCCACTGCTGGGAATATACCCAGAGGAATGGAAATCATCAAGTCGAAGGTATACCTGTTCCCCAATGTTCATCGCAGCACTCTTTACAATAGCCAAGAGTTGGAACCAGCCCAAATGCCCATCATCAGATGAGTGGATACGGAAAATGTGGTACATCTACACAATGGAATACTACTCAGCTATAAAAACGAATGAAATACTGCCATTTGCAACAACATGGATGGACCTTGAGAGAATTATATTAAGTGAAACAAGTCAGGCACAGAAAGAGAAATACCACATGTTCTCACTTATTGGAGGGAGCTAAAAATTAATATATAAATTCAGACACACACACATACACACACACACACACAAACCGGGGGGGGGGGGAAGAAGATATAACAACAACATTTATTTGAAGTTGATACAACAAGCAAACAGAAAGGACATTGTTGGGGGGGAGGGGGGAGGGAGAAGGGAGGGAGGTTTTGGTGATGGGGAGCATTAATCAGCTACAATGTATATCGACAAAATAAAATTAAAAAAAAAAAAAATAAATAAATAAATTACATCAATTTAAAATTACATTTTTATATAAATATAATTTTAATGTAAAAAAATGTGATACTCAAAATTCACCGCTTCATAACCTTGATAATCACTTTACTACATTTAAGTATAGTCTACATTCTTTAAGTTACTTATAGCTATTATATTTGCATGGTGGAAATACTACATAATGGTGGACTACTGTGCCTTTCTTCTCAAGTCCACTTTCAGTCACATTGGTAGCATGAAATTGGTAATGGTAGGAGTTTTCACACTATGGAAGCCAGCAAATGCTACATATCATGCCCCCACCCACCCCCAGTCTTTGTTAAACATTTGCTAGCTCATCACTGCAAACAATCTCTGCCAATCAGCCTTGAGTGAACACAACTTGCACCCTGGTGGTCAACCAGCCATTCCTAACCATCTTCCACTGTCTCCTACAGTGATGTCACTGGCCAGCCCCATAGGTCTTACAGGTTGAAATAGAACAGGTTACTAGCAGAGTAGGATGTGATGCTTAGAGGACACCCATTCAATTAGGCTGGTGAGCTGAGAGTAAAAGACTAACTTGCTTGAGACTGATCTCACTACAAGGTGGCATCCAGGAAAAGGAGCTGGCTTCCTGCAAAGTGTTATGGAGGAGTTCTAGCCCAATGCTTAAGGTAATCAATTCTGTTTAACCTGAGGTCTTGGACCCCATGCCAGAAGAGGAGCTGGTGCTACCTGCAACAACAAACACTAAACTGGCATGATTAGGCTGGAGCCAAAGTTCTAGCATATCATATTTCTATTGTATCCTGGACCCTGATTACACCAGAGAGCAGCCAATGCTCCCCTAATCAGGTAACTTAAAACCCCCTTAGTCCAAGGGCCCTGGTCCTGCAGTACTCGTCACATACTGCCCCAGAATGTAAAAAGGCAAAGTAGTGGCCCATCTGCTTCTGCTCGTTTTCATGGGTTTGGGTTTCCTAAGTGACTGCTGCTCCAGCCATCCTACCGTGAATGCTGCTTGCAATTTACACGTATTTCATTTTATTTATTTACCTATCTGTCTCTTTCTCTTCATTTCCTTTGGGGACAGGGACTCATTCATTCAACACATATGAAGCATCTACTCTGTGCTATATACTGTGATAGGCTCTGTAATCAGTGATGAGTAAAGCAGACCTGGTGAGCAGCCAATACATGGTTGTTACAGGGAATCAATTTGAACTTGAACCAGCTACAAAAAACGACTGTGATTCACTAATTCTTCATACTCTCACCTACTTATGTTGACAGGCTTTTTTCTATATATGCCACCAGATCTTTCTCCTAATTGGCCTCTCAGACTTAAATTTTCTCCCTTCTAATTTATTTTAGAAACTGAAGTGAGAATCCTTCCTTAATAGGAAGCTGTTACTCCCATTTTCTAGAGCTCCTATTCTCAGCTGCCTCTTCAATCAAATAAAAACATAGTAAGGCAACCAGCTCCGCTACCACTGTCAAACAGATCTCCTTACTGTGCTCAGGCCATCACTCACTCACTCCACAGCTGCATCTTTGTTGCAGCCAATCTCTCACATAAAACACCCCTGGTCTCCAGCAACCCACTTCCTTTCCCTCCTAATCTCCACTTAAGATTCATTTCATTAATGAAACCTTATACAGCTACTGTACTTGGTCTGTACCACTCCAGGTACTCCAGCAATCCCTCTCAACCGGACCACTTACCTTTCTTTCTCACTTATTCATTCTTTCATTCCCATTGGATATAAAATACACCATAAAACATATTAAGAAATATACACAATAAAACATATTAAGAAAAACAAATTGTAGCTCAGTTGGTTAGAGCTTGGCCTTGTAACACCAAGGTCAAGGATTCAAATCCCTGTACAGACCAGCCACCAAAAAAAAAAAAAAAAGAAAAAAGAAAAGAAAAGAAAAGGAAAAATCAGAGCAAAGGAAAAAGAAGATAGAAGGAATAAGACAATTCCAGGAAAAACTTCATATAGACTAAATGACATTGGGTCCTGAATAACTAATAACCATAAATTGGATTTTTGGCTTTTGTCTTCCTGGTGGCCAAAGCAGACCAAAAAGCACAGTTATAAGATTTAAGGTAACTTTAAGATAAAAACATAAGATAAAAACATACCAGATTCCAAGGAAAAGCAGTTTTTACTATATCATGAGGGAGTTCTCCCATGTGTCATTATATCATTTTGCTCATGGATCACTATAAAAGGGAACAGTGTGCTCTACATAATCGTTAAGATGATGATAAAACATTTCATTTCATAGGGCTGCTTCTTATAAAATGCAATCAGTGGAAGCAATTCTCCAGGGTAGGTAGTAAGAGACTAGGCAAAACAAGTGGCTAATGAATACATCCCACCTTCTATCTAAATCCATATAATTTTAACATTACTACAGGAAGCATTATTAAGCCAGAATTTCACACTGCCTATTAGTGTTTACTTTGGGCCTTAGGTTGTAAGTTCCTATATGTTAGGGAGTATGTCATGAATATGTTTTATACTGGTGGGTTTACAAAGTCAAAACTATTATTATAATAATTTTAAACTATTATTTGTCTCTTTCACTTTTGTTGTTTCATGAGTGTACCATGCAGTTTTCCAGATACAAAATGGCATGTGATTATGTCATCACTTTGACAGCTAATAGAATGTGTTGTTTTAAAAATTTCTCAGTTTTAATTTCCAATACCTTAAATAGCAATAACTAAAACCCACAGAAACAAAAGCTCTTTGGTGTCTTCAATAACTTGTAAGAATATATAAAGGGGTCTGGAGACAAAAAAAAAAAAAAAATCTGGGAACTGTTGCTCTGTGTAGGTTACCAAGTAAGTAGAGAAAAGTGTTTTAAAAGTTAAAAGTTACAGTTGTGTGTCCTAGGACCTGTTATTTCTAAAGTGATCATTCTAAAGAGAGTTCACAGTTGAGACTGCTACATTTTTGGCTAGGGAAAAAAAGTTAGCTTTAAACACAGCACTGGTAATGACATTATTTTAACAATATATCCAATGGAGACTTCATAGTTTAAGGAAGAGGAAAAAAGCACATAAGAAAAGAGCTCCAAAAAGTGATGGGAAGATTTTAGATTATTTAAGCCAAAACTGTGTTTCCCAAACTAAGGACTGCATCAACCTGTGTGGGACTGAGAGTAGCCATGGAGAACAGAGTTATCTGAGTTCAAGAATCATGTCACCTCTAAGTACTGTCAAATATCTTGATAAACAACATTATAACAAGGAGATGTGAGGGCTGCAGAAGTTGATGCCAAAAGGGGTCACATTTGAAAAGTTTGGAACTTCCAGTCTATAGGTCAAGAAGTCCCAAGTGGTAGAATATGCACAGATATGAAATATTTTCATGCGTAAAATGCTGACAAAATGTTGACAAAATTCATGAAGAGCCATGTAGGTAAGATATAAAGAAAGATTCTCTGATGTCAAAGGTTTTCAAATAGAAACAAGAGGACCACAAGAGATTTCTTATAATATTCTAAGGATGGTTGTAGTATAATCTTGGGTGGTGGTTGGGTGGGAGGGAAGCTGGACTAGATAAATAACCCTCATTCCAAGCTACTGTTTATTGCCCTGTTCTTTCTCATCTTTCAGTTTCAAAACTCTGCTCCAGAAATCAGCAGCTGAATTCCCAATTAGGAAGATCCATCACTATTTCAGAGCCTCAAGAATAGTTATCAGCTTACTCAATTCAGAAGGGGAAGTGGAGTTTGGATCAAGTATCTGAAGTCACCGTCTAGTTCCAGCCAAGGGAATTCCCCCACAAGTGGAAAATGTGTATGATCTCTTGGGGCCTCACTCTAAATTACAGTCCCAGGCTTTGCACTCTAGTGCATTGCCTTCAAAAATGCCTTTGGCTGGGCCACTTATTTTGTGACCCTTTGAGCACAGGTGGACCTCCTTAGGAGGTAGCTCTACCCACTGTATGGTCTAGGATCCAGGTAGGGAAAGAAAACAGCAGGGACAGCCTCAGACTTCTTTAGCTGCCCAGTGCTCAGCACTTGGGTCTTCAATACAGGCGGGGCTCTGTAAATGCTCACCAAATCAGATGAATGGACTCTGACATCAATATTTATATATAAGAACTTCTAAGAGATAACTTCCCTTGTCTAATATCCCACATCCTAAGTAAAATGTAGAAAGCAAAATAAAACAAAAATCTACTCATTAACTAAGCATCTGCTAATTGCCTACTTTACACAAAGTTCTTTGTTAGATACTGTGTAGATTTGAGACATGGTACCTGACACAAGGTATCTGTATCCAAGAAAATGGTAACATAGAATCACACAGCTAAAAATTTAAGCCCAATATTACTATTATTACTAAATATTTTTGTACAGTATCTATTATTTGGCAGCAACAAATAATGCTTGCATAATTAACCAGCATTTTCATAAGAATGATGTCTCCACATTCATTGCTTCTAAACTTGAAGTTTATAATAGAACTTTGAGGGCAGAGGCCAGGTTTTACACTTGGAAAATGCTTAGGCTTTATGGAGAATCTTAGAAATCATTCTCTTTCGGTTGTTGATTTCCAGAGGGCAACTACTACCCTTTTCTAATTACAGACTAAGCAGTTTCTTTTTTAATTTAACCACCTGTCAGTACTTTATATTAGGGTTAGGATTTAAGAAGTTTTCTAAAATCTTACAAATTTGGCTAACGTAAGTTTTCTAAGTCTTACAAATCTATAGGTAAGGATGTCAAGGAATATCTTCAGTTCAGTTAGAGACTCGTTTTAACAACCTGAAGCAAAATGGTAGCCAATCCATTGCCTCTTTTTTACTTTCACTAATTTCAATATATTTTGACAAAGGAGTGAAAATCAATGTTTTTACTAAGACACAATATTGAATTCTGTATCTCTACAAAAAAAAAATGTGGAGCTAGATTTGCAGGTCACACATAGGCTATGTCCTGAGGGGCTCAGAGAAGAGTCCCTGTGTTCCCCAAAACATCCATACCGGCTGATTCAGGAGAACAGTAATTTTACCATTAAAGATTTATTCATTTGGATGAATTGTGGTCCTCTATTAAAATGCACATATCCAAAGAGAGTTATTGCATTCAGAATACTCAGTCACACCTCAGCATAGTTCATCTGATTCTTTCCATAGGCATTGGTTTAAAACACACACAAACAGGTTTTGGAGTAGAAGAGAAAGGCCAAGGTCTGGAGCTCTTTTGGGAAGGGCAGGCCTGGTGAGGGAGCTACAGAGGGATGCTCTGGCCCAGAGGACAGTGGGAGTGTGGCAAAAATATAGGAAAATGGTCAGGGCTCCCTCAGATGTCAAGAATCTTGCCGAGTATTTGATGTAAATATTCATGTGTGCCCAGGTGCTCCTTGGTTATTGTCTTGTAATTGCTCACATGCTCCCAGGTGTTCCTGGGTTGTCTGACTCACACCCAGGTGTCCTGGGTTATTGAACTTAAGTACAAAGGATGAGTTGCTCTGATCCACTGTGCCCCCCACCCCCTGGGATGCCCCTGGGGGGTGGCCACAGGGAGACCACTACTGCTGCTGGAGACTGTTGCTGCCAAGGCCACTGGGATGCTCTGGGAGGCTACCACCACCACCACTGCAGGCTGCTGCAAGCTGCTGCTGCTGAGAAAGCTGAGGAAGCTAAGGACTGAGCTTGTGTCATCTGCCAGTGGCTCCTGAGATCATTCCCAATTACCTAGCTCATGGACCTGTATGTGAGGGGTCTTGTGACCCAGTTGGTACAATGAGTTTGAAGGGTCTGTGGGCCCTAGCCCTAACAGTACAATTGGCTGTGTGGGCAGGATTCCAACAACTGCCCTAGCCAGACAATTAGCATAACCATACAGGGAGGGTGCTGAGTTGGGTGGGCATGGGGAGGGTATGGGGATGGGAGAAGAGGAACCTCACAGAGCTGTGGAGGCCTTTAGATGCCAAAAACAACCTTGCCAAATGTACAGTCTCCCTAGAGAGCACATTTCAGGTTGGGTGGAACAGTTGTCGACACAGTTTCCCCATCCTGCAGGACAACGGGAAATACCAGCTCTTATTCCTTACCCTCCATCCCTTCTAGTTGCAGCTACAAGAATATCTAACTTTTAATTACCGTAAAACAGCTTAAAATCCAAGATGCTACCCTTTGGTTCTGAAAGAGAAAAGCAATCTGGAGGATGACAGAACAAAGTCCACGAGAGCCAGTTGCCCTGCACAGGGTCAAAAGTTCATTCCATGAACCTAGCTGCTGCCACCCCTTTGACTGAATGCAGAAAGCATCTGCTCCAT
The DNA here is from genome assembly GCF_027409185.1 of Cynocephalus volans. Taxonomy (NCBI): domain Eukaryota; kingdom Metazoa; phylum Chordata; class Mammalia; order Dermoptera; family Cynocephalidae; genus Cynocephalus; species Cynocephalus volans. The sequence continues at coordinate 38,521,401 of NC_084461.1, read as the reverse complement.
TTCTGGGCATTCTCAGGGCTGTCAGCAGCCTGCACAGCTCTTACAGACAACCCTTGACAGTGTTACAGCCATTTCCTCGCCTGCCAAAACTGCATAAACTTGCAGGGTTCCCTGCATTCTTTTCAATCCAAGCTGGAAGCTAGAGCGAATGGCAGATGATTCAGCTCAAGTGTTTTCCATTTTGACTGTAGAAATGTACATTTGCCTAATGTGGAATATTTCTACACAGACTTCCCTTTCAGAGACTGTGAGGTGGGTGGCCAACAGGGAGTTCTCTTCTGCTCAGATTTTAATGTGCTGAACTGAAAAAACAAGCTGATAGGCTTACATCAGGGAAATCTACTGTATTCCCTTACACACACACACACAGACGCACACACACATGCACACGCACACGCACACATGCACACACACACACACACACACACATGCAGCTATATAAAGAAATCCAATAAGGGGCTGGTCGGTTAGCTAACTGGTTAGAGTGCGGAGTTATAACACGAAGATCCTTGTACCAACCAGCCACCAAAAAAAAAAAAAAAAAAATTCCAGTAGGGAGCCAAGGAAGGTGTCATTTCACTGCTCCATGCCTCATGGACACTCTCTCCCCAGTTCTAGGCACACATACCATGTTTCTGAGCCTGCAGATCCATTAGAAATCATCTGTTAGAACGTCAATAAGCATGTATTGTTATAAGTAACACTGCTTCTTAACATCAAAATGATCTCTTTTAAAGTCTGGTCGACAGCTACATTTCTTACATCAGAATTTAAGTGTCAAAAACCCAGGGATAATTGGTTTTGATAGAAAACTTTTTAACATCCTGTAGTTGGTTTGCAATCTGAATATGTGAGAAAATCTGTGGTTGCTTTCAGGGAGACAGTAGCTCTTGAATATTGAGTGAATTTGTGTTTCCATTTTCTTGATTCAGATTTCTATACTGCTGCCAACACAGCAGTCCTCTCCACACTAAAAGCCAAGAAGAGATGGAAGGAAAAAAACTAAAAAACATGTCCAGTAGCTGAGTAGAAAACAGTAGTTTTAGAAACATTTCTCCACAGAAACACTTCTTCCTTTCTGATTTTAATCTCAAGTCTCTAAATGGTTACAGAGAGACTCTTCTGGAATCTTTTTGTTATTTTGAAACATTATGTTTGAAAGTAGAAGTTGTCTAGGGTTTATTATTTTGACTAAGTGCTTGCTGTGTGTTCAGAATCGGAAAACACATCCCTATATGAACTGGCCCAGCTGTAATTGAGGGTGTAGAGCAAGTGTTTCTCATTTATTCTCACATTCTCATTTTGTACCTTCCTCATCCCTTTCAGTGAAACTAGGACCATGCAGGTATGCAGCGTGTTCCCCATAAATAATTAGTTAATGTTGCCTTCCTCCTCTTCAACTTCCCAATGACCTCCTGCTGAGTCTTAGGGTCCCAGAGCCATTCACAAGTGTTTTCACCTCCGTCTGGCCCCCCCAGCTCTGAATTTCTCACCACCACCACTCTCCACCTGAACCTGATGGTCTTGATTTCACTGAGTCTTGCAAAGTAATGGTAACAAATCCGATGGTTCCCTATGTCTAGATTGTAATTTTAAGACTTGTGACCTATTCCAAGCATAATAACTTAACTCAAAAGAATCATCTCCACCTTCAATGAAACCATCAAGCCTCTACAGTCCTCTTACATGTTGCAAAAATGGCCTTTTAAATATTCAGGATGCACTGAAAAACAGAGGCCAAGTCAATACTGAAAAAAACAATTACAACTACATATGTGTATTCTTTAGACTATTTTTTTAAAAGATGACATAATAATCAATAGTTCAGAGCTCTCCTATTTAAAAGGTTAAGCTATAAGATGAGATAAATTTTGTCTCATCTCACAAAATTCTAAAATACTATGAAGAAAAAATGATTCAACTGAGAGAAGAGAAAGCAGAGGGAAACGCTTACAGAATTTTCTTCAGTCGAGGACAGTTACATGAAGACTGGAGAGTGTAGTTAAGAAATCTAAAGCCAACAGAAAAATACAGCATATTTTCAAGACAAACAAATTAATATGTTCAAAATTGGATGAGTTTTATGCCAGACACTTATAAACATAAATGAGCCAATAAACTATTGGTTACTTCTGAGGATCTCTGGAGGAAAGAAGAGAGGAGATATCCCAATGTTTGAGTAGGCTAAAGAGGTGGATTCTTAACCCTATACCTTTGATCTGAATTTCCAGCAACACTTTTTAACAAACTGTTAGACTGATTCTTTTTACGTAGAAAGAAAACAATGGGTCACTTGGAGCCAACATGGCCTCACGAAGAACAAATCATTACAAGAAACAAACATCCTTTCTTTTCATGAAAGGATTATTGGACTATTGTTCAGGGGACTGTCGTTCATCTAATGTTTCTCAATTTCAGTGAAGCAGGTGATGTAGTCTCTTGTGATATGTTGTGAGCAAAATATATTACTGTGACCTAAATAATTATAAAGATGAGTGAATTCATTGATGATTAAACAAATGACCCAAGAAGTTAATTACAGAATCCTGAATAGCCTGAGGCATGATCTTCAAGGGTAGATTGCAAAGTTTTTGTTGAATTTTGTTTTGTTATAAAGGCTTTGGTAGAAGACCAAAACCAAACAAACGAAAAAGACATGCCTATGGATTTGTCATATCTAAGCATGAAAGAAAACTGCCAATTCTGTCATAGAAGGAAAAATGAGCAGAATTTCTAATCTCAAAAATCTCATTAGAATCAACCAATGACTAGAATGAACAAAATACAACTTAATTTGGAGAAAATATAAAGTCCCTAGTTCAAATTCAAAATTCTGCTGCAAAGGTACAAGACACGTCTTATCACCATCTACCACTGCCTGATCTACAGCTGGCAAATGCTATCACAGAAGCTATCATGACACTTGCAGAAGCCACATCAGTAGGATCTGACTCAAGGCAAAATCACGGGCCACCAAAGGAAAAATAAACAAATGCGATTATATCAAACTAAAAAGCTTCTGCACAGCAAAAGAAACAATTAAAAGAGTTAAAAGACAACCAACAGAGTGGGAGAAAATATTTGCAAAATATACATCTGACAAAGGATTAATATCCAGAATATATAAGGAACTCAAACAACTTTACAAGAAGAAAACAAGCAACCCAATTAAAAAATGGGCAAAAGAGCTAAGGAGGCATTTCTCTAAGGAAGATATCCAAATGGCCAACAGACATATGAAAAAATGCTCAACATCACTCAGCATCCGGGAAATGCAAATCAAAACCACATTGAGATACCATCTAACCCCAGTTAGGATGGCTAAAATCCAAAAGACTATGAACGATAAATGCTGGCGAGGCTGCGGAGAAAAAGGAACTCTCATACATTGTTGGTGGGACTGCAAAATGGTGCAGCCTCTATGGAAAATGGTATGGAGGTTCCTTAAACAATTGCAAATAGATCTACCATACGACCCAGCCATCCCACTGTTGGGAATATACCCAGAGGAATGGAAATCATCAAGTCGAAGGTATACCTGTTCCCCAATGTTCATCGCAGCACTCTTTACAATAGCCAAGAGTTGGAACCAGCCCAAATGCCCATCATCAGATGAGTGGATACGGAAAATGTGGTACATCTACACAATGGAATACTACTCAGCTATAAAAACGAATGAAATACTGCCATTTGCAACAACATGGATGGACCTTGAGAGAATTATATTAAGTGAAACAAGTCAGGCACAGAAAGAGAAATACCACATGTTCTCACTTATTGGAGGAAGCTAAAAATTAATATATAAATTCACACACACATACACACACACACACACAAACCGGGGGGGGGGGGAAGAAGATATAACAACCACAATTATTTGAAGTTGATACAACAAGCAAACAGAAAGGACATTGTTGGGGGGGAGGGGGGGAGGGAGAAGGGAGGGAGGTTTTGGTGATGGGGAGCAATAATCAGCTACAATGTATATCGATAAAATAAAATTAAAAAAATAAATAAATAAAATAAATAAATAAATAAAATAAAATAAAAAAAAGAATTTTCATTTTGAAAATGATATTCAAAGCAGAAAGAAAATTATCACAATTTTAAACAATACACCACTTAACAGTGAAAATTTTAGTCTCCCTAACACAACCCCCTCTGGCAAAGAGAGATGCCCAGCAAGGAGAAAAGACAGGATCATTCACTTAGAAACCTGGCCCTTAGCCAATGGGTACCCTTCTTGGGAAATTATAACCCATAGTAAGGGGCGGACATGCAACCACAAAGCAAGGTGGAGGGAGGGTGGGGGAGGGCGGGAAGAAAGGCCATGTTGGACAGGGAACAAGGATCAGCTCTGTAAGGCATGTGACCCCATCAGTCAAAGCTTCTCATCTTCTTCTTTAGTTAGTTTGTGGTCTCTCTGTGCCAGGGAAAGAACAAGTGAAGTCTTTGTTTCTTAAAAAAAAAGAACAGCAAAAATCCCCCAAAGTTCATATTCCCACGTGCTGAATAAGGGAGTAAAACCTTGGCCACTAAACAGGAAGATCAGGCAGTTGTGTTTGTACAGGGTTCCCAGGGAGGAAGCGGGAGGAGTTAAGACCACTGATAAGATCAGAGCTTCCAGCCTCTGGGTGTTTTTCCCTGACACTCTGGTCTTGGGAGTTCTGGACCAAATTCATCCTTTCTGGCTTTGACAAGGGAAAAACAAAACAAAACAAAAAGAAGATAGGGGAAAAGAAAAACTTCCCATATTACCAGTCTCCTTTAGAAGAAAACTATTTTAATAAAATCCTTGAATAGTCCAGTTTCTGCAGCATCCTAGCCTGAGACCATCCTCAGAAAAGCATAATGGCTTCACAGGGTTTGTATCTTGCTTTTGGCTTATTGTTTTTGTCCTGAAATGTAGAACTATGTTTTTAAATTTATTCCCTATAAAAGAGATCCTGATTAAAAATGCTTACTGCCAAAGCTACAAACATCTTCATAAGAAAAATAAGCCCACGTGAAGTTAATTTGATTCAGGGAGCCCCCCCCCCCCTTTTTTCAGTGTGTATTACTTGTGGGTTCAGTATTAGAAATGGTGAGTCGGACCTCAAGTATCGGACAATTCCCAACAACTAAGTATTTGACCCTCTACCTTCTTCCCCTTTCCATGTTATTTATAAAACATTTCTCCAACAAAATTATCTGCTATACCCAGTGACACGTGTGTGGGCTTTTTTTAGTCTTACATTCTGCACCTTCATTCAGCTTTGGCTGTGGTCCCAGGCCTCTGGCTCAGTTGCACTTCATGGCCTGGAAAGAAGGGCCCTTTGAGGTCAGTGGGGCCTTGGTGAGGAGGGGGAAGAGCAGGGAGTCTGGAAAGAGACCCAAAGGCACCGAAGGCCTGAGGGATAACGCTGCTTTGGGAGTTTGTCTTCCATACGCTCTCATGCATGTAACCTGTGCAAAATGCAGCAGCTAAGAGCAAAGATTGACAAAGACCAGCAGGCTTTGCAGAGTAAGCTTTTCTCCTAAAAGCAGACATGACACCCCCTGCATGTTCATTCTTTAGATCCTTGAGTCCAACTGTCCTATAATTGAGCCAATTTCCATCTTCCACAAGAATTACTCCTACAAAAAGACTGATCCATCAAAATGTTAAAATCCATTTCTTAAGAAATAAGCTTTCTCTTGCCATAAAGCCCATTACTGACGGATACAGTCACTTTAGCTGAAAAGTGTACTTGACTATCAGGAAGCTTGGCACCCTAGAAAGTATGCATTTTTTCTTCTAAACGTTTTCACTGACTATTCTTAAGTTGGGAAGAAGAGAAATAAGAGGCCGGGGTGAACTGGGAGGTAAATAAAGTGAGGTCAGAGAAGGCAGAGGAGGAATAGAAAAGGAAAACATACATACGAATCCTATCATACTGCATGACTCTGGGTTCTCTTCATTTCATTTAATAACAATAATAGCTTATATTTATTGAGCATATATGTGCCAGATAGTTTGAAAAGTTCTTTACATATATTAACTTATTTAATCGTCACAATAATCCTGTGTGCCAGGCACTATAATTATCCTTTTATATATGAGGAAACTGAGGCACAGATTGAAGTAACTTCACTGAGGTCACACAACTGTAGAGCCACGATTCAAATCCAGTCTAGTCTTATAACCACTCCATGCCACAAGGCTGCCTGTAATACTTGGCAGGTTAGCACTGCTGCTCAGATCTCCCCTCTCTCAACCTTACCAACTCCTCCACCCCCACCCACCACTTCTTTTTCAAGTTTGTTATAGGAATTACCTATGTACACTTATTCAGGGTTTTATACATCAGAATACAAAGACATGGTTATTCCTTGGAGTCCTGAAACTTCAAAGGGGTTTTTATTTAATTTAGGGGATAAAGTTTTTTTTCTTTTTTAAATTTTGATTTAAAACATGCAAGCTATGATAACAGTAACTAAAAATGTGTGCAGTGAAAAGCGGAGGAAGGTGTGTGGCTGTACATCTAATGCCCTGCAAACTCATCAGTGCCTGGCTGTAGGAAGGATGCACAGGAAGTGGTAGGGAACATTCTGATGGTGGGGTTGGGATTAATGACTGACTGCCTGGAGCTCAACCTCTAGCTGTTCACATATGCCTTGTACCAGAGAACTGGAACTCACACACACATACAAAATAAGCAAATGCAGGCATATCTTTATTGTGCTTTGCAGATTTGCATTTTCTACACATTGAAAGTTTATGGTAATTCTGTGTAGAGCAAGCTTACTGGTGACATTTTTCCAACAGCATGTGCTCACTTCATGTCTGTGTGTCCTATTTTGGTAATTCTCATAATATTTCAAACTTTTTATTATTATATCTGCTATGGTGTCTGTAATCAGTGATCTTTGATGTTACTATTGTAATTGTTTTGGGGTACCATGAACCGTGCCCGTATAAGACAGTAAACTTAAATAAACAAATGTTGTGTGTGTTCTGACTGCTCCACCAACCCTGCCTCCCTCTCTGCAGGCCTCTCTATTCCCTAAGATACAAAAATATTGAAATTAGGCCAATTAATAACCCTGCAATTGCCTCTATGTATTCAAGTGAAAGGAAGAGTCACACGTCTCTCACTTTAAATAAAAGCTAGAAATGGTTAAGCTTAGTTAGGAAGGCATATTCAAAACTGAGATAGGCTGAAAGTTAGCCAAGTAGCAGTTAGCCAAGCTGTGTGAATGTAAAGGAAAAGCTCTTGAAGGAAATTGTAAGTGCTACTCCAGTGAACACACAAACGGTAAGAAAGCAAAACAGCCTTATTGCGGACAAGGAAAATGTTTTAGTGGTTTGAACAGAAGATCAAACCAGCCACAGCATTCCCTTAAGCCAAAGCCTTATACACAGCAAGGGCCTAACTCTCTTCGATTCTATGAAGACTGAGAGAGGTGAGGAAGTTGCAGAAGATAAGTTTGAAGCTGGCAGCAGCTGGCTCATGGGGCTTAAGGAAAGAAGCTGTCTCCATAACATACAAGTGCAAGGTGAAGCAGCAAGTGCTGATGTAGAAGCTGCAGCAAGTGATCCAAAAGACCTAGCTAAGATCATTGATGAAGGTGTTGACACTAAACCACAGATTTTAAAGGTAGATGAAACAGCCTTATATTGGGAGAAGATGCCGTCTAGGACTTTCATAGCTAGAGAAGAGAAGTAATGCCTGGCTTCAAAGCTTTAAAGGACAGGCTGACTCACAATAGGGGCTAATGCAGCTGGTGGCATTAAGTTGAAGCCAATGCTCATTTACCATTCAAAAAATCCTAGGACCCTTAAAAATTATGCTAAATCTATTCTGCCTGTGCTCTAGAAATGAAACCACAAAGCCTGGATGACAGCACATCTGTTTACAGCACGGTTTACAGAATACTTTAAGTCCATGGTTGAAACCTACTGCTCAGAAAAAAAGATTCCTATCAAAATCATTGCTGCTCATTGACAGTGCACCTGGTCACCCAAGAGCTCTGGTGGAGAAGTACAAGGAGATTAATATTGATTTTGTGCCTGGTAGCTTTTCATGCTACCACAACATCCATTCTGCAGCCCGTGGATCAAGCAGTAATTTTGACTTTCAAGTGTTATTTAAGAAATACGTTTTGTAAGGCTATAGCTTCCATAGGCAGTGATTCCTCTGATAGATCTGGGCAAAGTAAATTGAAAACCCTCTGGAAAGAATTCACTATTCTAGATGCCATTAAGAACGTGCATAATTCATGGAGGGAGGTAAAAATATCAACATTAACAGGAGTTTGGGAGAAATTGCTTCCAATACTCATGGATGACTTTAAAGGTTCAATACTTCAGTGGGGGAAGTAACTGAAGATGTGGTGGAAATAGCAAGAGAACTAGAATTAGATGTGGAGACTGAAGATGTGACTGAATTGCTGCAATCTCATGATAAAACTTCAATAGATAAGCAGTTGCTTCTTATGGATGAGCAAATAAAGTGGTTTCTTGAGATGGAACCTACTCCTGGTGAAGGTGCTGGGAACACTGTTGAAATGACAACAAAAGATTTAGAAGATTACACAAACTTAGGTGATAAAGCAGGAGCAGGGTTTGAGAAGACTGACTCCAATTTTGAAAGAAGTTTTACTGTGGGTAAAATGCTCTCAAACTGTATTGTATGCTACAGAGAAATCTTTCATGAAAGGAAGAGTTAATGGATGCAGCAAACTTTATTGCTGTCTTATTTTAAGAAATTGCTACTTCAGCCTTCAGCAACCACTACCGTGATCAGTCAGCAGTCATCAACATTCAGGCAAGACCCTTTACCAGCAAAAAGATTACAATTCACTGAATGCTCAGATGATTGTTAGCATTTCTTAGCAATAAAACATTTTTAAATTGAGGTATGTACATTTTTAAGACATAATGCTTAATAGACTACAGTATAGTGTACATAACTTTCATATGCACTGGGAAACAAAAAAAATGTGTGTGACTCACTTTATTGTCATATTTGCTTTATTGCAGTGGTCCAGAACTGAACCTGCAATATATCCGAAGTGTGCCTGTAATAAGATGTCATCATTTACATAGGCTTATTTGTTTTATAAAAGGTTTAATCTAGGATCCCTTTAACTATGACAGTTTAGTGTTTGTTTTTAAACTATTTATGAACTAGAAAAAAGTAAGAGAGAAAACTAGACTGACTGAAGGAATCCTCTGAGCTGAGTACCTATTGGAAAGGAAGGGAAAGCAGCATTCATTGCAAGCCACTGGACAAACAGATTCAATGGTGGCTATTTAATTTTAACTAACATGATTATCATTTAACTATTCAGGGGCTTCAGCTATTGCAAAAATCAATGTACAGCTTGTAGGGTGGGAAAGGCCCTGAGGAATCCTTTGGATGAGCCTGCTCAATTGAGGCACACATGTAATATAATCCTGATTTTATGGGACAACAGAAGATCACGGAAGTTTATTTACCTGGCTCAGGAAACAAAGTTTAAAAAACGGCAGGAGGATAGGGAACTGGAATCCAGATCCTAAGTATTGCTCTCTTCACACTGTATCAGTCATTCAGAGAAAAAAAGGTGGGTCTGAAGGTCAAAGCAAATTTTCTTAACTACATAGAGCTTTATTTTCTCCTCTCACAAGAACAGAAGACAAGTCAGTTACATGTGTGTGTGTGTGCGTGTGTGTGTGTGTGTACATTCTTGTTAAGAAGTTGAATAGTGGTATGAGAGCATTCCAATAACAAGAACAATATGCAGAAAGTAATATAAGAAAATCACTTACCAGAATATTAACAATCAAGGGTAAAAGAAGAGTATGAGAAACCACTATACAAAAAGGGTAAACTCATGCTGGATAGTAATCACATAGGATCCTGTGGGGGATGGACACACACACACACACACACACACACACACACACACACACACACACACACACACCCCTACACACTGTTCATATCAGTGTTTGCAGTACCAGTTCCACACTGCTGGTAAATATAGAGAACTACTCAGTTTCCCCAAAGCTTTCAGGAGTGTGGCATCTGCCCTGTGGTATCCAGTCTCACCTTTGCATCAGTTCTGTGGCTTTTGCTGTCTTCACCTCCTACCCAAACTTACCCTGCCAAGTTCCTCTCCTAAACAATTTTGTGTATAAGAGTATTAAAATGAGGAACTGGGGACTGTGCGGAGACACACTAATTATTAACCATTTACTAAAAGAACAGGTGAACGATTTTACTATGAATATTTTACCATGAGACTTAATACTACTATGTACTCTACAGGCAGAAAGGGGAGGTAGGGGGAGAGAAGTGAGAGGTTGGTTAATAGACACAAAATTACAGCTAGATAGAAAAAATAAGTTCTACTCTGTACAATCAACCCAGGAATCTGTAATTAACAATGACTTACTGCATGTTACCAAACGACTAAAAGAGAGGAGATCAAATGTGCATATCATGAAGAAATTATTAAGTTTTGCAAAGATGAATGTGGTAATTACCCTGAATAGATCATTACACATTGTGTACATGTATAAGAATACAACTTTGTACCCCATAAGTATGTACAATCAACATGTTTCTATAAAAAACAAAAACAAAAAAAAACAACCCCCCCCCAAAATATATGCTCTTAATTACCAAATAAAAATGGCCACAAAAAAAAAAAAAAAAACCAAAAAAACACTATGTACCATGGAAGTTGTTTTATCTTCATTACTAAATAGAGGGCTAAACAATCACTAAACAAACACTAAACAAGCACGTTAAAGAAACACAGGAGGGCTTTCCATTAGTTAAACCTGATTTCTAGTTCTAGCTTTTCCACTTGCTGTGGGACATACCACAGTCTTTTAAAACTCTCTTAACTTCAGTGCCTTCTGGGTAAAAGAGGACTACTGTGACCTCAACAGGTCTTGGAGGGATGCAAGGAGAACACATCGACTAAGTGCCCTTTACACCGTCAATGCTCAGTTCATGTCAGTCCCTTTCACCTAGTGACTGGAAACTTCTAAACTGTCCAGATTAAAAAAATAATAATAATAAAAACAAATAAAATTTTTTTAGTTTTGCAAGATTTGAAAAAAAAAAAAAAAAACCAAAGGTTGGGGGAGGTAGAAATTCCACCTTTTCCAAGGGGTGGAATTTGGGAAGATGATAAAAGAAAGAAATGAGGGACAAAAAAGCAAGAATAACCCAAAGGCAATCTTTTCCAGGTAGATTTCTGAAACTTGGAAAAAGCCCATGAATAGATGCCAGGGTCTTTCTAAAGCTCTGCTCTAAATGTAACTTGTGTGCAAATAGTGTCCAAACAGGTTGATGCTATCCTAATGATTCCTGGCACAGCTGTAGTCTGTGGACATCCCGGTGGGGACCTGCGTTGACCCGTGTGAGCCAGTCAGCTCAGGCTGGCCACTCCCCTGGTGCTACAGTTAAATATTTTGCTGCTTGTCAGCACCTCCACCAGGGGGCAGCAGGTGGAAAGGAGAAGATGTCAAAATGATTTAATGTTGACGCCTGTCAATAGCAGTTGTCAACGTGGAGTGCAAAGTAACGGGACTGCAAGAGGCAAGCTGACTGATGGAAAAGATGAGAGCTTTCATAATTAATGAGTATCCATTTCTAAGTCAAGCCAGAGATGGGAGGAGAGATGGAGTTCAGCATCAGTAGGAAACTAGAGCAATGTTTCCCAAACCAGCTAATCTTCAGACTCATGTTTGAAGTTTTCCTCAAATAAACAAATACACCTAATGTACATATACAAACTCCAGGGCATCACTCCAGATATTCTGCATTGGAATCTCTAGGTACGAGGCTTGGGAATCTGTAATTTTAAAACAACTCCCAGCTTATTCTGAGGAGCAACTAAGGTTGGTTCCACACAGGATCTCTAAGGTCACTTCCAACTCTCAGAAGACTAACTTCACTAACATAATATATACTTAAAGCAACCTTCAAAATAATGGTAAACTTGTTTATTCCTTTAGCAACTTGTCTTTAGATAAACAAGGACAGAAGTAACTAAAGTTGCTAGTATGGACTGCAATTTGCTGTTTATAGGGTGCTATGACAGACATAATCTCTCTTAACCTTTTAATCCTCACAACAAACTTGTAAATAGAAAGATTTAAAAAGCCAATTAACAGTTGGGGAAACCAAGTTCCAGTGATGCCGCCGTATGCTGGTGAGTCTAGAGGCCATGATTTTGACTGCAGTTTATTCCACTCCATTATGATGTGCAGTGCCTTTCAATTCTGTTCTTACCCTGAATTTATAAACAAATCTTTTACTCTAATAATTTAGTGGAGCTCGAAGAATGATGGCTAAGTCTAAATTAATTGTAGAATAGGAATGGAGACAGGAATAAGAAAGAGAAAGCTGTGATGGCAAGATCAATAGACCCATCCTAATCTTGTCTTCCAGTGGCCCAGGAAGCAGAAGGAAAATACTCAGTGGTAATTCGTGAGTGAGCAGGATGAATGAGGGGACATGAGTCAGGGGCCACGCTTCTGCCACATGGGAGGGCAGGGTGATTTCACAAGGGCCTAGTCTCAACCTAGTTCATGCACCTCAAAATCTTCTTTCTGCAGATAACCACTTCGCACTGAGGGAAGAAGCGGACGTTTCCTATTTTGCAGTGTTTCAAAACAGATCTTCAGATGGATTCCATCAACTAGGTGGCTGGCTGTCAAAGGCTAACCTATGGAGGAAAGCACACCAGAGCAGAAGTCTGTGTCTTTATCACGTCCCTGCCAGCAACTGCTTTAAATCTTGGGTTAGCTGTTTAACCTTCTGGGTCTGGGCTTCTTCATCAATAAACGAAGAGGGTTCATCTTGAAGCTTCCAGCCAGAGAAATCACAAAGACATTTAGTTTCAAATTATTTTTAATTGGTTTCTAACATTTAAAACCTGGAAGATTCATATAAAATATTTGAGATCAACTTTTTGGTACACCCAGATATGGAACAAATGGGGCAGTTTCCCATAGCCCTTTCCACCTTCTAAAATGCTAGATCATTTAATTATTTATTATATTTATAGCCTATTGTCTGCCATACCTGTGTGCCCTCTCCCCTTCCACCCCACCCCCCACCCCCCAGCTAACACACATCACACTATGGAAAGCTCCATGACAGCTAGAGTTTTTATTTTTATTTTTTATTTTTTTATAAGATGACTGGTAAGGGGATCTTAACCCCCGACTTGATGTTGTAAGCACCACGCTCACCCAGTGAGCAACCGGCCATCCCTATATGGGATCCGAACCCGTGGCCTTGGTGTTATCAGCACCACACTCTCCCGAGTGAGCCATGGGCCGGCCCACAGCTAGAGTTTTTAATCTCTTCTGTTCACTGAGGCACTATGAGCACCTAGACTAGTGCCTGGCACATAGTAGGTGCTCAATAAATACTCATTGAATGAATTAATTCCTGATAACTTTATGAAAAGTATATTTTTTTCAAGTGAGGGAAGCTGAAGACAACCAGCTCAACCCACAGATAACACATAACTATGTCCAGTGAGTTCCTGATTTATAAGTCATTACACAGATTTGATTGTCATAGTGAGCTGCCATATAAAAGCTATTAATACATGCTTACACTTATATTATAAATATGAGGGTACTTCAAAAAATTCAGGGAAAGATTTGTGTTATCTTTTAATTCTATTTTCCATGAACTTTTTGAAGTAGCCTTGTATAATAAATAGAGATTAAAAAATAATGTTGGGAAAATTTTCACAAGGAGCCTGAATGTACCAATAGATCCACCGTCAGCTGTTTGTTTCACTTGTAATGCTTAAAAAAAACAGTACGGTATGGATATTTTAAAAGCAAGTAATAGTTCAGTATGTAGAATGTTCCACATTAACGTAACCTTAAACGTGGCAGATTACTTTCTCTGGTGGTAAAAAGCAGGTCTTAAGACATGAAATTTAATCTCACACCAATTATGTTAATTTCAACAGCTGGCTTTGCAGTTATCACACTCTCCCATGCTTCTTTTAATAAATGCTCATGGATGTCTCCCGGTTTGCTCCACCAGCCCTTAATTCTAAAGACTCTTGAGGGAGAAATGACAGGAAGCATTTGTTGCAAGCACTCAAATGTGACTGTGCATTCATGGGGATTTGTTAACTGATGTTTAAGTTGTTGTATTCCTCATAAACAAGCATGAGTGACAGGCTTTGAGGGTGATCTTCCCAAACAAGTGTGACTCATAACCATTAGTGCAGCACATGCTAAAGCTAACAACTCTTGTTCTGTTCAGCCTGTGAGTACCTCTGGAACATGGAATTGGTCAAATAATAGGGGAGGTTTAAAGAGGAAGATGTTGCAAACCTTTAATGTCAATGTGGCTCTATTAGGCACACCAGCTTTTATGTGGAATTTACTTGTTCTTGAATATTTAACATAGAACAAAGTTTGGAAATTCTGGTACTTTAGTTATCGTCAACCCAATCTCCTTGGTACAAGCAGGTATTTATTTAGGCAGAATTATTTCTATTTATATATACAATGTCAGATTTAGAGTTTAAAATAGGTGTTCACGATATTCTGAATTTTTTTTTTAATCAACCAAACTAAAACAGACTTTAAGAATATACACTGAAGTAAGTTTTTGCTTTGACCTAGCATTATTCCCTAATGTCTTTGATATTTATTGCTCTGCTTAAGGAAATCTGAGTTGAATTTATTTTTTCTTTTTATTTTATTATTTTTGTTTGATTGTTTGCTATCACTGGAGTAGATATGAAAGAAGATTGGAAAATAAGAGCTGTCTGTGGCGACCTCAATTCTTAAGTTGCTCATTCAGATTTGATACCACATTAAGAGTGGCTCTGAAAAATGATATCTTAAGCTATGCTGACTACTGACTGCCAGCATGCACCTTAAATACTTTTGGCAAAACTGCATGAATATATGGCATTGTATGAAAGGGCATTAGTCCCAATTTGTCAATTGTTAATTCCTATTATAGTGCTTCAGATCTAACTGGTTCACAGGTAGCCTCTCCTTTTTTGGGTCTCCCACAACATTTTGTGCATGTTATATACATTCATTATGATCTCTCTTTTCCTTCTACTCTCATTATTTTCCTGGCAAACCTTTGAGCCTCTCGAGGTTAATTTGTTTATGGGTTTCCAGCACTTGGCTGAAAAAATCTCAGATGAATGAATGGAGAAATGAATTAGTGAAATGATAAGGGCTGTACTGTAACAATATATAGAGAGATATTAATTTTCCTTTTAAAAGTACTTAAACACGTTTTAGGTAATTTGATCCCCACCATAATCCTGGGCACTAGGAACTAGGTCAGTGATTCCCAAACAGGGACCATTTTGACCCCACAGGTCACTAAGCAATGTCTGGAGACATTCTGGTTGTCCTAATTGAGGAGGAGGTGCTACTGGTATCTACTGGGTAGAGGTCATGATGCTGCTAAACATGCTACAAGGCACAGGACACCTCCCACCACAGAAATATTATCTGGCCTAAATTGTCAATAGTGCCAAGGTTGAAAAATCCTCATCTAGACCTCAGTCTCAGAAAATTACTGTAACCACATGTTCTGTGAACTCCTGCCCAATAATAATTTTATGATTAGGATATCTATAGGAAATTATTTAGTGTACCAGATAAACCTATTTGTATTGAGTCATCTTCTTCAAAAACATACAAACTAACCAAAAAGCATGGAAATAGCAAGTTCATGATTTGATTCCTAATCGCTGACCCAGAATGAATGTTTGGTTTGCCAGCCATGTTTCTCTGGGAAAGGCACTTGGGTGTAGCTGGCGCCTGGGTATTTCCATGCGTTTCAAGAAGAATGAATTCATTGTCTAAGCTCTCTTAGAGAATTTACAAGTTCAGCTGTTTCTTATAATTAAAGCTCCCAGGAGAACAACTAGAGAAGAATACATGGATTTAAATACCATCTATTTAAAAGAAACCCCAGAGCCAAAATACTAGCAAGTTAATTCTATTTCTTGCCTTGGAGAAAACCAGACACGAGTGTGGGGAGTAAGAATGACATGATGGTACCGCAGTCCTGGAGAGAACTATAAAGAGGTAGCTGGAAATCCCCTTCATTCATCACACCTGAACACCTTTCTCTTACTTATTCTATTACTTATAATGATTCCTGAGTAGGTGTAATGGAATAACACATTTGGATCTTTTCATAACTCAATCTTCAGGAGTAACTTGTGTGTCCTAGTGAATATCAATTCCAAGAATAGAGAAGTGCATAGACCAGGGAGTAGAAAGAAACCTTAGGGATCATCTTGTTCACTAGTTTTCTGGCTCTTTAAAATTTGCTGAATTATTTGCTCAAATGAAATCTTTTTTTGTTTTTGTTTTTGTTTTTGTTTTTTGTCTTTTTTGTGACCGGTACTCAGCCAGTGAGTGCACCGGCCATTCCTAATAGGATCCAAACCCGCGGCTGGAGCGTCGCCGCGCTCCCAGCGCCGAACTCTCCCGAGTGCGCCACGGGCTCGGCCCTCAAATGAAATCTTATGTGGAAATCCACTGTGTTAAATCAAAATAATTATTATATGAAGCTGCATTGGGGCAAGTATGGGGCAGCAGAGTGCCCTGGCAGGTCAGCTCTGTACCTCCACACTTAACCCTATCGCTGTCTGACCTAGAAACTCATTTTACTTTGGGATAATTGTAATTGGCATAAAGTATTTTCTTAAAACAGTCACCTAATTGTCCTTGTTCTTCTCTTCTAGATGAGAAGGTAAACAAAGAGATTAGCCTTTACTGAAAACCTAACTCTTAGTAGTAACGATGCCAGGTACTTTACATGCTATCTCATTTAATTCTCATGAATGGATAAAGAAAATGAGGTATATATACACACTGGATACTATTTGGCCTTCATGAGGAAGGAAATCCTGTGATTTGTGACAATATCGATGAACATGGAGGACATTATGGTAAGTGAACTAAGCCAGGCACAGAAAGACAAATACTGCATGATCTCAATTACATGTGAAATCTAAAAATAGTCAAACTCATAGAAGCAGAGAGTAGAATGGTGGTTACCAGGGGCTGGGATGGGGAGGAAATGGGTTAATCAAAGGGTACATAGTTAGAATAAATAAGTTCTGGAGACCTACTATACAGCATGGTGAATAGTTAATAAATATGTATTATATACTTGAAAATTGCTAAAAGAATAGATTTTAAAAGTTCTCACCACACAAAAAAAAGTTAGTGTGTGAGGTGGAGAATATGTTAATTAGCTTGATTTAATCACTCCACAATATGTACATATATCAAAAGTAACGTTGTATACCATGAATATATACAATTTTTGTCACTTTAAAAAAAAAAGATGGAAATAGGAGTGCTAAGAAGTTAAATAATTTTCTGAGTCATAAGAGTTGAAACTGATAGTGCAAAAATTAATTCCAACATATGTTTGATTCCCAAAGGCTACATTTGGTCTATTTCACCACGCTATCTAAACAGAACTGGTTAAAGCCCTTTTTGATATGATAAAATTTTAAAACAAATATTATGCCATTGCTCTTTCATCTTAGGCTAAACTTCTTTTCCTTCTGTAAATCATGATATCCAGAACTCACCAGATTTTTTCTAGGCATGTTGTGGCCAGTGCAGATCCAGAGGACTGGTGCTTTTCTTGATCTAGGTCTCTGTTTCTATGAAGGCAGACTGAGCTAGCTTGCTTTGGCAGTGGCATTGAAACCGGTTAGCTACGTTATACTTGAAATGAATTAAATACATTCAAGTCTTTTACAGAGGACTTCAGGACTCCCACTTCCTGAATTGATTCTTCTTAAACCTAGATAGTACAGGACTACATTTATCCCTACCAAATTTTATCTTGTTAGTTTCAGTCCACTACTGTAAGTTGTTAAGATATTCTGAGTCCTATGTCTGAATGGACTGAAGCTATTCAGTACACTAGCCATCCCTAGCTTTGCATCCTCTGCAGATTTGGTTAGCCTGCCTTTCTTGTCTTTACGCTAGTCACTGACTTAAAAAGAAAAGAAAAAAAGCCCAGGAAAAGGTCTACCACAAAAGCCTGAGGACAGGGCTTGGCATGAGGGAATCCCTTCCAGAGTGTCGCATCTGTATCTAAGAAATAATAGAAAAAAATAACTTTGGAGTTGAAAGAGAGTTTGGTTTTTTTCTCTGAAAAGTTTTATTAATAGGTAAGTAACTGAGTTAGAGAAATTAGTGCTTTTGCCCATAAGCATGTAGCTTATAACTGGCAGAACTGGATTCATAGCCCGGATTTGCTGATTGGGGTAATGGGAAAAACATTAACCATTAGATGAGATAACTAATGGCAAAGAAGACACCCCAAATTTGTTTTAAAATAAACTCTTGATGTAATCTTCTTTTCTAATGATTTGCCTCTTTCTCCTAAAAGATCACTACAAAAAGACGTTCCAGTGAATCAAAGCTTGGCTTCACTTTAACTGGTCTGTATGGATACAACCTATCAGAAAAATGGTATAGGAACAAAGCTATACCTGACATAAGTCTTACATATAAAATAGGAAATGTTAATCCTATGAGGATGGGAAAAGGTTTGAATAAGGAGGTATAGATTTAGAAACAGGCAAAATTATACATTATCATAGTGTAGGTGTGTGCTAGAAATCTATAAATATGCTTGTAGAGAGGGGAGATCACTTTCCTTTACATTGACAGCCTCGCCTCTTCATTCATGACAAATTCACGAACAATTACAGAAGAGAACCAAAGTTATCCCACTGTTGGGAATATACCCAGAGGAATGGAAATCATCAAGTCGAAGGTATACCTGTTCCCCAATGTTCATCGCAGCACTCTTTACAATAGCCAAGAGTTGGAACCAGCCCAAATGCCCATCATCAGATGAGTGGATACGGAAAATGTGGTACATCTACACAATGGAATACTACTCAGCTATAAAAACGAATGAAATACTGCCATTTGCAACGACATGGATGGACCTCGAGAGAATTATATTAAGTGAAACAAGTCAGGCACAGAAAGAGAAATACCACATGTTCTCACTTATTGGAGGGAGCTAAAAATTAATATATAAATTCACACACACATACACACATACACACACAAACCGGGGGGGGGGGGGAAGAAGATATAACAACCACAATTATTTGAAGTTGATACAACAAACAAACAGAAAGGACATGGTTGGGGGGAGGGGGGAGGGAGAAGGGAGGGAGGTTTTGGTGATGGGGAGCAATAATCAGCCACAATGTATATCGACAAAATAAAACTAAAAAAAAAAAAAAAAAAAAAAAAAAAAAAGAAGAGAACCAAAGTTGATTTTATAAGACAGTCCTTGCACTGCCTACAACAATGAGAGAAAAGCTTGGTGGACAACAGTGCTGGACAGTGCCTGAGGGTGTCATTCAGTGGCCCAGAAGATATCTTCCACCAAGCCTTTTTCAAAGGAGAAGAGGTGGCTACTGTCCCTACCAACTTTGGCTGACTTAGCTTTAGGAAGAGATGCCCATTTGCTTTGAGGAAATCACCCACACTTCATCAAAAGTTTCTCTTAAAAATATATATTTAATATAAAATGAATATTATGTTTTTTATAATTAATATACACTAATAATTAACAAATATAATGTTATAGAATATTTATACTCAAAATAAAGAGGTCTAACACTGAAATTCTAAGCACTATATTAAACTTAATAGTTCCGAATCTTAGGGGATTTACAGTTCATGGAATCACGTCCTGTATTTCTGACTTAACTATGATTCTTCAGCTGGGCTGATGAGGTAAGTCAAGTACAACTTCAGGGAATCAGTTTAAGTTCCTACGGGTGAATAGTCTAGTTAGCAGCAGCCACAGTCTCCTCATCTCAGCTTAGAATTTCAGTCTTTTTCTTTTTCCTTCTGCTTTAAGGCATCAGTTGACCTTCCCCCACATCAAAGGGTTCTGACTTTGGGTTTATAGCAACCCTCTTTCAACAAACATGTTAGAGAAATCACCCCCCAAATCCAACAGAAGATAGTTTCGTTATAAATACATCTAATATTAATGAAAGTGCTTAATGTTCTTCTATTTTTGTCTTTAATATCCTTTAATATTTTTTCTCTTAAAGTAAATTTTTTAGACCTAACAATACAAGTTTCTAGAAACTATCTAACGGAAACAAGACAGCCAGGTCACACTGGGAAGTAGCCACACTTTTGCCTTCCACATGCATAATGGTTATAAACGCATCACTTTGTCATGCAAATATGGCCAGGGTAGGCACAGAAGTTAATCTACCTCCTTCTGTTCCTCAATAAGAGCCTTCCCAGAAGCCATTCAGGCTTAGTGATAGCAGCATAGGGGGAGAGAGCTCGTCAGTCAACTGTGCTTATGAAGTTCAGAGCAAACATCCAGAGAGCATGGTGCTGGCCTGGCTAACAACAAAGAAAGTCAATAACTGATAAATCACTTTATCAACCTAGCCAGGGCTGCCTGAGCCTGGGACGTAAGGTACTTTTTGTTGTGTTCTTCTAGCAAGCCGACCAGGCCAAACTGTGCCACAGGGCAGGGCTCTTCAACTGACTGTCTTTCTCCTGTTTCCCTATTCCCCTGCTCTCATCACAACATAGCCCTTCACCATTAGTTACTATTAAGAAAAGCATGGCTCCTCTTATGCCAACTGTTGGGAAATATAGGAAAATGGTCAGGGCCCCTCAGACGTTCAGAATCTCGCCGAACATTTGATGTAAATATGCACGTGCACCCAGGTGTTCCTTTGTTATTGTCTAATGTAATTGAGCATGTGCACCCAGGTGTCCTGAGTTATGATTTAAGTATAAAGGACGAGTGGCTCTGATCCACAGCACCCCCACACCCCCAGGATGCCACCAGGGGGGTCATGGGGAGGCCGCTACTGCTGCTGGAAGCTGTTGCTGCCCGGGCCCCCGAGACCTGCCGAGAAGCCACCGCCACCACCAGACCTGTAAGCTGCTGGACCTGTAAGCAGCTGCTGCTGAGGACTGAGCTCATTTGTCTGCCAACGGCTCCCAGGATCTTTCCCAATTACCTAGCGTGGACCTGTGTATGAGGGGTCTGGTGACCCAGCCTGGCATGTGAGGGGACTGGTGACCCAGTCTGTACAATGGGTTTGAAAGCTCTGAGCCCTAGCCCTGACAATACAAATAGAAACTTAGTATAACTAAAATAACCAAACATTTGGCTTTAGCTATGATTTGTCTTACTCGACAACTGGCATAGTCGTGTAGCTTTACACCAGCCATGGAAGCAGTGGGGCAATGGCAGGATAGAGGATGAGGGATGAGATGTCCTAAATGTTAGACAACCACAAAACAGTGCTTTACTGAAAAATGACCTCTCATTTTTGGGGAAGCCAAGGCTTCCCAAAATATAGCATGGTAAACATCATCAATTCAATTAGATCTGTTAATGTCTATACATAGCATACGGCTATCTAGAAGTAAAATATTTTAAACTTTATTTTTCCTTCCACAAATTTGCAAGGTTTTGCTAAAAGATTAAAAGATACACAAAATGCACATTTTTCATATTCAGAGACCAAGAAATTAAGGATTTTATCAATATAACATTGACTTTTAACCTTGAGAGCTTCATACTTCAAGATGGACTCTCATTGGAAAATTGGAAAGACCTGATATTTAGGGATAGGGCTAAGAAAATTGATCCAGCTATCCATAGGATCGCTAATCAGGGTCTTTTGTAATTTAACGTGCAATGTCCAAAGGGGCAGAGAAAACTTGGATTTGGAATCTGTGGGTCTCATTATCTCTGTCAATATTTGGGGAGATTTAATCAGGTAGGTGGGGCAGAGATAAAACTGGTGTCAGGAGGATGGTGCTGGGTGACCAGTTCATCCTGTGCAGGATGTTGGCCAGTGGCTGGGCATGGAGTACAGAGTTCAGTCACCTGGAAAGGGGTTGGCAAAAGGCATCAGGTTTCCAAGCATTAGTGTTTAGGGCAGAGTCCTAGTCTTGGGAGCATCTAGAGTATACTGCAGGAAAATGAGATCATTCTATCCCCAGAGAAAGCCCACAAATCCCAGCTCTTACAGATGCACAGCTATTTGCAGGGACCCCTCCCACTGTAAGGGGATCCTAATTTAACCTCTGCCCTGGTCAGAACTGGAGATAAAGAGCAGCAGTGACAACTATGGGGGAGAACTGAGGAAGTCCCAGGTCAGGATTCAGATGCTGATTCTTTCATGCATTCAACAAATAAATGAAAATCTACTCTATGCATCTGAATGCTGGAGGATGGGATCCAGGGATGAGCAAAACACCTTTTGTGGATTTTAAGTATGGTGAGTTTTAGATCCATAAGACTTTATTACATAGACATGCAATGATCATTCTGTTAATCATTTGAAACCAATTAAATTACACATAGTTCAAGCTCAATCCAGAATTTTCATGCAACTTGAAACACAGATGTCTTTACAACCTCATTCAGAAGAGAGACACAAAACAAATGCCTGCCCCCGCACCGCCCCCTACCCACCCATCCCCGGTGTCCTGCCTCTTGGTGAGATCTTCTATAAAAACATCCTGAAACATTTCCCCAGTGGTTGGACATGACCCACCACGCTCTAATACCTGTAATCCCGCTGTGGAAATGAAATGCAGACACTGTTAAGAATAAGGCTTAAGGCCAGTAGTTGTTTTATAAACAGAAACAGAGATTACTGATGGGTGTATCTAGTGAAATACTGTGGCTTCATTTGGAAAAGATTTTAAAAATAGAGACTAGTGAAACTCTTTTTGTTGATTTGTATCTGAGACCAAAGAAGTGCTCCAAGCCCCAGGGTCTCCTGGTCTGTCCAATAGTCACCAGACAGGACATCAAGGAATACTCTCTTTGTATGATCAATTGCATCAGATTTCAAGGTGTATTTACATTACACACCAGCACCGCCTTTATGCTGCTAACTATAGATGATGAGGAAGCTTCACTCTGGGTTTGAAGATGACACTGTTGACAACATTATTTAAATGACCTTGTGAGTGTTGTTGAAAAAGGCAAAATGGAACCATAGTGAGGGTGGTCGTTAGAGTTATGGCAGCTGGTGACTCTGCTTGATGACAAGTTAGGTGCACACTAGTGTAGATAAGCAGGCAACAAGGAGCTGGGGCCAGACTTCAAAAAATGCTTTTGATGTTGATGGCTCTGAAATGCCTGCAGTTCTTTATCCTAAGAGTTTAAGGTTAAGATTTAACTGAACCAGGTCGGGAAAATAACCACTGACTTCAAAGCACAGTGAGGAGAAAAACACCAATCGCAGGTTTTTCCTGAGAGGGTTTTTCTAGGGGAAAGGTAGGTGCTGGGTGATTGAGGGACCCTCGGCCCCTTGTTGAGAGAAGTGATCTCTGGCAGGGGCTGGCTGGACCAGTCCAAGCCGGCCCAGACTTCTGCACTGTTGAACCTGGCTTAGTCTCTAGCTAACAGCAGACAACCAGGTGTGTCTACGAACAGGTGCTCTTTGCCAGCACCACATGCCAAATACATTACATCAATCTTGTTCCTGTCTACCCCATAATAGGAGCCCCAGTCTGGGCTAATGATCCCAAGTAGTATGGAGACACTTTAAACACCAGCACCAGCTCTTGTCCTGTAAGAATTGGGACCTAAGATGGAAGACTGGAAAAACAATCTGTCACTGGCATGTGCAAATTTAACATTCAAGGTTTGAACTATTTATGGGTGGTCCAAGTACCTGTATTTATTAATTAGCTGAGACACAAACCTAATCGCTCACATTGCCAGCTTCTTTATAGAGGTGAATCACTCATCTACTGTGGAAGCCCAACAAACCTCCCAGATTCTGCCCAGTGCATAGCTTTGCTGCTCCTGACTCATCCTGCCCGTATTTTATTGCATTCCATAGGGGATGTGCTCTAACAATGATTAAATAGCTGGGCATTTGTCAAGGTCATGAATATCCAGAGACTACAATGGGGAGGAAGTTCAGGCCTTTGTCTCTACTGTGCACCCTCACCACATGGTAGCCTAAGCCATACCACAGCCATACTGCAGAGGTAAGCAGATGGCCATGAGAGCCGCTAGGCACAGGCAGGAGGAGCTGCGGGAAAGAGTACAGAAGAAAGGCAGTTTAGACATTCTGCTATCACCCAGCTCAATATGTCTCCTCCCACACAGAGCTGCTCTATGCAAGTGCCACTTCACTGTTAATAGGCTGATCTGTCTTCCAGGACTTCACTATACTCAAAGTGAGTCATTGTTTATGTTGACAGCATTAACTAAAAATGTGGAAACTTAGAAGCAGATGGAGTAAGAAGGCACTAACAGTTCCTAAATCTAAAACTCCACAAGTTAACTGGACTCCACGTACTGGTGATTCTGTGTCCTCCACATCTCTCTGTTCGTGAGCCATTTATTTTTTTTACCACTCCTGTCACACTTACCTATCTCTCTCCTAACCTATCACCATCACCTTCCTTTACACCCATCCCTCTCAAATTCACTTTTACCCTCCCACTAGTATTATTTCCAAAGTGAAAATCTAATGGTATTATTACCTAGCTTAAAACCCTTTAATAATCTAAGAGGATCACAATTAAATTATATGACATCTCTGTTGTCTCTTCTATAGTCTATTAGCTCCTTAAAGGGGGGAACATAAATTTAAAATTCCTCCTTGAATTCATAAAGGTGCTCAATAAAAACTTGCTGAAAGACTGTTGCATCATTATCTGCAACAGTCTATGCTCACATTTCCTATCGGCTCCATTTAGATCAACCTGGCTTGCTGCAACCTGCTGAACTCCAAGGTCAAAGCCAGTTTGTGATACAAGGAGGACAAAGTGACATAGAATTGCTGATGGACTCAAGCCATGGCACTAGAACAGGTTATAAGATTCCTTTTTGCCTCTGGATGGTGGTCAAGACAGCAGCAATGTCAAGCTCTGTGGTTTTTCCTTACTTCTCTTGTGAATGGAAAGCCTTGAAATGCTCCTTCTTGAAAACATCCAGCAGGCACACCCTTTACTGTTTACCAACTGCAGCCGTGACTCTAATACTTATTTGAAATATATCCGATATGTCTTGGCAACCTCTCACGGCTCTGTGGAACTTTAACTGTAGTGGGGTAGGGCTTAGTTAAAAAAATAAAATGGTCCTTCCACTGTGCCATTATTTCCTATCTGTTAGCAATGAGGACAGAGGTATCTTTTCTTAAATAAGTGTTGAGTCAGTTTGCACAGGTTTATGAAAAACATTCAAAGATATACAAAGAACATTATTTTGGAGATCTTTCAGGACATAGCATCTCATTCATAATATAAATTTCTTACTTTGGTATAGAATGATGCAACATCTTTTGCAGAATTAATCTTTAAAGTGATAAGATGGTAATTACCTATGTGATTTGCCTACAAGTCACACCTACCAGGCATACATGCACAGACACACACACACACACACACACACACACACACACAAACACACATATGAGGGTACTTCAAAAAGTTTATGGAAAGATTCATATTATCTTTTAATTATATTTTTCTATGAACTTTGTGAAGTACCCTCATACACACACACACACACACACACACACACACACACACACACACACACACTCTGTGTGTATACATATATACACATACAAACATACATATATTATAAATATTATACATAGATTTTATGTATGCTATATATGAATATTATACACACACAAATAATGTTCCATCTTGTGCTTAGTACTTTTGCTTGGCCTACCTACAACTTTGAGAAGGACTGCAGGCATTATGGGCTAGATATGGCATATACTTCATGGTATAGGGTGTTCCTTTAATAGTCGCCTGCTCTTCAGCCTTTTAAAATCTTAACTGAGCATTCCAGTCCCCACTGAAATAACACCAACCTCTTTCATGAAGTGCTCCCTAATTCATCACAGCTGAGGCGACTCTCCCTTCATCATTACTCCTGTAAAGTATGGTTCAAGCCATTTTGATAGTTAATATACACTGCTTGATATTGTAATTCTTGGTGTACATACTCGATCTCTTAATTCATGATAAATGCCTTGAGGGAAGAATCACTGTATTCCTCATAACCCTAAGTTCAAGCTTTGAAAATAGAAAGCTCTTAAGAAACAACTGTACTTTGAACTTGTCAAATGAGCTATTTCAGTCCACTTTGATCTATTCTTTCTCACAGCACCTTGACCATTTGTCTTCATTGTACAATCTAGATCTTAAAGCTATACAGTCTCCCATTAATTCCTGTAAGTTCCTCTTTTCCCTGTTAGAATGAACTTCTTTGGGGAAAAGGCTTGCCTACTTCTACCTTAAGTTACAGAGGTCAAAGGGGATGTTCAGTTGTGGATAGATTGATATGGTAGAGATTATGACCTAATTTATAACAGGCACTTCTTGGAAGAATATTTGTATCCATCAGATCTTTATGCAGATTTCTCATTAGCAACATCATTCTAGGAGCTTCCATGTTGATGCAACCAGTTGATAGATAGGTCAACCTGGTGAAGCCCTCTGAAATGAGGCATTGTTGATCATTCCTGATTTTGGAATTTGAAATTTTTCCTGAGACTATGTAACCTGCTTTGAGGAGCAGATATAGAGCCTCCTATTACGGATGAGTGACAGAGGGAGAACGTCTGTTACAACACTTTAGCTAACACAATAATGGCACTGTTCAATGTTTAGTTCTCATTAAGTTTCCCACAGGGCAATTAGACTTAATAAAAAAATCTTCTCAGGGCCAGTATATTTCTAATAGCTCATCTGCCCAAGCAAGAAAAACTCTGCTCAAGGCTTCAAGTGTGAACATTCCAAGAGCCAAGGCATACAGATCTGTCATCTTCTACCAGCTCCTGGGCAACTTTTCTCCAGGTAGTGCTTCCAAGATCACATACTCAGCAGTGCCACACCTTCCACTGACCAAACTGAATTAAAATAAACGGTTTGTGAAACTACAGAAGTGTCTTTTTTTTTTCTTCTTCACCTATATTTTTAGTCTGCCTTATACAATACGAGAGAAAATAAAAATAAAATGACTTGGCTACAATCCAGACCTGGCAGAAAAACAAACACATGGCCCATGAATGTCATCTGAGATCAATCCATGTCATGTCATGTGCTAACTTTGGCTGAACCCATTAGATAAGTGGCCAGAACTAGCAAATTCACATGTACACAAACACACACACTCACATATAAACATGCAAGTGTGCATGCACATGCTCAAGCATGCTCACCTACACATTCTATGTAAATATCATCCTGTATCCTTAATCTCCAGGCCATTTTAGGTAAGTATTCTGAAGTACCCACATATTCCAAAGGAAAAAAGAATTTTGGCTAGCCCAACAAGAAAAAAAAAGTAAGGAGAAGGAAAAAAATTTTTCCTTTGCTAAATTACTTCCTATTTGTAAGTACTGGTAGGATATGTGATTTGTGTTTACTATAAACCCATGCATTTTCTTATGTTCTGCTCTCTCCAAACAAAGAAAATAAACACAAGACTATTAAAAAGAAAAATTAAAAAGAAACATTAAAACCAGCTAATGATGTTTTCTCTCCACTCTCTTTATGAAGTCAAAGTTTTAGTAAATCATCAAAGCAGCTGGAATAGATGCTCCTTGCAGATTCTTTAGGTCTAAAATGTACCTTGAGCTATAATCTCTCAGCTGGGGATGCATTTTTAATTTTCCTTAAAGATTTCCTATGCCATACTTTTCATTTCACAGCTTTTTTTAATTCCTCAAGCCTTGCCCAGTGGAGTGAAAGTCACCTTAATGAAGAAAGGAGAGATTAAACCACCATGACTTTCTTTGGAACAGCAGAGTATCTCAGCTGTAATTCTTTGGCTGAGAACCAGAGTCTAAAACTGGCCATGGGAAAAGCTGCTGAAATGGAGCCTGCAATTCTCTCCATGTTTGACTTGCATAATGTTGATATTATAATACCAGAGAGACCCAAAAATATTTCAAACAATTATGAATTTTTTGTAAATATTTTTAAATTGTTTTAAGAGAAAAAAATAACATATTTTACTCTTTTCGTTTTCTAAGTTACTCTGGTCATCCCAGCAGCTCACTACTATGGGTTTATTTTTGTCTAGAAGGTCAGGGAGGACATCTTAAGGTGCTAAGTCTGCTGTGAAACTGTGTTTTCCAACGTGAGTTGCGTGGTGAGTAGGGAAGTCAGCTACTCTTCAAGCAACAACTAAATTCTGTGTCCTAGCCTGGGAAAATATGTTGTTTCTCTATATAAGTTTATAAAATATATTGCTTCTGTTGAAGCCCAGGCAAGGAAAAAATCAAGTACTCAGGATCTTTTAAAAAGTCTTCTACCTCTTGAGGAGCACAGGTTTCTTTCTGGACATCATTTTTCTCCCCTTTCCCTTTCATTACTCTTCTTTGTTTCAGTTATTTCTGCTATGAAACACACGTTTAAATATATTGACACTTCTCCATTAGGAGAGGGTATAAAAAAGGAGGGAAAATTATTCAGATGGCCAAGGAAGCTCATCACTTCTGGATACATCATTCAACTATTTCAGGCCTCTCTTCTCTTTAAGTTCGCCAATTGGTAATCACCTAGAGAGTGAGAGGTGAAATTCATTTGAAACCTGCAATTTCCTCTCTCACAGAATATGATTAAGAGGACTGAATTCGAAGCTCTGCAAGTAGACTATGATATCCTTAGTCACCGATGAGCTGAATGATCAGTAGGTTAATAATCCTTCAGTGCAATTTCAATTTCTCTCCAAGAGCCTAAAGACCAGAGACCTGGCTTACCTTCAACATAAATGCCCTCAGCATGATTTGTAGCATTTATTTTTGATATGACAACACCAGATGCCAAAGCTGACTACTGTATTCTTCCTAAAACATCCACAGAAAAGTCCTCCTAGTTTATAATTTTAAAGCTAAGACAAGTTTCCTATTTGCTGCTAATTAAATTTGCTTTCAATCAAATCATCCAAAGAACTTAGATGTAACAAAATTTGGTGTCATTTCAAAACACTGGGGAAGGAAACGAGAAAACAGAACTCACCCTCACTTCCAGAAAAAGCATCACTTGAGACTGCCAGTACCAAGGTCATCAGCAGACGCCAGAGATCCATACCTGTAGGACCTGCAATCACAGAAAGAATAAGGTAAGGCCAAGCAATTAAAAGTAGACCATTATCATGAAATAATGTTTAAAGCCTGGAGAAACCACGAACGAGCTGACATGTCAGTTCTAGAAAGAATTCTAGTAAGTCTTTCATTGCCCTAGAGTCTCATGTTTTCATACATTTCATGAGCACAAACAGCAGATTGTAATAAATTCTACTTTCTGTGGGGGCTTGCTTTAGGAAATAACTTGGACACTAGAGATTTTCACATCCTGGCTGACAGCCATAGAACATCTCACAACAAAGGACCCCCCAAGCATGGCTTCAATAACAGGATCACTGTGGTTCACTTAAATTGAACATGGAAATTAAAAAAAACCAAAAAATTTGTCAGCAGTATCACCAAGCATGGGGTCTTGAGCTGGGCAGACCAGAAAAGGAAAAACAAAACAACCCATTGTGATAATAACATTTCTTAAGTCTGTTTCCCAGTGGACAAAAGAGCTCAATTAACACTCAGAACACCATGAGCTATCCTAAAGGAGGTCTAACTAGAAGGGGAACAGAAAGAAGGTGAGAAGCAAAAGAAAACAAAACAAAGCATCCGTGCTTCCTAGGGGTCCTACCTAGGACATGCTGTGTCTTTGTGGATTTTTAGTTTTATAAGGAATGTGGGCTCCGAAAGACCCAAAAACTGTGAATACCTTAGACACCAAAAAGTTTGCGGTCTTGCTAGCCATTTGGAAACCCACGGGTGGCCACAGCTGCAGCCCTTCAGTCTAATGAACGAGGGAGCAGGTCAACACATCTCAGTCAGCACACACCTTTATTTGGAGGAAATAAACATCTCTGGAAAAAATAAACCGAGTCCATGTCTAGAATATCTAGAGATAAGTTTCGCCTTGTTGAAAATGAACTCAGTACACTGCTTTTCGTAGAGCTGTTGCTGTATCTGACAACTAATGCCAACTACCGTAACGCTTAGCTGCAGCATTTCCATGCAATCGCACCATCACAGATCACTCAGGTGTACCTGATCATAACACCATGTGCTCTACCAGGGCCTCTACTGGCCTCATTTTTATTATTGTGCGGACTTGACAATAGTGAAATTGCCCTTCTCACCCTCCCTAATAAGGCTGAAATGATGAGCAAGAATGTTTGTTTTCATGGGCTTACCTGTGTGGTTCTGTGGCAATGGCTGTGTAACTCTGAATAGGTATAAAATGTCTGATGTTCTATACTTTCATTTCTAGACACTGGATAATCTATCATTTTTGTTGTTGTTGTTCCATATGATTTTATGTTCTTGAAAAATCTGTGCTTAAGAAAACACATCTGTGTGAACTGAAAATCTTCCTGCATCTGAATACTCACGTGCACACCCGCATGTGAGGAACCCCTTCATCCACTGCCTCATGGAGTCATTGATGTAAGCGAGTGTGACAGTGCAGATGAACACACTTTGTCAAACGTGAGCTTTCAAACAAAGGTAAACTGCGGCTATTGTGACATCTGTTTTTAATTTCTAACCTGGAAGGCTCTGGGCTGATGGCCTTGCATCACCCTTGTCTACCTCCTAAATGTGAACTGCTGATCATCCCTCCCTACGTCCTTCACTCATAGGCTATGTAATCACAGTCGGAAGCCTGCTGCAGAAAAAGGCTAAAAACAAATATGTTATAGGCTGAAAAGGCCATCCTGTGGGTAACTGCATGTTTCCTTTTTTGTTTTAATTTAATTTTTTTTTCAGTGGGGAAAGCATCGAGGAACTGAACTCTATACAGTGTTAATTTTACTACACTTGGTGTCAGGGAAAGAATCCTCCACTGGCACATCCTATCTCGATATCAGGTTGAAACCCCAGTTCCCAGGCAGCTTCCAAACTGAGTAGGGATATAAACAGGTTTACATTTCTCAGAAGAAGGAAGTCGGTTCTTCAGACATCCCAAAGGGACTAGGAAGTTGCCAGAAACAAGGGTCCTTTGCTTCAGATGAATAGTCGATGACCACCCTACAAGCCCCAAATTTTGAAAGCTGCTGTCTGCAAATGAACTTCACTTCTCTCAAATACAAAATTGCAATTATCACAATTCCTTTACAAGCCAAACATATCTCCACAAACACATTCTACCTTACAAAACAAAACAAACAAAATAGAATCCCCAAAGCAAAATTAGCCAAAAACCTGTTTGCACATTCTCATAGCAGAAAAGGAAGTATTTAAAACTTCCACTCTTCCAAATAGGAGATGAGAACAATTCACTGCCACCTGGAGCATTGCACAGGGACCCAACTCTAACATACTAACTAGGAGTGAGAAACAGAAGGAGGATAAATAAACGTGATTGGATTCAGTAGGAGCTAAGTGTTTTATTAGAATCTAACTCTTCCTCTCCTTTCCACTGATGTTGGCTCAGTGGGAATGACTCCAAAAGAGCCCCCTCTGCACTCCCCTGGAGAACTCCGTCTAGTGCCATCACATAACACAGGCCGACAGACATTCAATGTGATTTGATTGTAAGCTGTGCCCCTCAGCTTTGCAGAGCTCCATGTGGCAGCTTTGAGATAGGATGATCTATCTTTATTAGGTCGTAGCTGAGATAAAATGTCCCTAGGAGAGGGCAGAGTGCTGACACACAAAGTCTGGAACTTTAATGAAATCTATCAGTGATGTGGCAGATGTGAAGAAGAGGAGAACCTACCAGATTGCACCCTAGCCTATTGGGTTTTTTAAGTTTGCTCTATTCTCCTAGGGGAAAATCCTTCTCTAAATTTCTTATAATATCTATGCATTCTTTGGCTATTGCCTCATGGCAAAATTTTCATCGGGGAGGGAAAAAATGGGCTTCTATTCTTGCGTAATAGAACTCACACCATTTTTACCCTCAATGCCTGAGGCATTTTGCCTGCTCCCCCCTTCCTGAAGGGAGAACCAGTTGAAAACCAGTGTAATCCAGCTGGCATGAGTTTTAATTCTGTAAACTGCCCAGCACAGGAGGCCTCCAAATTACGTAATCAGGCCTGTGATATACTGACTTTTATTCCTTGGCTATAAAACAGTCCATAAACACATGAGAAGAGATGAAGGTTAGATATGATATTTTTTCCAACATGTTATAACCAACTGAGGGCAAAGAAAGCAATTGGTTCAATTCTCTTTAATTTAAATTTAGTGGGTATTTGTTGAACTACTAGTGCCTGCTAGTATGCAAGGCGCTATGAAGATTAAAGCTAAAGCAATTAAAATCATAGTTCCTAACTTCAAGAATTAGGCAATATGAGCACATGGAACTGTGAAAAGAAAAAGCATACTTAAAAATGGAAGGTTAAAGTAGGGAAAATCAGCTACTTAATTGAGGGGCTTAAGATAAGAACTAAATGACAGATAGGATCGTGATTGATAAGGAAAAGTGAGAGGGACTGTGGTGAACTTCCATGGGTAAAAAAGCTCATTGTGAATGCTCTGGATATGGCATGAATTCTAAGCACATTTAAGGTAATATTCTGAGGAGGCTACTCAGTAGAGAACAAGGTTAAAAATTATTAGTGAAGAGGGATAAAATTAGCCCAGCAAGGAAGAATCAGACTGAAACAGAATTTTCAAATCATATTAATCAGAAAGTCACTAGAGGTTTTGGCATAGGTAACATGTGCAAAAGAAGATTTTTCCTATGATAAAGCTGCTCCTCATGGTTTCCTAACTTAATGAGAAATATTGACAAGACTTCATGATGACTGGGTAGGAGAGATGATAAAGACAGACATGTCTATCACAAATGACTGAGTACATGTCATCACACGGATGAAAGATAGTGCTAGTGACAGAAATCAGGACTTTGGGATCTGAGTTATTTAGGAGGAAGAGACTAAATCATGACTATTTTGGATACTTGAGTGTTTATGCATTCAGGAAATGTTAAAAATGTCTAGTGGGAAATTGAAGGAAAAAGACCAAAGACTGAGAGAGAAGAGAGGTCATTGCTGGATGTGAGAGATAGTTACATAAAGATGATGAGTAGTACCACGTGAATTCAATGTGAAGACTAGACTATTAAAAAAAAAATCCCCACACCATCTTTATCAAAAACACTATTAAAACATATATTAAGCCGTATAGGGAAAAATGTGCAGAAACAAAACAAACCACCGCCCCAAACCATCAATACCCTCTGATTTGTATCAAGCATTTACAGGTCAAGTGGTCAAAAGTGTCCTTAGCAGTGTGATGTTAGCATATTGATACACGGGAAGAGTAAAATGATAGATGTGAGAGCCTAAAGTGCTGTGAAGGTGAAGTCAGGAAGAATACAAAAACAGCAGCTGAATTAATCAGAAATAGTTAAGTTTCCCCAAATTATTTTCGTTGATCTAGCTATTCTGATACTGAAAAAGCAAGAGCTGATTTAAAAAAATACCAACAGAAACAGAATTATTTATATTGCAAAAATAAAACTCCAGGTAGATAACCTAAGAAATGTGTACTTACTGATGCTGGTGCCGATTACTAATAAAATATCGCAAAACAACCCAGTCGATCTCCTCACGAAGCTTTTCTAAGCACTCAGCACTGTAAAAGAAAGAGGCTAATCCAAAAGGGTATTTGAAATTACCTATTCTAATTAGCACCAGGAATTTATTTGAACAGTTTTCATTCAGGGTTCATGTTATTACCTATTTTTTATGGTGGTGATCATTTGAAAATTGGTCAGATCCAAAGTGCTTTAGGTCAATTTACTTCCTTCGCAATAGTGAGGAAGGAAAAATTCACAGATATTTCTGATAAAACTATGTACTTTCATTGAGTTTCCCCTCCTTCCAGGGATCTAGTGGGGAATACAGCACGGCAATTTTAAATGTATAAAGTGTGAGCGGGAAAAAAGATTTTGGGAGCAGTATTTATAGTAGGTCTCCATTTTTATAAGACATATAAGCATTTATAGTATGTACTTGTGTTGACCAGTTTGGTTGCTACCAGTCACATATGACTATTGAGCACTTGAAATGCGGCTAATGTGACTGAGAAATTAAATAAGAATTTAAATTTTATTTAATTTTAATTAACTATGTTAATTAACTATTTAATTAAGTATATTTGGAACAGGTTGGGTGTGTACATTTACTTTTTCAGCTGTACATTTTATAAAATCTAAATACAGATCAAGTACTTCTGATGAAAATTTAGCATCTAAATTGAGATGTACTATGAGTATAAAATATACATGGATTCTGAAAGCTTCGTACAAAAAAAGGATGCAAAATATCTCAATAGTATATATGTTGACTACATGTTGAAGTCATAATTTGGACTGTTGTGTTAAAATATATTATTAAAATGAATGCCCCCAATTCTTATATTTTAAAGTGTGATTAGCTAAAAATTTTGAATTACATATGTGGTTTGTACCATATTTCTAACTGACAGCATGGGTATATACAGTTTATGGTTCATATGTTTGTACTTGCATTCAAAACATTAAACTGTTATAACGAACATATTTGCTTTTGTAACAAAAGTAAATAAACAAAATAAAATTTTTATTTCTAATGACATATAAAATCATTACAGTTATAAGAGGTCATGCCCAATGCAGCATGATGGGAACAGAAGAGAGAACTGTCACTTTGGAATTAAAAAAAGGGCCATGATTTGTAGCATTTGCCAATTTCTGTGGTGTAAATACCTCCACAAAGGTTGATTTTAAGTTACCAATGTGAAGTCACTGAACGTGGATTCATAAGCCAGGACCCAGCACAACATTGGGGAAGTGAATGATGCTATGTAGACTTCATATGAGGTAACAGGTACAAAGATTAAGCAATTTGCTGACACTAACACAATATGTAAGAGACAGTGCAGCTGAGCAAACTCTGGACACTTGGTTTCATTTGATGATATCTGATCCACAGTCAGCTGATCATATTTACTTAATGATCACTGACAGATACTTTCCCAGGTCTATAGATATTACAATCAGCCTCTACCAAAGACGCTGTCCTTGATCTTCGTTTACAGAGAAGGTGAGCCTAGGGGTTAAGTGAATGAGCTTTAGAATCAGAGAGGGCTAGGTTCAAATTCTGTCTTTATCAAGCTCAGTTTACTCATCTCCAATACGAGTATAATAATATTTTTCCCCCTTTTCATAGAAAAATCAGGATAAAATGAGATAATTTATTCAAAGCAATTGGCATGCCCTCTGCATATATCCAATAAGAATCAGTTATTGCAATTATTAGTCTTTCTGACAGTAGTAACAAATGGACTATATATGTTTCATTATGTTCCCATGGGGTAGATCGGGAGTGTGGCCCTCATTTATGTATCATAAAATGGAAGTCTATGCAAGCAACAGAGCAATCAGCAAATGTGTTCTTGGGCAACCACAATATGGAAGATTTCATTTCTAAATCAAGCACTGATATCACATGAGGGTCTGGAGAAGGAGAAGGACCATCATAATGGAATGTATGCATCTCCTAGGATAAAGTAGGAATGCTACCTTTTTGTGCTTAAGTATACAGTCAATTGCACACCTACTACACAGAGGCCCATTTGTGGAAAATACTCTAGGGGCTGATTCCCCCCCGAGTCACTACCTCATCTACCTCATCTTATGCTGTTGTTACTGGGTTCAGATTATCTGTTCTGTGAATCATGGATTTCTAGAACTAAAAATTGTGTAGATGAATTCCAACAAAAAGAGGTTTGGCTTGAAGCTAGAACTTTTCCTGGGAGAACTCAGAGAAGGCAGCTCGGCTACAGGAACCTGGGCCTCCATCTCTCCCTTTATAGAGGAGTGAAAAAAAGAGGCATTTCAGTAGCCAAAGGCCTGGTGCTGTTGCTATCTTGGCATGCATGGTTATTGAGTTCAGAATGGAAATTTCTCGATGCATGTGGCATTCTGTTTAAATTCAGTAGAACCCACTTAGCACTTAATAATACATTACCACAACAACTATCCCTGTGGCTGAGCATCAACTCACCTAGTCTGATTCACTTGGTGCATATATAAATTCATGACACAGGTGTGATCCTTACATGGAAGACAAAATCAATCACATGGGTGCTTATGTGAACAGTATGTTCCTTCTTATATCTCACTTTGCACCATTGCTCCTACCAAGTCATTTTTTCCAAAACAGCATTTGAAAAAGGAAACTTCTTACTGGCTTTCTGCTTTCTTTCTCTTTCCACAAGTGGCTCATTTTAAAATCTGATATTTTATTACTGTGACAGATCATCTAGAACATGGAGAATATTCTTTAAACAAATTTGAAGATGTTGGAATTTCTTTCAGACTCTAAGATGAGAATTTTCTTTGTGAAACCTAATTTATGGGAGGAGACAAGATCTCAGACTGAATTCTTCAAACAAGAACATTCATTTTCTTGATGAGATAATAATCTGACAATGATTAATATAATAAATCATAGTGTACTAAATGATTTTTATATCTTAAAGAAATGCACGTGTTCCTTCCTTCTTTGAAGTGAACATAACAAAAATGCAGGCTTTCAAAGAGAGAGTTACTAGCATACCCTGATAACATATGGATCAAAAATTGGGAGAAACTCTCCCTTTCTCTTATCAAGTCCAACATGGTAAAGTTGTTCTTTTAAGGTAAACAAGTTGGGAAACAAAGAGTGAGGCAATGTGACCTCCTGGGAAAAGCATTACTGAAGGAAAAGTCAGCAATTCCATGCCCTGGTGCCAGCCCAACATTGCCTGACTTGGTGACTTGTGTAGGCTAATCATGTAGGTCACAAGCCCTTCACCTGAGCACCTTTCCATGATTTTGTGATAAGCTGTTCATTGAGGGCTATTCATGTCCTGCTGGTACTGGGCTCTTTGTCTTTCTCTTATTTTACCTGTAAGGAGACTGGGGGCAGTAGCTATGTCTCACTATTGTATCCCCAACAACTAGCCTTGGGCTTGCCACAGAGTAGATGCCCACCAAAAAATCTGCCCAATGTATAAGTGTGCCAGGCATCTTTTTATTTCATTCAGTTTTTACACAGACCCTGCATGAGAGAGCCTCATTTTACAAATGAGAAAATGGAAGTTTACAGGAGCTTAGAGAAGTCAAGTGAATCTCCCAAGCTCACCAAGATAGGATATTCCTTGGTAGGGTTTGGAACCATGCTTGATGTCTCCAAGGCCTGCTTTCACATGCCCATGCTGCTTCTAAAACAGTAAACTAGGCAGACTAAATAAGAGATTAGGGTACCAGTGAATCAGGAAAAACCACAGAGAACAAAAGAAAAAAAAAAAAAGAGAGAGAGAGAAAGAGTAAAATTTTGATTTGAATTATGGAGAAAGGCAGACACCATAATATTTTCAGAGCTTAGGGCCTGTCAAGCACTGTGATAACTCATAAATGCTGACAGCAGTTTCTTCAAGATCTCAAGGGATATAGTATATCTCTGTGCCTGAGAAGCTCCAAGGCACCTAGTCTACATTTATGTGCATTACTCAAGAGCTATGCAGAGGACTCTCTTCATGGTATGGGGCATCACCCTGTCTCCTTTAAGCCTACACATAAAAATAGAAAGAGGTATATGTGGCCAGACTGACTGGCTGCCAGATAGATGGCAAACACAGGGCAGATCAATGTCATGTCTCATCTCCAGGAAGTTTACAATGTATCACTTCACTCTTCAAGATCACAGGAGGTGAAATCACTTGGACTTGGACCATTCATTGTGAACAGTGTTAATAAAATATGCTCTCTAGAACAGCACTAAGAGAAATATAACGTGAACCACAAATGTCAGCCACATATGTAATCTAAAATTTTCAAGTAATCACGTTGGAAAAGTAAAAAAAAAAAAAAAAGGATAAAATTATTTTTAATACTATATCTTATTTAACTCAATATATCCAAAATATTATCATTTCATCATGTAATCAATGTAAAAAGTATTAATGAGACACTTTACATTTTTTTATACTGAGTCTTTGAATCTGGTGTATATTTTATGCTCACAACACATCTCATTTGGGACTAGCCCCAGTTCAAGTGCTCAATAGCAACATGTGGCTAGTAACTACTACATTGGACCATGTAGCTCGAGAACACTGAGAGGTTGTGGAGGTCCCTGTGGCTAGCTCCCTGGCTAGTGTAGAATGTATCTGTATTTATTATGACTCACGAGACAGGCCAAGCTACTAAAAAGAGACCTTTAAGCAGTTATTTTGTAATGTCTAACAGTTACATAAAGTCCTAGAAAGAAATAGTCTTTCTACTGAAGCAAGAAGCACGGGGTTCCAGGTCTTCTCAACACTCATTTTGCACATAATTACTGAGCACTGAACTGTATACACAATTAAACCATAAACTTTTTGTCTGTGCACAGAACTTGAAATTTTAGCTCTAGATCTATCATAGTGATGAGACTTTAAGTGAATCATTTCTCATGCTTAGCCTCAGATTCCTTATCTCCAAAATAGAATGTCTGGAGTTCATCAATAGTTCTCAGCTTTGGTGACATATTAGAATCACCCGGGGAACTTAAAAAAAAAAATGTCCTAGCTTTACCATAGATAAATCAGAATCTCTAGGGTGAGGCTGGAGTATTGATACTTTAAAATTTTTCTTATGTGACTCTAAAGTGCAGCCAGGATTGAGAACCACTGACTAAGTGCAAACCAAATGTGCTATAACTTTTGTGACAATAAAGCTCATCAGCCCCTAAAAGTTTTCCTCACCTGAGTGGGGGGAGAAAAAAGAAATATCAATTTTCCTCTATTCAACCAACCAGTAAATGTGCTTTTTGCAACAGACAACAATCTATGTCAAGTGGTTGAAATACTAAAATATAAAAATAATTTCAGAAAATATCCTATGAGGTGGCAAAATAAAAGGAATACACATGTATAGATGAAATCAGCCAGCCACAGATATGATCACCCAAATAATGATATTATAAGTATTTCAAAGTGTCACTGATGAGACCAGGTAGACAGAATGCTAAAGAGGCCCTCTCAAGATTACTACACCTGGTTATTCAATCAAACACTAATCTGGCTACTGCTGTAAATGGACTCTGCAGATGTACCTAAGGTGACTAATTAGCTGACTTTAGAATAGTGAGATTATCCTGGATTATCTGGGCGAGCCAATGTAATCAAATGAGCCTGTAAAAGCACAAGAGGAAGTCAGTCAATGAGATGTGATGGAAGGGGAAGTCAGAGAGATTAGAAACATGAGAGGGACTTCATCTGCTATTGCTCGAGGGGACCCCATAAAATGCACAAGATGGAGCAGACAGACTCTAGGAGCAAAAACTGGCTGCCAGCTGACAGCCAGCAAGGACATGGGGAGCACAGCCCTCCAATGGCAAGGAACTGAATCTGTCCAACAGCCCCGATGAGCTTGGAAGCAAATTCATTCCCAGAGCCTCCAGAAGGTAATGCAAGTTCTAACAACACTTTGCTTTCATTCTTGTGAACTCTAAGCAGAGAACCCAGTTGAGTCACAGTGTGCCCAGACTTCTCACAGAACTATGAGATAATAAATGGGTATTATGTTAAGCTACCAAATTTGTGGTAATTTGTTATGAAAGTAATGGAAAATTAATATAGTTTCTAAAATCCATATAGAGCCTGACGTTGACTTCCTAAACATTAATCAAGAAGATCATAAACCAGTCATCACTGAAATGTCCATGTGGAGAGGGGCTTTTTAGCAGTGCACAGCAATCTGGACCCAGAAGAGACTTTACAGATAATCTAGACCAATCAATTAATAATAATTGATAAGGTATGTTGAAAAAAATTAGATAGTAAATAATTCATAGCTTTATTTCCTCCAACTCCCCAGGGCCAAGAGTGCTTTGACTGGCCAACAAAAATATCCTAATACAGAGACAGGTGCAATAATCTTGATAGCCTGATAGCTTAAGGTCATTCAGTTCCCTCTATCACAACTCTACAGTCGCCAAATGGCCTTCTAATTCTTACCTTGTTTTCTGGGTTCATTCTTTCTGGAAAACTAACACAATAATCAGCTGAAATGAAATTGCTTGGTAGCACAATGGAGAATAAGCAAATATATTGGCATTCTAGTGTATTGGCCTATCTCTTGAGTTTGGCCAGTGTTAATCAGGCCCCTAGAGTGATCACCGCTGAGTCAACTGATGCAATTTATTTTTGAACATATAAATCGACATGGGATGATCCCAGGAAAAATGATCCTGTCTCCATCAGTTTGCTGGCCTTGCTTTGCATCTTAACCTTAGCTCAAATGAGGAAATTAAAAACAAAAAAAACAAAAAAACAGGCAATGTGTTAATGAGAAAGTAAATCAAAACCAAGATCAAAATCTATCACAGACTACGGTAGGGAAATGACAAGGACAAGGAACATGTATTTATGGAGGAAAGGGTGGTATGGAAGGGGAAGACCAGTCTATCTTTGTAACATACCCTTGCAAATCTTGGCTCAGGAGAACTTGTTTTCAGTCTTTCTGGATTAAATGTTTAATTCCCAGGTGGCTTATGTTTACTCTCTCATGGGACCACCACAGCATAACTCAGGAAACTGTAATTCAATGACCTGCCATGTTTCTCCTAAATCAGTGGGCTGGTGAAGGGGGACTGGAACCAGAAAGCTGAGCCAAATCCTGAACCATTACTGATTCACAGAGACTGTCCACCTACCAGGAAGTCGAAGGAACAGACAGTGAAATGGTTGTTACAGTCCGTTCGAGTGAAATCAGTTATTTTACATCTTGTAGAACAGTAACAAAACATTCATCTTCCCCTCAGACCGAAAAGTGATTCGAATGGATTTTTCACTTTTCAACCTCTTGTGAGCATGTCACCAGTTAAAACGTTACTTTCAAATGAGGAAGAAAAGCTATAAAATCCCCAGGGGGCAGTTTATACATAGCATCATCTAAACGCTGAAGAGCCAAAGGGTAGGGTTCACCCCGTCACTGGATCTAGATACCTGTTTACTCCATTTTCTCTCACATTAAACTTGTCACCATAAGGGGCGATTTCACCTCTGAATTCTCTCTGGAATGTCGTGCCTC
Organism: Cynocephalus volans; assembly: GCF_027409185.1. Classification (NCBI taxonomy): domain Eukaryota; kingdom Metazoa; phylum Chordata; class Mammalia; order Dermoptera; family Cynocephalidae; genus Cynocephalus; species Cynocephalus volans. Next base: position 38,480,249 of record NC_084461.1, on the reverse strand, counting down.
CGCCGCCCTCGGTCCTAGCTCCACTGCCTCTTCTCTCCTCTAGATGCTCAACAGCCTCCTTCATGGTTTGTCTTCTTTCACATTCAAAGCTGCTGCCAGACAAAACCCAAGTCTACCTACCCCTTAAAATCACATTCAAACCAACACTTCCATGAAGCCTTCTATGCTTCCCCAGGACTTAACTGTTCACTCCTCTGTGTCTACACTGATTTTTTTTATCCTCTACTACAGAACATGTCACAATATCAAAGTCACAAGATGATGAACCACTGTTTGTAGAATAGATGAGTTCTTATTGCCTGTGTTGCTGTCTGTAAATTATTTCAGGACAAGATACAGACACTCTCCAGCTTTGTTGGTGTACCCTCACCACCCAAGTGCCAGGCTGTTTTGATGAGTAAAAAGATACGTGTTGTGTGTGTGTGTGTGTGTGTGTGTGTGTGTGTGTGTGTGTGTGTGAGGTGGTTGTCAGTTGGTAAAAATGTAGGTTAGAAGCACTAGAAATTCTCCCCAACCCCAAGAATATCCAGATCATCACTTAGCTATAGTTTTGGATCTTCAGAAGTTAATTTGAGTAAAGGAGATCAGAAGATAATTTTGGGTTAGAGGATGGGCCTAGGGCTCAACTGTGGGCAGCCAGAACACCACCTAAGGGTGCTGGGTGCCAGTGCAAGAGAATTTCAGAAAGGCACAGTTATATCAAAGTTCTGCCCACACACCACCTGAATGGCTGCATGTGCCAAGTAAAGATTGCACTGCTTCTTCTCGGGGGCAGAATTTGGCCTCCCACAGTTCAGCCCTTTCCACCAGTCCCCCCAGAATCCCCATCCAAACTCCTTTCTACTTCTAGAAGAGGGACAGGCAGAAAAACTTGAGAGGCGAAAAAGGAAAAGACAGGAGTTGAGAAGACGTATATAAGTGTTTTTCTGCTTTTCCTTTATCATCAGCACAGCGCAGAACATAAATCATGATTTTCTTCCTTTGGAAATTATTTCCCATGCTCACTAGAGTACATTCCGTAGGATGTGACTGATTTGAAGATAAATGGCTTTTCTAGTTTCTCCCTTAATCAGAATGTCTAGAAGCCCTAAATTAGTGATGATGGGGCCCAGGGGGACCATTATAAAGGCAGGATCACAATTACAGAATCGGGAAGCTGGATGGGGCCCTATGGACCACTTTAGTCTAAAGATCTATATTCATTTTATAGATGAAGTAAGTGAAGCCCAGAGAGGTGATGTGATGTGTATAAGAACCTGAAGCTGGTTGTGTCCAGTTTGGGAGCAGCACCTGGGTCTCCTGTCCCCATTCTTAGGGCTTTTTCAGTACTCCACATAGTTTTCAACCTGTTCCTAACTATTTTCAAGAAGCACTTAAGGAGCAAGAAGACACACACACCCCCCAGCTCATAGGTGCCACCACATGAAATGTCACTTATCAGTAGGCATTTGGTACAAATAAATAGTAACATGTGGGCACAGAGACCAGCTCTGCTGGCCTGCTCCAGCCAGCTGGCCACTCGCTCACTTCCTCAACAGAGGATGAGTTCCATTTGCCACCTTCTTTGAAGTAGGACAAGAGCCCTGGAGTAATCCAGAAAAAGAGATTACTTACAACCAGCCCTCAAGTCTGGACCAAGCTGGGCCTTAATTTCCAAAAATAATCCTGGTTAGAACCTTGCAAAAGTCTGTTCTTCACACTAACACCACAGAGATTTTCTTAAACTGCACATCAACAATCCTGTGTTTCAACCCCCCAGAAAAAATGATAAACTCTCAGAAAGGTACATCCAGCCCAGCGTGTGATCTGATCTGGCCTCTTTCTACCTTTCCATTCCCATCTTCCACAATTTCCCCAAACCTCTCTTTTCCTCTGTCCACAGAAGAATCTTCTCAGAAGGTTCCAGGCTTTCCATACCTCTGGTCTCTGCTTTCTGTCCCTTCCCACTTTATCCTTTTTTGCTACTCATTCCCTTAAACCTCAGCTCAAGGTCACTTCAACCTAGAAGCATCTTAGCAACAACTCCCACTCCCTACTAGAGAAGTTAGGTTCCTCTCCTCTCCTTTCATAAGAGTCTTGACAAACCTCCGCTGCAGCACTGTAAGGAATCAGTAATTTTCTCGTCTTTCTCCTGGGGGTCCTCTTTGTACCCCACAGTGCCTGGCATACCCAGTTTTAAATGAATTGTTGAAAGACTGAACAGAGACCCCCTTATGTTTTAAAATTGGTGTTTGGAGGAAGCAGGAGTATGCCCTTGCATTGAAAGTTCATCTGAATGCTTCATAATGAGACAGAATAAGTGGTATTTCCCACTACATCAAGCCTGATGGGATAGTTTTAATGAGGCATGCAGTAAGAAAACTGAAGCATTAAGTTAATCAGCAAAGAGGTACAGCTATAAGCACAAAAAGACAGTCTTAATATCCTTTCCTTTAAAGTGTTGACTACCCCTCAGACTTCAGAAAACCCCGAAGAAGGTGCAAAACACACATGTAATTGTGGTGTCACTTCCTTACTATACTTTTCTAAATGTAAACTGACTGCAAATATAAAACAAGGAACAAAATTAAAACCCAGAAGCACTTCCTGAGTGTAAATTCTAATCTCTGTTGACTTTCTCAAAATGTACCAGCTCCTTCAAGTGCTCAGAAAAGTAGGCCTTCCTTCAGAGAACACACTTTGGAAACCCAAATTATATCTCAATGGTGATCAGACAAGGAGGAAGGCAGCCAAGGGCTTTGCCTAATAAGAACATGTTATAAACTCCAGCACAAGGAGAAGACTTTTTGCTTAAAACAGAAAGCAAAAGGGCAGAGAATTAGAGGAAAGAGAGAATAAAGAGAAATTAGGCCAGGAGAGGGAAGAATGAAATGGAAGAAAAAAGGAAAACATCTGGCCTAAGCTGTGTTGGAGATTGACATCTAAAAAATACAAAAGCAAGCAGAAAAAAGGCCTGCCTATCAGCTTTTTAATAAAAGTTAACAATAAGGGAATACTAACCAATAGTCCGGCAGATATTCCTAAAATAGAGGCTGGGTTTTCACGCTGTTTCCTCCAAGCTTTGTATCAAGAACTTTTTAAATTTTCTTTTGTTATTCAGTTGTATGTACAAGCAGATCACATTACACTAATTTGGTTAATATCTGGCAGAAAGGATGGAGTTGAAGATGGAATCCCACGGAAGTTCTTTGGTCACTGCTCCGCATATCTTAATCACTGACTTTTGGTCTTGCTGCTTTGATATATAAACCTTTGCAAAATCCCCCCAAACCAATCATTTTCTCTCCCTGTCTCTGCCTCTGTCTCTGTCTCTCTCTCTCTCACACACACACCAGGTATCAGAAAAATTGATTAAATCACACCAGACCATTGCCTCACATAAAAAAAAAAAAATCCCCTGACCTTTGCCCAGTACTTCTTTGGGCACTGCCAGCTGAAGTGAAGGCCAAGCTTGGGCTGGAGCCTCACAAGTGAGGCAGCCAGATCAGCTGAGACAAGGGATAAGCGTTCAGACTTAACAAATGCTACAGTCTGGATGGGTGGAAGATAAGCAGTGTTCTCTGAATCTAATCCCATGGCTTCTCTAAGGAGTGCAAGAACAAAAGCAGAAGCCACCATCTGTTGTGTTCACTGGTGTCTCACTGAAGTATCCCAGGTGCTCAGTGTGCAGTACAGTGAATATTTGTCAAATGAAGAAATAAATGAATGAATGGTTTCCAACACATTGGTGCCCATTGGAAATCCTAGCATGCTTAGTTTTATTGTAAACATTTAACCATAGTATCAGTGGTGTAAAGTAGTTGATTAGAAAACCCTTAGAATCTCCTACATATTAATTATTTAGTCCCCTCATTCCAACACACTAAAGTCCTTATTAACTAAAGATATTTTGTTCAATTGGGCAGGAGGACTAAGCACTTAGATAACATTTTCATTTCTTCTTAATAATCTTGTAATAGAGTGATCTCAGAAAAAAGACCAAAGGTCAACTAAAAGGTGCAAAATATGAGTACTAAACATTTAGTGAATTGTTTAATTCTCTATGTACATGAGCAATACAAAAAGAGAAAGACGGCTTTGTAGCTCGGGAACTTTGCCACAGTTCCTGTAGCTCCTCATATGGTTAAAACAATCACGATGACGCCACCATTGAGTGTGGACTGAGTTGCTGTACCATGCAAGACTGTGATTAATATTCTTGTGTGTGACCGACAGTCCTATCCACACTATCAATACAAGAAGACTGCTCATGGTTTATGACTGCTGCCAAAATTAGTGGGACATTTTGCTGGGTACAAGACTCCTTCTGCCTGGCTAGCTTTGCTATGTTTATATGCAATAAACCATTCTGTGACACGCAGTTCATACAAACCCTTTAAGATGAGAAACCTTCAAAGGGGAAAATTCATTTGAATAGTTTAGTTAACAATGACTAGATTTGAGAATGTAAGTGATTGTGAATTGGTGGTTAATTTGTTTTGAAATCATGTTTTGGATGAGTAGAAACTGCCCGCCTGACAGATATGTTGGCAGCACATTTCCAAAACTAAACTCAGGGGTCCATAAACACCTTTTCTCCAGAGTTTGCAGCACAAGCAGAGACACAGGAATTATCTGGACATCTTCTCTACCCCCTCTACTCCTGTTTGATCTGTTAATATTACCTCTTCAGTATCTTGTGAGTCCATTCCATCCCTTTTAACCTCTCTACTGCTATTACCCAAGTCCTAGCCACCATTTTTCACTTGCACTTGTGGAATGGTCTCCTAACATCCAGTCAGGCTCTCTCCAACCCATTTTCCATGCACACACATATCACATGCACACACACACACTGCACACACAATTTGCTTTGAAACATTATTACCATCACCACATCCCTCTGAATAAAATATTTAAATGACTTTCCTTTGTAGGATTAAACCACAATCCATGATGTGGTCTAACAAATATTTACTAGTTGCCCCCAATGTTGACTCCCCACTTTCAGTTAGTGATAAAACCCAGTGAAAGACGACATTTCGCAGCCAATCTTGCAGCTAACTATGGTCACGTGATGACATTCTGGCTAGCAGGATGTGAGCATATGTATCTTTCAGAGAAATGGGCATCCCCTCCACTTGCCCTTCGCCACTCCCACTGGCTTGGATGTTGACGGGCTGCATCACCAAACAACATGGATGAGGACTACCTAGACCTGTGGAATACTTCTGGGACTTGGTATAAAGTTGAATCCCAGACAATAAGGGTTCATAAACAGGCAAAGGACCAACTAGACAGCAGTTTTGTGACCACCAGCCTAGATTTTTCTAGTTTATTCTTGAAAGAGAAAGATCTTTCTTCACCTCACTTTGAGGACTCAACTGAAAGGATAGTGGAAAAGAATAATCACACAAGACTTGTGTAAAACATAAGCTGACATTTTACCCTTTATACCTGTAAAGAAAGAAAATGTACCTGTACACATGACATTTTCTCATGGCTTTTTTATGAGCCTTACAAGATCCTTCTTTCTTGTCTAAGAGAGCTATGAGCCCTATTAGAGTGCTGAGACAAGTAGTATTTGGAATTGTTAGAACTAATGAAAAGTTTTATCTGGGGAATCAATAAGAAATGCACACCCTTGTCAGAAAGAAATATTATTTTGGTCCAATAAAAAAATAGGTGACTCTCTGCCTCACCTTACCCCAAGCCAAATTCCCAAACTTCAAGTCATTGGGGGTTTATCACACAAAAAAATAATGGTTATACTAAGAGAGTAGGAAACTGAAGGAGCTTGGGAAAAGGAACCTGGTCTATATCTTTCCATATTTTTGCACCCACCCCCCACTAACCAATTTTGTACTGAGCAATGTACTTTGAGATAGTGCTAGGACAAACATGAGCCTTTCTGCTTCAAACAGAATTTTAATCACAGACACTTCATATTTATATCAAGAAGATGAGCCAAATCAAGAGTAAGAGTGCATGATGCTTGTTTGCAAAATGATCATTTTCCACAGAACCAATTTTGATTTTTTTTTTCTGATTGTAAATGTATATAATATTTGCTTATATAGAAATCCGGAAAGTGCTAATTTAGTATAAAACAAATTCTGGATTCCTTTCCTGCTTCTTTCTAATAAAATTCCTAAAGAAAAATGAAAACAGACTCCATATAAAAGGTTGTCTCTTTTTTTGTTTTTGATTTTTTCCCCCACTTACCATTAGAGTCTCTTAAATACCTGCCAATTATATTGCCACTTTTCTAGGAAATAGTGCTCTTAGAAATTCTTTGTTGATTCAAATGAAATCAACCTGGCTCAGCTAATTTTAACTGAGTAGATTGAGAATCAAGTCCTGCTATCAAAGGATGACCAATAGAAAATGCTTGAAATCAGATGTTTGGTGACCCAGGCAGGTTCTATCAGCTTGGAAAAGTTGCAAGGGAGAGGAGAGGGAACTTGAGGACAAAATAATCCATGAAGGACCCATGATTTACCAAGAGAGAGACTTGAAAATGGCTGGCAACAGCAGCAGAGATCTGTTATTATTACAGTAAATCCCCATTATATGGAGTTACCTCGAGATATACCCTTCCTTGCTGGCCGAAGGAGTGTAATACCCTTCCAACCAACCCAGAATTAAAATAAAATAAAAACTGAGAATGTAAAGTTTAATTGTTCCATTAATTAATATTCCATCATATGCTGATTACTAATCATACATGTCAGTACTTTTCAAACTGTGAGATACAACCTATTCTTAGGTTGTGGGATCAGTTTAGTAGGTCAACCCGCCTTTGTTTGTTGGCTTGTTTAAATGAATGGAATGGAATAGACAGTTTCTTTACATGAAACTTTTTCATACTTGTATGTGGGTCCCTATGTAGACCTAATATTTTCTTAACTATGGGTGGCAGTCAAAAAACTCTGTAGGTCACTAATACAGATTGCTTCTAGTTTTTCAATATTATAAATAGTGTTACAATAAACATCTCTTGGGGTTGGAGGGAATTTGACCTGCATTTTCATTTGTGGCTTAATGGTTGATTCCCATTAATCTTGCTGCATGAAAGGGTAAAATATTTATGAGATTTGAATATTACCCAATTGCTTTCAAACTGTACTAATTCAGACTCAGACCAGACCAGCAGAGAACTTCAATTTCACTATTACAATTATTAGCAAAAATTTTCTTTTCTTCCTTTCATGGCTAATTTAATGGATAAAAATGATCTGCCATTGTTTAAATTTGCATTTATTTGAGAATTAGTGAGGCTGAATATTCTTTGAAACATTTACTGTGAATTGTCAGTGCATGCTCTCCTACTTTTTGCTGGATTCCTTTCTTTGGTGGAGTTCTAATTTTTTTCCTTGTTTTTTTTCTATACATATCTTTTTTTTAATGATTTTTTAAATTTTAATTTATCAATATACAATGTAGCTGATTTTCACATTCCTTTATGAATTCCTTCTTTTCCCTGCTCCCTTTCCTGTCTCCCCCCACCCTATCAACATGATATCTGTTCACTTGTCTTAAAAAGCTCAAGGAATTGTTGGGATTGTTGTTGTGTCTTTTTCCCCTGTCCCTGTTCATTTGTTTATATATTTATTTATTTTTATTAGCTCCTACAAATAAGTGAGAACATGTGGTATTTCACTTATTATAATTTTCTCTAAGTCCATCCATGTTGCTGTGAATGGTAGTATTTCATTTTCTTTTATAGCTGAGTAGTATTCCATTATGTAGATATACCACATTTTCCAAATCCACTCATCCAATAATGGGCATTTAGGCTGGTTCCAATTGTTGGCTATTGTAAATAGCACTGAAATAAACATGGAAGTACAGATATCCCTTCGGACATGATGATTTCCATTTCTCTGGGTATATACCCAGCAGTGGAATAGCTGGGTATTCCACTGCTGGGTATATGGAACCTCCATACCATTTTCCATAAAGGCTGCACCATTTTGCAGTCCCACCAAAGAGTGTAGGCAAGTTCCTTTTTCTCTGCATCCTCACCAGCATTTGTCATTCACAGTCCTTTGGATATTAGCCATCCTAACTGGAGTGAGATGGCTTCTCAAAGTGGTTTTGATCTGCATTTCCCAAATGCTGAGTGATGTTGAGTATTTTTTCATGTGTCTGTTGGCCGTTCATATATTTTCCTTTGAGAAATGCCTATTCAGCTCATTTGCCCATTTTTTAATTGGGTTACTTGTTTTTTTGCTGTTAAGTTGTTTGAGTTCCTTGTATATTCTGGATATTAATCCTTTGTCAGATGTATATTTTGCAGATATTTTCTCCCACTCTGTTGGTTGTCTTTTCACTCTGCTAATTATTTCCTTTGCTGTGCAGAAGGTTTTTAGTTTGATATAATCCCATTTGTTTATTTTTCCTTTGGTTTTCTGTGCTTTTGGGGTTGTATTCATAAAGTCTGTACCCAGTCCTACTTCCTGGAGTGTTTTCCCTATGTTTTCTTTAAGGAGTTTTATTGTTTCAGGACATATATTTAATTATTCAATCCATTTTGAGTTGATTTTGGTATATGGTGAGAAGTATGGGTCCAGTTTCATTCTCCTACATATGAATGTCCATATACATATCTTTTTAAGGAAAGCTTCCTCATTCTCCAGGGATCTAGGGATGAGGGCATAACAGGCCCTCAGACTGCCATCAGACTGCCTTCAGATTTTTATCCTTCATTTGATTTTAAGATCAGCTGCCTGTTAAGGTATACCAACCTTAAAAAAAGCTTTAAAAAATATCCCATGCCAGAACTTCTGGACAACGTGGCACTTCAAATTTACACTTTGAACTTCTTCCTCTGTGCCAAACACTGCAATAGTGGCTTTATATTTATCTTTTTAAATTAAGACAGTAGTACTGAAAATTCTGAAAGAACAGTTATGAGCCATAGAGGGCAGATTAAGAAGCTCCAACATATATATGATGGGAGTTCCAAAGGAGGGGATTTAATTCAACTCTAAGAATCGGTTTTGGAAAAGGTTATTACTGATAATTTTACAAAATTAAAGAATGAATTGAGTTTTTAGATTAAAAGCCCACAGTAATCACTGAGCAGTATAAATATGGAGCAGATCACCATATGGCAAGCAGGGTACAGAAAAATCTTAAAAAGTACTTTATATATTTATATATATTTTAATTATATATATTAAAATTTTAATCTATAATTAAATATTTTAACTATATTAAATATTTTAAATATTAACTATATTTAATTATATGTTAATTATATCTATATATATATATATATATATATATATATATTTAATTCATCTGGAATTTATATATATAAACTCCCAGAATATACACAGAACTCAAGTAAAAAAACAAATGAACCTATTAAAAAATGGGCAGATGAATTCAAGTTCTACATATTTAAAACAAAACTTTCAGAAATAAACTTTTTAAAATTTATTGTACAGGAGTTTATATGTAATATAATCATGGAGGAGAAAGCGATTTCTTAAACAATTTACAAAAAGTAAAAGAATAAAATGAATTTAATTACATCAAAATTTAAAACTGTGTTAAAAGTTGTCATGAACAAAATTTAAATGCAATCAGCAGGTAGGGAGGTAAATTTTCCAATATACATAACAAAGAGTTATATATATGTATATGTATATATATATGAAATATAAATATATACATTAGGATATATATACTGGGATCACACACACTCCTATAAATCAATACAGAGAAGAACAGACAATGGAAGAATACACAAAGAGTAGAAGAGACGGTTGAGATAGAAGGAAATTCAAATAGCCCTATAAAAATAATGCTGAATTCTATAATCAGGGTAATAAAAATTAAAGCAATGAGATAGTGATTCACATCCATCAACTAGAAAATAATTACATCTGATAACAATTAAGTGTTGGCAATGACCTGGGGCATGAGGTTCTCATATATTGCTGGTAGGAGTGGAAATTGGTTTGAGCACTTTGGAGAGCAATTTGGCAATATCTAACAGACATGGAAATGCATGTATCCTAATGCCACAGCAAGTCCACTTATATATACACCAGAAAAACTCAATCACATATGCCCTAAGGGAAATGTATAAGAATATTTATTTCAGCATCATTTACTTTAGTTTAAAAATTGAATCAATTCTGATCAGTACAGGAATAAATAAATAAATGTTGGTATTTTCATAAAATGAAGTAATATACAGCAGTTTTTTAAAAAATGAACTAGAGTTATACAATGAGGGTAAATTCTGAAAACAAAACGTTTGGTAGTAAAGGTAGAAATTTCCAGAATATGGAATTCCACATTTATAGTAAAATACATGTACATTTTTAAATCCACAAATAATTTCATGGATGTATCAAGCATGTTTCATATATGTAGTAAAAGTAAAAAAGTATAAAACAGGACTGTACAAATACCAATATATGACAGTTTCCTCTGGGAGAGCAGAGAACAGAGTGACTGGAGAAGGTAAAACAGTGGATTCAAATTTATCTGTATAATTCGTTTCTTTGCAAATAACAGATTAGAAGCACACATAGAAAAAATGTTTCCATTTGATGTATTCTTTTAGGTGGTAGGTACATGGGTATTTATTGTAGTATCCTTTGCACAAAATATATACATATAAAACAAAGTAATTCAGAGAGCTCCAAATCTATACCCCTGCCCAGAGTCAAAAGTAACAAGCCCATAAAAAATTACACAAATATAAAAAGAGGTTCTAATGACTTTCTGTATGTAACGGCATATATTCCTGTGACAATCCTAAGAGAGGTGGGATAGAATGGTTACTCAGGTGAGTTCCAGTCACTGAATCTATGACTCTCAACCCCCACACCCAACCCAGTCCCCACCCCCTGCCCCAACAGTTGACCCTAATAAGACTTATTGTTGTATGACAAGGAAGAGGAGCTTTCTCAATCCCAGTTTTTAGGCTGAGAAACATTTTATTCATAGATTCCAGAGAAAACCCACAGAGTGTCCCTTCCAAAAAGAAAAGCAAGTCATAAGTGATATTACACAGACTAGATCTTGTCACAAGGCTTCCCGAAAGTCTGGTTTCAGCAGTGTCTGATTAATGCAACAAAAAAGCTGTTTTTTTTCATTAGCCTGCAAGAAGCATGCTAATTTAAGTGCCTACATACTCCCGTGAAAAACTCTATCCAATTTAGGGACACAATGATTAACAAAGCGTTCTCATTCTCTCTGTCCTGGAAGTCACAAATAGACAAACATGACCTTGGTGAGCTGGACCAGAGAGTCATGTTTGGTCACTATGAATTCGAACAAATAGCTTTGAAAGGGCTAGTTCATTTTACTCAAGTGGGCCATTGTGGAACCTGCTAGCAAACATCCATTAAAATAAGAGTATTTCATGCACTACAATGTGATTTAGCTGGTTGAGAAACATCAAAATAATAATATAGTAACCTTAACAGGCAGCACAAGGCAGAATCTCTGCAAAGGACATGGCAATCTAGGATGAACTTCATACATCTGTGGTTATCTGAGTTCCTAAATGCAAGTGTGCCAGAAGGCCACATTCACTGTCTCAAATGACTGCAGAAAATATCCTGAGAAAATCCATAAGTAGTCTTCTTTTTTTTGCTATTGATATTGTGGTAACCACTAAGAATTAATTAAGAAGCCCCTGCTGAAAATTCCTTAGAAACAGAATCAGTGACTTAAAAACATTATTTTACTTTTAAGAAATAATACATTTTTCCAAAATGGGCATCCATTTATATTTCAATGTATGCAGGAATATTTCCCTTGTATATTGTAGAGTAATATCCTTCACAAACTTTTTCCTAAGGGTCGAGCAGGGTAGCTTCAACTGCTTATCTAGAAACAGTCTATTTAGCTATTCTCATTGAAAGAGAGGAAAACCCAAGAGAATAGGTGTGTTAGTTTGTGCCAACAATCTATCTTTGAATATTTCACAGCTGTGCAAGCCTGGCACATCTTGAATGTTAATAAAAGGTTCAACCTAAGTGAATTGCATCAAAAAGTCCTATTACCTTTTCTTCCCTAAAAAGGCAAAGGATTTTTACTCTTTGGGTTTAATATGGTCCCCACTTTAGAGCAAAAAGGCAAAGTAGGTAGTAGATTAGGTAAGAACACCATAGTTGCCACTCTGAGTTACAACAACGGCTCATCTTGCTCCTTTAACTGAATTGGTAATGTGAACTAGTTTGTAAAACAGTGTGGACATATAACAATTTCAGAGTTAAGGGTTCCCATTCATTCAGGAATATTTGACTGTGTCTTTCTCATAAGGCTTGGAATTTGCCCATTAATGCTTCTAAAACTGAATAGCCACATGACAATTTTTCTTCTTCCATCAGAATTTTAATTTAATTGGGTTGCAGCCAGTGTTCAAAAGTGATTTAACTCCCTTACCACCCTCCCCCCCACCCCAATGGTAACTGTGTGGTGAAGGATATGTTAATTAATTTGATTGTGGTGATCATTCATTATATAATGGATACATATATCAAATCATTACTTTATACAGCTTGAATATATACAACTTTCACTGGCCAATAATACCTCAAAAAACCTGGGAAAAAATTAAGTTTAGCAAAAGTCAAAAAACAAAACAAAACAAAAAACAACCAGAAACGTGATTTGCCCCTAAATTACTTCCTTTCAATTCCTATTCCCATTCTGGATTGAGTTCACTCTATTTCTCTTCAGTGCTAATTCCACATTTAACTTATTTCAGGTGAAGAAGATGGGGCCAGTGTAATAAAGGCGAGGAAGAATGACTAACGAGTCCCTCCCAGGTAACAGTGGAATGCTAAAAAACATAGATCCTATATTTTAGGATTAGAAAGGATGACAAGAGTAAATGTCCTTCATAAACCTGCCTTAGACAAATAGGATATTTCCATTGCAGATGTGAAACCTACTGAAGATTGAACCAAGCAGAGACTAAGTGATCCCCCCCACCTCATAGTTAAGCTCTGTCTGTGATAGCGGGCTTCAGTCATACACATGGTGTGACGTCCACTTTCATGTAGGCTGTCAAACTCAGAAATGGCCAGATTTACCTTCAGGACTCAGACATCTGTGAAGCTGTACAACACTAGGAAATGGCCAGTGCAACCCTGCAATCTTTAATGTGTCACATAATGATGACATGGCCAGGATTTTAACAAGTAAAGGGAGATTTATATTGAAATATAAATTTGAATATATGGCTTACCGGTATCTATCAGCTGACTGTGATCGCAACATCATTAGACAGTGTTCCTAATTCCACAGCTGGACCATCCAGACTGAATCCCATTGCAATAAAATTAAATTTGATCGTTCCACTTACTTTGCTTTCTAAACAGATACTACCATTTTGAAAGACACTCATCTGTGAAAAGGTTTTGTTATAACTGTATACAAGTCTCTATCTCTTTGCCAATTTTAGGGACTAATGCCACCCAGTCCTCATCGGTTTTCCTGTTTTCCATCTGAAAAGTTCTATCTTCTCATTCCTCAGCCCCCAAAGAGAGATTGTTCAAAAACTTTAGAGCAAGATCTCATTTTTGTATCATCCGTTATCTTGCATAATGTCTGGAAAATTATAGGCCCTGTTAATACGTTGCTTTTTTTTCCCTCCAGTAGGTTGAACAGAAGCATAGCCAACCACTGCGCCACAAAGTAAATGATCTTTGGGTTTTGAGACTCTTTCTTAAAACAAGAAAAATAATCTTGGGGGAGAGAAGAGTTGTCCAGCCAGCAACCAGAAGGACAACAAATCTTGGCAGCAGAGAACAGTGATGATTAGACACCAATCTCTTTTTCGGGATGAGTTGAGAGTAGTAGTGGGGGCTTTTTGATCTGTCATGTCAAGATAACAGATATAGGATTTACCTCTGTATTTAAACAAAAATGTTTATGATTTGATGATAAACTGAATATATCAGTTTTACTGCTAAATGTATGTTGATCACCACAGCTAATATTGTTTCCAGAAAGAAAAAAGTGGTAAAATGATAAGAAGACCGATCTTTTAGAACTGAATTTATCTATATTTTATATGGTTACTTTTAACCTTTAAATAAAACTGTCTTTGATCAAGATATTTCAACAGACTGCTAAAAATGGAAAATGTCTGTGCCATTTCTTCTGGTACACATTAACATGAATAAATTTCTTACATAATAGATGAAAAAAATTTTTTTTGATGTATGAATTTTTTTTCTTGTGTTGACACAAATTTGGCAGTCAACATGCACCACCCTTTATAGATAAAGTGGCTCAATTAACCACTGGCCTTTTTCTAACAAATCTGGTAATCTGTGTCCCTTTAACAGAATAATGACAGGGATGTTTTCCTCTGTAAAATTCAAAACTACAGAACAACCGAGTGTTTATTTTGGCCCAGGAACTTTGTACAAAGGTCCTATCTATGTTCCTTCATCATAAAATCCTACTTGTAAATTAAAACACCCAAACAATAAAGCTGAGAAAAATCATGACTTTAGCCTTTCCTTCTGGCCAAAAGCTTTAATTTGGGGAGTACAAATAAGCTTTTCAAAATTACTTAAAAATTAGCTCAGAGAATCCATGAACATGCCAAAACATTTTCACCCCAAACTATTTCCAAAGATTGGCTGTTTGCTCCATTTTTGATATAGTTAAGAACTAGATAAACACAGTTTAGACAACTAGAACTCTCAACCCAAGTAACATCCTCTCTTCTAAAGTGAGAAGTCAATTTTTTCTCTTCATTCATAAATAGGTTTTCCCAGCAAAGCAAAAATTAATAATAATAATAATAATAATAATAATAATAATAATAATAAAAAAAGAGAATCAGTCTAAGTAATATAAAAAATCAAAATACATGCCAAGAGTATCTTCAGTGGTCTGCTTTTAGAGTAGACAAGCTCTTTGGCAGATGAAAATCATTAGCAAGAGAAACTGTAAAGTTTTTTTAATATGTCAGAAACATTTCAGAGATCTACAGCATAAATAGCTTTATAAACCCGAAGCAAAATTCTAAATTTTACCTGGAGGCCAGTGCATCAGATTCCTGAAAAGCCTAGAAAAAGAAATCTGGATTAAATCCTGAAAAAATATGCTGGCCTCAGTAATTGTAGCTTCCTAGTATAGACCAAAGGGAGCCTATATCTGAGACGTCGTCCTTTAATCTAAAAAGTTTGGACATGTACTTCTTAGTGCCCATTGCTGTACGAGGAAGAAAAATCTTCACAGAAAACAAGTAGAGAGATGGTTTAGGCTAGATCCAAGGCAAAGGCACCCTCAAGAATAGCTGATGATTCTTGCAAGAGGTTTTCTTCAGGCAAAGGGCATAATAGGACTCTGGACTGGTTCCCTCAGGCTCTCACCACTCACCATTCATGCATTCAACTGATCATTCCGTAAGTGTTTCTGAGTTCCCATTGCATGCCATGCACTTTCCAGAGCACTCAAGATCAGTGGTAATGGGTTCCTATTTCATGGAACTGATATCTAGTGGGAGAAAATAGACAGTAAAAAGTAAAAGAAAAAAAGTGAAAAAGAAACTATCAGATGGGGATAAATGTTACAAAGCAAGCACGAGGGTGATGGAGAATGGGTGAGGGTGATTCATTTGTAACTGGGGGTCAGAGAAGGCCTTTCAGCTGAGCTAAGATCTGAATGACAAAAGGGATCCAGCTATGGCAAAATCTGAGGGTGAAGCCTTCCAAATGAAAAGGTAATTGGTTTGTTGGGTTAGGAAACAGAAGGAGAGTCAGTGTGGCTGGAGCTCTGTGAGCCAGTTGTCCTTGGTTCATTCGGTCACCTTTGATTGCACACACTTACACCACTGTAACATATTCTTGAAACTCACAGCAAAACACTGAAATGTAGGGACAAAAAACTACCCATGCTTGTAAAAGCATCAAAAGATCTTTGGGTCTTATGTGCACAATAATGACCCTAATAACTTTGATGTCAAGGGCTTGAGCTTCATTCCAGTTTATTTTCCAGCACAGAGAGATTTGATCAGTTTCTCAAGGTTGAGGGCAGAGAGAGAGCACATGGCAAGAAGGGTTAAGGCTCGCAGGATGTGGCTATGAAAGGAGCTGCAACTAACTGCCTATTCCATGGGACCTCTGACCATAAAGCTAACAGTATAAAGCTTTTCCTGATTCTTCAGGAGATTTGCACAAAATCACAAGGAATCTTGTGGTATGATGACATATCTTCTACTTTTAACTTTCACCTCTTTATTATATTCCAGCTTGTGTAATAGATACCTCAGGATTTATCTTCTTGCCACTGTTAACCTATACATGACTTCTGGCAGAGACTATGTCTTACTAATTGTTCTCTTCTCAGTACCTAACAGAAGGGCCAAGCACGTAACAGATGCTCAGTAAATAAATTCTCTGAGGTTGGTTTTGGCTTTTTTAGTCTAATATTCCAATTACAGGTATAGTAATTGTACCCAAATAATACGATTTTTTTGTATTTGTGTGTATTTAATTCTCAAGAACCTCTGTGCTACCTGCCGAAGCAAAGACAGATTCCCAGCATTCCTACCAATGCTTGGCATAAAATAAGATACTCTGTGGCTTTCACTGAGTGATGCATGCTTTTATGAATGGACAAATCTATTACCAAGATCAGTGGTAATGGGTAACAAATTTCAACAAGAACAATTGCACCCATGGTCACTTAATTCACTCAACAATGAGTTCCTAGTCTATGCTTGGCTCTATGCTAAGTGCTGCAGATACAATGGTGAGTAAAACAGACATGGTCCCTGCTGTAATGGAGTTTTCAGTCTAGTGGGGCAGCAGACATGATGAAAGTCATTGCACATGTATATAATTATGTTATACGTACTATGAAAGGACACATGATCCAATATAAGGATCAGAGAAGTCTTCTTTGAGGACCACCTGAAAAAAATGGTCAACTTTATTCAAAATGTAGACAAGGGGTCAATGCTAACACATAACCATGACATCATTTTAGAAACCAAACCAACAGATATAGAGCAAGGTCAAGAAAGATAACAACTGATGGCAGCTGAAGTTGCCTTTGGTGACTGGAGATGGGTTACTGAGAGAATAAAAGTATATGAAATGTTCCTCCTTGGCCATCTTTAAAACTAGACTAGAGCTTTTTATGTGTGTCCTGATTGCGTGTGGTCCTGTTTAATGACAGGAGAAAATATTCAGAGACTTAAATTTGTCTTCTGCTGGCACTCTTTAACATATCATGATTCTTTTACTAGTCCTAAACACTTTAATTGTAGCAGCTCCACTGTTTTTCTGACGTATACTGGGAAAAATTGAAATTTACTTTATGAGCTGAAAAACAATGCATTGCCCTTATTCTCCTATAACTCAGGAAAAACAGCTAAGTGAAATTTTGGTCAAACTTTCCAAAAAGTTTTGGGCTGAAGAGAAGCATGGAAAAATTCAAGCCCAAAGAAGAAATTTCCAGAAATTTAGAAGCAAGTGAAAACAGAGGATTATAACAGTTCAGTATTTGCTGCCAGGAACAAAGTATATACGATATTATTTATTGCTGAAAGCTTTTCAGAGAGGCAGCATCTGGTTTCAGTGAGGTCTTGCTTTCATCCCATCCAGCAGCTGGACTGAACACTACAGCACAGGGAGATCAACCAATTTGCCAAGGTGACACAGAGAGTTAGCAACTCTTTCCAGATTAGACCACAAGAGACTCTTGGCTTCTTGAAGGCCAAGAATAAGTCATATGACCAACAAAGAGCTTAACACTTTTTTTCAACCTCAAGTGGATTCTACAGCTTTAATTTTTATTTGTCTTTATATTTTCAGAGTCACAAAGAGTTATTCTTTTTTCACTTTGCCAAATTTCCCCAGTGGGCAGATCAGGTATCAACTCGGTTCCCTGTGAATGCCAAAATTCCCTGCCCCCTTCCACTAGGATTTATTCATCTAGGCTGTGTGTGCTTATGGCAGAAGAAGTCAGAAATACTCAAGCAATATTCCACTGTCATGGAGGCACAGGGAGATGGCGACCCAAAGGCTAGCTAACTCTGAACAGAGAAGTTGGGCACTCTACTTGGGTCCTTCCAAAGGTGCCTCTCTGAGGCAGGGGGAAAGCTGATGAAGATAAGTTTAACTCTGCTAGGAGAAAGAGCCATAAGCTTCTACTTCTCTCTGAGCCTTTTTCTCTTCCAGTGTTATTTCTTACAGAGTTCCTTCAATCTTTTTGCATATGTCTTTCATACCAACAGGAGAAAAAGAGGCTCTGTCTTCTAAGTATATATTCCCTATATCCCAAGAAGACTGTTATCTGAGTTGCAAAGGGAACAAACGAGCAACAACATATACATACACAAACTCTTTTAACACATTTTCATATTAATATAATAGTTAGCCAAATTGTCCACCAATCTCTTTCCCTTCCTCTGTATATGTATATGCACACACAACTTATTAACACTATTAATATTATTAATAGTAATTATTAATATATACTATAATGTATAAAATATATAACAATGATATCAATTACTGGTATAATAAATTTAAGAGGCCAACTTTAAGGAAAGAAAAGGAAGAGAGAGGAGAGAAGAAAGAGGATTACAACCATTCTTTTTGTCTAAACTTTAAGTTAGTGGATAATGATCTAATATAAGACCAGAGAACTGAGAAAACTTAGCCAGTTAATTGTGTGAATGGACATGGGATAGTCTAAAGTGGCCAAAAGAATACCAGTATGAGAACAAGACCTCATTTGGTCCTTAGACCCTGCCATGGCAATAGGGCACAGCATCAAGAGAAAACACGCAAGCTTTTGTAGTACATGACAATACCCAGAAGACATGCTGTTTTAATAATGTAAAACATATGTCCATTATTAGTGGCAGCAACCTAACTTCACTTTAAGTCTGAATGAATAATACTACCAAGAAACAAATTGAAAATTTCAATACAAAAGGATTTAGGAAGTTTTTATTTTAAACTTATTACAGATGTCAAAACACAGTATGAATACAGAGTATTTCACTTTATGTTTCCTGTCTTATGATTTTCTTCTTTAATTAGAGCAGAAGAAATAGGTCCTGATCTTATAGTGATGACATTTCAGGCATGTGAGCTGATGTTTTGGTTTACATATGCATGCTATTTCCCTTTAACCTATTATTCTGAGGGACAGCCATGCTAATTTAAATACTGTACTCACTCACTCAGCATTTACTGAGAGGCTGCTATGAGCTGGGTACTGATTTCAGCACAAAGGTTATAGTCATAAACAACACAGACACATCCCTGCCCTCCTGGAGCTTCTTACCCAGCAGTTGTGTTTTATTTCAAAGGTCAGTTACTGTTTTGATAAGTCTCAGTTCAGGTTTTAAAAAGGAAGTCACCATCCAAGAAAAATTCTTGAATTATTATTATCTTTCCAAAACTTATTTTCTCAATCTTCCAGTTACTCACAGTTATTGTCATCTTAGAGGAAAGAACTATGACATGAGCAAGGGTTCTTTTTTGCTTTGAGAAGATGGATTTCTAAATAACTGTCTAATGAGTTAACCAGTAGTTTCAGTTGTTACATGCCAAACTAAGTGCTATAACAAATGCCAGGACAGGCAGACCGAACAAGATGACTTCAAATATTATACTTAATCCTTTCTCTCACCAAAAAGCTACACTGACATCCTTAGCAAACACTGGTAAATAATTACACATTCTGGCAATCAAGTGCAAACAATCAAGTTCCAAAGTTTGCTTTAAACAGCTGTCCATAAAACCCTTCAACAGTGCCAAGAGGGATCAAGCTGACCACAGGGGACACCAGGCAATTGGCCAGGACACAAGTCCCACTGGTCTATACCTCTGCTTCAATATAAGTTTCAATCTTCTTGCTGATGAATACCAAGGTTTTTCAAAGCCACGTGAGCATGCCCATACAGCTCTTCTCAGGAAAAACTAAAAATTGGCCATTTTATATTTGTGATTCTTCTACTATTCTTCTTAAACTTTCTCTCCATCCTCCCACTCCCCACCTTGTTTTCCTTTCTTTCCTCCATTGTCTCTCCCCTCCTCTCCCTTAAGGGTCAGACACTGCTCCAGGCTCTTTTCATGTATGACCTCATCTGAGCCACACACTACCCTATGAAGAAGCTCTGCAATCATGCCATGGTGCAGAAGGAGACCCTGAAGCCCAAGGTCACATAGCTGGGAAGTAGCCAAGCCGGGGTTCCAATCAGCCCAGCTGACTCCAGAGTCCTCAGTCACTGTACCACACTTCCTCTCATGTAATTTTTGTCTTAAGTATTTATGATAAAGATGAACTGTTTTTAGAGATTAAGGAGGAAAGCAGCAGCGATACCTAAGAAATTCAACTTAATCTCTGTTATACATGAGAAAAATCTAACAAATTCTCACGTCACTAAACTGTTTAAAAGGTGGTAATCAACGTGGCTAATTAATGGGCAGTTTATTAAGGTTTTATGTATCTGGAACAAACACCAATTTTTTCACCCAAGAGAACAAAGAAAAATAACAACAAAAATATAACCCATCATGTCACAATTATTCTCTGTGCCCCCTCCAAAAAATAAACCAAATAAAGTCTTTGCTTCTATTAACATTTATTATTGTTATTCATTTCATGGATCAGGAAGAGCTTTCAATGGACTTCGTTCTTAGATTTAAACTAAACAACTTGATGGAGTGACAGCTAAAATGTTATCTCCTACAAGATCATCATACGTAATGAACTAATTTATAAGCTTTGATAAAAACAAAAAAATGGAATGGTTGCTATTGTCTTCCTCTCACCAAAGACTTTATGACTTGACTCTGTTCTTACTGGTTATGAAGATTGGACCACACACTAAATTTTCTCCAGCTAAATAAACAGCTACAGTTTACAGAAGTGCAAACTTCTTGGCTTACTCTTTTTATATCCACCCAGTGTTAATTCAAGACTGAGTTCCAGCAGGTTACAGACTAAATCCAACAGAATGAAACTGGAAGTTTGTAAAGGCTTACCACCAAATGCATGAAATCGTTAGGTTAGCTCTCAACCTGTGTTCACCATCCCTCTTTCTTCCTCTGAACAACATCCTTGTGCATAAAAACCGATGCTGTTTAGATGACACAGAGGAAAACACTGATCCCATCCCATAGAAAAAGAAAATGCAGTGGCTTATAAAGCTAATTCCATTGGTGAACTGACAGTATCTAACAACAGGAAGAGAGTATACCAGAAGAAAAAGAAGGAAAAACATGATAACAACAGTTGTAAACAGTAGCTGACTGTATGAAAGGGACACTAGTCTATGTGAAAATAAACCACAGGAAAAGAAAACTCTGTTGTTACCAACCAGTAAGGCAAAAGTGCTTTCTGGATTTGCAATCATTTTCCTTTAGGGTTGTTCTTTGTTTTTGTGGAGTGGACCAGGCTCGAGGTCTCTACGAAACTCTGATGAGATATGGGGAAAAGTAGCAGCTAAGGAATATTTAGCAAAAATACATTAAATGCCTACTGTGCTTAAAATACTGCATTTTGGTTAAGACGGCATCCCGCTTTATAACCTTGTGGCCTAAGTACAGTACTCTTTGCAATTTCAGTCTGTGTTCTAGATAAAAGTTGACTGCCCTCTCCTGGTCACCTTTCATGAGAATGTCTACTTTAAGATCTTAATTGTCATCACCACCTGTCTCCCATTGCTCTTCCTCATCTGAGATGTCACAGACTCCCAATGAAGTGCAGTGTCTGATCAGTCCTTAAAGATCCAAATGTCTTTCAGAGTTTAGAGACTAAACACAGAATATCTTGCATAGTTTCTCCATCAAATGGAACTCGGATCATACTACTTACGGGGACCCTCCTCTGACCCTCACACAATCTTTTCTTTCCATACTCTCCTCCATTCTGCAATGACCACAGACCTTCATCAATGTCCCTACCATGGCAGAGTTCAAGGGAAAGGCCTGGGCATTACTCATCAGAGATCCCCATCCAGTCACTGTCCTCACCTCCCATCTGATTTAGGCCCTATCCAATCTTCCACCTCCGTTTTTCAAACCCAGCACCTGGTTCTGCTGGATTCTCCACTTATGTTGGTCTTAGGGTATCCCTACATCTCTGGACAGCTTCTTTTTTCTTGAATCTAGAACCATTTATGTCTACAGTCATAAATAGCTGGGAGTTTGAATAAACCCAGATAAAACTTGCTTTTTGAGGGTCATAAATTAAATAAGAGGGAAGAGAGGCCTGGTTATCAGAGATGACACCAAGGAGTGTGAGTTTATCTTCCCAGTGTGGACTCTGTGAGTCTGTCAATCCAAAGAGGTGACCTTGCTCATGGGAGATTTGCAGAACAAATCCTACCTGGGGACCTGTACCAGAAGCCACTTGTAGGCAGCCCATGCAGAATCCAAAACATAAGTGTAAGATGCACCCACTGAATTCAGCAAATGTTTTACTTTAGTCATTTGTCTTCAAGATCAATGCTGGTTAAAGAAGTTGCTCATTTTGACTAGGAAAAACAAATTCTGGGTAAAGTAAGTGCTATTTTATTTTTCTTTTCCAGTAAGTAATAAAATAATTTTTTCAAGAACCTTCAGGATAGTAAAAAACTTTTATCTTGATCCCATTAATGTGTGCAGCCAACTGACGCTTAATCCCTAGAAAGAGTGACACAGAAGGGGAAAGGAAGAAGGTAACATGCATGACCCATGGCCACAGATAATCCCCAAACCTCTTTAATCAAGTTTTAACCTCATCCTGCTAAGCCTTTTATCAGAGCTGTTAAGAAATAACCAATGTGACATATTTAAGCTTCATCTCATCTATTTCGTCTCCCTGGCCTCTAGTTGGGCTGTTAATGAGCTGTGAAGTGGCCAGAGATAATTGGCCTCAACATGGGAGGGAGAAGACTAGAGGCTGGGTAATCCATAAAATTACTTGGATTCTAAGCAAAAAGCTGCATATTTCTTATTATAGCCCCAGGAAATAGTATTCAAGGGGCTAAGAGGGCACTTTTCTCCGAAATAACTGCCCCTACACAATTGAAATCTCACCAAAGAGGTATGTTTCCTTGAATTAAAGCATCATGCCTCTAGTAGTCATCTGATTATCAAATTTCACTATGGTAGTCAACTGAGATCCAGAAATTTAAAGTAGCTTGCTGATGATACACAACCTGTCAATGGAAAAGCTGAGACTCAGCTTATCATAGGGTATTGTTTCATGTAAATCTCATTTAGGTTCTCTCTAATTCAATCTTATTTCCCTCATCACTTAAAAATTTTGTCTTTTCTCTCAGAACCATAAGTTTAGGACATCAAAGTAAGAAGCTCAGGGTGTTAAAAAATGTTTGGGGGTGATGGTGGTGGTGATAGCATTAAAAGTTGATAGATGTACCAGAGCTGGTAGGAGGAACCTAAGACCTAAGAAGAAAATGGGCAAAACTTTTAATTCAAGTCAAAAAATGTTACCGCATGTCTATGCATATCATTATTTTTTATCAATGAATAGTTTATAAAGCTAGTTTCCAATGCCAGCATGCTAGTCAAGTACAGGGCCCCGAAGGATTTGGGTACTGACTAAGTTTTGCTGTAAAGAAAATGCAGAAATGAATATTGACAGTTTATTCATAAATATGAAACAAATAGGTTTTCCTATATATGCCAGGAACTCATCTAAGTCCTGGGCCAGGTTATGCTCTCTGGTCCCATAGGCTTATGGCTGCCAGTTTCAAGAAGCCAGGGATTGGTTGGGAGAGGTGGGAGGTAGGAAGACTAAGCTGGTCATATTATCAAAAATCTTTGATAGCTCCAGAGTTGGATCAACTCCAAACTCATCATGGCACATGCTCCTACTCTCTCCTTAGCCCACCCTACAGCCCACCCCTGGCCCCATACCTAATAAGTCACCAGCTGAACATACCAGGAATCTGTGCCTTTGAACATGTGGATTCCTGGGTCCCCCCATCATTCTCTCCCATCAGCCTACACTGCTCTCATCACCACCCTTTTGGAGCCTACCCAGAACCAGAGGGAGTTCGTCACCATCTCCCTGCCCCTTCATAACATCAGTGCAAACCCACACTTTGGCCATCACTGTAGAGTACTGGAATAACCTATTTATTTTTTCTTTTTTTTTTCTTTTTTTTTTTTTTACCTTACACAGAGACTGGCAGTGGGTGAAGAGGCAATGTTTTCAAATTCCCATCAATATGGATTTCCCAGCAACCTACCAGCAGCTAGAGCATAGGATCTACCTGCAAAGCCTGTGGATTTAATTTTTAATTGTTAGCATGTGAGCTTAGATTCCTAGAATGGGAGCAGGGAGTACTTATGATGATAGAAGGGTATGAAAAGATATGCTCAACCTGTACCACAATTTTTTTTCCAGGCTAGCCCTTATAATATTTTACTGAAATGTCAAGGTTTTAAATGTCTGAATACCCCCAGGGACAGTGTGGTAGGTATGAAAGAGTATGAAAGTCTAATGCATACCAAGGAAGATATGAAACCAGATTTCCAGATTTGATAGAAGCACTCTTCCCATCACACGTGTACACACACACACACACACACACACACACACACACACACACACACACACACACACACACACACACACACACACACACACCAGAAAAGCAAAGGAAGATGAACTATTCTCTAGGTAAAAAGGAAATTCAGATGAATTCTAATGGAGTTTGAGTTTCTTTCATTCATTCAACATTTATTAAATGCCTTGCACATTCTGGACCTTATTCCAAGCACTGAAGATATAACAGAAAAAAGCAAAGGAAAAAACTAACCAAAAAACCCATAGATCTTCCATACTCATGGATTTCAGTCAGCCAATAAATGAGTAATATATAACATATCAGATGATGATAAGTATTATGGAGAAAAATAAACAATGAGGTGAAGTAGGGAATGTCAGGGGTTGACGGTGTTGTTCTTCTAAATGCGCTGGTTGAAGAAGTTGGAACTATGCAGGAAATTTTGAAATAAAGATCTGAACAAGATGAAGAAATCCATGAAGCTTGCTGGAGGGAAAGTACTCCAGGTAGGGAAAAGAACAAGAGCAAAAGTCTCAAGGCAGGTGCTTGCCTGACACATGAGAAACAGCAAAGATGACAGTTAAGTAAGGAGTACAGTCTGTTCTATTACAACATGTGTTTCTGTAACAGCAATTAGCTCATATGCTATTGGTAAATAGTGGGATAATTGTTGGTGTAACATGGAAACAAGATTTTTCTTAGGCAAGAGGAGCCAGAATAGCAGGAATAGGATTATAATCTTAACAAGAAAAAAAAAAAAAAAAAAAAAAGCTCTCAGGTTGGCTGCTGCAAAGGCTGGAATGATTTCAGCTCTGCTTAAAAGAATTAAAAATGAGCACCTGCACCAGGGGCTGTCCCCTCAGAAATGTGCCCCCTCCCACCTGGCACATCCCTCAGCTCAGGGCAGGTTGCATTTCCTCCTATGATTACCTTAGCTGCAGCCCCACTGGCTCAGGTTCCATTCATCTGCACTGTCTCAGCTATGCAGCCAGCTTCTCCATGCTACTGTTCCTGTGCATTTTAATATTCCTCAAGCAGCCTCCAGTCAGTCTGAGCTGCCTGTCTTAAGTTATCTCCCAAGGTATCCATTTTTTGCTTTAGTTAGTGCTATAGTTTTTAAGCTGTATAAGGTATGAGTGGTCTGCTCCAATCCTAATTTTCCCATAAGCCCTGTTATTTCTCAAGTGGAACTTGCAAAACATAAAGTTTTTCAGGTCAAGTATATAGTGTTATAGCAGAAATGACTGCCCAAGTGAAGTCAAGGATTATAAGGAAGCAGATTGCAAAGGGCTTTATAGGCCACCGTGAAATGGGAAGTCACTGGAAGGGTTTGAGTGGAAGCATGTGATAA
This sequence comes from Cynocephalus volans, assembly GCF_027409185.1. Taxonomy (NCBI): domain Eukaryota; kingdom Metazoa; phylum Chordata; class Mammalia; order Dermoptera; family Cynocephalidae; genus Cynocephalus; species Cynocephalus volans. The sequence continues at coordinate 38,454,375 of NC_084461.1, read as the reverse complement.
TGTGATGTCTGAAAATAAGCTGGGGGTGGGAAAAAGGAGGGGAATGAGCAAATACAGAAGCAGATAAAATCATTAGGACATCTGCAATAACCCAAGTGAGAGTGGTAGCTTGGACCAGGACAGGAGCAGTGGAAATGATAAGAAATGGTTAGTATTTGCTGATGAACTGGCTTTGGGAAATGAGAGAAAGAAAAGAGTCAGGAATGACTCCAGCATTTTTTAAACTAAGTGAAGGAGGGAATGTCACCAACTGAGATGGGGATGTCTGAAAGCTGAGTCAGTTAGGCGAATGATCAATTCAGTTTGGATAAGGTTTCAGTTTGAGATACCCAAGTGGAGATGTCAATTAGGTAACTGAATAGATATGTCTAGAGTTCAGGGAGATAAATCTGGAAGATTTCAGTGTATAGATATTATTTAAAGCCACAAATTTCCACGAAATATTGATTTTCCAGCAACCCACTAGTGGCTACAGAACAGATTACTACTGTAAAAACTTGTCACTTAATTGTCGTTAGCATGAGAACTTGGATTCTTGGAACAGGTGCAGAGTGCTTATGGTAGTAGAGGTGTGGAAGGAAGGAAGTAAGGAAGGAGAAAGAAAAAGAAAAAGAGAGAGAAAGAAGGAAAGAGAAACGAAAAAGACAGAAAGAGAGAAAGAAAGAAACAAGAAGAAAAAGAAACAAAGAAACAAAAGAAAAGGAAAGTTGTGAGACCTGGTGTTCCTGAACCTTTCTAGCAGAAGTTGAGAAGTTGAGGTGATGAGCAGAAACAGCAAAGGCAGCTTCCAAGGAGGATCTGTGAGGTGTGAGAAAAATCAGGCAAATGTGGTGTCCTGGAGACCAAGTAAAGAAGGGTGGGTGATCAAATGGGTCAAAGAAGATGAAGATTGGGGATTTGCTGCTGGATTTAGCAACCAGGACAAGGTGAGCAATTGTCACAGTGGCCAACTAGTTTCCACCTGCTGTCCTACCATAATCGATGGAGTATAGACAACTCTCCCACGGAGATTTTTTGCTGAAGAGAGGGACAGAAAAATGGAGTAGTGGTGAAAGGAAGACACAGGAGCAATGACTGGAAGAAGGTTAAGTATATGGGCACTGTGGCTGGGAGAAGAGTTGATGTGGTGGTAGGAGCTTACAGATCCTCTTCTGATTGCTTGTGATTTTGTACAGTGAAATAGGAAGAAAAGTTATCTGCATAGAGGTAGGATGTGGGAAGTAAGTGTTAGAGGCTTGAAGGAAGAGGGAAAGATGTAAAACAGTTGTCTAGGAGAGTAGGAAAGTGTGGGGGAGTTGTCAGTCATTACCAATAAGTGGCTCAGCAAGGCCATTAAATAAACCCAGTCACCGTGCTGTGCATGTTGCCCAGTCCCACTGAGCTCTCAGGTGCAGGCATAGTGTACAGTGGAGAGCTGGATTTAATCTAGGCTGGCATTTTGCCAGGCAATAGTATGATGAAGCAAGAGAAGTGTAAAAGTTTATGATAATAAAAAGTGAAATAAGGTGTGAGGTAAGGATGTCTATATGTTGTCAGCTGATAAAGGAGAGTTAACCAGTACAGGCTTTAATTAATTGCCATGTAGCAAATGACAATCCACAGATACAAATTCCATCACACGGTGATGTCTTTTTCCCCTCCTTTTAAAAAAATATTCTTTTTGTCTTTCAAGTTAGTGAAACAACAGTAACATCAAACACAAACTTCTTATCGGGAGATGGGTAAGATGTGTAATGTCCCCGTTTATACCAAAAGTAATCATCTCTTGGGGTTCACTATTCATAGTAAATAATACACTAACCCTGGTCTCCAAATGAGGCTCCAGAAGATGGCTGGGGCTGGCAAGAGAGCGGAACAGAACGTTTACCATACAGCTGTTAAAACATCTGTAAGTACTTGCAGGCCCCTGCCTCCTCCAGGCTTCCTAACTGACATTATTCCACCCTTAGTTATTGTTCTTTCTGGGGAGATTCCCAGTGACTTTTCTCTTTATTTTTTCCCTTGGGACACTCCCTCATGGGTGTGCTCTAGGGCCAGCCCTCCCAGCCCCATACCACATTTAGACCTGAGTGACGAGGCTGGGACAAGCTGAACTGACCAGCAATTCTCCTGGCTGCTGTCAGGTGCTTACAAGGGCACTTGGAAGGAAGTATCAGAAAGTAGATGCTAATACAAGACCAAATGAGGTTAGGGCCCTGAATTCCTGGAATACACCATTTTTGTTGGCAGCGTGTGAGTTCTAAAATAGCATTTACCGTCTGGACTAGTTATTCTCCGGTCTTCCTCTGCTAGCATATCCATTCTACATATTTCTCTACTCTGCTGTATTGTGGGCTGAGTCTCCAGGCTCACTTGCCGGATGACTTCCAACTGGAATTGAACAATGGAGATTACAAGGTTGAAAGAGAGGTCGGGGATGTCTTCCCCACACCCTTGTGCTTGGCAGAGCCTAAATCCCTCCAAGACTCCAGATTCTGTCACATGGCTCCTCCTCCATGGCTCCTCCTCCATGGCTCCTCCTCCATGGCTCTTACTTTCCCAGGACTAAGCACATTTCCTCCCCCTCTGGCTCTAGGTCCAGGGGTGATAATAGCTTCCCATCTCAGCTGGGATCTGAGTGCTTCAACATTACTTGCTGGTGACTTTAATCCCATCCTCACTTCTGTACATCTCCCTTCATTAAAGTCTCTTGAACCTTCTGAGTTAGATTCTGATTCTTGCCAGGACCTTGACTGGTACACCATTTTAAATTCCACCATGAGTAATTTTACAACTGCACTTCAGTACTGAAGCTGCTAGACAAGAGGGACACTAGATGAAGGAAAGGCAAATCCGAAGCATATGTAATGTGCTCATTCATTCATTCATCTGGGTGAATATGGTAACACCTTTCCCTTGTTAAAAGTAGAGACAGGACCTTTTACTTTAAAAACTTCACAAAGGTTTAACAGAAAACCAGGTCTACAAATAGTTTTTTTCAGTAAAATTTCACCTCCTGAATCAAAGGATACTTACAAAGTCTAGCAGTAACCTTTGTTGAAATCTTTACTAGCTGTGACCCTGAAACTGTAATCACTTTAACGACAGAGCTGATTTGATATCATAGACAATTATTCAGCTAGTCATTAGATTGTTTGGTAGGTTCTCCCATCCTAATAAAAGGCCCTAAGAATGCATGTCAGAGAAAGAAACACAGGAAATGAGAAGACTTTTAATGTACATTCATAAGTTTCCAACAGTAACAATTGTCCCATTTGATAGATAATTTGTGGTAAATGTCAATAGATTAGTAATATACTCTTATATTTACCCAAGATTAGCAGTTTGGCTATAAAGACTAAGGTCAAAGAATACTGCTGTTAATTTTCAATGAATTTGCTTAATAATCAACTGTTAGTGACTACATCCCTGTTTTCTTGTAAGGACCCAGACTTTCTGGATTCTGAAAGTCTAGGGAAAAATCCGCTATTACCCAGGTGTATTCAAGTCAAGGTAAGATTTCTACAGGAGGTCTATGAGTCTAACAGGCTATAATCTTAAGGATAAGATTGACCAATGTCACCAATAATGTCAATATCAAACACACATCAACATTAAATTGAGGCTACTATATATATCTTCATATATAGGATACACAGTCTATAAAGTATGGCTGGAGGGACTGATGTGGATTGAACTGGGTCCCCCAAGTTTTTATGTATTAGAAGCTTGATCCCCCACTATGACTGTTAAGGTGAGAAATCCTATTATGGTAATTGGAAGGTAGGGCCTTGAAGAGGTGATTAGATTCTGAGGACAATGACCTAATGAATGGATTAAAAAAGGTGGTCACGGGCATGGTTCTGAGGTTTTTAAAAGGAACATGTGAAAGTCTCTGTCTTTCTCTTCCACCATTCTGCCCTGTGAGACCCCTGTGTCACTGTCGCCACCGACAAGGCCTTCATCAGATGTGTTTCCTGGACTTTGGACTTCCCAGCATCCAAAACTGTAAGCAGTAAATTATATTTTCTTATAAAGTAACTAGTTCCAGGTATTTTGTTATATGCAACAGAAACAGAATAATACAGGGACTAAAAGTATATCACTGTTAAAACCTAATAAGTAGGCAATTTACAGTTCAATGTAGTGATGGATCAAAAATATTTTGCAATGGAAAATTAAGGAAACAAAGGACTACATGTTGGCAGCTTTTTTTATTTATTGCTCCCAGGAAGTATGGCAGAGTGAGCAATTGTGAAATGAGACAAATCTCATTTCAAGTCCTGGATTTTCCTTTGTTAGTTCATTAATCTTGGGCATGTAAATTAACCTTTCTATGCCTCAATTTTGCCGTCTAAAACACAGAAAAAAATATTCATTTCCCTTGCTTCAAAGATACTATCAACTATAAGATATCTAATTTCACTTAGCAATGGCTTTTAAAAAAGAAAAAGAGAAAACTTTCCACAATAAATATACTTATTAATTATACAATGTATTCTGATTTCAGTAATATTAAACTGCATAAAATTTGGCTTAGAATCTAGGATTTGTGACAAAGTTATCCACTTCATTGAGTATGCCACATGGAGTAAATAACACGCAGAAGGTAAAGAGCCCATAATGGCTCTCGGCCCCAGAACCAAGTCCTCAGTAAATGTTGATATTGTATTGTTAGCATTAATATTAGCATTAAGAAGGAGAAGAATACATTGAGGCTTTTACTCAATACATTTTGGTTCAAATTACCATGTAATTTAGGAGATAAATAAATTGTAGAATGTCTGTTCTCTTCATTTTACAGGTGATCTACATGGAGGAGATAAAGTTAAGTGACTTATTGAAGCTAAATAATTGCAGAATCATGATGAAAATACAGACCTCCTAATTATTTGTCCAATTAATAATAAAAACAACAACAACAACAACAACAACAATAATAATAATATAATAAGTGCTTAGTATGTATCAGGCATTGTACTAACTGCTTTTTATAGAATATTATTGAATCATCCAATGTAACATTGTAAAGTGTAAAGTGAGAGCTCTTATTCAAACCCACAATTCTGATTCCAAAGCCTGGACTCTTTCCACTGAGCTAATGTCTCCTTCTTGGCTTCACATTTGCTCCTTCTTAGATTGTTTTACTGCCAAAAGTCTTATCTTTATGACAAAAGTATTAATTTCACAAGTACAAGGACAAGTTTACTTATTTCTTGTGAACATGCATGGCACAGGGCTGCACATTGTGTAGATGCTCAAAAAATGTTTTCTGGGTATACCACAAACAGCAGTTTTAAAAACAATTATGACTTGTAAAAGCAAAAAACCATAAACAATTAAACAAGCAAAATGTGCACAAAATTGCTCAAGTAATGACTTGTCCCTGGATGCCATAGCTTTTTAGGAAGTTCTCCTTTGCTTCTGGATTCAGCAGTCCAAAGACTGGGCTTGAACAGAAGTTCTCCTCAGCTCTAAGAAGAAGAATTAGAGCATATTTTCTGCTGGTCCTGTACCAGTCCTGCTTTCTCTAATAGTCAATAGCAAACAGCATGCATGCTTAACAACCCCAAGGTAGGGCAAGACTGAGAGGCAGATAGGTGAAATGTGACTGTCTTTGAGAACAGGGAAACCATTTCCAACTGGTACACGTGACCTAGTTTAAGGTTAGGTATTTAAAAATCTGGAGCAATTCTCAGCTGAAAGGGGTTGGGCTAGGATATGTCTCTTCTTTTCACTTTTAAAGAGAAAGAAGTCCCTCTTCAGATAATAAAGAAGTCCAGAATATAAGGTAAGAATTTCTGAAAAGACTCTCTTGGGAAGGTGCTTGATTGATGTCCTCAGCATCCTAGCCATAGCCTGGAAAAAGACTTCATACACTTTAGAAGAACATATTGCTCATACCGAAGACTGAGGTAGGAGGGTCATATGAGGAATGTGAAGGCAACGGGAAGCCTGTTAACATGGGATCTTTACCTATACTACTCCTGCATTTCCTTCTTGGCACTGCTCTACTTCTTCCTTCCAGACTGCCCAGCAGGCTCCCATCCCATTAAAATTTGAGCATAAAATATGGTAAATTGGACCAGAGCCTATAGTCAGCCACAATCTGGTTGTATCACTTTCCAACCCAAATTAATAACATCATTCAACCTAGGCAATGCATACAAACTATTGCTTTCTGAGTTAGTTAAGCTTTGCAGGGTAACCCAAAGACAATCTGCTCTGGTTTGAATGTCCCTTCCAAAGCTCATGTTGAAATTTAATTGCCATTGTAAGAGCATTAAGAGATAGGACCTTTAAGAATGATTAGGTCATGAGAATTCTGCCTTCATGATGAATGCTATTATCATGGGAGTGGGTTAGTTATTGCAGCAGTGGGCTCCTGATAAAAAGGATAAGTTCGGCCCCCATTTTCTCTCTCTCACATGCTTGCTTCCATCTTTCACCCTTCTGCCATCTTTCACCCTTCCCCAGATGCTGGCATCATGCTCTTGGACTTCCCAGCCTTCATAACTGTGAGCTAAATAAACGTCTGTTCTTTATAAATTACCCAGTCTCTGGTATTCTGTTACATCAGCAGAACACAGACTATGTGTTAATGAACACAATCCCATGTTCATTACAACTCAGATAAAACAAAAGACTGTGATGCTTACTAGGGCCATGGGTCTTATACTTGAAAACCATAATCCAATTTAATGATTATCCAATCAGTACTGTGGCAGTTATTAACTCAGTATATTCATTTAATGTATCCTTAATGCTTTGCCAAAGCTCCCCCTTTTCTTTATCATGCCTCTTTTCATTCTAAGCACATATAGGTCTGCTTTTCTGAATCCTAGTCAATTTCCTATTGGAATATTTATGACAGTTTCTGATATCTTCCCCCAGATAGCCATAAGCCTCTCACTTTAATTTCCTTCAGCTCTCTGAGAAAATGTCACCTTATTAGAGAGGCATTCCCCCACTGTCCTATATGAAATACTAGCTCCTTAGTACAATCCTGCTTCACCTATCCCTTTACCTCATTTTTTCTTCCCCATGGCACTTACCTCTACATGACACAACATATATTTGTTTATTGACTGTCCCCCTTCATGAAATGTAAGAAAGAACTTGGTTTTGTTTACTGTGGAGTCTCCACCACCTATAACAGTGACTAGTTCATAGCAGCCTCTCGATAAATATTTGTTAAATTCATTTCAGATCATTGCCAAAAGGTGACAGTGTAGTCTACCATATTTTAGGTAAAAATACCACATCTCTTTCAACTACTTCTCACCTTAAAATTTAAAATGGATTGCAGCCCTATTCCCCCAACAAGTTTTTTTAAAGCAAATTGTATGCTTATTTTACTAGCACATTCCATATTTTGATACTATACGTATTTCTGAATGAGATCATCCTCTAAGTCTAAAAGGCATTTCTGGAAGTCTTTCAGTAATCTTTATATTACACCATGGTAGGGAGCTTTCCTTGTATTGCTCAGAATTTTGGGTGCAAGGATAGATTTGGAACATGACAGAAGAAAAGTTAATTTCATACCTGACTCTGGAGAGTTCTGTCTCAGAGACCCAAACTAAAGTTAGGACAGCCCAAGGCACCATAGTAGGCAGGAAGAGCACACCTTGTAATCAAAACTTGTACATACCAGTAGGACATGTTGTACCTTTCTCTCAGCTATGTTCTCATCGTCCAGTTGAACACTGTCTGAACTTGATAATTTTCCTGCCTTACTCCCTCTCCTTTAGATCAAGAACTAACCACGTGGAGAAAACAAGAATACCATGTATTTTTAAAGACCTCTTAAGTTTAAAATGCACAATTAGTGGTTTTCTCCAAGTAGTGAAAGACAGTTGGATACAGGGATGGGCACCTTGTACCAATGGGATAAATTCAGTCACATCACCTTAATGTGCTCTGATAAACTGGGTGGAGGTGACAACGCTGCAGGAGGTAGAAAGAAAGAGAGTAAGAATATTTGTTTGATTTAAAGACAGATTAATTATAAACCATTATTCATTCCAAGTTCCAACCATGATTTATTCATTATGATTAATTTATAAGTATAATTAGGCAAATTAATGGAAATTTATCTTATTCACAATTGCCTGATATTATACAATCATGTGTTATAAAGAGCAAACAAACATAAGTTTCGGGGTCCTAAGGTAGAAGGTACATTAATATTATCCTTAATTTTTTGAGCCTTCGATTTGGAAAACATTTTTTATTTTGTCTATGTTGTATATTACTTATTCCTAAATCCTTGAAAGTTATCATAAAAGCATACTTTTAAACATTTTACTCAATAATAATGACATGTTCTGTGCCTACATTGTTGAAAATCCCAGGCTAGGGTGTGAATCACCGAGGTTTGCCACAGCAATCTGTACTGAAAACTCTATCCTCTGGACCTCAGTGTCTTGTCCTTTAAAATAAGAGAAGTGGATGTGAAGACTTCTGAGGTCCCTCTCTACTTTATGAATCCCTGATTCCCACCCACTGAGTTTTTCTGTGTGTGTGACAATTGACAAACAATACTCGTTTTGAAAGAAGTCTGGACAAACATTTTAAAGGGTGGATATGGACGGGCTGGATGATGACCCAGCCTTCTAGACTGGTTTGTTCAATAGCAATTAGCATACCACATGGCCATGCTGCTGTGAGGCTTAGCAAAAACACCCATTTGCCAAACACAGTGATTATGGGATCTTTCTCTGAACATTTCAGCAGTAGAGCTTGCAGATGAGCTTATTTTCCAAACTTCTCCATCTTTAGAGCACTTTTTGTCTCAGGGGGAGGAAAAACTTCTGTATTTACAAGTCTGGCGACCTTTCTTAGTCTAGAGCAGTGGTTCTAGACCAGGAAAATTTTCTCCACAGGTGGCATTTGGCAATGCCTGGAGACACTTTGGGTTGTTACAAATGGGGGGAAGGATGCCATTGGCATCTAGTGGGTAGAGACCAGACATGCTGCTAAACATCCTACAATGCACTGGGAAGTTCCTAGAACTATCTGGCTCAAAATGTGAATAGTGCCAAGATTGAGAAACTTTGGTCTAAAGAGAGAAGCTTTAGATTGATGTTAGCCTGGCCAAGTCTACATTCATCAAATAAGAATAGAAGTTTTGGAGTCAATCCTTGTCTTTTAAGTCTCATGGACATTTTTCATATTCATTTAGGGCTTAATGAGAGTTTATGGGAAGCTTAGACATTAACGAAGTGAGAGAAAAGCTCCTTTAAATGCAGGTAGAACTAAATCAACTGTTCCTGGGTGCTCTTTTCTGGGAATGTTTTAAAGTAAATCTAATAGTTGCCACTTCTTTGTAAAACATTATTAAACACTTCAATATGATGGCATCTACCAGAGCAACACTGTTGGATTTAGTTTCATTTCAATGCAAATTCCTGCAGCCAACCACAGATTTCACTAATCACAGATTTCCCTTAGTACTGTGGTCAATACTAACACCCTCCCTCTAGCATAGTCTCAACACTAGGAAGCAATCTTTTTCTTTTTTTAATTCAAAACATATGCAGTTTTATTTTAGCATATACTAAAACATAGCTTTATGCATTACAGAAATACTTGAACAGTCCAATCATCAAAGAAAGAATCAAATAAAATACTGAAACTGATATATAAAGCTAAGAATTTGGGTCCTTTTTATGTCAAGAAACTCTTTAAGAAAATTCCAGTAAATACCCTTTTTCAAACTTACATTCTGAAAACTGAATTACATACAATGAGAATTTTACAAATAATTTCTTTTGCACTCTTTTCTATGTCATGTATAATAGAACAAGTTATCTGGTCAATAACAACATTATTTTACTTTGTATATTCACCCTCAAGTCAGTCAATGTGACTTGAATCATCTACTCCTGGTGATGAAAAAATTATTTCAGTTTTGTATAGACTACATCTTCAGTTTTAATGAAAGCATCACTGCCAAGTAATCTAGAACTAAAAATTGAGAAGGCCCAAAAGATGTGCAACAAGCTTAAATACTTTTGCTATTTACTTTTCTGTATAAAGTAAATTAACTTTTGTAAAGTACTAAATTTCCTTTTGCATATGGGCATTTTTGGTTTTATAATCTAAACAACATGAGTGCAATAGCACTGGCAAGCCAAAGCAGGGCTGATTGCGGTTTTATGTGTGATGGTTAATTTTATGTGTCAACTTGACTGGCCACAGGTACCGAAATTTAATGTTATTTCTGGATATGTCTATGAAGGTGTGGGAATCAATATTCTAAGCAGATCCCAATGCATCTTGGATGCAAACAACTGTGATTTTTTTTAAAGATAAAATATCGGCTCTATGGCCCCAGTTTAGAAGGTGAACTCACATAATTGAGTACTTGCCACTTTAAACTCCAACACTTTTTAATTGTTTTCATTTCTAAGATGTACTCCACACATCTTTGCCTTTTGCAAAAGATAATACTGAACTTAATCTTTTCTTAATAGTTTTAGGATGTCATTGTTACGGATGTCAACTGTCAACTTGTGCAAATGGTTTAGGCAGAGAGACAGAAACACTGGTTCCTGCAAAGTGTTTATTGCACTAAGGTTCTTGTGGCCTTAGCAGGTGGTCCAGTAAGTAATGCTTGCTATTTTGAGCTCCCTGGCTTCAAAACGTCACCAGAGACAAAAGCATATGCATTTCCCCTAGCAGTAGAAGCTATCACGAAGGTCTGACATGCACTCTCTCATCCATTCCATATGGTGTGAATTCTCTAGCAAAACTTGATTTGCACAGATAGATAGGCCAAAGAATGTGCAAAATCACTTCTTCAAATGATTTTGATATTATCCAACACTTATCAGTGCTGATTAGGTACTACACTCTGTATGGCTAAGTGTTTCTCATACATTATTTAATTTCATCCTCATAACAACTGATGAAGTAAGTTCAAGCATTTAACCCCATTTTACAGACAGAGGAGGCTGAAGCAGAGAAATATTGAGTAATTTGACTTAACGGCAGAACCCAGATTTCAAGCCAGGCAATCTGACCCTAGAGCTTTGGTTTAACTATAACCATAAAGGCTTCAAAACGATAACCTGTGGGCTGAGTGTGGCCCACAGATAGGTCTAGTTAGGCTCACAAAGAATCGATAACTTTGGGGGACACCATATACAGTTGGGTAGCTTGTGTCTGGCACCAAGGCTCAGCTGAGGAGTAAGTGAGGGTGGAAATCCAGCCTGCATTTGACTTGCTTAGCTATGGGGCTGGCATAAAAGAAGGGGTGCTGTTTCCTAATTTAGACAAAGGGCCAGATGAGTTAGTGGCATTCCTGGTTGTCAATACTAACAAAATGGGTTGTTCACACAAAATTTCAAATTTCTGGCTTCTGTGAGAAGGAATAGAAAGGAAGCAATGGGAAGGGAAGAAGGAAGGAGATTAGAACCAGTATTCCTCTGTGGGAACAATTTCTCCAGAAGGGACATGTGCTTGCCTATGTGCAACTGGCTTGAGAAAGCAAGTTCCAGAAAGCAAGTCCAGCTCTCATGAGCCCATTAACTCCCTCAGGTGACCAAGCAGGGTGAATTCTGTTTTCTTTCACAGGTTGAAAGCTGTTTTTAAGGACAAACTGTTCACTTGAGGCTCTATGCCTGGCAGCAAAATAAAGAAAACTTTGCTGTGGGTAGCCAGGTATGGTCAAGGACTCAGGCATCTGACAACTGTTCCCCTTAGAGCACTTCCCTATCAATGTGAAAAATGCATGCACAAGTGTTTACATTTTGCAAGCATTACTGTTTGCTTCTTCTTACACCATAGCAGGTGTCATCCAGACCTGAAGCTTATGGACAATCAACAAAGAGCCACAAGGAATGGCTACTAGAAGACAGAAGTTATTGTTGACTGAACAGCAGTCAACTGTGGCAGACACTTCCCCACCCAGCTAGAGCTCCAGGATATGCTACATTTGTCTCTGCCAAGCTGATATGATCCAATAGTTCTGGATTGGATCCACATAAGGCCTCCCTATGCCCTTACCAAAGGGATTGCAGCTCTGGTCTACAGAGACACCTGCTGCCAGTACACAGTGAGGAGACTTAGAGCATCATCACCCTTCCCTACATTTGGCTGCGGACATCTAGCAGTCATCATTCCTCTCTGGCATGTGCTTTGTTTACCACAGAGGCCAGAAGGAACTAATTCCATCTGTTGGATCTCTGTCTCATATCCAGGAGATTAGTAAGGGACAATAACCTTTATTCTATCAAGTTTATCTGAAATGAGGACAAGAAAAATCTGTTCAGAGTTTAGACCAGAGATGTTCAATCTTTCCATGCACCAGAATGACTTCTTGAAACAGAAACTGTAAGTTGCCTTTTTCATAATAATTCTCCCCTGCTTTTCTACCTTGAATGCATTTTTATGGGGGGTGGCAATGTGCCCAGCAAACAAAAAACAAATAAACAAAAAACTTGCTACATTTTCCAGGTTCTAGTGCAGAAAGGGATACTCCTATGACACTGACTAATGAGATGTAAGTTAAAGTCACCAAGTAAGACATCTAGGAAAGAGAACAAACTTAGCTGGCTTGTCCGTTTACCTTTCACCCTTCACCCTCTACTTTCTTCTAACCTAGAAACATGATGCATGGATCTCCTGCTGTCATTTTTGTGAGCATGTGGAAGAGGTCAACACAGTAAGGATTATGGAGCAGAAAGCTAGAAGAAGCTCATGACATTTGCTTATGAGACTGTAATGCTTAGAACACGGGGACTTTGCAATTTCCTTTATTTCTCTGAGTCTGTTTCCCAATGTATTACATTACCTCCCTTGCAGGGCTTTAATGGGGATTTAAACGATATAAACTGTGTGAAATTGCCTCATAATGACTGATATAAAGCAGTCAATCCAATCAATAAATAAATCATCTCTTTCTGCCCTTTACCTTTCCAATCAGATCTTCAAACTCAAGGGAAATTAAGCCAGACTTACTTGCTACTAGCTAGCACTTTCAAAGCAGGCTTCTGTCTAAAGTGTTTTTTGACTTGGAGTCAACTGGCACAGACCTATACTGAGTAAACAAGGCCCTAGGAGAGTTATGAAACAAATTGCCTTCTAGGTGAGCAGCAGGAACCCAAGGTAAGTAGCAGGTGAGGCCATGCCAGGCTGAGGCACAGAGAAGTAGTAGTCTTGCTTGGTAGGGAACCTAAGAATATCTGAAATAAAGTAGCCATCAGGAAGTATCCAAATCCCTTTATAGACCATAACATTCTCTCCCACCCCCACCCACACCACTTGGGGAAATTCTGGTGAAATAGAATAGCAAAGAAGGCAAGCAATCCATTGTTCTGATTTCAGGGCCTGGAGACCGGATACAGAGAGGCCTGCCATTCCTTCTCCAATCTACAAGCACACACATTTCTTTGATGCCTATATCAAGTACGTGAACAGGTGACTCTTTCCCAGAGCTTTTTGCTTTTTAAGAAAGTTACAGAATTTCACAATTTCACTTTTCTAGCCAACAGTTCTTTGGCTCTGCATGAATCTGATAACTGCCTTCTCCTTAAAGCAGAGATCAGAAAATTTTTTTCTGTAAAGGGCCAGATAGTAAATATTCTGGACTTCGTGGTCCACAGAGTCTCTGTTTCAACTACTCAGCTCTGACCTTGCAGTGAGAAAGCAGCCACATATGATATGTAAATGAATGGCCATGGCTTTGTTCCAGTTAAATCCCACTGACAAAAACAGGTGGCCTGTCGTTTGTCAGTCCTTGCTTTAAAGGGCATTGAAACTACGCAAAACCAAACAAGAAACATTTGGTAATAGATAATACTCTCTCACCAATAATCATTACCATGAAACAAAACAAAAAGCTTGAAGTAAAAGCCTACAGAGAGAAAGGAATGAAATGGGAAAGGCATGCTACAATATTAGAAACACGTAAGCCAAAGACTCAAATGTTCCAAGATTAATGCAAACTATGATAAGCAGGAAAGGCAGAGAATGCAACCTGATTTCATTAAAAGGTTAAGATAAAAAGTTCAGGTGAATAAAACACTCTGCAGACCACAGCATGGGGGTTCCACGTGAAGGCCAAGGTAACTGTTAGCAATGAATGGGAAACACAGATAAGAATTTCAGCCTTTGACTCTTTAAGCACATAAGTAGGACAAGAGGCAGATATGCAGTAAGGACTTGGGGAAGCAGCAGAACATAAGGCCAAAGAAGATGCCGTCCAAACATCTGAGGCCCCCTCACTCCTGGCCCCAAGGTCACTCGGCATTGGTGTTACTGCTTTGCTTTCTTCCCTTACCCATATGCAAAATGCTCATCTGCTGCAAATAACTTACATGTGATGGAATATGGGGAGAGTTTGGAAGAATAAATAGGGAATGCAATGGAGAAAAATTAGAATCAGAGGAGGATCACTGGGTGTTGGCGCAGCTTTCAGGAAGTCTGGTGTTTTGGCTTCTCTGTGGCTGTGTTGCTCTCTTCTCCGAATGAACCTTTGTTCTGCTATTCTCCTTACTCTCAACTCCCCTCTGACTTCTTTCATAAGTGACAGCCAACACTTACAAAGTACTTACACTGCACTAATGTTCTAAGTGCCTTATGGACACATATGTTGATCCATTTGATCCTCACAACCCTGTGACATAGGCTGTGTTACTGTTCCTATTGAACAGATAAGACTACTGAAGCACAGAGAGGTCAAGTAGTTTTCCCAGAGCTACACAGCTAATAAGTGACTGAACTGGGCCTGGACCCCAGATGTTCTGGCTCCAGACTCCAGGCTCTCAACCACCTCATCACCTTTAGTTCACACAGTCTTTCTCCCCATCCAAAAAGCTGTTTCTGACCTGGCCCCTAAGACCAACAACTCTACTCCACTATCTGGTGCATATCACTATGTATTTGTTCATTTTCTTTAGAAAATGATTTAATAAAACTTTCAGATGTAATTACTATCTAATAGGAAATAAAGAGGACCAAAAACAATGTTAAAGGAGACCATGGAGAAGCAATCTGCAAAATCCAGATTGTAGAGAACACTCTAGGACAAGCAGCTCAGTTTCTTCAACAAATAAATTGCAGAGAGCGAGAGAGAACTACTTTGAACCTACATATTAAAAGGGAATTAAGAGACTAATAACGAATTATAATATGTACATGTTATTTGGATCCTGATTCAAACTATAGAAAACAAATTATGACACTTAAGAGACAATTGTAATTTGAACACTGTCTGAATATTCAATATTTTAAAGAATTATTATTTTTTTCACTATAATAATGGTATTATGAATATACTTTTAAAATGCTTTTCTTTTAGAGATTTAAACTGAAATACTGGTGAATGGCATAAAATTATGTCTGAAATTTGCTTCAAAATAATATGGGAAGGGGAAAATTGGTTGGGGCAGAGATGACTTAAGGGTGGCTGGATAGAAAACTACTGAAGCTGGGTAATACGTATGTGAGAGTGCACTATGCCATTCTGCCTACTTTTGTATATGCTGAAAATTTTATATAACAAGAGCTTTGTTAAAGGTTAGAAGGAGAAACATGCTAGGGTTGAAAAATAGGATTTCAGGCAAGGAGGAGGGTCTAGAATTCAGTATTTCATCTATATGTACAAGGGGGTCTTCAAAAAGTTCATGTGAAGATTTGTATTATCATTTATTTATTTATTTATTTATTTATTTGTTTGTTTTTACATTCTAAGATGTTGTAGAGCAGTTGGGAGCGGGGAGAGGGTGACACAAGAAAAAAGAGGGAGGTGAGGCATGGATCAGGCCCATGACACCCTTGTCATTCTGGCAGGGAGCCCAGGGGCCTTCTGGCATCTCGGCTGTGGCTGGGCTGGATAAGACATAGAGGGGAGCACATGGCTGAGGCCCTCAGTCCCCCCACTCTGGCTTGGGAGACTGGGGGTTTCTGGTACTTCTAGGTTTTACAGGTGTTCTTTGACGGTGTTAAATATCAGAACTTTGTCTCTGATCTGTGGATTTGTTTTTTCTTTCAGTTCTGTGTTGGATTAGTAGCTACCACCACCACTCAAACTCTGCACTGGAACTAATTTGTTGTCCTTGGCTTACTTCTAAAATGGGGAGACTTCCTGTGGGGACCAGCACTTGAGCGCTGTGGTTGAGCTAAATTGCTGCTTTGCTGCTGATTCCCTGGGGAAAGTTTTTTTGGATGGCTCAGGTTTTAATTGTTGACCTTGTAAGTACTTCTAGGTCTTGTGAGATCCGGTACACCTGGGTTGTGTGGAAACTCTGGTCTAGGCCTGAGTCTTTTTAAGAAACTGCACTCCCTGCAGTTCTATATTTCTGGCCAGTCTCCACTGAGTGGGCCTGTCCTGATTGGAGGGCAGATCAGCTGTCCATGCTGTGCCCCAGTGTTCCCCCCGGTGGGCCTGTCTCCCCCACCCCCTACACTACCCATGGGGCAGGCCCTGCAATGGTCCCTTGCGATGACTCACTGGCCTTTGAGTGGCTCCTTTTTTAGTTGTCTGTGGCCCCTCACTCCTATGTGGGTCCACGGGAACACTGTTAGTGGTCTTGCTAGCCTGGGGGCCACCAAGGCCCTCTTCTCCCCTGCAGCCTTCAAGCAACTTCATACAAAGGGCACAGCAGCAGCTTTTGCCAGCTCTTGCTCTGTGTGCTCAATACGGCCAGCCATGAGTGGTCAGGGGTTGAAAAGGTCGGAATTGGCCTTTCTTTCTCATCTTGGCTTCTCTTGCCTTCATGAACTCCATAGGTCTCTCCAGCTCTTCCTCTGAGCTCTAGTTGCCCCAGGTTAGCAGTCATGGCTTTTTAATACTTGTAAATTGGTTGATTGTAGGAGAGAGTGAAGCTGGGTTTTGTCTATTATACCATCTTCCAATATTATCTCATAATTCCATTATTCTATGAACTCTTTGAAGTACTTGCGTACATGTGCATTGTTTCTTTCTCTTTCAGCAGATATTTTAATGCTTAAGAGAGGAGTTCAGAGGGAATGAAAGTATGGGAGTAAAATGTTCTAGTTCCTGAAAGATGAGCCTTGAAGATACGGGGATAACCCACGGCTTACTATCCCCTGTGGGTGAATGGCACACAAGTACTCTGTTAGCAATGAAGCGTAAAGCTCCGTAAGCCCCTGGCCAATAGGTTGCAATGCTGCTAACAGCCCCAGGGGCTTGCTCAGGATAGAAAGTATGAAGAGAAAGAAAATCACACCCATAGCTCTCAGGATTGGAGGTTGTAAAGGAAATACTCAGTAGAGGGGAATATGTGACATCTACATACACAATAGAGTAGAAGACCCCATACCATCACATTCAGAGCACTGTCCTGAGAGACCCAGATTTCAGTTCCAACCCCACAACTGATCAGCTGAGCAACCTTAGATGGTCACTCAACCACTGTGGACCTCAACTGCTTTCTCTGTAAATTGAAGGATTTAATTTAAATTCCTAGGAAGATCCATAATCTAAGTGATAAAACTAAAGATTTATGCTCTTTAAAGCCAGACTGAGAACAGTAAACCAATAGATTGCTCAGTTCCAGCCCAAGATCAAGCACAGCTCCAGATCTGCATCTCGATATAACCACATATTATATATCAGGACTTAAACTTCCTCATGTCTTATCATTTGCTCTGCAACAAGATTTTAAGATAATAATTGGTCTAATTTGCCAAATGACCTTCAAAGAAAGAACAGGTCATTGGAAATGAGGAAGAAGCATGGTATATTAAATTAGTTGACAATACAAGGGTACTTCAAAAAGTTCATGGAAAAATAAAACTAAAAGATAATATGAATCTTTCCATAATCTCTTTGAAATCACTCATTCTTTTGACTTTACATTGCGGTGATTGTTTACTAGTCAAGAAGAACTAATTCTTTTTACTTGGAAAGCATAATTACCATTGTACTAATGCTTTTCCTTCCGACACGAAGTGTTTCTTCACAAAGCAAGGAGGTTTCTTACTGCGTTGCCTCAACTGGTCTTGACAAGGGAAGAGATGAATCACAGGAGCGGTCTGGCACCATCTCAATTTATAATTCTCTTTACCAAGAACAAAATCACAGTCAGCCAGATGAAAGGAACTTTTGATTTTCTTCCTTTTTTTTTTTTTTCTTAACAAAAAGAGGGGTTTCACAAAAGCTCAGTTCTACCTGAGACAATTAGTAGAATTACTGGTGACTTAGCAGACATAGTTGCTGGCTAGGGTGGATCCATGTACACAGGGAAGGTAAGCACATATAGATTTGACTTGATCTTCAGAAAAGTTTTTATGATGGCCCCCAAACTAATCTATAGCAAGAGATAAAATATTCAACATAATTTCCTGCATAATGGAGTCATACAGAGCTAAATACCTTTAGAGATTCCTGAGCTTCATCTCCCCTAGACCACTACAAGCCAAGGCTTTCATGTTTCCTTTACTGAAAGTGTTTCTTCCTGAAATTTGAAGATATGTATACAAGCTTTTGTTATCTGCACAAACAGCTCTCTACCCAACCCAAGTGAACCTACCACCCCTTCTGATTACCCAGTAATAGGGCAATGATAAAAGGCCAACCAAAAGCAAAAAAAAAGGATAATGACTAGGGGTAGAAGTAAACTAATACAAGATGAATAACATATATGAGAAAATATGTAAATAAACATAGTAACCAATATTAACAATCCACTAAGCTGGCAAGTAGCAGGCAAAATGATTTTAATCCTGGTAGAAAACGTAGCTAATAATTCATAAATTTTTAGGGGGATGGGGGAGAGAATTTACATTCATTCTTCAGCTACTGTAATTCATGTCACTATCAAAGGAGTCTATTGAAGAATCCTTTTTCTGTGTGCACATCTCCTAGTACATGCGTGGTACCTGGAACACTCTGTAAATACTCATTAGATAGATGGAGTGACCTGAATGTGGTTTGGGCACACCTCCCTTCTAGCTATTACTTGTTGCTCTCTTTCTTGCTTGCCTGTAAAAGCAACACATACCCTCAAGCAATATCTACACCTTGTAAATGTAATCTACCTTCTCAAAAAAAAAAAAGGGGGGAGGGGTTGGGGTGGGGTGGGAAATTGGCAGATGTGTCAGTTCCATACCTGTGAAATTATAAAATGTAGATGCTGGCATATTGTCTCAGGGAAAAGGCAGATACTCAGAAATAGAAACACCACAATGTAGGAGCTTTCATCACCTATTTAAGGGGGATGCTAAATCAGAAACTTAATCCTAAACACTTACATCTTTGGCTCTGATAGCCAAGCACCTCACCAAAGAGAAAATGCATTTTATAGTGCCAGTGAATATCTTCACTGCAGTTTACTCCTCTATCAAAGACAATGGGCAGAAATAAAAATGCAACATTTCCATAAGACTCTCTGCTAGACTTTTAAGTTCTGAGTGAGGAAGCCATCAACCTGGTGAAGAATCAGTTTGCTGTACAGAAGCTGTATTCAAGGCAATACACGTTCTCTCTCATCCTCCCATTTGTGCTATGCTGTGCTTGAAGGTATACAAAGCTGTCTGTGGCTGCCCTGTAGCAAATTTCCAGAAGACAGAGTGCTGAGTGAATGCTTAGTGTTGTATCATGTTTTATTTCTAGGGTTAGTTACATAAATGGCATGTCTCCGGGATACTGTCACTTTCATGTATATCCGTCCATGCTTGATGGTACTTGAGGAGTTTTAGACATAAGAGGATACAAGGATTAACTTTTTCCCAACATGTTTTGAATAATGAGAGTTGGTTTCTAAATATTAGGAGTTTGAATAGAACTCCACTACCTCTTATGTTGCTAGTACCCAGCAAGAAGAAAAATGGGCAGGCAAGAACTTATAACTTCTTCCTTTCCCTGAAAATGACTATCCCACCGTGTCCAATCAGCTAAAGTACAGATGCCAATAATTCCAACAGGAAGAGAGATGTTATGTTAGCCAGAGAGCCTTAAGATCCAATCTTGGTGTTGGTGTTCCCTTCAGTTCCTGTTCTGTTTGAACTCGTAAAATATTTCAGCTCTAGGATTTATGGAGAAGTTGGCCATAATTCTATCATAATACCTATCAGGTAGAATGAAGTATATGCTGTCCTATGGGACTTATATTCTCTCAAGCATTTACCAGGCCTCCATTAGAGCACATATTCTCTGCCGCAGGGAGGAATACTCCCAAGAAATTTTAATATTCATTTTCTGTTCTCCAAGAGCTCATTTCAGTCTCTGAAATGACTTCCCTATGTTGATCATGTAAAGCCAGTTTAGTTGACCTCTAGATGGCTGGACCTACCTCAGCGAAAAAAAAAAAAACATGTTGAAGGGTTTGCTGCATGATTGTTGTGTAGGCAGGATAACGAAACTTATCCAACCTGCTGTATTTTACTAAAGTTATTAATTCTGTCTTGCAAATGAGAGCTGGAAGAAATATTTCAAGTTTAATATATGTATAAAATGTGTATTAAACTTGTAAATTAGCATATGTATACAAAAGCAGTACTTTTAGAAATATTTATTTTCTTCTAAATTTATAAGCATTAACAGATCCTAAAATTTACCTTCTTTTTTGCTATCACTGTAAATGAATCCCATTAACAAGAAACAGATAATGCATGATTTTCCTAATTATGTGTTAGATCCCTGCACAAAATCATTTATTATTGGATACCATAGTCCTCCTAGAAAGTCATATGCACAGGTCTGAAACTATGTATCTTATGTATCCATAGAAACACACAAAAAATAATTTTTAGGCATAGAACCCTCTATAGAACCAGATTTCCTTTCTTATTTATAATCAGAGCCTGAAAATGTTTAAATACTTAGACAACAGTTTTAAAAGAAATACTTGATAATCAAATTTTTAAAAATATGATCTTAAGAGTTTTCTTGATAATACGATATACCAAATTCCTTCTCCATTCTAAAGAAAGGCGGGCTTTATTCTTAGCAATAGCTTTTATTTAACACAGTAAGTCCTCTATCTCCCCACCTCCACTGCCACATTGTCAGGAAAAACTATTTTCTGCCTACAGAATCACTGAAACTAGAAAATGTCCCAATCACTTATCCACTGGGAGGACTAACTCTTTGAAAACTCCATTTTCATTTTCAGTGTACCAAATAATAGAGTTTTTATGCAATAATATGAATTTTTCCTGACATTATGGAGTCTGATTTCCCATTACACATTCTGTTATTTTATTTGTGGTGATCTAAACTAAATTTTCTTGCATTCTTTGATGCTTCTACCCTTTAAATACTTGCACGTTAATCTGTGTTTTAAGACAATTTTTGCCTATTGTTTGCCAAATTCCCATTTGGCTCTCAAAACCTTTACTCAGGCAACAGAGCTTTGGGTTCCCTTATCTTGAATTCGAATGCACATAAAATATGGCTTTTCAGGTTGCCCCATTTGTAAAGCTTTCTCTTGGGAGTACCCTTAAGCTGTGGTACCAAAATCTGTCCCCTAGAAGAATATTTAACTATTCCAAATGTATTTCTCCAAAGATTTTTTCTAAATCAGCAGCAAAAAGAAAATCTGAATTATAACCAGCCTTTGCAAGTGTTAGTTCATAATCTACCATTAGTTAATTATGTTTAGAAATCACTCTTTCCTCCACATACAAGGGGACATCAAAAAAATTGTGGAAAAATAGAATTAAAAGATAATATGAATCTTTCCATGAATTTTTTGAAGTGCCCTTGAACCACAGCCCTATTCACAGTGTCACCTCCCCGGGTTCACCACAACTGCTTCTGTCTACAGTAGAATATGCCAGCTGCCTGTAGAAAAACACCCTTCAATATCTTCATGAATATGCGTTCCTATTCTCAGAAGGGACTGACAGTGGAAACAGACCTCAGTCAGTTTTTAACTACACACAACAGACACATCGCTCCAGTCATCAGTATAATGCCTACATTTCTGTAACATGAATAATAAGCAGTCCCTTCCCCATATTTCTCTTTGCCTTTTATTTATGTAACTACATTTTGTTTTCCTCTATCCTAATCTGTAGAGAGCACTAACATTAATAAAGCAAATGTATTTCACAGGTCCTAGCCTCCAAAGCCCTGTAGTTTCAGGTTTAGCCTAACTTTTAAAAATTACACATAGAAATGTTAAGCTTGCAAAAGACAGGAAAATTTCCCCGGGCTAAAGTCTCTGTTGTAGATAAAGAATTGTAACACAGCAAAATTGCTGGCTCAAGGACAGAGGTCCTTGGTGCAGGTTAACCTACTTTGATATGTTAAGAAAGTTACTTGATTGTTATGTAAATATGCTAAGGAAATTGCTGCTGTAGGGAAAGAAAGTGTTTGCTAAGAACAAGCCTTTGTTGGTGGACTGACTTAACTTTTTACTAATTGCACTAAGGAATGTCACTTTGTTATTTCACTGATGTCACCAGCTTCTATTTAACAATAGTTTAACAGGGATATAGCCATAACTCCACCTATGTTTCTTTTCTGTAACTTTCTGACCTGGAGAATAAATACTGAGAAAGAACCCCAGTTTGGTATTATTTTTCCAAGGAGGAATGCCTCTCTCTTGAGGATTCCTGGAAAATTAACCCCTTCAGGGCTTCTCACTGCTCAGAAGAAATGGGCTTTGAGTAATCAATCCTTTGTGTCTCCATCACCCAGGGGAGAGAGGTGACACTAATCCTCCCATTCCTCAATATTACCCACTAATGTTTTTTTTCCCACCACTTTTCACTGTATGGATTTGTTGTTCTTATAAATTCAATCAGCCTTTTAAACTACAGGGTCACCATCTAGCATGCTGAACAGCAATACAGGCTTCACAGTGGCTATACAAATGCAGACCTAAAAGGAATCCCTTTTCATAGTTTTGCCTTCTTAACACTGCTTACAGAAACAGAGTACAAGGGAAACCCAGAACTGGGTGAACATGACGTGGGCAAGAGGGAGGGGTGAGGAAAAAGAGGCCTTGTGATTTTTCTTTTACTCTGACCTATAGTCACTCTTCTGTGAATTCCTCAGTGTGCCTGCTGCTCAAGATCTCAATATCCAGGCTTATCTAAAACTTCCTAATCTTCTGCCTTGAAAATGCCACACGCATTCCTGTCCTCATGCCTCGGCAGGACCCACACCTGCTCCTGGAATGTCCTCTTCCTCCACCCACCCCTTGCATGGCAGACCTCCTCATCCTTACTGCCTTCCTCCTTGAGGACCTGGGGAGTTCCCTGACCATACCATGCATTTAGCCCTTCCCATAGTCTGCCCCATAGCACATATACAATAAGATATGTCTACTCTAGAAAAACAGCTATCATGTAGTAACCTAGGTATCCTATAAACATTTCTAATTCTCATGAGAACTCCATAACATGACATTAGTATCTACATTTTATAGAAAAGGAAACTGAGCCTCAGAACATCTAATTGATGGGCCCAAGGTCATTATTTTAGTAGAACTAGGTTTGAATCCAGGTCTACCTGCCTCGGAAACCTATGTATATTTCACTATGTTACATTGCCTCTATTATTTCTGTAGTGCAAATAAACTCTTTAAAATCAGGCCTGTGTCTTACACCTCTCTGTATCCTCAGCTTGTACTCTATGAGTTCTTAATGAATATTAATGGCAAAGTTTATATTCAAATGAGATTGCATTTCCTGAATGTACCTCTACAGAGGAAGAGGGCCAAGCGGCAGAAGAAAGCAAGTTCGGGATTAAAATTTCTGCAGCTAATCCACAAAATGAATGATCCACGAGCATGATAATCCAGTATTGACTAGATATCCAATTCTGCAGCGGCCTCCTGCCTAATTTTCATGACATCAAAGTGTGAGCACCATTGTTTACTTATACGGTTGTTTCTGTTCATCCAATGCACTTGCTGGGCTTAGAACTAATCCTCAGTGGATGTTAGAAATATCATGACAACTGCTGACAGTGTCATTTGTGGTGTCCAAAATGGAACTTCAATTTTTTTTTCCAAGTAAGATTTATGTGTTTCTCTTCAGGTGCCTGGCTCACTTCAGAATTAAAACTATCACTATTCCTTCAGTAGTTAAACTTTCTGATGACTTCAAACACTGAAAAATGGCTTTAGAAGGTCAAACTAGCCTCTTGTTATGGGCTGTGATATATCTGTGCTTGACAGTTCAGGGTTGTGTTTCAGCAAACAGCTTGTGACAGTCATTTCTGAATCTGTGCAATCATAAGAGGTAGTTCAATGGATATGGATACTACCGTATCACTTTTGGTTGGAGACAGGAGGCAGTCTTTACTTTTTTTTTAGAAAAAGGAAAAATTTGTAAGATTTTAAAAGTAACAAATCTGTCATAGGAACTTCAATTCAAAAGACCAGGTAGGACATGGGGGGCCAGGTTAAGTCTGAGACATTGTTAACTATGGCAGTTAGAATTATAGAGCATGGGTTCCCTGATATTATCATACTGATATTTTGCATTCAAAGCCCTTGGCATAGCAAAGTGACATATTCCAAAGAAGGCCAGTAGAACTGTCACAAATGTAATCAGGTGGATTCAATTGTGTAACATGGCCCTACCGTGATAGCTCAGATTTCTATGGCAGGGCTATAATTGAAGTTCATAAAATTTTAAGATATTAGTGAGATATTTCTACGCACAATACTGTGTACCAGAATGTGGTGATCCCATTACTGAGAATCAATGTGGTCTCAGGCAGCATACAAACTAAACCTTCTGGAAAAAATAAGGGAGAGTTCTGGGAACATCTCAGTAATAAAAACCTGTCCACACCATTCCATAAGCTAAGAAGTTTATTTCATGTTTCTTCTTCCAATTTCTACTGCTCAGCTGCAAATATGTGCCCAATTTTTGTAGCCTTCTATGTAGAAATATTTCTTACAAAAATGTTCTTGCTATATTTTTCTTTACAGTCTCCTGTAATTGTTAGTTGTTTTTGTTTTGTTTTGTTTTTTGTCTTCTCTTCTTTAGAGAAGAAAAGGGAGGGTATTTAGATGAGATTTAGAGTTCAAAGCTAAACACTAAGGGCAGTTTATTCAGCTGGTATATCCAACACTGCTCTCAAACACTTATTTTATGAATTTGCCTAGTTTAAAAGTCTTATTATGAAGATGAATGGCCATAACTTCTAAATTTGAAGAGAAAAGCAAAATGCCTTGGTCCAGACACACAGACTAATGAAATCCCAGTGATAATTCATATCAATACACAGTGATCTCCAAAGCAACTCTCTACACAATAGAACAAATTAAAGGAGGTAAAGGGATGAGCCTAATGTATAAAACAAGTTTCTGTATGTTGTGCATGTGTGTGTGTATGTTTTAAATATGTCAAAAGAGAAGTATGTGCTCTACTGCCCTATTTAGCTACTTAAAAATTATGGAGATCAATATGTTATAGTAACTTATTATTTGTATTTCTAACAGAAAAAGCAAAAAGATTCTTAGTTATTTCAATTCTATATTCCACTTCTGTTTTCACCTAACAAATTATTATTTTATTATGTTTATGATCAGACATTGCTAAGGAAACTGGAGAGTTAATTATCAGGCTTAAAGCTATTTTTTAAAAAGAAACATACCTAAGGGGTTAAGAAAAATAAAGAAAGAAAAAAGAACCAGGAAAATGAGATGAAGGCCCTGGGCAGGCAGGATAGGACAGAAAGAGAACTAAGTTGAGAAGGGCAGGGGAAGGCAGAGAGGATTCGAAATTCAGCAGGTGTGGATAGGGCAGGAAGTGAGAAGAAGAGAAACAGGATGAAGAGGCAGTGGGGACAGACAGTGACGAATGGAAGAACAGGAAGTAGGCAGAACTCTAGATGCCACTGAGAAATGTGTGAATAGACGTGTGGATAGAGTGATGTTGGGTAGGCTCAAGTTCGAGCATGTAGTAACTTGATGAACTTGGGCAAGTGTCTTAATCTTGGGGATAACAATCTAATCTACTTTATAGGGTGATCGTGAAGAGTAAATGAAATAATTCATGCAAATGTTTTGTATATAGCAAGCACTTCCCAAATGTTAGCTGTGGGATGAAGATGGTGATGACTACTCTGGGTCAAGTGTATATGTGCTTGGCTAAATGAGCAACTTACAGTTTTTGCCCTCTACAAACTTACGTTAGAAAGGAAGATAATGGGCTTCTGGTCAAGATGGCAGAATAGACAGTCCCCAGTGTCACTCTCTCGCACAAATCAACCAATTTACAACTATAAAAAAGCAACAGCCACCAAGCTGGGGCCACTGGAGATCAGGGGAAGAGAAGGAGAGACCTACGGAGTGCATGAAGTCAGGAGAAGGTACAACAAGAGAAAAAAAAAATCGCTCTGACTGTTTCAAACCTTGGCCTCTTCCAGGCTGGAGCTGCTGAGCGCACAGAGCAGGAGCTGGTAGAAAGCCACAGCTGTGCCCTTCGGATGGAGTTGCTTGGAGGCAGCAGGGGAGAAGAGGGCCTTGGGGGCCCCCAGGCCAGCAATGCCACGAATAGGATTCCTATGGACCCACATAGGAGCAAGGAGCCAGAACAACTGAAAAAAAGGAGGCACTCAGAGGCCAGTGAGTCTTTGTAAGGGACCAGAGCATGGCCCATCCCATGGGAAGTGTTTGCAGCACAGGTGGTGAAGGAGATGGGCCCACTGGGAGAACACTGGAGCACAGCAAGGACAGCTGATCTGTCCCCAATCAGCGTAGGACCACTCAGAGGAGACTGGTCAGGAATATAGAATTGCATGGGGTGCAGTGTGATGAAAAGACTCAGGCCCAGACCAGTGTTTCTACACAATCCAGGTGCATGGGATTTCACTAGACCTGGAAGTACCTGTAAAGTCAACCATTAAAACCTGAGCTGCACAAAAAGGCTTCCTTAGGGAATCGGCAGCAAAGAAGCAATTTAGCTCAACCACAGGGCTCAAGTACTGGTCCCCAAAGGAAGTTCCCCCATTTTAGAAGTAAGCAAAAGACAACAAATTAGTGCCAGCACAGAATTTAAGTGGTGGGAACAGCAAATATTCCAACACAGAACTGAAAGAATAAACAAAGTACCCACAACCAGAGACAAAGTTTGATATTACCTAGTAAAGGTCTCATTTCACCGAAGAATACCTATAACACCGAGAAGGACCAGAAGTCCCCTGGGCTACCAAACCAGAAACGGGGGAGAGCCTGGGGCTTCAGCCATGCCCCCTGACACCCATGACTAGTCTCAAGGGTGGGGGCTGAGGGACTCGGCCACATGCCATAGACATGTGCAATCACCCCAGCAATGACCACTGAGCCGCAGCAAGAAGGGCCACGGGTTCCCGAGCTGGGATGGGGTGAGGGCTTTTGCCACACCCCCCAACATCTGCACCCAGCCTGGCAATGACCAAGCCACCACTGGAAGCCCCCCGCTCTCCCCTGTGGGAATGTGGGGGTTTCCACTAGCCTCAATCCTACCCCTCCTCCTTCCTCCTCCTACCATCACATTTCCTTCCCCTTTCCCTTCTCCCCCTCTCTCACAACTGTTCCACAACATCCTAGGATGTAAAAAATAATATCAATAAAAAATATATAATTTTTAAAAAAGAACTTAGTCACATGATCCCACCTAACTGCAAGAGACTGAGAAATACAGTCTAGTTGTGTGTCCAGCAGAAAAGCAAATAGGATTAATGTTCAAACCATGTTATCTCTGTCATAGGAATAAATGAGCCTTTTGAAATTATACTATACTTATGATTATACTAGAAATTATACTATATTATTATAATTCTTCCTGATATATTAGTTTAGTTAGTCTGATTTGATTAATTTTAACAGAAATTTTGTTGTGGTTACTACTTCCTTTTATGTGTTTATAAATGTTCCCTTAAATTATCCATCTTAGACTATTACCCAATGATGTAGTTTAATCAATTATACCTTTTTCCCTTCCTTTTTGTAAATGGAAGTACCATTTATTTGTAGTATTACACAACCCCTCCAATTTTCTATGACTGCTGCCTAATCACCAACAGAAGTTCAGTGTCATTGAATAATATCATCAGTACCCTGGGATATAATTTAGTCATGCCAAAAGACTCAAATTCCTTTAGCAGAATTTTTTTTTTCAAATTGTGCATTGCAGCTCATTAGTGGTTTGTGAAGTGAATTTAGTGAATTGTGCCTGCATAAATGGAACATAATATAATAAAAACAAATTGATTGCATCTAGTGATGACAAATTTTATCCCACTGAAATTGTGAGCATGTGTATGCATATGTGTATGTGTGTGTGTGTGTGTATATATACATATCTTGTGAAGTATAGATAGATAGATAGATAGATAGATAGATAGATAGATAGATAGATAGATATCTTAAGGATATATATAACCTTAAGAGGCAATGTGATGTATTTCTTCAATGGGTGGTAAAGAAAATGTCTGAAAGTCAAAAAAAAAAAAAAAAAGAAAGGAAGATAAAATATGTAGATAAAAAATCTCTATGATACAGAATGAGAAATATTTGGAGAGTCTTTTATATTAATACATATGCTAAAGAGCTCAAAACACCAATACGCCAAAATTCTGCCAAGTAAAAACGAAATTAAGAAGTTACAATAGAGAGCAGATAAGATGTGAGAAATATGTTGCATCGTAGCTAGATAACAAATAGGAATATAATAATTGTGTGCATAGTAGTTAAAAGGGTGGGCTTTAGTTGGGTTCAAATCCCAGCTAAGCCATTTACTATCAAGGTGACTTCAAAGATGTTACTTAACTCCTGGTCCTCAGTTCTCCCATTTGTAAAAGGGAAATAGAAATACCTACCTTACAAGATTGTCATGTGGCTTAAATAAGGAAATATATAAATTTAGAGCAATGTTTTGATAAATGCGATGTTATTATTACTTCATTAGAGTTTAGTACTATAATTAGAGCTCATAGAAGTGTTAGAGAATACTTTGTATGAGGAAACCAAATAAAACCAGGCTAACTAAGCTAGAAGAAAAGAAGGCAGGAGCCAGAGCACAGGCGCAGGAAGCAGACTAGCTAGCAGCCCGTGTGTGTGCACATCACACGGGGCAGTGTGAGGCAGGAGTATAAGCACATTTAGAGTTGTAACAAAGAAGGTAAGCAGCTCTCCTAGTTTCCACTATGGCCAAGATAAGCCAGAAAGAGTTTTAAGGTAAATGTTGACTTTTCTGTCTCATGAAACACAAGTGTTCAGAACCATTAACAAATATCAATAGTATAAGCTTCATTGGGAGGTTTGTTAAGGTATTTGGCAATAATCTTTATACAATTCTGCCTATAGGCTGATGGATGGAATAAACAACTCTCTTAGTAGGGTCTTTTCACACTAGAAGACAAATGGTATTTGCCTCTTAGTTAAAATGTAGTTTTGGCTGGCATCATAGAAGAAAGAGTGAGGAACAAATACGGCCCATTGTCTAGAGAAACCACCCCTAGGAATATGACATTAAGGTAGGTTTCCTGTGTTGATTTGTAACAATTTCTCAATCTGGTTCATTACAATTTTTTTTTTTTTTCCTATTGTATTTCGTCATCTCTATCCATCTTAATTCTACTGATGAACCGCATAGTGACAGCTAGGCATAATCTTTATTAGTGAATTTAGAAACTGAGGCGCAGGGAATTAAATTAAATGTCCAAAATAGCCACAGAAGATAGAGGTTTCTCTGCCTGTTTGCCAAGTCTCAAGTTAAAAATAATATTGCCAACTGCCAATGAGTTATCAGACACAAAAAATAATAGGAAGAATACATGTAGAAATGAGTCACACAAGTATGACTGGGTGAGATTATGATACATTATAAAAAATTAAGCTTAATGGAGTGAAATGAACACAAGTGAAAAGTGTAAGTGGTCACAGGAAGGACAAAGCATCCTTATGCAGCAAAGTCCTTCAGTGAGGAGAACAATCATTAGAATGCAAAGTACATAGTTCATTGTGAAATGTTTCTAAGTACACTAGTCATCCCTCCCACCTCCACTGCATAACTGCAAAAGGCTGGAGTATCTTTGCCTGAGATGCTGATACTCAATGCCTCAGAGGGGAACAAATTCACATCAGTGAAACATGTGTGCTATTTAAATACTTAGAGGAACCATCTCTTATTAGAATATACAAATATACAAAGTTAACTCTCTTTTGTGGTGTCTCTTTAATCTGCTCCATTCGCCTCCACACACACACAAAATGTTAAACTTGGCTTCTTAATTTTGTTGTCTACAGGGCAATTTCCAAATTACAGGAGCTCAGTTCCTGGCCAAATGAATTGAATCTGAAATTGTCAAGTACTCTTACAGACAATAATTTTGTTTAAATCACTAGATGTACCTTAAATAGTACAACTGAGAAAGCAGCAGTTTTGTTAGTAAAGTATGAGAGAAATAAAGACAATAGTGTGGGTGATATAAAAGATGCAAAGTGATAGATGGGCTAAATGTGAGGCAAGGTCCTGAAACAGACGAAATGAAATGGAATAAAAACTCATGGTAACAGGGTTCAGCCTGAGAAGAAAATGACTCTTCTCCAAATTATGACTAGAGGACAGGAAGGATAAATATCCAGTGGTTTTGTACTGGAGAAAACATCTTATTACATAGGATGGCCGACATCAGTGGTTCTCAAAGTGTGGTCCTTGGACGGGCTGCACTGGCAACTCCTGTGAGCTTATTAGCACAACAAATTAATGAGCACCCCCCACCTACTGAATCAGAATCCCTGGGGAGCAGGCCCCGGAAACTATGTTATAACAAGCTCTCCCTGTGATTTGTACGCACATTTAAGTAAATCTCAGTTAAAGCAGTAAACCAGATCACCTGCTGAGAACCCAAGGGTGGGATCTGGACTGCAGGGGTGGAGATGAGGAATGGAGGATGGAGGTGAGGAATTAACGAAAGGCTAGCCACTCACGTGGAGTTAGTTAGCATATCTCTCCCAATTAAAAGCCTTCCTGTAATCTGGCTTCTAATTTCCATGCACAGTAATAATGAGTCTATGTAAAACTGCATTCTGGTTTTCATATAGCTGACTACGACCCTGGAATAACAGTCCTATTACAATTCAGAGACTACTCATGTATAGGATAAATCAACTTAAGGAAAAAAGGAAAGAAAAGGTTTACCTTAAGAAGACTAGAGGAGAAAATACACTGGAATGAAAGTCACCATATTCAGAGTGAAGGCCCTAACTCTTTTAACCAGCTGTGTGGCCCTGGGCAAGTTATTAAACTCAGAGCTCATTTTTCTCATCTGTAAAATTAGATCCAGCATTCATTTATCCACACAACATGGGAGGGGGAAAACAAATAGCTATATAAATAACCACAGAATAAAACATGATGAAGAATTTGATGGGGTTATTGGTAACTCAGAGAACAGTAGGAATTAGCAATTAATTCCAAATAAGGAAAACAAGAAGGCCTTCATAACTGAAGATGCAGTAGAGGTAGACTAGGAAAGACAAGAGAAAATTCAACAGATGGAAGACCACAAAGGTAGATGGTAAGAAAATGCAGAGCAAGCTTAAGGAATGGAAACAGCCCAGTGTGCATTTATAGCAGCCAGACCATGGTGAGGGATAAAGTCTCTTTTATCTCTAAGATCAAATTTTTAAATTTCCAGCAGCCTGAAAATAACGGAAAATTTGATAGTCTAATTTTAACAAACAATCCAGTGCTAGGACACTTTTTTTTTCATTTTTCAGTAGTTCATAAATATTGAACTTTATGTAAAAGCTCCTCAGAATTCTTCCTGACTGGCTGTAAGGAATCAGCAGTATAATTTCTGAAAGGAGTGTCCTTCCTTTCCATTTTCCATACTCATGACATGGAGATTTCCAGTATTTCTGGGGCCACATGGAAAAAAATTTTCTTGCCTTTTTGAACAATATTGCTGCTCAGAGGCCAGAATTTAAATTGATTCCACTATAGGAAAGGAAAAACACACTACAATGAACTTTTGATTGACCTTTGAAAAGTGAGCCAACTTTTTATTCTCAAAGTGAAATTCATATATTGAATTTCTGGCAAAGAGTTCCTGCTAAGCTCTTCCTGTCTTGCTTCATACCTCAGAAGACCTGAGTGAGCAGAAAGTGGTTGTCCTCTTGAATTTAAAAGCAGTCTGGGCTCTCCTTAGGACAGCATGGTTACACTTAAAAGAGCAGCAGGCTCTGTATTTCCGGAAGAGAATGCAAGAAAGCATCTTTCTCATTTTGATCCAATTTCATGTTTCCAGGACTAAGCAGCAGGCTGACCAATCACATTATCATACCTCCCTCTTCTGGAAAATACTTATTTCTGATCAGTCACTTTTTAGAAAGTCAAAAACCCTTCCAAACTACCACACTGAAAGAGCATCTTAACAGTGGACACCTGTGGTCCTATTTAAGGTAAAGTATGAATCGTATTTTTAGTTAATAAATTGTATACCATGCACATGAGACCTGAGAGTTTAGTCCAAAGAACAGAATTTCACTCCGTTCTAAGTTCACATGTAATGAGTCATATGCCTGTCCA
The DNA here is from genome assembly GCF_027409185.1 of Cynocephalus volans. Taxonomy (NCBI): domain Eukaryota; kingdom Metazoa; phylum Chordata; class Mammalia; order Dermoptera; family Cynocephalidae; genus Cynocephalus; species Cynocephalus volans. The sequence continues at coordinate 38,421,936 of NC_084461.1, read as the reverse complement.
TAAAGATACCTTTTCTGGGCTTTCTAAGGATATCCACAGTATGAAAACCCTACAGTGGAAATATCTCCTCTAAGCAAAGTGTTTAGAATATGCACTTACCAACACAATCCATCCATGCACTGGCCAGCAAGCATTATTAAGCACGTAGTTTGTGCTGAGTAGAGAGAATAGCAGGCTGGTTCTAAACATAAGATAAAAACCTGCATCAAATGCTACCCCTGGAGCATAGCCCAGCATGTTACACTTTTGAGAAGGTTCCTTTCTCTGACATCGCTATGACAGAATGACAATGTTTGCTTTTTGAGAATTCAGATCTGGGTGAATTGATCACACAGCTACTCTTTCCCCTAGCAACCTGTCTTTATGTTAATGATAATGTTTTGGACATGGGCTAAGACTTCCCTTTGTACATTTTTCCCAGCTCTTGCTACGTCACTTCACCTCATTAAATAGGCATCACTTAGATTTGATTCCCTTCCCTAACATGTTTACCAGGTATCATTTGGGAAACAGTTGATATCATGCATGATTTTCCTTTTCTTGATAATAATTATCAACACCAGTAAAATATTTATTGTAGACACTGTGAAATTTTTTAAAACATGTCCAAATAAAATACATCTTGAAGGTCTCACAGAATCATAAGCTCACAGATGGGGCTGAGAGGAACCTTCATTCACCAAGCTCAGGCTCCTTGGGCAGATTTCTCATTTGCAAGGTATGTATGCTGACAATTAAAAAGGAGGTAAGTGTGAATGCCAACAAGAAGCACAAGTGTGTGTGTGAGAAGAGATGAGGGAGAAAGCAGAAAAGACAGACCATCCCCTGCCAGGGTTTTACTGATAGATCATTCGAGATAGTAACACCCTGAAACACCCTGTAAATTGCCCGAACCTCAGAAGCCTCAAATTTCTGTACAGTTTCTACTGGCCAGAGTTTATCAGAGAGGAACTTTAGGAAAAGGCTTTATAATTATGTAAAGTAGCAGGGGAAAAAAAGAATACAGTTTCCATATAATTTTTCTCTTTAGTCACCATTATTTTCACGATCGATTCATCAATCTACATTATTTTCAAAAATTTGTGATTTTTACATTATTTTCAAGAATTAATTCATCAATCTACATTACTTTCAAGAACTCATTATTTTCACATTATTTAATCTGATGTATTTTTCTTAATACATGAAACTGTACCATGCAAAGGTTCAACATTCTTGTTTAAAATAGACCCTAAAGAGGAAGGGGGATGGGAGAGTCCTGTCTTCCCACTGTCAAATGCTGGTAGGAATATGGCTTTCAATTCATTATCACTCACCTCATCCCCCCATTTGACTTCTGGCTCTGACAACTAGCTGATTCTGCTACAGAGGCAATTTCTGATTCTTGCCCATTCCATTCCTAGAGTCAGGGAAAGAGCCATATTTATAGGGCTTGAAGCTTATGCAATCTGTGGGGTAAGGAGGAGGGGGTCCTTTTAAGAAAAAAATACACAATTACAAATACAAAATGCCCATGACCACTTTAATGCTACCCACCAGAAGGGGAAGCAAAAAAGAGGGAAAGTTCAATTGGAAGGAGACAGTGATTTTAACCAACCATGGTGGACATAATGTTTTGAGATTTTTACAAAAAATGACCATGACAACACATTGATAGGACTCCTCCCAGGACCCTGGAATGGGACTGCACAAGAAAATATCCTGAGCCTTCAGCTTCTGTAGCCTCACAACAAATCTGCTCTTGCTCTTACTGCAAATCTCCACTGCTGCCATTATACCAGAACCTAGAGAAAAATCCCAGCCCAAGGATAAATCCAACTCCCTTTACTGGTTCTGCTTAACCCAGATAAAGACTTAAATTCCCCAAAGAGACACAGTTAGAAATCAAGGGTAAAAAAAGGAAAAAAGATTGTAGAAATTACTTAAATATTTTTCCTAAAAATGCAGTTTTCATTGTTCAGAAAATCATCCATCCCTCCTTGGTCATCTTGTCTAAGCATCCTGTCTTCATAGGGTACACCTATCAAAATCTTCCTCTACATGCTCTTAGTGACCAAAATCCACTTCTTTCCTAAGTTCACTTTCTTTTTTTTTTTTTTTTTAAGTTCAAACAGGATCTTCTATTGTGGTTCCAAGCTCAAGTTAGAGAGATATGCAGAAGAGAAATCAGAAAGAATTTGTCAAAAACCTTTGTCTGTTTCTGGGGCTATTTGCAATGCCTCTCACAGAAGATGTCTTATAAAAGTGCAATCCTGACTACATTCCAGCCAAGACCAGCTCACCAGACAACAGCTAGAGCACATTGCATCACCATCCTGCAATAGGCACTTCCACAGTCAGAAGAAGGGCCTTCTCAAGAGTGGGCTGGCAGACAGACATATTTCAATAGACCTTTCTAATTCAAGGTCTATGGAAATGTGTCTATTGAAATGTACCAGTTTTTCTGAGCTTCACCTAAGAATAAGCCCTTGTTCTCAAGTTACTCATTGCACTGTTCACCCCTGTGAATTCACCCATTAGGCTTAAGTTCTGGTTATGACCTATTATATACCCGATACAGACCCAGAATGCAAATTCTTTAGATTGATAAAGAAAAATATTATCTTTGAGCCATTAGGACCTCTTCTACTTAGAAACAGCAGTTTCATTCTTAGACTCAACTGCTTATATAGCAAAAATTACGCTGACTGTCATAGTAATTCACCCAAAAGTCATACACTGACTTTTAACATTATTTAAAGTAACCAGCATGAGAATAGTACTGGAGGTGACAGCCAAATCATGAAATCACAGAGTATCAGAGTCTTAGAACATAAGGAATCTCTGAGGTTGCACCTCTTGGCCAGCAATAGGACTCCAATCCCCAGAGCTCAGAAGCTTGTTCAGCTGTTCTTACCTGAACACATTCACTCACAAGGAGCTCCTCCTCTTACAGGAAAGGCTATTTCTTTGGGGACAACTCTAGTATTTAGAAACTTTTCTTTGTATTTTCCCACTTATAAGCCTTAGTCCCACATCTACCACTCCTAAGCTGGAAGTACCCAAGAATAATTCTTACTCTACCAATGACAACCCTTCAAATTCTTAGGTACTATATACTATGTTCCCCTTGAGCATCTAATTCTCTTTGTACAGTTTGGCATAATTTCTTTCCCTTTACCATTCTGGCACCACTTGTAGATGTTCTCTAATTTGTCAATATCCCTCTTAAAACATTTCACCTAGACTAGAAGCCATTAACCTATAGGTGCGCTATGAATACTTGTACAATGCACTTCTTTTTTGTGCAATAGCACTTACATAATGCACAATTGAGTTAACTTTGGGGGGCAACTGTGCCGAAAGCTTGGCTCAAATTAAACTCATGGCTAATTACATTTAAAACCAGAACATTCTCTAAGCCAGATCCTCTAAGAGAATATGATGTCTTCAGAAGCAGTTAAAGCATCTTAAAATGATCATCTTCCAGTAGATGTTTAAAGGATGGGATACTATAATAATCCCCTCATTGACCTATTGCAGAGTTTGTCAACCTAAGGTCATCAAACTCATCTCCAAATTCTGCCTAGTGACTACATGGTGCTACACTATACATCAAAGTCCTCCTCTAATTTAAGATTACAGGACTGAAGTGGTCATCAGCCCTCAAAAAAGCATCTTTTCTAACCCAGGTTAAGTAAATATTCCATAAATTTCTTTCATATTTTTATCATGGTCTCCACAACATCAGTATAGTGCAAAGGCCCACAGAAGGCATTATATAGTTACAAACTGACTAAGCCACTAGATAAATGAATGATTAGTTCTCACTCTCCTATCCTACCTTTAATAATGTTGACTGTTTTTCATCAATGTATTGTATCTCCCACATCATCCTTTGGAGCTATAGTTCTTCATCAGGTTACCGGGCAGTGACAATATTGTTGTCTCTGCCATTAACTGATCCTATTACTTTAGAAAAACTCTTAAGACTCTCAAGAACCTTCTTTCTCCATCTGAAAAACAATCCTAACATTTCATGTACTATTTAAAGAAAGACATATAGTACTTCTTACAGACCAGGAACAATTCTAGGCATTTAATAAATATGAATTCATTTAATCCTCATGAAAACCAGACTGAGGCACAGAAAGTTAAACTAATTTACTCAGGACTGTATAGCTAGTGAGTGATTGAGCTGGGATTTGAACTAGGTAGTCTGGCTTTTGCATGTGTACTAAAGCACTATGACATGCTACCTCTCCACATTCTCTGACAGTGTAAGGTTTGGGCGGGAAGGAAGACCATCAATCTCCTTCCTTACATCATAAGTGAATCTCTCACTATATCAAAAACTGCTTGATTTTCCATTAGTCTCTCAAACAGTAGCTTCTTCTTCTGAGTCTTTTTTTTTAAGTTAATAACCAATGGAAAAATCACTCAAGATATGGTGCCTTGAACATAGTGGATGCAAATGCCTTGAACTAATTTGGATTCTTTCCAAACACAACTGTTGCAAATATTTACCCAAAATGTTAAGGACCATGAGAGCCAGTTGACCTACTGCCAGAACAACAGCAAATCAAAAAAGTGCTACACCAGGCACCAGAAATCTGAGGGAAAAGGAAAAACTCATTTCCTCAGAAAAACATTGAAGTACAGACTCTTCCAGAGCTAAGTGCTGCCCAGCTGAAGGTAGGAACAGAAAGGTACTCAGATGTTCACAGGTAGTTTACAATAGCATAAATAGTGCCTTCTATCCTCACAAATAAGAATATTCTGAAGACTTACTACCTTGATCCTGGCTACTACACACACACACACACACACACATACACACACACACACAGTGTCTCTCTCCCGCCCCCCCCCCCACCAGGCAGTGGGTCTGCTGGAGTTCAGTATTTCCTTGATGCTTAATACTGTTGTTGCACTTATTCCAAAGGGTCCAATGCAATGAATTTTTTCAAAATAATTATAGCCGGCCCTTAGAAGCTATAAACAAAAATCTCCTCAAGAATGTGGGGTGAAGGGTAAGAAAGAAAAGTAAGTTGGAAGGCAAGGCAGTCACAGAAGCAGCTCGGAGTGGTATTTCTTACTCAAATTTAGAGTGGAACTGAATTCAGTATTTCTTCAGCTGAGTAAGAAATACATGAGCACTGCATAGAGTCAGAGCCCTAAGGGGAATGTTTCTGTTTCACAAGGAACCGCACAGAAGGCAAGCTCTTTCATTCTAGGGCTAGGAGCTGTGGCAAACTAGTCTGTAAGTTCAGAATTTTGCTCTGGAAAATTTATTTCTGAGAGGAGTTCATGGTAATTAGCACTAATCATCAGAAGATATGGCCTTTTGAATAACCAAAAGTCAAATTTCATTTGAATGAAGCAGCAATGGACATAGCAATAGAACATCTGCATTCGACTAATTATAAATGAAATGATGCCCCAAGCTTCTGGAAGAAATCTGTTGGCAATATAAATATGAATTTGGATTCCTACCTTTGGCTAATTGAAATATTCTTCTGGTATATTAAATGAAGGGAAGGTAAAAAAAAAAGCAGTTAATAATTGCACAATATGCTTTTAAGCAAATAATGCAATATATATGGATGTTAGGTTATTGTGCCAGGCTGTCAATATGCTTTTCTGAAAGACAAAATGAATGTTTGTTCCCAGTGAATAAGTGTGCCTGAGAACTTTCCAGAAAGAAACTCTTACACTGTAAGAATCAGTAAACAGCTAGAAAATAAAGCAACAGCCCAGGTAAAGTCCAAACTTGAGAATTCCAGCACAGTTTAGGCTTCTGTTTTGGTATCACTGGCTCTATTTCCCAGCTGTCTAGGTGATACAGAAATCACAGGAAACAAGCCCAAGAATGTCCCGGGTCTTTGGGTCTGAGGAGTCTGCTCTCCTCCTGGCAGTGCCCTGGGTCTGCCAGTCTGGCTAGTCCTGTTGTCAGGGAAATCAGCATTCTGGGAAGATGCCTGAGTACTGGCCAGAGGGTAACATCTCATGAGGCTCTCTGATAAGATGCTTGGACATGCTCGGCAGAGGCAAAGGTGGGCAGGAAAAAGCAGGCCCTTCCCCTACCACCATGACACCCTCTTTTTTCTCTCTTCTGACATGTTTTCCAATATAGCCTGAGGCAGAAAATGGACTGATCTGTCAAAGTGGAAATGTACTAGAAGTGAAAAGGTGTAAGCCTGGATAACCTCATCCAGGAATTCAAGTGGGAATAATTGTACTGTCTCTTCTATCCCCATGTGTGTGATCCACCCTACCGCTACACTTCCTCCTTTATCTACTGTTTATAGACCATACAATTATAAAAACCAATTTTCTTCTCTTCTCACTTCCCATCGGGCTATCATAAGTTCCCTGGGCCTACATTTCCTAGTGAAGAGTAATAGACAATACCTGCCTTTTCTCAATTTCCCAGAACAAGAGAAGATTCTTTCTAGAATAAAGTTATCTGGAACTACCTTTTAACTTTTCATAAAGTCATAATTAAATATAGCTCCATTTTAGGGACTTCCAAAATTTATTTTGACATTACAGACATATTTAAAAGAATCTGTACTTCAAAATCATTACATTCAGTATAAGAAAAACAAACTCTTTCTGTCCAAATTTATCATTCTGGCTTTGCCAATTTTGTAGCAGCCTCTGGGCTCATTTGTTCTGCTTTCCATCTAGATTCAGATGCTCATTACTAACCAGTGTATTCCATTGCTTTTCATTACATGTAAAACACCACGAGGAACCAGACTCTGTGTCACGTAGTACCAGCAATCTCAGTACTTTTTACAGAATGATCATTCTCTGTTTTCAAGATGTTCACAGAGTTGCTCAACTGGCAACTCAAATGGAAACAAATTACTCCTCAAAAGATAATCTCTTCTATTTCATTTCTTCATTATTTACCCCCAAATAAATATAATCCATTGTACCATTTCAATCAGTTAAATTCCTTCATTTCGGTTACTTTGACCTACTTACTTCTAATCTGGAAAGAGGGTCAGATTCTCTTCATTTATTTGTGGTGGAGAAGACAGAAGACACTCACAGTGATGGAGATTAGTAAGTGTATTTGGGGTGTGCGTGCATGTGCACACACAGCCATTCATAATTTAGAATGTTAGTTCTGCCAGGGACTGAAGGGATGGCCTCGTTCAACCCTCTTTGACCCTTTTCTACACTTAACAAAACTGAGGTGACACGGCTGAGACTCCCCTGGCTCTTTTCCTTCAGTCTCTCAGCACACAGCTGCAGAACAGACCCATGACCCTCCTATGTTTCCTCTGCTTTCACTCTTGCCTCTTTTCTCTCTCTCTTTTTTTTTCTTGACTAGGTCCACTCTCTTTCCAGGCTGCACTCCTTCCCATCATCTCCCACCTTCCAGAGATCTCATTCACACAGTGAAACTGACGGCATGGCCCACTGCAAATTCTCTGACACTTCAAAAGGAAAAATAAACAAATTTACAGCACAGTGCTGCAGATAAAGCAAAAGGATGCTTTCAATTAGAACAGGAAGAGAGAAAATTAATTTTTGAGTCAACAAATAAATCCCCAGTCCCCATGACCTCCATGGCACTGAGAGCAGTGCCTGCACATTGTAGATGCTCAAGAAGCACCTGCACATGCAGACTACTGAGGAGCTCCAAGGACCAGTGAGTAGCAAGTAGTTGACAATAAAGGCCAACGAAACTAGAAGTCAGAAGACCAGCATCACATACCTGTTCTGATTGAATTAAGTTATGTGGCTATGAGCACATTTTTTTCTTTGCTAAAATCAACAGGTTAGCACTAAATTATTTCTGAGGTATTTTCTGTTTAAAAAATTCTATGGTGATATATGAATTATAGCTAAAGGTTAAAAGGTCCCTGAAGAGGTTTGAGGTCCAGCTATCCACCTTTCCCCTTTATTCCATACTTCAGAAAGATGACTGTCAAACCCATTTGGAATTTTTCAGGAAAATATTTGGCTTTTCTATTGTCATCTTCATGAAGATTTTAGTTAAAAAAAAAAAAAGAGCATTCTTAAATTTAACCTAAAATCCATTTCTATGTTTATATTGCTGTTAATCAATTGAGGACACAATATCCAACTATAAAATTCCACAATCCTCATAATCTTGGGATGTAATTTTATTTCTAATTCAAGTATTAAAAGAGACGGCCAATAAAGCATAAAAACATTTTCCCTTAAGTTGTATCATTGACTAAATCGTTAAGCTTGTCTATTCTGCTTCTCTCGCAATATAAATTTGTAGCAGGACTTGATTAGTTTTTCCACCAAGAAATACCTGCTTATTAAATTATATCTCATTCACCAGGACTCCCTATTTAAATTAGTAATTTTTAATGGAAAAGTAAATGAAACATTACTACATAAATGCTTAGAGAGATGGCAGTAATCTCATTTTAAATTAAATAAAGAAAAGGTTAAATAAACATCACAATCTTTCAGAAATTCCAGTATTAGCCTTAAAATCATAAATCTACCCCTTACTTTTTTTGTAACTTATTCTTGAAATATTTATCAGTGTAATACTGAAGGTAAGTTATCAATTATTTTCTGGGATTTTTGGTTTTTTGTTTTGTTTTTCAAAAGTTTAAGGTAGGTGGTATGCTAATTCCCATTCAGATCTTAACTTAAGTATTACACTCATTTGTTTTTTTTTGTTTGTTTGTTTTTTGTCTTTTTTGTGACTGGTAAGGGGAACGCAACCCTTGGCTTGGTGTTGCCTGCACCGCGCTCAACTAGTGAGCGCACCGAGGCCATCCCTATATAGGATCCGAACCTGTGGTGCGAGTGCCGCTGCACTCCCAGCTCCGCACTCTTCCGAGTGCGCCATGGGGTTGGCCCATATTACACTCATTTTTAACACATACTAGTTTTCCGTTTTAGTAATGTGTTTAATGCATAGGTATATCTCCCCAATATAAAAATCAGAAGTACTGAAGTTTCAACCTTACATCAAAGTTTCTGGATTTGAGGGCCGCCCTATATATACCTGTACACACACACAGTTTTATTGTCAAATATGTAAAACAAAGTACTCAAAAAACCTAACTAGACACAAAGGAAGAAGACTGCTTTCAAAAACAAGGAGTAGTTGTAACTCCATACCTATATCAGGCAAATATACGGGTAATCTCATTATCTATTTAAAAACAGACCTTCCTTCGAGAAAAAAGAAATAGTTCATTTACACATTATAAAACAGTGGTTTAAATATTTATCTGAATTAAGGAAATTATTAAAATCTAAAGTTTTTTCACCTTGCATTTTCTTTTTGGGTGGAAAAGTAAAAACATCCCAAACAAGTACTATTAAACTTTGCTTAGCTTCATTTTAATAAGAAGCAACTTCATGACTCCCATGGCCATGCTGAAAAATTCAACTTGTCTTTGACTCAGAGAGAGGCTGAGTTGAGAGACATGAAAGTCAACCCAAGGACAGAAACAAATCTATGACCTGTACCAGATGGACAAGACAAAACCCCTAATGCAAATTAGCCCTACACAAAGTAATTTTCAGTTTCATGGTTAAAGTCAGTGTCTGTACTTGGGTTGGAAGTATGAATACTAGGGCCGAGCCCGTGGCGCACTTGGTAGAGTGCTGCGCTGGCAGCGCGGCGACGCTCCTGTCGCGGGTTCGGATCCTATATAGGACTGACCGGTGCACTCACTGGCTGAGTGCCGGTCACGAAAAAACGACAAAAAAAAAAAAAAAAAAAAAAAAGAAGTATGAATACTAGATTTGATACTCATTTTTAAGACCCTACATCCAACATCTGGTCCTGAACAGTTTCATGGGAATTTTCTTCTTGTGAGGCAACTTTGGGCCTGGGTACCATGCCTCCGACAGGACAGGAGCCTCAAATACTAGAGGGAGTGCATGCATACCTGCTGGGAACCTGAGACTTGAAAGGAGTTGGCCAGAGACAAAATCTTGAGGAAGGTAATGCTTGTTCCCTGTGCTTTTCTATTCTTCTCAACTAGTCCTCATCAGTCTCTCCTGCTAGCTGCTGGCCTGTCTAAGATCACAAGCTCAGGCTTCACCCTCTCTGGATAAGTCTTCATGCATTTCTTTTCCTCTTTTCATGTCTCCTTCCATAAATACTAAGAGACCTCTGGTACGGGGGTAGAGTTGGAAGCAAAAATACACATGGTCCCACCCTCGTAGTGCTGACAGACTATTGGCAGGAAGATTCAATTATTAATCAAATAACCATATGGATTAACACCGAATTCTCCCAGTGGCAACTGCCTCAAAGGAGACATTTGTGGTGCTACAAAAGCATACGATGGGAAGAATCTGACCCTTTCACAGGTCGTCAGTGAGGGCCTCCCTAAGAAAATGACAATTAAGCTGGCAATTATATAAAAGGGAGCAAATGGTGAGTTTGGGGACCTAAAAGATAATAAATTTAGCTACTACCAAAAAGGAGGATTGTGATATGAAGCTGGAGAAAGGCAGATGGGTGCCGGACCTAGTGGCTTTGGGGGAAAATGGTAAAGATTTATTCTGAGAGCACTAGGGAACAACTGAAGAATTTTATGCATGCAATAAATGAAATAATGAGATCTGAGTTTAGAAAACGGTCACTCTGGTCAAATATGATAAACAAACAGGGTGGGGGTGGGCAAAATACAGCCAGCCTGCATGCCAAGCAAAGCTTGCTGCCTCGTCTCCTCCCTCCCCACTTATGAGGGACAGCTGTGTCCAGCTGTGACCCACCCTTCGCTCACTAGGCCTTCTCTTATTAATCACCCTTGTCCCTTCTTTTTTTTTATTGGCAAAAGGAAAATGCCCATCCTAGGAATAACCCAGATATTAAGAGATTCAGGGAGTCTTCATTTCTTCAACCACAAAGAAGGATTAATCGTGGGCTGTTGGGCTGTTGAGGACTTCAAGATATATATGGAAACATGGGAGCCTCTTGTGCCTGTCAATGATATTGAAGAAACTTCTAGAAGGCCATGTAAAGAAAACACATGAGAGCTTGAATTATGCCAGTTGGTTTTCACTGATTAATAATGAAACATAAGTATTCTCTTACTGACAGGCCTCAAACGAGAATCAGTAATATAGCCTTCCTTATTAAACATTTGGTTTTTTCCAGATTCCCTTCTAATCTATCAACTATTAGGAAACACTATTTATTGCTGTGGGGTTGATCAACAGTGTTTGCAGATTAACACCCTTCAGATAAAAATGTAAGTTTGACATATGAAATCATTTTAATCAGTCATAGAACTATTCCAATGAGAGGTGAACCCTTTGCAGAGAGAAATAAGCACTCCCTAAGGCAAACCATTTTCATAATTAAAATCCATTCCAAGCTTCCTTGAAACAAAACTAATATTAAGTGCTGACTATGGGTCTTATCTCTGTGATAAGAAAGATAAATACACAATTTCATTTAAAACTCACAATAAATGCATTTTTCCAACAAAGGTGAAGAAAAAAGTAAATGTGCTTACACTGCTCATGAAGATAGAATGAGGATTTGGAATTATAAGTAACTTACTTATATATCTAGTAAATTTAAGTAATCTGCTTACACAGTGTATTAGTCTGCTTGGGCTGCCATAACAAAATACCATAGACAGGATCACTTAATCAACAGAAATTATTTCTCACAGTTCTGGAGGCTGGAAAGTCCAAGACTGAGGCACAGCCCATTCAGCTCTTGATGAGGTCTCTCTTCCCAGCTTTCAGACTGCCACTTCTCATTGTGTCCTCATGGGGTGGAGAGAGAGAACTCTGGTGTCTCTTCCTCTTATAAGGGTATCAGCTCTATAAGGTTAGAGCCCACCTTTATGACCTCATTTAACCTCTATTACTTCCTCCCAAGTCCTAATCCCAAATACAGTTACATTGGGGTTTAGGGCTTTAACATATGAATTTGGGAAGGACACAAACATTCAGTCCATAACCTGTGGCTAGAAATAAGAGCCAACATTTGAACTGTGGTCTCAAAAGCCTAAGCAGGGTCCACTTCTCATGCTGTCCTTCTAAAAGGGGGAGATGTAGTAATTTAAACTTCAAAAGCTAGAAGATCATCACTAGTGGGTTAAGCCAGTGGAACTTATTTATCAAATCTCCAGCCCAGCCACCAAAGACAAAGAAATAGCCATTCATCATCACATTATACTAACATCATACTCATAAACTTTCCAATTTCTTCAGCTTACAGGCTCTTAAATGAAGCTGATTGAAGATTTTCACACTTACACTGAAAATTCCTATAGTATGTTTCATACCAGGAAGCAAAGTTTAGTAAGAACCTGTGACTAAAACACAGGTGATAACGTGATATTTAGCCTTCGAAACTGAAGTATAAACAAGCAGGTAATTCATTACTATGTTGGACATAGTCAAAAGATTAATTTATAGTGCCAGAAAATAGGCATTTGGTGGTGTGAGTTGCATAGCTTCTCAACTTTAGCATCATTTTCTTTCAAGTTAGATATTACTGAAGGGTTTGGAAGTAAAACCTCTGTTAAGCAGAAATTTTCATTAACTGAGTTTGAACAAATAAAAACTAAAGCTTGTATAAATAGGTAATGCTTAAAAGACTTAAAATTATCCTGAAACCAACATAAAACCCCAAAATAAGTTTAAAAAGTATAAATGTACATAAAATGTCTATAAATGTACATAAAATACATTTATAAAATACTATACTATACATTACATACTATAAATATATAAAATACTAAGTTTAAAAATAAAAACTAGATTTCTTTTTTTTAAATAAATCTTTAAATAAAGTGGGAGAAATTATAGATCTTTGTACATTTATCCTTCATTATCTTCATAAGATTACTCTAAGAATTAACAAAGATTACTCTGAGTCAAAAATATATATGTATTATTGGTTTTATATGTGCCAGAGAGCTCTATGAGAAAGGTGTTTTAAAATAAATGGCTATTTTATCCCACAATATGAAAGACTAGTTATAGTAAGTATGCATACATACCATTCATATATATAAATTTACACTTATATATACACATATATAGGTACATATATGTGTGTATATATACATATGCATATACATACTTACAAGTGTACACATACTTGCATAGGGGCTAGGACATGAGAAGAGTGTGGATCCCTGTTTTCAGTTTTTTCTTTTTTGAGGGTAGCTATTTTTGCCATAAACATCTATAGAAAATTAATTATGACAAGCATGCGACCACACATAAAACAATGAATAAAGGCTCAACTCATAATTTAAATTTCATAGCAGACAAGAGATAAGATGTTATCCCCCATCACCCTTCTGTGCCCAAGACATCTTTTACTGACAAGTTAGCATGAGCTATGTGCTATAGATTGAATGCCTCCCTATCCTCACTGAAGCTTAATCCCCACTGTAACTGTTCAGGGTGGAAAATCCTATTATGGTAATTGACAGGTGGGGCCTTGAAGATGTGATTAGACTGTGAGGACCCTGCCATAGTGAATGCTTTAATAGTGGTCACTGGTGTGGTTCTGAGGACATTAAAAGGAGAGCACATGAAGAGTTATCTCTCTCTGCTTCATCTGCCATGTGAGACCCCTGCCTCACTGTCACCACCAACAAGGTCTTCACCAGATGTGTTCCTTGGACTTAGGACCTCCCAACCTCCAAAACTGTAAGCAATAAATTTCATTGTCTTACAAATTACCCAGTTCCAGGTATTTTGTTATGAGCAACAAAAACAGACTAATACAGAAAACTGGTACCAGAGAAGTGGGGTGTTGCTTATAATCAGTACTTATAACAAGGAAGTGGCTTTGGAACTTGGTGTTGAGGAAAGGCTGGAAGAATCTGAAGGAGGAGGCTAGAAAAAGCCTAGTTGCTGGTGGGAGTTTAGAAGAAAATCAGAGAAAGTTTGAAACTTCTTAGAGACTGGTTAAATAATGGTGAGCAGAATGCTGATAGACATATGAACAGTAAAGGCCATTCTGAGAAGATCTCAGATGTAAATGAGAAGGGACTTATTGGAAACTGGGACAAAGATCACCCTTGCTATGAACGTGAAAGGAATTTGGCTGCATTCTGTTCATGCCCAAAAGTTTTATGGAATGTGGAACTTCAAGGTGCTAACCCAGGGTATTTGGCAGAAGAAATTTCTAAGTAGCAAAGCATTCAGAAAGCTGCATGGCTACTTGCAATAACCTACACTGAGTTATGGCAGAAATAGTATAATCTAAAGCCAGAATTTATAATTCAAATGAGAGTAGAGGGCAAAAAATTGGAAAATTTTCAGCCTGAACACAAAAGCAAGGGTGTAGCCCAGCAATCATTTGTGAAGAAGATTAGTACAGAAGAAAGGGATTATATAGGGAAGGGAAAAAAGACCTTGAAGGCATTTCAGAGGCTGCCTCTTCCATTATAGGCCTAGAGGCCTAGGGAGACAGAATGGTCTTGGGGAACAGTGTTGAGGAGCCCTCCATGGGCTCAGTGCCCAGGGCCACCTTGGAAAGCAGCTTCCAGCAACAGCACCTCAGCTGCTTTGGCTGCTCCAGCTGTTGCTAAATTGGTCCCAGGTGTCACTGAACCTGCAGCTTTGGAAGATATAAGCTGGAAAACTTGGCAGTATCCATGTGGTATTAAGTTTGTAGGCTCACCAAATGCCAGAGCTGTGAAGGCTTGGGAGCCTCCACCCTGATTTCAAAGGATGTATGGGAAAGCCTGGGGGCCCCAGAGAAAGATCTGTTGCAGGGGTGGATTCACCACAGAGAGTCTACACTAAAGCAATGCCAAGAGGAAATGTGGGGTCAGAGTTGCAGCAGAAAAAACCCACCAGTGTCATGTCTAGTGGAGCTCTGGGAGTGAGACTGCCATGAAGACACCAGAATTATAGAGCTACCAGCTTGCAGCCCCAGCCTGGGAGAGTTAAAGCATCACCTGAGACCAGGAAAGCCATAAAAGTGGAGCTGCCTGAGGACTTGGGGACCCAATACCCCATAGCAGTGTACAGAAGATGTCGAACATGGAGTAAAAGTACATGATTCACCAGCTGCAAGATTTGATGTCTGCCTTGCTGGGTTTCAGCTTTGTTTAGCACCTGTTACCCCTTTCTTTTGGCCTATTTCTTTTTTTTTTTTGAATGGGAATATATACCCTATAGTTGTCCCACTATTGTATCTTGGAAGTAGATAACTTGTTTTGATTTCACAGATGGGACTTTGAGACTTTGGACTTTTGAGTTGAAATAAGACTTTGGGGATGAAAAGAATGTATTTATATGTGAAAAGAACATGAATGGGAGGAATGCTGTGGATTGAATATCCCCCTGTCAACCTTATTAAAGCTTAACCCTCATGATAACTGTTGAGGTTGGGAAATCCTACAGTAATTGAAAGGTGGGGCCTTGAAAAGGTGATTAGATTGTGAGGACCCTACCATAGTAAAGGTTTAATGATGGTCATGGATGTTGTTCTTAGGGCTTTAAAAGGAGAGCACAGTAGGAGCTATCTCTCTGTTCCACCATCTGCCATGTGAACCCCCTGTGTCACTGTTACCACCACCAAGGCCTTCACCAAATATGTTCCCTAGACCTTGGACTTCCCAGTCTCTGAAACTGTAAGCAATACATTTCATTTTCTTACAAATTACCCAGTTCCAGGTATTTTGTTATAAGCTACAGAAATGGACTAATACGCTATGGAAGTGGAGATTCACTTCTTGTGCCAATTTACTGAAGACGTTGAACACATAGATAAGCAACCTTTCAGCTGTGTAGGATGGAAATGGCTTCAAAAAGAAATTAGTCCACAACATTATCCATTTGCACTGAAAAGAGCTTGGCAACAACTGGTTTGAGACAACATGGAAGGAGTCTTTGCTGGAAACAAGTGAGAGAATGAGGTCAACTTTCAGCCTAGGTTTCAGAGAAAAGAAAAAAAAAATCTCATTATCCAATCAATCTAAAAACTTTGAATAGGCTTAAATCTCTATAATGGAAAATTCTCCATGGCTGGTTGTCTCTAGGCAAAAGAATGTCCATCTTATATTCTGCATCACAATGAATACATCAGTACCTAAGATGCACATGGGCGTCTTCTAGTGTTGATGAAATACATTTTCACTGGTCATCACACTTGATCCTGGGAATGTCCCTGTGGGCTGGGGTTAGGAGGATATTATAATCTCTGTTTTCCCAACAAGGAAATTGAGGCAGAGAGGCCCAGAGTCACGTGGCTGGTAAGCAGCTTTCTCGGGTTACTGATGCCATTTTGTTTTTTTAAGTTAAAGGGGAAGAAGTATAGGCTTAGGTAAATTCAAGATTTTTGATGTTACATGGAATTCAGTAATCTACCATGTGTAAGCAACATCAAAAGACAATAACAGCATATCTCATAAGTAACGGGAGGGAGGGGGGAATATTTAATATAACAGTATGCTTTGTCAATATTAATACATATGAATTTACTAAAAACAGCTAACAGAGGTCTGGTTATACAGGTTAATGGATCTCATTTTCCCTAGCTCTGAAATATGGGCAATCAAATAATTGTTTTGAGTCTCATTGTTCCTCACCTATAAAACAGGAATGATAATAACATATAACTTATAGGATAGTGGTAAGAAATATATTAGATATTTATGTAAATCACTTGGAACACTGATGGCACATAAAGTGCTCATTTACTTTATTTTTATTATTGCCAACACATACTTGTATAACAGCATAACTTTTTTTTTTTAATAGAGCAAAGCACAAAGGATTATTCAGTTTGAGAAAAGAGGTCCTACACAATTGGAGTACATATTTTCAACCTGTAAAAAGTAAAATCCTATTAATTGAAATATACTCACGTAAATCCCATTCCAGGCAGCTGTCTATAAATCACGTACGTAAGTCCCCACTACCCAGGTACTTGCACTTGGGTGGACACACCAAGAAGCCACAGGGAAGCTGAAGGAGGGCAAGAATCTCAGAGCCTTCCCATAGCAAATCACAGGAACAAGTGAGCAAAACCTCTGATAATCGCCTCTCTGCTCCCCAGGCAAAGCCAGTCACATCCCAACTAATGATCAGCTCCCAAACAGGAAAGAATGAAAAGGGGGGGGGGAGCTTCATTAAAAATCTCGAGAAAATGAATTAAATCCTCTTCCGCCCTCCTGCCTCTTAACCCCAGGCAGGTGTCCTTTACACAGCAGTCTGTGGAGCTCTGCTGTTAATGAGACGGAGTTCCCCTTCCACTGGACCCCAGGATTTTTCCATCTTCAAAGATTAAGTTCCCTTTGATTTCATATAACAACAAGCTTATAGATAAAGGGGTTGTTTGTTTACAATTACTTTTCTGGCTTTGGAAACAAGCAATTCAAATGATTTGAGACTTTGAAGACCATCTAGTTTTGTTTTGCAAATGACCATGCCTTCAAGGGTCAGGAAAGTAACACAAATGAATTAAGTGGGCCTAGTGGAGAGTGGTTAACCATTGCCTAACCATTGCCCAATCTTTCCATTTTTCAAGAGAAGCTAGAAATACTTTTTTTCATGTTGACAGTTAATTTTAAAAATACTTAAGCACCATATTTATGTACAAAAACTCACCTATAGATTTCCAGTTGGAACCTCTGTTCTAGTCCTGTAATTTTTTAGCCCTGCCTTCCAAAAAAGTAGAATCACTTGGGAGCTTTAAAAATACCTTTGTTTACCCCCTCCCTCAATAGTAATTCTGGTTTAATTGGCCAAGGGTAAGATGATTCTAATATGCAGCCAGAGTTGAAGACCACTAATCTGGTCTAAACTATTAAATTCTACAGATGAGGAAACTGGGGCCCAGCGATTAAAGCAAACTGCAGCTAGCTAGACAAAAAGAACACAGATCCAAGTCTTCTAACTTTATCTCAACAACTGTTAGCAAAACTCTAATGTCAATAAACTGCAGTTTTGGTTTCAAAGTATATATTTGTAAAATATTTCCTCTGCAGAAGTGTCAGTTTTTTATGCTGGAGTTCTTTTTTGCTAAATCTAGTGACTATAACGCAATATTTACAATGGATTGTAAACTCCATGAAGGCAAAGGTCTTGTCAGTCTTTCTCTCACAAGTGTTCATCCGCAGAACCTCAATAAATACTTGGTCAATGAATGACTTTGAGCTTTTCAATCAAAGTTCTATTCCGATATAAATTTGGAATAAATTTCCATAAAGGCTCAAAAATCAACCTTATACAGAGAGATATCAGTGAATAGAACCAATTCTGAGGAACAGATGATAAAATCTCAGCTGTCTGAAGGGAAGGATCTCTTAGATCACTGTTGACAAAGAACTATAAATAGTAAGTGAACAACAGACTTGCTGTTCACAAGAACCCATCTAATTAGGGTTAAAGTATGCTTTCCCTTGCAACAGCACAAAAAAGGAAAGACAACTCTATTCATGTCAATCTCATAACCACCACTAACTTGGTGTGTTTATTTCCCTGGAGCTGAACCCTCACCAATACCAATAGCCATAGTTTAAATATCCTGTCTGGTTTCTTGACTTCAGATGACAAAGAACTGCAGTGCTCATTTGTCTGTCTGCGCTATAAGTATTCCTCTTCACACACTATAGGGATATTGTCCACAAAAATGGAATATAACGTTGTGTTATATTTACACTTCAAAAGATTTAGCAATAAACACTAGGCTTCCTTTCATCCTATGAAGATGTTGGCAAGATCTTCCTCGTCATGCAAGAGTAAGACAATTTATTGCTTATTTATTAAAAAATACACCTTCACCCTACCTTTCAATCAATGTAATCAAAGCATCTCCTTCCTTCACGCTATGAATTGTCTTTCTAAAATAAACCTGATGTCACTTTGCAGCATAAGAAATTCTGGTGGCAGTTACATACTGGTACCCAGAAAAAGTCCAAGATCCCTGATGCAACATATGAACCCTGCTTCCTTTTCCAGCCTTATTTCCTTTTGCCAGCCCTCAAACTTCTTCTGGTTCAGCCAATTCAAACCACTTATCAATTCCCTAACACACTGTAAAGTAAGGCAAATCATAACTAAAGCCAAAATGTTTCGTTATTTTAGTTATACTAAGTTTCCATTTATTTTGTCAGAGCTAGGGCTCAGACCCTCCAAACCCATTGTACGGACTGGGTCCCCAGACCCCTCACACGCAGGTCCATGCTAGCTAATCGGGAAAGATTCCAGGAGCTGTTGGCAGATGACATGAACGCAGTCCTCAGCTTCTTCAGCGGCAGCAGCTTACAGGTTCGGTAGCTTACAGGTGTGGCAGTGGCCTTGCAGAGGGTCCCAGGGACACTAGCAGCAACAGTAGTGGCCTCCCCACCCCCCTCCCATGGGGGGGCATCCCAGGGATGGGAGGTGCCGTGGATCAGACCCACTCATCCTTATACTTAAGCCCATAACCCAGGACACCTGGGTGCACATGCGCAATACACTAGATGATAACCAAGGAACACCTGAGCACATGTGCCTATTTATATAAAATGCTCAGGAAGATTCTGAACATCTGGGGGGCCCTTACCATTTTTCCTATATTTTCCCAACACACCTCATCCTCTTATATCTCCATGCTTACGGGCTATCCCTTTTACAAACACCCTTTCCCTTTTTCTCTGCCTTATGTTCTCTTATAGAACTTTCAAGGACCAGCTCAAATGCCACATCTTCTGGGAAGCCTGCGGTAGGGAAAGTGAAGGAAAATGGTCAGGGCCTGTCAGGTGTCTAGTATCTTGCTGAGCATTTGATGTAAATATGCACATGCACCCAGGTGTTCCTTGGTTATTGTCTAATGCAATTGTGCATGTGCACTCAGGTGTCCTGGGTTATGGACTTAAGTTAAAAGGAGGAGTGGCTCTAACCCCCCCCACACACAACCCCCTCCCCCTGCCGCCAGATACTCCCCCTGGAGGTTCACAGAGAGGCTGTGCTGCTGCTGCTACTGCTGCTGGAGGCTGTTGCTGCAAGCTGTAGTTGCCAGTGCCCGTGGATGCCCCGAGAGGCCACTGCAACTGTAGCTGCTGCTTCTGCTGCTACTACTGAGGACTGAGCTCAGGTCATCTGCCAATGGCTCCCAGGATCTTTCCCAATTACCTAGCATGGACTGGCATGTGAGGGGTCTGGTGACCTAATCTGTACAATGGGTTTGAAGGATTTGACCCCTAATCCTGACAATACAAATGGAAGCTTAGCATAACTAAAGTAATGAAACATTTTGGCTTTAGCCTAGATATTGTCGTAACCCAACACCTTCTATGACTCCTCCAGCTATAGTGAGTCTTTGCTGCCTCCATCTGTCCTGTTCTCCATTGGGTTACATTACAAGTGCAGTTATGTACCTCTAAAGTGTGCCTCCAAAGCCCATGTCTGGTTTCCATCGCATCCCTACTGCCTGATCATGCAGGCGCTCAAAATGGAACACAGGTTTGCTGAGTTTAAATTTATTTATTTATTTTGTCTTTTTCGTGACCGGCACTCAGCCAGTGAGTGCACCGGTCATTCCTATGTAGGATCCGAACCCGCGGCGGGAGCGTCGCTGCGCTCCCAGTGCAGCACTCTACCGAGTGCGCCACGGGCTCGGCCCTGCTGAGTTTAAATGCCTTTTTAAATGTCTGTTTGCTGCTGCCCCCACCTGTGTAGATAAGAGGACAAAGATGCACTTCGTGGGCTGTTCCACTTCCCCTGACAACTGTAGATTCTATTCACAGTGAGCCTATTAGTATTTGTAGCTGTTTTCCTCAGCAATCCTTTAGTTTCAACTGCTCTATTATGAGTCTCTCTTGTCCAGCTACTGGAACAGTGATTCCACAGGACTTCTATATGCAAAAAACTATCACTAAGAGATAAGGACCTTAAAATACTTCAAAACAACCAACAAACAAAAATTTGTTTCCTTCTCCAAAGCACATTGAGCTTAAGTCAGACCTTCCTTACTCAGTATAGTGCATGACATATAAGAAAATCTGATAGAACTGAAATACGTTTTTCAAATCAGAAGATAGAACTGTAGCCCATCTCTCTTGATATGTATGAGGTGTGATTTAAATCAGGAGAAATCAAGAATATTTTCAGAAAATTTGCCACCAGATATTGTAAGGTAACAGAAAAGCATAGTCATGCCAAATTTATAGAAATCAAAATAAAACCAAACAATGATTACTGGACCACCAAGCCCTTTTCCTAGGAGCAAAACATTCTCATACTGTTCTTTTAGTGTATAAAGCTAGCTATGGATGCTCTCAGAGTGAAATATTTTCTAAAAACATCACTAACGATACTTCAGAGCCTGATGGTGTACAATTCCATCAAGGAATGTTATTCATGATTGACTGGTTTTTCTATTTTCAAAATTAAAAG
The DNA here is from genome assembly GCF_027409185.1 of Cynocephalus volans. Lineage (NCBI taxonomy): Eukaryota > Metazoa > Chordata > Mammalia > Dermoptera > Cynocephalidae > Cynocephalus > Cynocephalus volans. The sequence goes on along the minus strand of NC_084461.1, from coordinate 38,400,615 downwards.
ATACCTTAGTTCTTTCATAATGTGTGATGGTAATAGCATTGCCTTTTGAAACTTTATCATCAAACCAATTCTTCAGTCTGAAAGCATCCAAAAACTCATCAAATACAGAAAAAAATCCATCAATAACTCACTGAGCTTAAGTCAGACCTTCCTTATTCAGCATAGTGCATGACATATAAGTAAAGTTGATTGAATTGAAATATGTTTTCAAGTCAGATGATGGAAATGTAGCCACTTACTGAAGGCCCATTCTTGGTCCACTGTCCAGGATATGGCTAAGCACTATACAGAATGTGCAAAGAATCAACATACAGCTCTTTAATGAAATTAAAAAATCATAACGAGGCTTTACATATTAGGTACTTTCTGATTTGAAAACTGAAATTTTTTTTTTTTTTTCCTGACTGGTAAGGGGATCGCCACCCTCAGCACGGGGTGGTCCAAACCATGCTCAGCCAGTGAGCGCACCAGCCATCTCCATATAGGATCCGAACCCATAGCCTCGGCGCTACCAGCGCCGCACTCTCTCAAGTGAGCCATGGGGCTGGCCCTGAAAACTGAAATTTGACTTTGTAAACAAGTGCTTATAGAAGGTTCATCATCTGCTGTACTGTAGTGAGACTATGGGGGAGACTGTAGACATAGATCCTGAATTCAAGTCACACACAGTAAGACAAAGCACATGAGAAACACATGAGAGAAAGTGTGAGAATATTAATAACCATGCCAATGGAGTGCTACGCAAAAGGAAAGAAGGAACTTGCAGCTGGAAAGGGAGCAGAAGAGGGGGAAGGATCAGGGCAGACACCTCAGAGTTGACATTGCAGTGTTAGATCTCAGCCTTGAAAGACAAGAATGAGAGAATGCAAAAATGAGAGAATGAAAATCCATTGTAGAGAGAACAACTTGAACAAAAGTTATTTGGCAGAAACAAATAGAGTATGTTGAGAGCAAAGGAGTAGTTCAGTTTGAAGCCCAACAGGAAATACAAATGTAAAGACAGGTGAAGGTAATATCACAAGACTATGAATACCAAGCTCAGGAATCTGAAAATCAGTCCATAAGCAATTAGATGATTTTTGAGAAAGTGATCAAAATGACAGTTATTTAAGAATAATTTGATGGTGAAATGGAATTGAAAGGAGATAACGGCTGCTGAAGCTGTTGCTGCAGCTCCAACTCAGGTGTGTGAGCAGAAAACAGAATAGCAAGCCTTCTGGTTAATGCTTACAGCTGCTGTCAAATGGAAATCTATTAACTGCTTGTGGCTTCTTGCTACACAAAGATTTGGCTTTGAAACATATTGTTAGTACTGGCATTGGCCATTCTGTGTGTCTTCTACGTGTACAGAACTACTCTAAATGTTATAAGAGAGAATACAGATAGACTGAAAAAATACCTACTATCCCCAAAGAAAACTAAACTTGTAGTATAATTTCTATATTTTGCATGGCACCTGACATAGTAAGCACTAAACAAGTGATGAATTGAGAATTTTTGTAGTATTTCATCCAGAGAAGTTAGTGCTGCACCTTCTGCTATGGGTTGAATGTGCCCCCAAACTTCATGGGTTGCAGACTTTAACCCCACTGCCACAGTGTTAAGAGAGCTGGAAATCTAATTATGGTATTTGAAAGGTGGGGCCTTTAAGAGGTGATAGGATCATAAGGAATGTGCCCTTGAAGAATGGATTAATCCATTCATGGAGTAATGGACGATGGCTTTATACGAAGAGCAAGTGAGCACATTAACTCTCTTGCTCATGCCATTCTTGCCATTGATACTCTGGTCACCACAGGACTCTGTAGAGTTCTCACCAAGAAGAAGACCCTCACCAGATGTTTTCCCTGGACCCCGTACTTCCCAGCCTACAAAACTGTAAGAAGGAAATGTTATTCTTTATAAATTACCCAGCTTCAGATGTTGTAAGTGACAGAAAATGGACTAATACACCTTCCCTGGAGTGATAGCTCATTTTATGTCAACTTGGCTGGGCCACAGTGCCCAGATATGTGGTCAAACATTATTCTGGATGTTTCTGTGAGGGTGTTTCGGGATGAGATTAACATTTAAAATGGTGGACTCTAAGTAAAGCTGATTGCCCTCCAATCAGTTGAAAGCCTGAATAGAATAAGACTGACCTCCTTTAAGCAAGAGGTACTCTGCAGCAGACTTGCACTTAAACTGAAGCATTGGTTCTTCTCTGGGTTTCCAACCTGTCAGCCCCACTGCAAATTTTGAACTTTCCAGTCTCCATAATTGTGTGAACCAAATCTCTTCACACACACACACACACACACACACACACACACACACACACACACACACACACACACACACACACACACACACACACACTCTCTCTCTCTCTCTCTCTCTCTCTCTCTCTCTCTCTTTCTCTCTCTCTCTCTCTCTATTGGGTCTGTTTCTCTGGGGAATCCTGACTCATACACCGGTAAAACATGCCAGTGTTTTCACAACCTGCTCCATATCTACCTGAATCTTCCTGTGATCATCTTCTGTAGAAATGCTCTGGACATTAAATTTATGGGATGACAGACAAGAGCCATAGGAGGAATATCTAGCTTTCTGGGCTTCTCTTAGCAATATTTGTGCCTATAAGTCCTACAAAAATCATAAACACCTTACTTAGCCAGAAAATAACTATACAATAACCTTCTATTTAATGTGAAAATAACAGAGGTATGTTTTCTTAACTGGGAAACCTGACAGTGATGATCCTTGTCACTGAATTGTAGGTAAAATATTAACAAACCTTCCTAATAATTCAATAAATAAAATTTCAACTGAGCACAACACCATCATTCCAAGATGAATAAGCCATGGATCCTGGCTGAGAGAGGGCCAATCAAACCCCTTTTAGAGACCCAAGCCCTGCACTCAGATCTCTGTAGCCAGACCTGAGGCCAGGCATGTCACCCCATGCCAAGTGAGCCAAGAGTGTTGTCCCTCCAAAGAAACTGTAGTGAACAAATTCATCATGTTTCTAGTCCCCATTTTCATCAAACACCAAAGGATCTGGTCCTTAGGTAATTGGCCCCTGTATTTGTCTGTTTTGTGTTACATAACAGAGTACCTGAGACTGGGTAATTTATAAAGAACAGAGGTTTATTTGGCTTATGATTCTGGGACAGCTGCATCTGGTGTGGTTCTCATGCTGCTTTTACTTGTGGCAGAAAGCAGCAGGCAGCTGGCAGGTACAAGAAGCAGGTACAAGAAGATCACATGGCAAGAGGAAACGAGAGAAAGGGGGGGGGGTGCCAGGGTCTTTTAAATAACTAGCTCTCATAGGAACTAACAGAGGGAGAACTCACTCACTACTCCCACCCCTCCAGGGAGAGCATTAATCCATTCATGAGGGATCTGTCCCTGTGACTCAAACAGCTTCCAACACTGCCACATTTGGGGATCAGATTTCCACATGAGCAGTGGGGGGAAAACACACCAAACTCTTATCAGTCCTTAATCATACCATCTTCCCCATAAAGTCTTTATTTCTTCCCCTTGAACTTCTAATTTCAGGGAGAATGAGCAAGGGGGCAAAGCCTGTGACTTCGATTTGTGAAGAAGAAAATGTGTAGTTTTAGTTTTTTCATTTGTGCTTTTATTTTAAAGGGACAATTCCTTGACTCCTTTCTCTATTTGAGTCTTTGTCTTGATTTCACACTGCTGGTATCTTTTTTCCTCATGGGCTTAAAAACAATCATATCAACATAGTCCCTTTAAAAAAAGTGGTGCTAAAATTACCTGGGAAGTTTAAATGCGCCCCACACCAGAGATTCAGATTTAATTGGTCTGGGTGCAGCACCCTGTGCTGATTACTGACTTCCATTCCTCCACCTTATGTAGTCAACTATTCTAACTGCAAATGTCCTCCAACCTTCACAAAGATCTCTACTCTGTCCCTCTCCTGTCTGTATGTCCCTCATCAATCAGCTTAGGTTCCTGGTTTTTCACTTCAATAGCTCCCTAGCTGATGCCAATATCCTAAACTCTTGCCATCTTTTCCTCATACCTCTCTGACAAAGTCTCATGTCTAGATGTCCCCATTTTCTCTGTGCCTGGTAAACTGCTGAATACCTCAAAAAAGGATCAAATACTTTATAACATTTTTAACAGTGGTACCGCCATGAATTCATGATCATAAACCTCGACTGAGCCTTCCCGTAATGACTAGCAATCCTACTGACTTTTACTAATTTACTCCCGTTCACATTCAAGCTTTCTCCATCCTCCTCAAATATCTGAAATTATTCCCTTTCTTTCCCAGTATGTCATCTCTTTTCTCTCTCCCTCTTTCTCAGTAGGTGACTCAACTGCTTTCCAAAGTAAATACCAGTAGAAGGCATCGAACAGAATCTCCTTTAACCTGCGTTTCTCACGCCATGCATGTCTCTGCAGCTGCACACATCCCCTCTCTCTTCCCTCCTAGGACAGAAGGGTAGGGAAACTCTCTGCTCTCCGAGACCCTTTAATTCCTCCACCTGTGCTCTGGTTGTAACCACTTCAATCTTACCAAGAATCTTACACAATTATTTATCCATCTTCTCTCTATCTTCATGCCACCACCTTATCTTTGCCACTCATCTTTCTCATCAACTTTTAAAAATGTCAAGTCTCCCAACTTTAAAAACCACTCCTTTAACTCTATTTCTTCCTCTATTTAAAGCTCTATGCTTTTGTTTCCTGTGATCAATCATCTTGAGTAATCTATATCCACTGTCTCTCTTTCCTCACCTCCCACCCACTTGCCATGAAACTTCATTCTGGCCTCTGCCTCCATGACTACGCTGAAATCATTCTCCTTAAAATCCTTTAAGACACCCATTTTCCTAAACTAAAGGGACACTTATAGGATCTTCTAACTCTACCTCTCATCAGCATCTTCAATTATTCTCTTTCCTTGGCCTCTTTAGATGCCACTCTAGCATCTTCCCCAGTCACATTTCTCACTCTTATTTGCTAACTTCTCCTCCCCTTGGCTTTTAAATGTTGCAGTTCCTCATGGCTCAGACCTATGCGCTCTTCTCTCACTTCATTTTCACTCTGTACATGATCTCACTTACCATTGTGGCTTCAATACTGTGTATAAACCATTGACTTCCAAATTTATATCTCCAGCTATCTCCTCTGATCCAGGACCCACTGTGGATGTCTTAAAAAGGCCTCTGATTCAAACTGTTTGCAAACTAATCTACTATCGTCCACTTCCCCCAACCTATACCTCATATCCATTCAGCTGAAGAAGCCCAGTATCTGGGAGCCATCCATGATATCTCTCATCTAGTCATATCCAAGTCAGCCCTAAGTCCAGTCTACTTTACTTCACAAATATGTTATAAATCTACTAACTTCTCTCCATCCTTAGTACCACTCTGGTCCAAGCTATCAACATCTCTTGCCTACAAGAGACTTATAATCCACATCCCTGAATATCTGTTTCCACCCCTCATCCATAGGGTAACCTCCTGAAATACAGACTTTATTATGTCACTCTCCTGATTCAACCCTTTCAATGGTTTTTTATTGCTCTGAAGATAAATAAAGACTATCACACAGCCTGCAATATCGTGTAAGGGAGTCCCTGCTTACTTCTCTGGCCTCTTCATAAATCATGCTCCTTCTTGCTCTCTGAACTCTGACTATACTGTTTTCAGTTCTCAAAAGTACTGGGTATCTTCCTGGATCCTATTTCCTCTGCCCAGAATACTTGACCCTCTCCCTCTTATTTCTACTCCTGTGAATCTCAAATATCCCTTCTTTTGAAAGCCTTCCCTAACCACCAAAAGCCAACCTGGATCAGGTTCTCTTAAACTTTTATTTCACATTACTTAAAACGGTTTTTAGTAATCATTGGCTAATGTCTTTTTCCATCCAAGAACATGAAATCCAGTAGGAAAAAGGATATTTCTGGATTGCTTATCATAGTATTCAGCACCTAGTCCATTCCTCTGCTGTGTAAATGCTTGATAAATATCTGTTGAATTAATGAATGTGTTTGTGAGTTAATGAACAAATAAATTAATGAACCAAAATAATGGTAATCGCAGATCTTTACAGTCAGGCTATCAATTTTATCATTATATTCTCTGAAGTACAGGCCCATTAATCAAGATCAAGCATATACTACTATCAACTCCAGAAGGGTGAGGCAAGATGGCAGACTAGAGGTGCCCAATGCACAATCCTCCCACAGAAAAGGACCAGAGCCAGGAATAGACACTTACATATGGGGGAGACCATAGGTGGGAGAGTGTGGGAGGGGAGCAGGAGCCTGGTGAGGACCCTGTTGAGCATGAAAATCAAGCAGGGTGGTATAGAGGAGAAAGAGGCATATGGCCTCTGACTCCAGGATCAGCCAGGAAGAATTCTTCTTTGTGGCAGAAAGAATTTGCTTGGCTGTGAGCACTTCCCAGCAGTAAACCTCCTCCTGCTCCTACCCCAGCCCACACCCACAACTTCCCCAGTTGCCTATGACATTGTCTAGTCCCAGAGCTGTGGTCCTTTTCCTCACACAGGAGTTCATCCTGTGTAGTGCATCCCACTGTATGGCCCGCACAGCCCATGGGGCACTGGCCTCCTGCACAGCTCCAGCCTTCCAGCCACCCAGCATCCCCAGCTGCCCACATGACCCCAACAACCTGGCCACCAGTGTAGCCACAGCTACCCACCCACCTGGGCTCAGCACTCTAGCAGCACACATGTCCCCATCCACCCTTGCAAGCCCAGCTGCCTGGCTGCCTATGTGGTCCCACCCACCCACAGCCATCCTGTCACCTGAATAGCCCTGACCACCCATGTGGCTCCACTCACCCTTGTGGCCCAGACATCCAGCTGCCTACGTGGTGCCAGCCACCACTGCCACCCGTGTGGCCCCACCCACAGGTGTGGGCCAGACCTTCCAGTTACCTGTGCAGCCCCCAGCCATTGCAACTTCCCACATGGCCCCCACCCACCTGCATGGGTCCAGCTGTGTGCAGTCCCAGCCACAGACATGGCTACCAGCACCCCATGGGACATGACTCTACCTGAAAAAACTGAGCATACCTGGAACTACTGAAACTACTGAGCCTACCCAGAACCCGAAATAGAACACTTTACCCAGTAGGCAATATGCAACAAATCTATAGGAGAGTCTCTCTTCTCAAAAAGAACTCCAGAGTAACAAAAGAAGCAACCACTCCACCAGATGACTAGGCATCAATGGAGGGACACTAGAAATATGAAAAAACAAGAAATTATGACCACCAAAGGAACACTATAAGTTCTCAAATAACAGACCCCATACAACAGGAAACCCCTGAAATGTCTGAAAGGGAATTCCAAAAAATAAAGAAATTCAGTGAGATACTAGAATACTTAGACAACACAACAAAATGAGAAAAACAATCCAGGACATGAAGGAGGAAATTTACAAAGAGCTAAATGCCATAAAAAAGAATGTAGCAGAACTCCTGGAATTCAAAGACTCATTCAACAAAATAAAAACTGCAAGGGACAGTGTAAGTAGCAGGCTAGAGTAAATGGAAGAAAGAATTTCTGATCTTGAAGACAGTTTTTTTGAAATAACTCAAGAATACAATAAAAGAAAATAAGAAAAAAAAGTGAAGAAAATCTAAGAGAGCTAGCAGACAACTTTAAATGTACAAACATCCAAATCATGGGTGTTCCAGAAGAGGAGGAGAAAGGAAAAGGCATTGAAAACATGTTCAATAAAATAATAGCAGAAAACTTCTCAGATATTTGCAGAGATATAGACTTCCAGATCCAAGGGCTCAAGGATCCCCCAAAAGATTCAATTCAAAAAGTTCTTTTCTGACTCATATTGTAGTCAAAATGTCAAAAGTCAAAGACAAAAAGAGAATTCTAAAAAGAGCAAGAGAAAAGCATCAAATCACCTATAAATGAGTCCCCATAAAATTAACAACAGACTTTTCAGCAGAAACCCTACAGGCCAGAAGAGAATGGGATAATATATTCAAAGTGCTAAAACAAACAAAAAAACTTTCAGCCAAGAATACTATCTCCAGCAAGGTTATCCCTTAAAACTGAAGGGGAAATAACATACTTCCCAGACAAACAAAAGCTTCAGTTCACCACCACATGACCAATTCTACAAGAAATCCTTAAGGAATTCCTGAATCTGGAGCCCAAACAACTACAATCACCACCATGGAAACACAAGAAAGAACAAGTGCCACTGTCAGAGAAGATATGCAAATAAAAAAGATAAAGAGATTATACCATACCACCTCAAAAACACAATGAACAAGGAAGACAAGCAATAAAAAGGGAAAAAAAGGAATAAAAGATATGTAAATCAACCACATGAAAAGGAGCATGCACAGGGCACTAGGCAGGAGCTGAGAGCAGCATCTCTCACCCAGAAGCAGGCAAGGAGCACATCAAATCAGCACTTCTGTGTATGTGGCCCACCACAGCCACTGCCATAGCCATGGATTCTGCAAAAGCAGTTTGATGCCCCAGCAGTAGCAATAGCCACCATGCAGATTGCTCATCACACAGTTGATTGTATTGACACAAGGAGAGTCACCAGCAGAGACTGGAAGAAATTGAGAACATCTCTCTCCTCAAAGCCCACTCCAGAGTAATAGAAGAAGCAACTTCTCTACTAAATGGCCAGACATCAACAAAGAGATATAAGAAATACAAAAATCCAAGAAAATGTGATATCACCAAAAGAACACAGGGCCAGCCTGTGGCTCACTCGGGAGAGTGCGGTGCTGGCAACACCAAGGCCACGGGTTCGGTTCCTATATAGCGATGGCCGGTTCACTCACTGGCTGAGCGTGGTGCTGACAACACCAAGCCAAGGGTTAAGATCCCCTTACTGGTCATCTTAAAAAAAAAAAAAGAACACAGTAATTCTCAAATACCAGACACTTGAAATGACTGAAAAGGATTTCTGAGTAACAATCTTGAGAAAATTCACTGAGATATGAGAATACTCAGTTAGACAACATAATGAAGTGAGAAGAAAAAATCCAGAATATGAAGGAGGGAATTTACAAAGAAATTAATACCTTAAAAAAGAATGTAGCAGAACTCATGGAACTGGAAGATTCACTCAACAAAATAAAAAACACAACTGAGAGCTTAAGCAGCAGGCTAGAACAAGCAGAAGAAAGAATTTCTGATCTTAAAGATAGTCTTTTTGAAATAACCCAGGAAGACAAAAAAAAAAAAAAAAAAAACAATAAAAGAAAAAGGAATTTAGAAAAATGAGGAAAATCTAAGAGAGCTAACAGACAACCTTAAGTGCACAGACATTTGAATCATGGGTATTCCAGAAGGGAAGGAGAATGGAAAAGGCATTGAAAACCTATTTGAGAAAATAATAACAGAAAACTTCCCAGGTATAGTGAGAAACACAGACTTCAGATCCAGGAGACTCAAAGATCCTCAAACAGATTCAACCCAAAAAGATACCCTCCAAGCACATTATAGTCAAACTGGCAAAGCTCAAAGACAAAGAGAGAATCCTAAAAGCAGCAAGAGAAAAGCATCAAGTCAACTATAAGGGAGCCCCTATCAGACTAACAGCAAACTTCCTGACAGAAACTCTGTAGGCCAGAAGAAAATGGGATGATATATTCAAAATACTAAAAGAAAAAAAAAAATGCCAGCCAGGAATACTATACCCAGCAAAGCTATCCTTCAGAAATGAGGGAGAAATAGTGTATTTTCCAGAGAAACAAAAACTGCAGTTTACCACCACATGACCAGCCCTGCAAGAAATCCTCAAGGAAGGATCAAAAGCATCAGGAATCCAAAAAGTGATAATCACAGCCATGATACATAAGAAAAAAACAAAACTCTCTGGTAGAACAAAAATACATACAAGAGAGAGAAAGAAACTAAATCTTATCACCACAAAAAATCATGACAATGAAACAAAGGCAAACAAACTCACAGTCTCTTTGGAAGATAATAAGGAAGCAATACATTTTTCTAAAACTTACAAGTAAAAGGCAAGAGTCAAGCATTTATACTGTCTTCCCTGTATGAATTGCTCCTCATAGTATCCACAAATATCTGAGGAAGGAACATTTCTGTCTACTGAAATATCCTAACTAGTAAATAAAGAGAATAGAATAATTAGAATATGGTATTTTGCAAACCACTATTGAAATAATGGACTAGCAAATGATCATCAATGACTGCTAATGCCACAGAGAGATGATCAGACATAACGGGCCTCCTACAGTAAGAACATATACCTCTGAAGCCAAATCTAACCTGAGCAAGACCAAATCTTGGGATCCAGCAACCAATCATCAGTAAATGCTGGGGAGGGTGGAACATGTTAAATGACACTACTGGGATAGAGCCAGCAAATCCAGACCTTGGGAAACTCAATGGGGTAAAGGGGAAATATTAGATAAAGGGGGACCATATAGATTAAAAGAAACTTAAGAGACAGCTGACATAGCAACCAATACAACAAGCAGAACTTGTTTGGATCCTGACGTAAACAAATCAATTGTAACAAAGAAAGAGGAAGGGAGAAAGAATTGGAGAAATTTAAATATGTTTAATGTGTGACTATATTAAGGAATTATTGATTTTTAAATTGTAAATAAATAAATAAATGCAATGATATATACATTTTAAAAATAAGTAACATGAAGCTCATTCACTGGTTGACTCACATTTGCAGTTTAATCCTTTCCCACCCATGGCTTCATGGGCCCTCACTCCCACTCCTGAGCCACAGGCAGGTCTGAGAAAGGTGGCCCACAGAAGGGAAGGCATTTCCTCAAGGCCATGTGGCTTGAGACTCTCCCTGACTGGAGTTCTTTGCACTGGCCTGCTACTCATCTTTTCAGGCCAATTTTTATCATTTTCATCCTTCCTCTAGATATATGATTGCAGAGACTGATGCAGCCCTTCTGGTTTGAGAAGTCTGAGGAGCCCTGCCAAAACATCTAAATAAATGTCTTTTGAAATGTTTTCTCTAAGTGAGGTTTTACCAGGCTTCAAAGGATGGTTTTCTGGCTGAGTTCCAGAGAAGTTTACAGATTGCCTTAGAAGAAAGTAAATCAGCTGAGAAAATGGACTTGACCCTTGAAGAGCTGACCAGTTTTAGTATTGCACTTGCAATTCCTTCTTTCAAGCTAGACTGCTGATTCCTATAGATAGAGCTGGAGCTTCCATGTCCCTTCATGGATTCCTGGTGGGCTGGACACATGTCCTCTCTATCAGGCTTCATATTGGGAAGTCCCTGGACACTGAGGCTCTTAACTGACTGGAACTGCATACTGTCACCCTCTGGCTTTAGGAGCTGCCCAGAAAGGAACAGCAGGAGGATTCTGGGTGGGAAGGTGTGAGCCCTCCCTACTATTGGTTTGGAGCTTTGGTCCTTCTCTGAGAAGCTCCATGTGGTATAGATTCTGTGCTGGGTAGCAGCATGCTCTTGATCATTTGAGAGTGGAATGTTTTGTGCCCTGTGTGGCACAATGTAAGGTCCACACTGAAGGAGACCCCAACTTATTTGTTGAACAAAGACAGCAGCTAAAAGAGTCATGGTCCTGACTAGTGTTTCCTAAGTTTAATTCATTTATATTAGACATGAATTTCTTCAGTATTTTCTCAGAAGAAGAATAAAAGGCAATACATAAAAAGTGAAGGTACAAAGTTAAAAAGCTGTGAAAGGGAAAAAATAAAAATAAATAAATAAACCCATAAAAAGCAATCAGATGTCAGGAGTAAAACAGTATCTTTTAATAACAACCCTAAACATAAATAGATGAAATTCCACACTCAAAAGACATAGACTGACTTATTGGATTAAAAAGCTAGGTCCAACCATATACTATCTACAAGAGACTCACTTCACATGTAAAGACAAACACAGACTAAATGTGAAGGGAGATACACACACACACACACACACACACACACACACACACACACACCACACACAAATGGAAACCAAAAACAAGCAGGAATAGCTATTCTTATATCAGATAAAATAGACTTTAAACCAAAAACCATAAAAAGAGATGAAGGCTATCACATAATGATAAAGAGAAGTATCCAGCAAGAAGACATAACAATCATAAATATACATGTACCCAACACCAGAGCACCCAGATATATACAGCAAACACTATTAAACCTAAAGAAACAGACCCCAATACAATAATAGTTGGGGACTAGGAAACAACTCTCTCAACATTGGAAAGATCACGGAGACAACAAATCAACAGAGAAACACAGAATTTAAACTACACTTTAGACCAATCGGACTTAGTAGATACCTATAGAATTTTTCATCCAACAACTACAGATCATACATTCTTCTCATCAGCACATGGAACATTCTCCAGGACAGACCACATGTTAGGTTCCAAATAGAGTCTCAACAAATTTTTTAAAAATTGAAAAAATTTCAAGTATCTCCTCAGACCACAACAGATTGAAACTAAAACCAATAACAAGCAAAACTCGGGAAACTAGACTAAAACATGGAAATTAAACAACATGTTCCTGTGTGGGTCCAAGAAGACATTAAACAGGAAATCAAAAATTTCTTGACACTAATGAAAATAAAGATACATCATACCAAAACCTGTGGGATACTGCAAAAGCAGTACTAAGTGGATAGTTTATTGCAATAAACACTTACATCAAAAGAATAGATAGATTTCAAATAAGCAACCTAACATTGTACCTCAAAGAACTAGAAAAACAAGAAAACTCCAAATACAAAATTAATACATGGAAAGAAATAATCAAGAATCAGAGCAGGACTACACAAAAGAAAGATCCAAAAAACAATACAAAAAAATCAATGAAACAAAAAGTTGGTTTTCTGAGAAGATAAACAAAATAGACAAAACATTAGCTAGGCTAACTAAAAAAAGGAGGAAGAATACCCAAATAACAAAAATTAGAAATAAAAGAGAAGACATTATGACTGATACCCCAGAAATACGAAGGATCATTAGAGACTATTATAAAGAACTATATAGCAACAAATTTGAAAACCTAGAGGAAATGGATACATTTCTGAACATATTCAAACTACCAAGCTGAACCAAAAGAAGAAATGTAAAACCTGAACTGATCAATAAAAAGCAGCATGATTGAAGAAATAATCAGCAGTCTTCCCACAAAGAAAAGCCCAGGACAGGATGGCTTTACTGCTTAATTCTACCAACCTTTTAAGAGGAATTAATACCAATTCTCTTCAAACTATTCCAAAAAATTGAAACACAGGCCATTCTCCCAAACTCATTCTATGAGGTCAGCATTACCCAGATACTAAAACCAGACAAAGATTCAACAAAAAAAGAAAACTAGAGTCCAATATCTCTGATGAACACAGACACAAAAACCCTCAACCAAATATTAGCAAATAAAATATAGTAATACATCAAAAAAATTATACACCATGATCAACTGGGATTCATCCAAGAGATGCAAGGATGGTTCAACATATCCAAGTCAATAAATGTGATACACCACATCAACAAAATAAAGGACAAAATCCATACAATTATTTCAATAGATGCAGGAAAAGCATTTAACAAAATTCAGCATCACTTCATGATAAAGACTCTCAGCAAATCAGGTATAGAAGGAAAATATCTGAACACAATAATAGCCATATACAACAAAACCACCACCAATATCATCCTGAATGAAGAAAAGCTGAAAGCCTTTCCTTTAAGAACAGAGACAAGACAAGGATATTCACTCTCAACACCCCTATTTAACGAAGTATTGGAAGTACCAGCCAGAGCAATCTGGCAAGAGAAATAAATAAACAGCACCCAGATTGCAGAAGATGAAGTTAAACTGTTCTTGTTTGCAGTTGACATGATCATATACACAGAATAATCTAAAGACTCTATCAAAAGACCCTCAGAGTTGATAAATGATTTCAGTAAAAATCAGTAGCTTTTTTATATTCTAATAACAAACTAGTAGAAAAAGAAATCAAGCCCATTTACAATTCACCCAAAACAGAAAAACAAACAAACAAAAAACTAGGAATCAATTTAACCAAGGAGGTGGATGATCTCTACAATGAGAACTAAAATTTGCTGCTGAAAGAAATCAAAGAGGACACAAAAAGATGGATAGATATACCATGTTCTTGGATTGGAAGAATTAATATCATGAAAATGTCCATACTACCCAAAGCAATTGACAGATTCAATACAATCCCCATCAAAATACTAATGGCATTCTTCACAGAAATAGAAAAAAAGAATCCTAACATTTATATGGAACAACAAAAGACCCCAAGAAGATGGGGGCAGTGGTCCAGCCTTGCCCTCACCCACAACCAGGCCAGCAATGGAGCAACCTACCACCCAGGGTCCGGAGATGGGGACCATGGGCTGTCCAGCCCCTACCCACAACCAGGGAATCAATGGAGCATGCCAAACCACAGTGGTTAGAAAATCCTGAGGAGGTAAACCAGCTCAGCAAAATACTCACCACCAAGTTCCACTCTCTGGAAGAGAAATCTCAAAGCGATTAATTTGAGACACAATAGAGAACATATGCCAAATCCCCTCAGAGAAGAAAAGGCATTATATATCAGTCCTGAAAAATGAGCAAGTCAAAGAATAATGTCTTTCCTGTTGTCTGTTACTGTCTCTTTCTCAACAATCAATAGCAGTATCTCCCCACTCATCTGGAAGAATGTCACATACAAATATGTTGACTCATTTGATTACACTATAGCAATACATTGTCAGTTCTTTGTATTCGATAAACCTTATTTCTTAAAAAAGATAAAAAATTAAAAAAGACCCTGAATAGCCAAAGCAATCCTGAGCAAATAAATAAATAAATAAATAAACAAATAAATAAAGCCAGAGACATAACACCAACTGACTTCAAATCATACTACAAAGCTACAGTAACCAAAATAGCATGCTACTGGATTAATAACAGACTTTTGGACCAATGGAACAGGAGAGAAAACCCAGAAATCAACCCACATAGTTACAGCCAATTGATCTTCAACAAAGGCACCAAAAACGCACACTGGGGAAAAGACTGCCTCTTCAATAAATGGTGCTGGGAAAACTGGACACCCATATGTAGAAGAATGAAACTAGACCTATAACCTCTTGCCATATATCAAAATCAACTCAAAATGTATTAAAGCCTTAAGTATAAGACCTGAAACTATAAAACTCCTAAAAGAAAATACAGGGGAAACACTTCAGGAAGTAGGACTGGGCAAAGATTTTATGAATAAGACCCCAAAGCACAGATAACAAAAGGGATTATATAAAACTGAAAAGCTTCTGCACAGCAAAAGAAGCAATTAATGGAGTGAAAAGATAACCTACAGAATGGGAGAAACGATTTGCAAACTATGCATCTGACAAGGGATTAATATCCAGGATATATGAGAAATTCAAACAACAGTAAAAAAGAAGTAACTTAATTAAAAAATGGGCAAAGAAGCTGAATATGCATTTCTCAAAGGAAGATATACAAATGGCCAACAGACACATGAAAAAATGCTCAACATCACTAATCATCAGAGAAATGCAAATCAAAACCACATTGCAAATCAAAACTCACCCTGATTAGACTGGCTATTATCAAAAAGACAGAATAACAAATGCTGGCAAGGATGTGGAGAAATAGGTACCCTCATACACTGTAGGTGGGACTGTAAAATTAGTGCAGTCCTTATGGAGAACAATATCAAGTTTCCTCAGACAACTACAGACAGAACTGCTATATGAACCCAGCAAACCCAGCGCTGGGTATATACCCAATGGAATGGAAATCATCATGTCGAAGGGATACCTGCACTCCCATGTTTGTCACAGCTCTTTTTACAGTAGCCAAGGTATGGAACCAACCTAAATGTCCATCGACAGACAAGTGGATAAGGAAAACGTGGTATATATACTAAATGGAATGCTATTCTACTATAAAAAAGAATGGAATTCTGCCGTTTGCAGCAACATGGATGGAAGTACTTAGACAAAATTATGCTAAGTGAAATAAGCCAGGCACAGAAAGAGAAATACCACATATCCTCACTCATAAATGGGAGCTAAGAAAAAATATACAAATGAAAAATTATTTAAAAAGAAAGATACAACAATCAAAGTAATACATTGAATCTTCTAAAGGAGAGAGCAGAATTGAGGTTACCATAGGTGGGAAAGGGGGAGGGATAGTAGTGAGAAACTGGTAAAAGGCCCAAAAAAAAATGATTACATTGTGTAATGTTGACTATACTAATTATCCTGATTTGAGCATCACACATTGCACACAGGTACTGATAATCAACATGGTACCCCACAGATATATACAATTAATTATGTTTCAACTATGTGTGTGTGTGTGTGTGTGTGTGTGTGTGTGTGTGTGTGTGTGTGTGTGTGTGTACACTATCAACTCCAGTTCAGTACAAAAAGTCATTTTGAGAACTCAGGGTACAAGCTGCATGGAAGAAAAAACATTGAAATAGAAGGACTAGGAGAGTTTGGTCTGTGTTCTCCAACTTTGGCAAGGAAAACCAGCATTTCTACTTTATAGTTGTTCTGAAAACTAAACAAGAACTAGCCATATCCACTTTATGAATGAATTCCTTAACTCAAATAACTTTGTAAGTATATTAGAAAAAAATCACTTTCACATATTTTTTTAAAAGGCAAATCAACAAGTATCTTCAGAACTTAAAATGCTCCAAATTCAGTAACCTACACATGTACCCAAACCAACACTACTATGTTTCCCTCCATTTTTCAGAGTCTATCTTTAGATAAGCTTACAGTAGTATATCCCAAAGTCTACAAATTCCTGGGCTTAAGCTCTAAAGATATTAATCAAAGTTCAAGTCATTTATTAAACTGCAAGTGGTCATAAAGCAAAGTTAATGCAATTTGTCAGGCAGAGCAAACCAAGAATTACTTGACCTATGAGCTTTGAGGACCCCTTTGAGAAGCGGAATAAAATCACTAGGGAAGAGGTTAAAATTCAACTTCGCTTTATATCCCTCTTTAAATCATGGAAAGTGCAAGCATGCTCCTGACAATTTAAGATTATGAGTGATAACTTACCAAACAGAATACTTCCTGAGTTTTCCCACAGGATTTTTTTAGAAGTTCAAAATGCTATCTTCAGTAATGTGACTATTATTAATATCATTCCTTTTGAAACCATGAATTTTTAAAACAGTTGTCCTTTGACTTACAAAATCCCAAATCCTACAGAAGTCATTATAACTATTATGCTAAATGGACATTAATATTTTATTATTTAAATGCTTAAATGTGGCAGCAATTTTTTTTTTCTGGAAAGCTTCTCTTTGCTGTATCAATGTTTTAAAATTTAAGATTTAGTGAAATTAAGATAATTTCTTTTTTTAAAAGTGACCAAGGCAGTCTTAGGCTGCATTAGTTATCTATTACTGCATAACAAATTAGCCCCAAACTTAGCAGTTAAAAATAACAGAAAATGTATTATCTTACATTCTAGGGGCAGGGCCTAGAAGCAGCTTAGCTGGGTGGTTGTGGCTCATGGTCTTTGCTGAGGCTACGGTCAAGCTGTTGGTGGGGTCTGCAGTCACTGCAAGGTTTTACTGGAGCTGAAGGCTCCACCTATAAGCTTATTCTCAAGGTGGCTGTTGTCAAGAGGTTTCAGTTTCACACTGGCTACTGAACTAAGCTGCTGAAACTTCTTCAGTTCCTTTCCATGTGGGCCTCTCCATAGGGTAGCTCAAAACACAGCAGCTGGTTTCCCCCAGAGTGAATGATTCAATAGGTGTAAGAGACAGAGCAACCAGGACAGAAGCCACATTGCCTTTAAATGACCTAGTCCCCAAAGTTGCACATCTTCATTTCCACATTACTCCGTTTATTAGAAATAATCACACAGGTTCAGTCTACACTCAGGGGGAGGAGAATTAAACTCTACTTCTTGAAGGCAGAGATATCAAAGAACCACCACATAGGCAGTAGTTAGAAGCATGGGAGTTAGATGCATTTAGAATTAGGAAGATCTGGATTTGAACCTTGCCTGTGTTACTTACCAGCTGTGGGGACTTGCACAAATTATTTAACCTCCCTACACCATAATTTTACCACATATATAATTAGGTGGATCACGGGTTTTGTGTGGGATTAAATAATACGATATGCAAAAAAGGACTTGGTATAGCTCCTGACCATAGTAAGCTCTTCATTAATGCTGCCTACACAGAGTAATTGGTCAAGCAAATTACTGACCCCTAGTTGGGAATATGAGGGTACTTCAAAAAGTTCATGGAAAATAGAATTAAAAGATAATATAAATCTTTCCATGAACTTTTTGAAATATCCTCCTATAAGGTCCTTTGCCTTATAAGAATTTACAATCTAGCAGTAAGTCTGAATTTAGACAGAAAAGCTCATGTCATTTTTCCTCTAAAAATCAGAGGAATTCCTAAAGAGAGGCAGTCAGAAAAGCAGTCATACAACATAAGGAAATAAATAGTAGGCTTAAACATTTATGTTTGTTTGTTTTAAAGAAGGAAGGATGCTTCTTCAACTTTTATTTTTTCGGAAGCACTGTGTGTAAAACAGATAAAAATACAGTGCTTTGCAAGGCTGTAAACATATAGGACAGACTGCCTGGCTCTGTCCTCTGGACATCCCACGGCCCCTCTGGGGGCTTAGTGGAGCACAGGTTACAAATCTGCATTCACAGATTGTGCCTGTCATTACATATACAAAGGGTCAAAGGTCATGGTTTAAAATTATTAAAGTCAACTTAATGTAGCCATATGTAAAGAAAATTATTTTTTATATATGGTCTGAAAGGTAATGATTTTTTTCCTTTAAAAGTGTACAATGCTCTAAATGATAGACTCTAAAGGGATCATCTCTCCGTCAATTCCTGCTTATTCCTTCTAAGAAAAAAGGCCCATTTTTACATGATTGTCCCTTTGTATCTTCTTAGAAATTAGATTTCATTCGGAGCCAATAATTTGTGTTCTATATAGATTGTGCTATTAGGTACTAACTCCAGGCTTCCAACAACTTGCAATCAAAGCAAAAATAAACAAAAAACCTTAAAGCCCATTCTTTTCCGAATTTAGAATTAGAGGTTGGAAGAATTTCAGCATTGGTTAGTCTAGATTTCATGTTGTTTATCTTTCCAGAGTCAAAGCTCAGTTTACAAGAATTTCTACTTCTGAACTTCATATGCAGAGTTCCAAGGCAATCAAAGGTAATTTTCAGTTGGGCCACTGCAAATATAATGATTAGTCAAAGCTTTCATTGAATATTCCACACGCTTCATGTAACACTCAAAAAAACCCCAGTGACTCTGGAAAGACTGAGAAATAGAGGCCAACTGTCCAAATTTAGACACATTATAAAATAATAAGATACGTACATCAATGTCCTGCTCTTCGGAGATGCTTGCTTCCATACCTATAATTAGCCCTGTACGAAAACTTTATTATTGGAGTATGGGTGACTTTCTGAAGAGCTTTGTGGTCAATTTATGTGGATACCTACCTATTAAAAAGATAAAAGGTTTTATAAATATTAGGTAAACTTTGAAAATAATCTGCAAATTCAAGGCTGACACTTAATCCAGCTCACTAAGAAATACACCTTGCATCCAGGTGTTGTGACAGTTTGATAATACAGAATTTTCCAATATGTACTGCATCCCTAGCAAAAAGGCACCAAGGATAGGGGTTAGGCAAATGGAGAAGAGTGGGTGTAATTGAGTATAGTATTAAGAGTATAGGTTCTGAAGCAGAAAAACATGTTTTAATCTCAGATTTGTTACTAGCTGTGAAGTCACTTCTGAGCAAGTAATTTAACTTCTCTTTTTTTTTTCAGTGAACAGTAATCTAAGACCTTTCTAGGAAGAATTTTTTTTTAACTTCCCTAAGTCTCATTCCCTCAGCTAAATTACTCAAGGCTGTGTGCCTCACAGTTCACAGGAGTAAGTGTGATACACACATACAGTGCTAGACACATTGTAAGGACTTAGTTTTTGTATGATTTAGCAGGTCCTGCTTCACATGTGATGTTCAGGGCACATGTTCAAAATCGAACTTCTTCTATGTTATTCCACTGTTATAAGTACTTAGCTTACTGATGGGGGTTCACCTACACCCATGCTTACTGAATAAACTTTTGTTCTTGTTGTTGTTTTGATATATTTGATTAGTTTTGAGAACATATTCTGTGTCCAACATGATATTAGAGTCAAGTCACTGTATTTTCCCTATAGAACTTACTATCTATTTGCAAAGACCAGTTAGTTTAACACATGGGAGGGCCCAAAGAAAAGAGACTATGGATTATATTTAAAAACTGTTAAATTAAATGCAATGTGGTATTCTGGATTGAATCCTGGAACAGAAAAAAAGACATTGGCGGAAACACTGGAGAAAACTGATTAAGGTCTAGAGTTTAGTTAATAATATTATACTAACGTTGGTTTTTTAGTTCTGAAAAATATCCCATGATTATGGATGTTAACATTAGGGGAAACTATGTGAGGGATATACAGAAACTCAGGACAATCCTTGCAACTTTTCCGTAAGTCTGAAATTTAGTCCCAAATGCAAAACTTATTCTAAAAAATCATATTGTATTATCCAATTCAAGTTACCTGTCCCTTCCCAACCATAGCCCCATCACCCCTGCTACTTCACACTGCCTAATTTCCAATCACAAACACCTGCATTTTTTTCCCGAAAGTTCTCTCTAGCACCTGAAGACTGCTTTGCCCTGCCTAGCATTAGTACCCAGGAATTAACGACTGATGGGAGTTGGTACATAAACCTTGGGTGAGATGACCCTGAGATGTGTGCTTTGTCCAGGCTCCCCCTGTCCCCTTTGGGAAGTCTCTCCAGAAAAATTAAACTCCAGTTGCCAACAACTTCGACTTGCTCCACAATTTACCCTTTATTGGCTCCTTTCCCTTCCTTACTTCACTTTCTCAAATAAACTCCTTTTACCTGAATCCTTGTCACATAGTCTGCTTTTTGGGGAAATCCAAATCAAGACATTGCTACTATCACAATACTTGCTAATGGAGTGAAATGGCTACTGAATATATCAATTCAAGGTCATGTACAGGGAGATATTCTAGCTGCCCTGGATTATCTTTGGTCCCTAAAAAGAACTCTTCACTCCATACCACGAGGAAACCTCACCAAATTATTAATAAATTAGGAATGGATACACGAAAGCCACATATTTTTGGATATGTGGAAGGGGAAAAAAATGTTTGGAAGAATGCTAACAAAAATACCCCATTAACTATTAAAATGTATTCATTCATTTATTCAACTAAAACTTACTAAGCATTTTCTACAGGATATAAAGTGAACAAGATTGAAAAGATCTCTACATTTTTGTTGTGGAGATGGACAAAAACAGAAAACAACGTACTAAACAAAGTAACATTAGATATTGATAAGTGTTGCCAAGAAAATAAAATAGGATCATATGATAGCATGACCTGGTTGGGTGAAGCTTACTCTAGTCAGGGGTCAGAGGTCAGAGAAATCCTTGCTGAGAAAATGACATTTGATCTGGGGCCTTAATGACCAGAAGAAGCCAGTCTTATGAAGATCTATACATAATGATTTTACTTTGTTGGAATTCCCCCTCCACTGTAGCATGCATACTTTTTTGTGGGCAAAGGCAAGGTTAGGCCTGAAGAATACAATGTCCTCTCATAAAGTATTATGTATATACCCATACTGCATAGATCATGTGGTTATTTAAAAATACCAGGCTTGTTAGATAAGCTTACTAAAGCATTTACATTTACAAATGAAAAGACAAGACGTCTGGGAATTTGCTTTAAAAGACTCATGGGCAGAGTGGAACAAGGAATCAGGATTAGCAAAATACTGATGACTGTTGAAGCTGAGTAATAGGTACCTGAAGACTCAAAATACTCTCCACTTTGTGTATGTGCAAAATTTCCCATAATCAAATGTTTTTAAAGTTAAACATATATCTAGAAAATTCTAGAAAACTAAATATATAGAGAGAGAATTCTCAAGGTTATAGGAATTCTACCTCACCAAATTTTCATCAGCAAATTAGGTGTTCAAACAGGAATGGTAGCCTGTGGAATCATGAAGGTGTAAGGAACAATTTAAGACTGAAATGAGCAAAGGAGATTACTGGACATCCTTTCAATGGAATGCTGAGCCCTCCTAGGATTAGCTGATCTTATAGGGAGTCTGAGTCTCTGTTTTTTGACTAGGCTATTTTACAGCCCTAAAGAGTCAGAAGTGAACTTTTACAAATGAGACATGAAAATAAATTTTGTCCATACAAATGCAAATCATTTGTGTCCAGTGGAATGTAATTGTTTATTTCCCTATGGATAGACCAGTTCTTGTAAATTCATTTCAACATTTGTTTACTGTTCTTTGCCTTCTTCTTTGAAATGGTTATAAAATCTTTTCAGGTTCCCTCATTAATTAATATCTGTCTTATTTCACATCTTTTCATTTTATATCTGTAGGAGAGTCATGATTTTACCTTTATAGAGAATTACCTTTTAACAAAAATAAGCAATTTTAAAGTATTCCAATAATGAAAAAATATGATTTATGTGTCAATGTCTGTACATTTCTTCAAAACCAAGGACTAAAACACTGTTAGACTTCTGTGTACACTCTTTCAGGTTTTCATATCTTACAGCAGATCATCACAGGCTATTCTTTACCCAGAAAAGTCTTTATCACAACCCCAACCACTCCACGGGCCCTCTTCTGATTATCCATTAATTTGCCAAAAGTATCACCTTGCCTAAGAAAGATCTCCCATCACTAGCACATAGTTATCTCTGAGAAATATCTATTTCCAGGAATGGCTTTTAGAATTGATTTTAAAAATCCAACTTTCATAAGCCATCAAACATCTGGATATATCTTCCATTTTTGCTATATAGCAATAATCTAGGTACATTGACAGAGATGCCACAAGAAACTAATCTCTGGCCAGCAGTACTTCTGAAGGAGTGAAATTTTAATAGTTCAAACAAAATAAACACTTCAGGGACTCATTAAATCTCTAATTTCGCTGACTGGGGAAAGAAGGAGAAAAAGAAAAACCAGCAATTGATATCAAGTGGGTCTTTTATGGTTGAAGATTTTAAGTCTTCACTCTCAGAGCCTCTCAAAAGGGTCTTGGCAGGGAATTATCTCTCTCTGCAATGTCCAATATGTGCCAGGCACTGTTTCCACTCATTTAAACTACAATAGCCTCATGAAGTAAGAATCACAACCCCCATTTGCAGATAAAGCTCAGAGAGTTTAAATAAATTGCCGAGAGTCATAAAGATGCTAAATAAAGATAGACGGAGCAGGATTCAAATCTGCATGACAGATTTGTGTGACTTCAAAGCCTCCTCTGTGCCCTTTCAGAATGCCAACCTACCTGTAGGCTTTCACAGTGGTTGACACCGCAACAAGCATCTGCCAATCCTAATTCACAGGCAAATCTGTGTGTGTTTCCCTGTGGAAAGAACTGCTGGTCGTGTCAGTTGTCTCAATTCACAATCCACCCACTCAGACACTTAACACTGTTAACTGTCACCTTCCCTAATGAATGAATGAGATAAACAACAAGCTATTGCATGGCTACATTCCATGTTAATAGGAGGGATTGCGATGTAGTAGAAATAGCCCTTGAAAGGAAGCTAAAATAACTGAGTTATTAATCTGTCACTGCCACTGAAGTGAAGTTTAATCCGAGAAGGAAGTCTTGTCAGTTCTTAAAGACACCTATTTCCTCACCTATAAATAAAGTGAGGATGTTGGACTCAGAAGTTTTCAGTAGGGGTCTACTGTCATTCGGGGAGGAATAATTCTTCTGTGCATAGGACTGCCTCTGGCCTAACAGAAATTTAGCATTCCTGACTCCAAGCATTAAAAGCTTATAAATCTTTACAGTCTTTGTAACAACCATATTTCCAAATGCCTACACACTACCTACCAGAGAGGCAGTGCCTTGGATGAGAATCACTGGTGGATGATCTCAAGTACTGTGAGGCCCTATGGCTCTGCTGGGCCAGGACTGTCAGTATCAGCATGTGGCTGGCAAATGGGAGTGAAGGAGGGAATCTAGGCCAACTTTAAAATCGTAAGATCCATTCAAGATCATATTCTTGAAATGAAGGTATACCGTTGGCATCGTTAATGAGCCTCTTGTACTACTGTTAAAAGAGAAAGGTTTTAAATTGAATTTGCATAATGTTCAGAAAACAGAAATATGCAGAAAAACCCTGTAGCAGCCACCATCCTCCAGAAATCACTTGGCTCAGGATGGCCCCATATGCAGCACCCATAATCAGCAATGAGAAGAGCTTCCAATGAATAACAAACCCATGGCCTGGTAGGCCCTGCTGCTCCCTGTTACCAATAACGCCAGTGAGCTCCAGATATGCCTCCTGGTTCTCAGTTCCCAAACTCCTCCTGTGAAATATCTCCAGCTTTTTCTAACTATCAAAAAAATTTACTATATTTTTAAGGTCTGGCTCAGGAGCCACATTGCCCATTAAGACCAATCCCCAAATCCTTCAACCCAAACAGATCTCCCTTCTTTCTAAATAAATGTAGCATTTATAGTCTGTAACAGGACTTTTCATTGAATTGTATAGTCATCAACTGTTTCATAATCGCACCACATACATTAATAGTGCTGCCTTCCTAGTGTGAATGCTAGTTCCCAAAGTCAAGTGTAATGTCTTACACTACTTTTATGTTCCCCAGTGTCTACCACATTCCTGGGAACACATTAATTGCTCAATAAATACAGTTCTGCCTTTGATACCAAAAATACCACTAGCTTGGCCAAACTTACATCCTGTAGGCTAATAAAAAAAACAGATTTATTCAGCATCTTTTGCCAAGTACTTTTCAAAGTACTTTTCAGATGTTATAATTAATTCTCACATACCCATTATGTGCTAAAAATAAATAAATAAACAAACAAATAAATAAATAATAAATAAATAAATAAAATAAACTTTATAGGAAAAAAGCAAACAGAATTAAAACTTCATGCTCCATGATGAGGAGTATACCAAAACCCGGCACAGTGGATATGTCCCCAAGTCCTACTGTAGCCTAGATAAAAATTCAAAACATTTCTCCACTTGCTTTAAATGTTAAAAGCTTCCAGATGTTTCCAAGGCTCTGAACAGGATCTGCCTTGGAAAGCTAGTCATCAAATCTGGGTGTCATCATTAATCTAAGGAGAATAATACCAAATTTGCATTATGAGATTATTTCCCAATTACCACATGATCCTATTCACATCCCCTTACCCCCAAACTTTCCACATATTTCTTGTCAACACTTCAATTTCTCTGTTTTATTACATACCAAGGCCATTAATAAAATATTTATTGAACATCTATTCCATGACAAGCCAAGCATTGTTTGCCAATGAAATAAGATGCTACACTACTAATGTGAAAAGTCCTTCCTTTTCATTCTTACTCCTCTTTCTTTAAGCTTTCTGACTTGTGAGGTATAAAAGTGATATCTTTTCTTTACATGTCATCACCTTGCCCAGGGATTCTGGCATCTTCTTCTAACCCCCTGGAAAGAGGGGTTGAAGAAGCTCTATCTTCAGGGCTCTTTTCACGATTTATCACTTATATATGCTTTGCCAGACTATTCTTCATTTTGCTTTGCCAAATTCAGGTTTTCTGGGATGAAGATCACATAGTTTGAAGGAGTCTAGAGAAGAATCTGATAGCATGAATTAAGATCATGTGCCATTGTACTGACCAAGAACAAACACTGCTTTCCTAACCAATGGCAATCAAATTTGGAAGTCTGACTGAGGCTTCTTACCAGCCATCATCAAATTCAAGAAGAGCATTTACAGCATCATTTACATATCTTTTGTTACGATGAGCACAAGGAAAGCAACTACCTATGACTGCTTTGTAATGGTCATGCTCTGCTTTTGTTGATACAGCAATTCAAAGGTACAAAAGATAGACATAATGCTTAATATAATAAAGTACATTTTTTAAAACAAAAAAAGAATAAGGATTTTTCTTTGGACCAGTGATTTTATAATATGTCTAATAAAGGAGCAGAGGAATTCCTCTTTTCAGAGTTTCAATAGGCTACTTTAAATGTTTCATTTTATAAAAAACTGAAAAAATAATCAAGGAGTTACTATAGCAAACATCCATCATGTGAGGTTGTCCATCATAGATAAGTACATAAAGTGACCTGTTCAACTTACAAATTCTTTATGTGTTCTAATGCTGATAAGGGCTTTCTCAGGGTATTCTCTACCACTTGTGCTGGATCCTTGTGAAGTGAGCATCTTCCCTGAGATACACATTTTACTAGAAGGCCAGCCAGTTGGAGATAGACTCATCTATGTTTAAACAAATTCTCAATCTAAGAAGTTTAATTCAGTGGAATTATAATGATACCGGTCTAAAAAAATGGGCTGAAATCTAGTCAATAACAAAAGAAATAAGCCCTAATAAAAGCAATAAACACATCTGGAAGTTTTAAGGACTCTGTAGAAGAAGAAATTATCTGTTGATTTTGGAATGAAGTATTTGAAGGTAAGTTTAGATGCTAATTAAAAACACACAGTCCAGCAATTTCTGACAAAATAATTGCCTTTTTATGAAGCATTACTAAGTAAGATTACTGCCTGACCTAAGGCTTCATTTGCATATATTAAAAAGGTAAGGAGGGGCCGAGCCCGTGGCGCACTCGGGAGAGTGCGGCGCTGGGAGCGCAGCATCGCTCCCACCGCGGGTTCGGATCCTATATAGGAATGGCCGGTCCACTCACTGGCTGAGTACCGGTCACGAAAAAGTCAAAAAAAAAAAAAAAAAATAGGTGAGGAGAAGCACTGAAGAAAGAAGTTGAGACTAAACAACAATGACTCCGCCATCTTTCTTTTAAGAATCTGGTACTCATCATTGAATTTTCTTTAGCTCAAAGCAAAAACAACAACAAGAAAAGTAAGTTGTTTCAGAAAGCCTTTCTGTATTAGATTGTGATGAATTGTATTGTCTTAGAATGGAAGCTGAAAGCACAGTCATGATAAATATTTTTATCTGTTTTATTAAATTAATTAAAAATTAATGGTGAGGAAATAAAATAGGTGAACACTTTCTTCATGCTTATATTCAAAATTGTTGTATATTGTTAAACAAGTGATATAAATTATAGCTCAACTGTCCAAAGCATTCCACATTAATCAACTAACTCTTTCCATGGTTGCTGTGTTCACAGCATTCAACAAAAAGTGAAAAAATATAAAATGAATAAAATTTACCTCCTGTTCTTAAGGAACCTACAGCTTGGCAAAGAAAACAGATATGTAAAAAGCAGATCATGAAACTCAAAATGAATGAAATAGGTGTTCACAGAGAAGTTTAAGCAAAGTGCCAAAAAAGCCAAGAGAGGAGAGAAATTCAATAATTAAATGGATTCAAATGACAGCCCTCAGAAGAATCCTAAGGGGTCAACTTGTTTACTCCTCTTTTTTTTTTTTTTAACATGTAAGAAATATGAAGCCCAGGAAGTTTAAAAAGTTTGCAAAAATTGCAAAACCCATTAGAGGAGAGCTTAGAGAGAACAGCTTCCTGACACCTAGTTTACTATTATTTCATATGATGTCATCCTAACTTAGATGTTTCTTAAATCAAAGTAGAACTTTGGTTTGGAAATTGCATGTCCAAATACTTATCAATGGGTCTGCTGTAATTTGGGGGAGTGAGAGGGGTAGAAGGTGGAGAATAATGAAATAAATTTTTAAACTTAAAAAAATGTACTTTATCATTGATTATTTCCTCCCTTTATATAAGAATAGAATAAAGCAAAGAAGCAACTGTATATGAATGGAGATCATAATGCAAGGGGACCACTGCACGTGTGCACACACACTCAAAGAAGGGGATAGCATGGACAACTTCATCTAAGAGCACAAGACTGTCATTATACTATTGTTCTGACTGAAGTTCTGTCCACAAAGTACAGGCTTCCGATAGGCCCAGATGTCAGTTTATGTCACAGGTTAATCTTCTCTCTGTCTCTCTGCCAAGACAAGTGGTCATTTCTTTAATATTCAGACTTGCTGAAAAAGCAACACTGTCATTGTTATCTACCATAAAGGTTTCTTGTAGGAAGATACTGCTATGGCAGATTCTCAGCTGGTAGCAGGGGAAACTCACAATTTAGTTGGGAAGCCCCAGACAGACACATGAAACAGAATTAATCATAGCAGGGAAGTATCTAATGCACAGTACAGGCCATTAATGCTACAGAGCTTGTGTGGAAATTCCTCAGCCCTGGGAGGTAGGCACTACAATTGTCACGGGGAAGAAAAGTGAGTCTCAGAAGAGCTAATGTGCTTGTAGGTGGTGAAGCTCAGATTCAGAGTGGGGGTCAATGGGCCCTAACATGCTTGCCTTTGAGTCATTCCCACCCCCCTGTATAAGTCAGCTTTGCTGCCTTCCTGAAGGTGGCTAGGACTTGGTAAGTCAGGAGACAAGGGCCTTTGTCAGACTCTTGTGCAGATATACAACAGGACATTGGGGCCTCAGTTCATACCGATGCTGAATGTACCTGCTTATGCGGTGTGAGCAATTTAGACTTCCCTGTGGCATTAGCAAGCCATTTCCTTCCTGAGAAAAAGTAGGTTGTTGACTTAGTCATGTCCTGTATGTACATCTTAAATCCCAGTTGCCTGAGGAACCATTCCTGTCTGATGTACTTTTACTTCATTTAGGGGCAGATGGCATACTCTCTGGGACCTGGGAAGAACAAACCTTCAGTAAATGCCTGATTGCTAGTACTGACTCATGCTCATGAAAGCAGACACAATGAAGTCTATGAAAAGACTACATCATAATTCCAACATGTCTATTATATGAAACTTTAGCTTGCTTATCTTCGGAACATTCTACATCTAATATTTTTTGGTTGATATTCCTTGATAGAGAGCCATCTGCATTGTATATAGAATTTTATTTACCTGCACAGTATTATACTTTTCACAGCTTCATAGTAAATTCAGGCATGAAAAAATGTTTTGAAGCTATTATCATAATGCTTTGACTATGGATGATTAATAATATGAAAAGAACAAGTTGTAATCTTGAATACAGGTTTGAAATTAGTCAACAATATAATGAGATGGCAAAGAAAGCTCATGAGTATTAAGCTGTCTTAATGGATATAGAATGTTCAGAACTAAGAAGTGCAAATCTGTGTTTTACAGAACGTACATTAGCAGGAATGGAGAGTAAGTGAAATCCAGGGCATATTGTTCAGGCTAGAGAAGGGTGGGAATGTCACAGTAGCTGAGGAACAACTGCAAGAATAGGCAAGAGAGAATTATGGAAGAAGGTGCATAATGTTTGTTTTCAAATAGTAGTGCTCGAAGGGAAGAGAGATTAGATTCATTAAGTGTATCTCCAACAACCGAGTGGCAGGCAAACGGGTGGAAGAAAATGTTGATTCAGTACAGAGCAGAAATTTCTATAAATGAATCCTTCTTAGAATGGACTGGCCATTAAGCAAGCGAGATTCCCAACTGATTATTGCCAAAAAGAGATGGACTAACCCATTTTCACGGATATTGAAGTGGAGTTTCATGTACTAGATAGTTACTTCTAAAGTTGGTTATCATCCTAAGCAACCATTTTATTGGGCATGTTATTTACATTATATCTGTTCCAGGTTGAAAAAATCACTTTCCATAAAGACATCCTATACTATCTTGTTTACACAATTGGCTGAGGAATGACTCCAGTCTTACCAAACTTTGATTTTTATCAATTCAAGATTCCAAAGGTGATTAGGTGATCTGAATACTCATATTATTTAAAGCATAACCATGGAAATAATAGGGGTTTTTTGGTTAAGAAGAAAAAGCATTGGTTTGTATGGACACATGTGAATACACTAAGAAATAGAAGTTATTTTCCTTATTGACATATTTTGAAAAATTTGTTCTTTAAAAGCAAACCAAATCCCCATGATTGTAGAATTTGCCAGTGGAATGATCAAAGAAGCTTAATTTTCAGGTTAACAGATTTAAAAAACATAACCCACGCCTTTTTTTTCTAAGCTAAACAATTTGCCATCCCACATTCTCACTGTATCACTCAGATTTATCTTTACATTAACAATGCTTACCAGCAGATAGCCAAAAAGGCTTGCCAAGTTGGACCAACTTCAAGATTTGTTTCCACGCTGGGATGCTTCATGAGCTTGGCAGAAGCAGGCTGCAACTGTGGCTCCATTTATTACATTATGCTATAAACATTATGTCCTGAGCTAATGAGATACTCAACATGACAATCCCATAGGTTACCAAGCACCATAAACATCTGTTAACACAGGCGCCAGAGATAGCATAGAGAAGGCCTCTAGTATCCATTTTAAAGTGGTTTATGATGAGGAGTCTGCTGTTTAAAAACTAATAATCAAAAACACAGCCCCAAACTTTGGCTGGGACAAATATTTGCCAGGCAAAGTTATACTTGGCTTGAAAAAAAAAATCCACTCATGTCGTCATTTGTCATTGCATTTATAGACTTTCATTTCACACCTTTGCCTATTAAGTGTTAGCTCGCCATGGCATTCAGGAGACCAAAAGTATAATTTCACTGTGATAAATTTATTCAAAAAAAAAACAAGCTGAATGTTGATTCACCAACTTTCCTTAGACTCATGTGAAACAAAAAGTTTTTAAGGGCAAAAGAAAGAGATGAGGGATGAGACAAGCTTTTAAAGCTAAAAATGATGTTTTCCAAGGGTCTGTAAACTAAAAAATATCCTTTTAGTTCCATCCAAAGATTCATCTGAAGGGAAATTGTAAATAACTGGAAACTCCTTGAAATCTAAACTGGGAACACCAACCTCTGCTTTTCTCTAAAGAAAACAGAACTCCCAATCACAGAATAAATTGAAACAATAGCTCTGTCTGCCAAATCATTTTATTTTCTTTCTAACCAGCGTTTTAATTTCTGGAAGTATTTCAATAGTTGTCACCTCCAAGATATAAGGGCACCCCAGAAAAAAAGGACTTTCAGGGGGATCCAGGTGGAAACCAGGCTGGAATGTCAGTTGCTTAGGGAACAGAGTCTGGGCTGCCACAACATCCAAGGTCTGTGAGAAAAGGCTAGTGTTTTCTCAGGCACACACGCCCGGGAGTCTAAAGGTAAACACCCCTGAGACCACCCAGTACCTGGACTGTGGACAGCACTACCCTGGGAATCTCAGATTCACAGCTCCAACCTGTCCCTGTCTCTTGGGTTCCATACCCACACATATCCTAGAACCCTCAAACGTCTCATGCAGTTCTCCTGAGAGTCCATTTCCCACCCTCAGCCCATGGAAGGCAAAGGCTTTAGTTATTTTAATGCTCATGGTACTTAATCCTATGCAGTAACTCCGGTGACTTCCCACTGTCTGGCCTCCCGTTACCTTTCCCTGTCCCTTCCAAGGTCTCGTGGCGGCACAAACAGGCAGGCGGCACCTCTATGGCCTCCTCCTCCCCCGCTGCACACCCTACTGGCTCAGGCACCGACACGCCTCCCCAGGCGCACACACGAGCGCGCACACACCCCGCGCACACGTACACCCATTCAGCACACACACTCCGCGCCAGACAACAAAACCCCACAGTCAGGTCCCAGCAGGCGTCCCCTTCGGGCTATATATAAAACACCAGCCCCGAAATAGACTTCCACCATGCACTTGCAAGTGAGCGACCCTGCCCCGCACCCTCTGCGCGCCGCCAGCGCCCTCTCCCCAGACACGCAGCTACCCCACTCACTCGCAGCCCTCATGCCTCGGGCAGTGCTGTCAAAACTTTGAGCTTGGTTGATTTCATAACCACGAGTGTGTCAAGCGCTGAGGGAGCTCTGCTCACCACAATTTCCACCCACCCCAGTTCATGGAGGTTGGTGACCGTGACTCTACTGACCCCAGCCCCGAGGGTGCCAATGTGACGCTGCAGCCCGCACAAACGCGCAAAAGGCCGCGTGCTTGGCAGAAGAGCGCGCCCAGTCGACGCGCACAGCCCGACCTCCCCAGTCCCTCCGGTCGCGCCACCGGGGACCTCTCCCCGTGCAGAAGCGGCAGCCTCAGCAGTTCCTGCCCCAGCCCGGCGGATGATGTCAAACAGAAACACACTCGCAAAAGTTTTACTACTTTAGCAAAACTGTCTTCGGTGGAAACCCCTCCATGAACTGCACACAAGGACCAGAGCAGGCGCCAGCGTGGGATGCCCCCAACTCCCTGCCGCCCCTCACCAACTTCCAGACACACACACACACACACACACACACACACACACACACACACACACACACACACACACACACACACACACACACACACACACACTCTCTCTCTCTCTCTCTCTCTCTCTCTCTCTCACTCACTCACACCCCACCACCAACTTCCAGCCCCCAACTCCCTGCCGCCCCTCACCAACTTCCAGACACACACACACACACACACACACACACACACACACACACACACACACTCTCTCTCTCTCTCTCTCTCTCTCTCTCTCTCTCTCTCTCTCTCTCTCACTCACTCACTCACACCCCACCACCAACTTCCAGCCACACACGTCCATAGCGTGGATCAAGTTACAACAACCCAACAGCACAAAACAACTTCGCGAGCGGGAGGGGAGCACAGCCAACCCCAAGTCATCCGGGGGAAAAAAAAAATCTGTGTAAATACATAAGACAGATCCCCATGTTCATAAACAACTGGCGTCCCACGGTCGACTCTCAGGTCCCCTGGCACAAAAGAGGGAAAATAAAAGCCCGACTCCAGGGCCCCCCTCCAGTACCTCCAAGTCTCGCCTCCGGAAAGAGAGCCCGGGTTCGGGTCCGCGCTGGGGCCGATGGCGCGGCGGCCTTCGGCCTGCGTGGCCCCAGCCCGGGGTCCCCGCCGCCTCCCGGGCTCAGCAGCAGCAGCCGCCGCCGCCGCCACCGCAGCTGCAGCAGCCTCCGCGGCCGCCGCCGCGGCCGCCGCTCCCTAGACCGCCTCCTCTTCCCATGGCTGCGCCCTGCTTGGCAGCTCGCGGGCTGTCAGGCTTGGGGAGGAGGGAGGGGGCGGGGTGAAACGGGAAGGGAAGATGGGAGGGGAGGGGTGGGAAAAGGCGGTCTCCGTTCACCGAGGGTCACGCCGGGTCCGGCCGGCCGCCCCCCGGATCCGGGCTGCCGAAGCCGGAGGAAGAGGGAGTTGAGGGCGGCCGGTTCGAGACCCGCTGCGGAGAGGCCGAGCGCCACCCGGGCCACGCATTCCGAGGAGCGGGGATGAAGCCTTCCCGGCGAGGACTTGGAGTTGGTGCGTGTCACTCTCATCTGGGCTGCGCGGCTCCTCCTAGAGGAAAATATTGGTAGTTACAGGACACTTCCTTCCTCTCCGCCCGCCTCTGTTCCCAAAAGGAAGGCAGGATCCAGAAGAGCTTAAGTGCAGTCAACAAATTCAAAGGAACGTCTACAGAAAAGTTAGCTATCTGCAGGAATGAGAGGAAAAATGAACAAGATAGCTTGGAAAGCCTGATGAGCCAACCAAACATTGCCTACCTGCAACGAATTTCCAAACTCCTGCTCACTGGGGCAAGGTGAAAAGACAGTTGAAACTAGGACTAACCTTACTTTTTAGAAGTTAGAAAACTGAAACAGAAAGATTAATTTACCAAGCACACATGCCATGTTAGCAGAGAGGTATGTCTAGAAGTCAGAGACAGAGCTGCAGGAAGAGCAGACACAGGCCCCAGACCAAGACTTGTCCTTCTGTGTGACCTGAAGAGAGGGTTTTAACTGCCTTGCACTGGACATAGTTCACCTATCAAATACCAGCCCTGCCTGTCTCATCCCACTTTTGGGAAAATAAAGCGAAACAAGAAGTTGTCAAAGTTCTTCAGAAAGCTGAAGTTGTGCATAAATATGTCATTTTTGTAAAGCATCAAACGCCCAGTCACCACGTGCTTTTCTAAGCAGAGTACAAAAGCCCAGCTCCAGGTTGTGTCAGATCTGTAGGAGCCTCCAGTCATGGAATCTTTCTGCTATTTACTTTTTACTGACAGCCAGTTGTAAAGTCACTTATATGCTTCTAACAGCTCAGCTTCACTAAAAGACTTTTTTTTTTTTTTTTTTTTTTTTTAACAGCTCCCAGACACAAGGCCACAAGGCCAAGTTTCTAGCCAGAGGGAAATGTTTAAGCAACTTAAAAGAACCAAGCTTCTTATCATTAGAATAGAAGACCAATAGGGCGTTTAAGTAGTACATGGGGCCAAGACTTGGGAAGGAACACAGGACCAAAGACTTTGGGGCAGGAGATGTCACATAAGACACCCTTGTTTTCAAAGGAATCAAATAAGTGGAGACTCTATTCCTTAGAGGCCTGTCAGGGGATTAGCTGTGGCTCAAGAGCCCAACTGTTCCAGCAAAGACACCCAGAATGAATGAAGGAGGAAAGATTCTGGAAGAGATATGTTTCATCACTGTCCCACCTGGAGTAGGGGTGGAATGCATATTTATCTCGAAGTGGTTCTGTTCTATCCCATCTGAATAATAGGTGGCTTTCTTTTCCTAAGATTCTCCCCCAACCCCTTTATTTCTGAGGTTGCACGCTTTGCTGGAACAGTAGGGGTGCTTCCCGGCGTGTGGAGCTTTTAAAAAGGGGAATTGCTCACACAGAGAAACTTGGGAAAATAAAAGATTAGGGCACAGACAGGCAAAACTTCTGGGTGGTCCTTACATGCCAAGCTAGCTGAAAGGGCAGTACTGGCAGGAGTGAGACCAGGCAGTCCTCAAATGCTGACTCCACTCCTGTCTGAGATGACCTTTCAAGCTGGCTTTTCAGATTCTGGCAGCACCAGCCTCTCTCTTTATATCTCTCTGTGCCTTCTCATCCTTTGCCCTTCTCCCCTCCTCGAGCCCAGAAAAACTTCATCTAGTCTAGGTGCCAGATGGACTCATGAAAGATTTTCTAAGTTCTGTTGTTTATGCTCTGAGATGATTTCAGGGCCATGCTTAGAAAAGCAGAAGTGATTTCTTTTTTCTCTGGTTTCAGCTGTAGCCTCCATTCTGTTCTGGCTGCTGCTCTGTCTTTGAT
The DNA here is from genome assembly GCF_027409185.1 of Cynocephalus volans. Classification (NCBI taxonomy): domain Eukaryota; kingdom Metazoa; phylum Chordata; class Mammalia; order Dermoptera; family Cynocephalidae; genus Cynocephalus; species Cynocephalus volans. The sequence goes on along the minus strand of NC_084461.1, from coordinate 38,365,457 downwards.
AGGAAGGTCAGCATGCACAGAAAGCATAGGAAAAGACACACTGCTTAATACAAAATATTATGGAACAAGATATAAACTTGTAGCTCACTTGAAGAGCTGCAAGAGTCTTTATTTTTAAACTCCATGAATAACAGTCTCTCATATATGACCATGTGTAGGTCAATAGCATGTACCTCTTCATATTTTCCAAATTATCATGTATTGAGTTGACTAATATATTACAGGTTAAGGCATGCCAGAGCACATTTACCTTATGAAAAGTGAAAATGCATTTACTCATGCCTTCTATTCTGCCTGGAATATCCTACTTGGTCCACCCAGAGAAATCTTCCCTAATCTTCAAATTTCAGCTCAGTTGTTTACTTCCTCTCTAAAGCTTTCACTGACTCTTCCCAAAGGTGAAATTAATTAACTAATTTTCCCTGTATCTGCACTTTTATAGGCCCTTATACCTACTTTTATTAAATATTGCAGTTTTTGTTGATGTATTTGCTTTCTCCATTAATCATGAGATCCCTGAGGCAGAAACTATATATTCTCAATATTTGTACCCGCAATGTCTAGGTCAGTGCTCAGCAAACTGTAGGGTGTCCAATAAATATTTAACCAAGTTGAATGAAAATTTATATCTCCCAAATTTATATCTTAAACCCAGATCTCTCCACAGAGTTTCAGACTGCCAGCTGGGCATCTTCCACTTGGATGTCTAATACACCTCTCAAACCCAACATGTCCACATCTGAACTCTGGTTCTTTCTTCTCAAACTTGCTCCAATCACTGTTAGTGACATCTCCATCTCAGTAGATGGCAACTACTTCCTGGCAGTTACTCAGTCCGCAAGCCTTTGAAGTCATCCTTGCTGCTTCTCTATCTCTCACGTTCCATGTTCAGAATCTGTTCACTTCTTGGAGGGACTAAGAAGTGCCTGGTCTGAAACAGCAGACTCTCTCACCCGGATTACTTCAATAGTCTCCCAATTCAACTGGTCTCCCTGCTTCAACAACCCCCATCCCTGACATCCTGCACCAACCAAAGTCTAGTCTAAGCTCAGCTGGCAAAGGAATTCTCTTTTTAAACTAAGTCATATTATGGCTTATCATTAGAATAGAAGACCCTCTCCTCAAAACTCTCTAGTAGTTTTCCATTTAAATTGGAGTGAAATTCGAAATGGCCCATGAGAACTTCCAAGAGCTGTGTACCTCTGCCCTCCACCTTGTCTCCTGTTACTCTCCCATCACTCAATTGCCCATTCTGCTCCAGGCACATTGGGCTCTTTGCTGTTTCTTAGGCAGGCTAGGTACACTCCTAACGTAGAGCCTTTGCACTGGCTCTTCCCTCTGCCTTCAGTACTCTTCCCCAGATATCCATGTGCTTCCTCCCATACTTCCGTTAAGTCTTTTCTCAGATATTACCTTGTCAACGAGTCCTGTCTTGACCCACTTATTCTACCTTGTTATGGCCTACCATTACCTACCCTGTTATGCATCCCCACTATAGCTTGGCTAAAAATGTAAATTGTATGTTAAAGACACTAAAAATGATTATAACATAATTCATATTATATATATTAAAGTGCAGATATCTTGGTCAGATCATTATCTCCCCAAACCATACAACTCCACAGAACAACCCCCTAAATTTACAGTTATCTGGGATTAGGGCATTGCTTTGGTCATTCTGTTGTACACTAAAGTGCCTAAAGCTTTTTCTTAAAACAAAACAGAGACCAAAACACCTAAAGCTGCATTTTGTAGCTGCTTCATTATATAGCATTTTCAGTTGAAGAACATGGGACTGTTAGTCAGTAGCCTTGGGGACATGTGTGTGTGTTATCTGTGACTTTGAGAAAGCCAGTTATTAATCTCATGATGACTCAATTTTTAGTCTACAGAATGAGGGGGTTGCTATTTGAGATCATTTCCAGCTGTAAAACAAATTATTAGATCAATATTTGTGATGGTTAATATTATGTGTCAACATTGCTACACTACAGTAACCAGATATTTGGTCAAATATTGTTCTAGATGTTTTTGTGCAGGTATTTTAAAGATGAGATTAACATTTAAATCAGTAGACTTTGAATAAAGCAGATTACTTTATATAATGTAGGTGGGCCTCATCCAATCAGTTGAAGGCTTTAAGAGTAAAAATCTAACTTGCCCCAAAGAGGAGGGAATTCTGCCAGCTGACTGCCTTCGTTCTCAAACTCTGCATCAACTCTTCTCTGGGTCTCCAGCCTGCCACTCTACACCGCAATTTCCAGCTTCCTCAATCCCTTGTGCCAATTTCTTAAAATAAATCACTCTCTACATATATATGTATATGTACATCATATATATATACACACACACGTATATATATACACACACGTATATATCTCACTGATTAATACATTGTTTATTGGTAAAATTAAGATTCTAAAACTAAAACGCTTACTTTAAAGAATGTTTTTAAACTACACTGAGTTCTATCCATCATTTTCTTTTATTCATGCAGCAAATGTTGGAGAGCCTGCACTATGACAGACTTTGTTCTGAGAACTTAGGGTGCATCGGGGAACAAAACCTACGTGACATGCCCACGAAGACACTGCCTGATAGGATTTTCATTCAAGTTAAGAGAGACAATGTACTATAAACACAATAAATAAGTAAATTGCTGATGTGCTGATTAAAGAAAACTATAGAATAAGGGGCTCAGCAATGTCAAGTGACAGTTGTAAGAAGGCTGGGAATCCCTTCTTTGCCCAGGACTTAGCATTTGATGGGATTGAGTGTATGATGGTTGTGAACACATTGTAAGAGCTCCTTGACTAGGAGAATCTCCCCGCCCAGCCCACACTGACTGAATTGAGAGAATGACAAGGGAATCATGAAGGGAAGAAAAGAAATTAGGGAAGTATTTACTTTCCCCCCCTATATTGAAAGGTGACAGGGGATTCTTAACCAAGACTTATGAGGAGGTACCAGGGTACCTCCCTGAAGCAGACTAGTCTCCTTGAAGCAGACTAAAGCTTCAAGTCACCATTTATTTCATGAATTTCAAAAAAGAGCTATTTCAATTCCAAACTCATAAAAAACTATTATGAATAATAGGAAAACTGATTGCCTTGACTCTCTTTGGTGGATTCAGATCACCCACAGTAAAGTTCTGGGCCTGGGAGATGAATCATACAGGTCTCAAAAGGGACTCGTGGGTGAATGTTCCCCTTAAATCATTTTAGTGTAGAAATTTTTTTAAAAAAACACTTTTTGAGAGATTTTTCTTTTATTCTCCCATCAAATGCAAAAGTCTGCTTTTAAAAAAAATCTGATATACAATCATCTAGCTTCTGTTTGAATAATTATACTCATGAGTAACCTACTCCCTCATTGGGAAGCTTTTTCCATTTTGTGTCTGCACTATTTGTTAAAAGTACTTTAGCCAGAATCCACTATTCTGTTACTTATACCTAAGTCTATCTCTAGAGCTTACAGGGAAAAAAAAAATAGAAATTCAAATTTATTTGTTTCACTCTTTCACATGTCGCACTGCCAGTTACCTCTTACCTGGGCTAAACACAGGCAGGTCTTTCCACTACTTCTCATGTGAGATGGTTTGCAGACCCTACACTATCCTGGGCCCCCACCTTATTTGTGCTCCAGTTTATCAAACTCTTTCATAAATTGCTATTCCCAGTATCAAGTTCAATCCCACTGTGGCCACCGCAAGATAGAAGAGAACCATAATCTTCCAGCTAGGTGCTGTGGAGAAATGCAAATGGCAGAAGCACTGGAGGGTGGTAGAGGTGGTGGGAACCCCAGCCCCAAACAACCTGCACCCATCCCTCAGCCTACACTCCAAGGAAGGGAATTCAGGAACCTCTCTGGGATGAAGGTATTTCTACTCTTTCTTTCCTTTTCCATTCTGATCCTTTCATACTTCTTGTCTTCACATATTATCTTGTTCATAACCTCTATCCTCTTTATTTTTAAAAGAGGTGGAAATGCAAGAGCAAAAAAAGGATATAAATGAGAAAGGAATCTGACCAGATGTGAAAAAATTCCTAATAGCAACTTTCCTCTATAAAAATTAGGCACACAGACTATTTCCAATTGCTAAATAAACTCTCAATGTAATTTGCTAATCAGTCTTGTCTGAGAACATCACGGACACCAAAGAGAAAGAACAGTGAACGCTTTGAGCATGAAAGGAGCAGCCTGCCCGCCCAGTGTCCACCCAGTGCAGCCAGGAAAAGCCAAGGGAGGGGATGAACAGCTGGAGAACACCTGCCTGGAAAAAAATTTCAGGTAGGACAAGGACTATATTGAGGAGAGACAGGACTAGCAGAGTAACAACAATTTGTCAAGGGCACCAGCCCTCTCCAGCACTTTCTGAACCAAGTGTAAGGTTGAGACATCTTACTACATGAAATCGTGGTATCTTCAATAAAAGAATTTGAGAACTGAATAAAATAGGTTTCAGGTATTGTAGACAAAAAATAAATCAGATTGTCTGTTGAAATTAAATTTGCTTCAGAAAATTTGTTTCTCATATGTTTTTCTAACACTACATAATACTCCAAACACAATCATTTAAATTATGTCCATTTTTTTCCACAGCAGTCCTGTGAAGGAGGTGTTGTTATCCTCTCTTTATCAAAAGGAAACTGGCTTAGAGAAGCAAAGAAACTGGACCAAGTCACACGATCAGATGGATATAAGGATTGGATGGGAACCCAGAGTCTGTCTGTGCCAGGCCCATCCTTTGGACTCCTCCAAAGCCTCTTCAGGTATCCATGCCTACGATCTCGATCACCTGGTGTTTTGAACCCACCAGCTTGCAAACATCTGTCTTTGGCAAAAAATTTTGAATTTTCTTTTAATTTCTAGGAACCAAACTAAAGTGGGAGGGGGTGGGGAGAGTGAGGGTAGAGATAAGGAAAGGCTGCTGCATTTTAGCACCATTAAATGCAGATCAAAAGGAGCCTGCATACCATAAGTCTAAATATTTATAATTTATAGTAAAGCTAATGCATTGTTGGATACAATATATTCTATCCTCTAACATTGAAAAAAAATGTTCTTTTATAAGGACCTGGAAGGACAGGTTTGAATTTAGACTTCTCAGACCTTTCAGTTCTACACCAGAAAGTGATGATGCAGGGAGATATGGTCCTCACCTTGATTCTCAGTGTTGAATCCTCACTATTTCTCTTCCAACTCCTGGCTCCCTCTATACACAGCAAGGGTCTCTTACACATGTGTGTGGAACCTTAGCTCACATGTCCAAGCTCTGGCCACCCTCTTCTTCCCCAACCCTGGGACTTCAGGATATTTAGGCTGGGTACTCCAAAGTCTGAGACACCCAGAGGATGGTCTAATAAAAGAGCATAGTTCTCAGGTGGGCACACCCTATTTATCCAAAGATTCCTTGTCTTGTGAATGTGGAATGGCTGGAGGACAGCCAGCTTGGGCCACTCTGGCATAGGCCTTATTGTATGCCCTCACTTAGACCCATGTACATTTCCTTAGTAGGGACAGGTTTGGAAGGAAGGGCATTGGTCTAAGAGCATCTTGGAAAAGATGAGCTTTCAATTCAGGAGCATGATGTAGAATTCAACATATATTGAATACTTAGCAAATAGTTATTAAAAGAATTAAATTTCATTTTTTAAGGCCATCTGATACTCACTATTGAAAATAAAGCTAAAGAAAAGCAGTGAATTGTGAAATATATTTGAAACATATATCCAGAAGGCACCAATGCCTTTTATTTTATCTACTATTTATGGGCATTTGGGTAGATTCCAGTTTTTGGTTATTACAAATAATTCTCCTATGGACATTCTGGTATATGTCTTTTGTTTAACATTCGTACACATATCTGTCTGGTATATATAGCCAGTGTTCAAATATGGTTGTATGCACTTACATTTCTACTCGCAGTATATGCTTACATCCTCACCAACACTTGGCATTTTTTGTCTTTTTTGTTTTAACAATTCTGGTGCCTGTGGAGTAGTACTACACTGTGGTTTAAGTAGGCATATCCCTGATGTCTAAGGAACTCGAGTGCCTTTTCATGTTTATGGGTCATTGGATCTTCTCTTTTGGAAGTGTCTGTTCATCTCTTGCTTATTTTATATATACTGATATATTGTACATATATATACATATTTATTTCTGATTTTTTTAGTGATTTGGAAAAAATTACATTGAACTATGAACTGTGATTACCTCTACTCTAGAGAGTGAAAAACTTTGGAAAGTAGGAGGGGGGTAGGGCGTATGAGAAAACAAGGACTTTTACCTTTCTTTTACTCTCTGATTTTCTTTTAAGTTAGGGAACATAAATCATGAATTTGTATAACAAAAATCTCATCTATATCAGAAGTTGAGTAATAATGTGACATTAAAATTCTATACTTTGTGAAGAGCTTAAATGGCAAGTTACTCTAGTGAATTAAGTATATAATTCACTTTACAATAATTTGATTCACGAGTAACATTCTAGAATCATATCCATTATATAATGTGAGATGAAGTAGCACCTCTAATTAATTTAGTATTGATTTCCATATAATAAAAAGCATGGATTAAAACAAAGTGGTTGATGCATAACACTTTATTTCTGTCAACTTTGATAAGTTTTCAAACCAACATATGAGGTCAGTATTTAATCTATCTGTCTATATTGTTATTATCTATTTCATTATTTATTTACCTTATTTTTAAAATCTATTTAATGTCTCTCTAGACTCTTTCTTTTAAAAGAGGATTTGAGGTGTCTTCTGGATACATATATTTTTTTGGCATATATTCACATACATATATATATATGCCAAAAAGAAAAAAAAATAAAACATATGAGAAAATGAAAATATAAAACATAAGTGACAACAGGACATAAAATCAACATAATTCAGAGGGATGGTTTGTCCTTGAAATGCATATCGTGATGTCTTGTTCGATTTCTAGATGTGGGCTACCAAATTGTCTCTGAGCTTCTGGTATCCATCACAAACAGGAAAATATGATCCTCTAGAAGATGCACAGTGTCCATAAGTGAAATCCAAGCAGTTGTGTAGAAGTGCATATTCTTCTGAAAATAATAAGTGCAAGAAATTCTTCCTGGAGGTCATCATACAGGGACTTGAGATGGTGGGCCAGATGATGAGGCAGCAGTGCTGTAGGAGACTACGGGGTCCTCTCTCCCTCTAAACATTCTCATGGAGCTTCCTGCATGAGAGAAATGCTGCCGCAAATTAGAGGCAATTTCACACTCACCTCTAACTCCTTTTAAAATCAAAGCCATTTGGTGACATTTAATTTTAAGAAACAAATTGCTTATGTATTAGTCTGTTTCTGTTGCTTATAACAGAAAACCTGAAACTGGGTTATTTATAAAGAAATGAAATTTTATTTTTTCATTTCTTTTTTTATTAGCATATTCATTATTACAAATCATAATTATTCTTTATGCCCCTTACCTGATCAATCACTCCTCAAACCCCCTCCCCACCATCTCTAGCCCCTTTGGTTTGTTCTAGCTTTCTGAAAGTTCAATGTGTTATTGTGGTCTTTCTCTCTCTCTCTCTTTCTTTCTTTCTTTCTCTCTCTCTTTCTTTCTTTCTTTCTCTCTCTCTCTCTTTCTCTCTCTTTCTTTCTTTCTTTCTTTCTTTCTTTCTTTCTTTCTTTCTTTCTTTCTTTCTTTCTTTCTTTCTTTCTTTCTTTCTTTCTTTCTTTCTTTCCTTCCCTCCCTCCCTCCCTCCCTCCCTCCCTCCCTCCCTCCCTCCCTCCCTCCCTCCCTCCCTCCCTCCCTCCCATCCTTCCTTCTTTCTTAGCACCCCATTATGAGTGAAGACATGCAGTATTTCTTTTTCTCTGTCTGGCTTATTTCACTTAACATAATTTTCTCCAGGCTCATCCATCTTGCTTTGCAGTAAAACAAACAAACAAACAAACAAACAAAGAAACAAAAACAAAAAACAAATAATCCAATTAAAAAATGGGCAAAAGGGATGAACAGACATTTTTCAAAAGAAGACATACAAATGGCCAACAGGTACATGAAAAAATGTTCAACATCACTAATCATCAGGGAAATGCAAATCAAAACCACATTGAGATATCATCTCATCCCAATTAGACTGGCCATTATTAAAAAGACCGAGAATAACAAATGCTGGCAAGGATGCGGGGAAAGAAGAACCCTTCTTCCCAACAGTGTAGGTGGGACTGTAAATTACTATAGCCTCTACGGAAGACAGTATGGAGGTTTCTCAAACAACTACAGATAGGACTACCATAGGTTCCTGCAATCCCACTTCTGGGTGTATATCCAAAGGAATAGAAATCATCATGTCAAAGTGATACCTGCACTCCCATGTTCAGTGCACTTCTATTCACAATAGCCAAATATGGAGCCAACCTAAATGTCCACTGACAGACAACTGGATAACAAAAATATGGTACATATTTTGGATACTCAGAAATTCAAGGTCCAGGTAATACATTTGATGAGGACCTTCTTCTGGGTAGGAATGGGGTAGGGTGCCCTGGCAACCAAGGTATCATATAGCAAGAATGGGCTGAGCAAAAGAGCTATCCTTTTCACTTGCTCTCTTCTTAAAGCCATCAGAACCATGCCCATTACTCCATGAATGAATTAATCCATTCAGGAGGGCACAGTCCTCACAATCTAACCACCTCTTAAAGGCCCCACCTTTCGAATATCATAGTGGGATTTTCCACCCTCTTAACACTGTTACAATGGGGATCGTTTTCGATATATGGACTTTTGGGGGACACATTCGTCCCATAACAGCTTACTTCATGGTTACCACAGAAAGTTTTGGCTCAAAAATTATTTTGTCCAATTTTCAATTTAGTAATATCTTACATTTGAGAACTTGGTATTTAAATATTTAATTGCATTTGTACTTCATAAAAATCTTAGAGTCTTTAGAACTATAAGTTCCAGGGTTTGAGCAAAATGTATCCAGATAAACAAAAACCCAAATGAGCAAGATATCTAAGATTTAGTCCTAGCTTTCCTGGGATTACTTGAAGTAAAAATCAGCCTAAGTACTGCCTTATCTGAGGGTTTATTAGGTTTACTAGAAATGTATTGACTGTTTCACTTATGTTTATGACTCACAAAAATGTTAATAAACAATTATAACCACATTTGCATGCCTTATGCATGATGAATGTTGATTACAAACTGAAAACTATCAAAACATGACTTTGAGCCTGTTTTTTACCCTTTAGATCACTCTCTGAAAATAAGTTTGCAGAAATAAACAGAATTAGTAAATTTAAGTTATTGAAAGTGTCCACAATAGAACTGAGGAATCAGCAACTCAATCTTTGTGGCATGAATCAGGGTCATCAAGGTTTCTCTGATAAAATTCCCCACTATCCCCTCACACTGCTCTACCCAAATTTTATCCATCTGAGCATGAAATTCAAGTCTTAAAATCTCTCCTTTTGGTCAAAGCCTGTTTTGTAGAATGGTTTTGTCTAAATTCAAATATTTATTTGAGATGAGCAACAAATTAACTTCTTAGAACCAACATTTACATATTCACAGGGATGAATTAAGTGGTTGTACATTTTTTAAAGAAAAAGTAGTTGTTTCACTTTTGTTTTACCTCAAGAATTCTGTATTTTGAAAGAGATCATATGCCAAGTATTAAGTTCATTTGTATTCCCATTTTTATTAATCTATCCATATAATTATAAAATTGAGCTCCTGATCACCATGAGATAACCTTGAATTAACATAGTGTCACCCAATGGGAAGGAATTTGGTGTTTTATATTTTCTACCTTACTTTATTATGGGTAGTAAATACTTTGCATTAGAAAAAAGTAATTATATATAGATATAAATATATCATAATATATGTTTATATATATACTCTACAATTTTGTTTTAATTTTAAACCATATTGCACCTCCATAATAAAAAAATCAAGCACAAAAGAATATATAATAAGTAATTATTTGCAAAAGATAAAACAGAAGAATAATTTCATTAACATATAAGGAGATCCCATTGATTTATAAAAAAAGACAATAAACCCAACAAAAAAAATAGAGATTTCAAATATGAAGAACAAAAAATTCACACACACAAAAAATAAAGTATTAGAAAGATATGAAAGATACTCAAATTCATTCACTGTTAAAGAAGTGTAAATCAAAACAATAAGAAATCTTTCCTTAATCTATCAGACTGAAAAAGACAAAATATGCTAATACTATACATTATTAGTTAGGGTGTGGGGGCAAAGACACTCTTATTCAATGAGAATACAGATAAAACCCATTTTCAGAATAATTTGGCCTATCTATAAACTTTTAAATGCATGTGGTTTTTATAACCCAGAATTTCTACTTTTAGAGGTTATATGTATAGACAAACTCACAAAATTTTGCTCAGTTATATGAATGAAGGTAATTTTTAAAATGATCCCACATTTATTATTTGTCTTTTTGCTTTTTAAAATGATGTAATGTATTTAGGCAGAAATGTTAAATTTTTAAACATTTACCCATGGTCATATTTGTCCATTTATTCATCCCAGGTATTTATTACCTTACATAGGTAACTCTGCTGTGAGACAGGACAAAGCACCACCACTTTTTGTTTGAGAAAACAAAGGCTCAGAGAGTTTATCCATTAAGAACAAGGGCAGGGATTTGAACCCAGTTCTAGTTGACTTTGAAGCCTGTGCTATTTTCACCTTATCAAACCCAATCTTGCAATATTGATAAGAATGAAACCTTGAAAGTAGCTTTGGGATTACCGTCACCAACTGTTTGGTTTCCTACCGGTTTGGGGGCCACCAGACCAGAAGCAAGCTACTGTAGCTATTCTACTCAGCGGAGTCACTTTTTCCACCTCTTAGTTTTTGGTATATAAAATACACATCAAATTCTTGCTGAATCTTAGAATGCCAGAATAAATGGAATTACATTTCCATATTTTAAAATGTACCTCTGAAGGTATTAATGTTTTCAAAGATTTTCAGATGGGAAACTAACACATCAAGAATGTGGATAATGCCCAGTGATGGCAAGTGCATGGGGAATGGCAATCCCATATAATGATGATGATCATATGGTTAGCAAGGTTTTTTTGTGTGAGACAATGAATTATTTGACAAACACTGGACTCATGGCTAGCTACATTTTTAAAAAGCAATTTGGCAGTACAAACCAAAATTAAAATTCTGCATACTCTTTGACCCATCAATTCTGCTCTGGGATCATCCAACAGTATCATTTACCTGAATCCAAAGATATATGGACAAAGATGTTTATTCCAGCTTTAAAACAGGTAGTTAAGAGTATTGTAAAAAGAAAAAAGAAAAAGAAAAAAAAAAAAAAAGAGGCAACTGGCTTCCTGCTTTAGACAATGTTTTCTCCACTTCTTCACAAAAGGAAATATGCCTAATCTGTGTAGTCCAAGAGCTGGGATAAACCCTTGAAATCATCTGAGCTTGAAAGATACTGTTAACACACAAAGCAAAAGATTAAAGAGCTGATTTTTCAATAAGAATTATTTACATTAAAATTTGACACTGTTGTTAATCCAAGTTTCTTGAGTTGTCCTAATTCAATTATGGCAAAAATAAGTCAGAGAGGATGTAGTTGTGTTAAAAATCCCCAGAAGGCTTCTCTCAGGTTCATGTAGAACCGACTGATGCCTATACTTTGGGGAAAGGAAGGGTTCATAGTGAAATAAGGCTGGTCACTATTCCAACTCCCACTATAGATCAATTTCTCTCATTTCTTATGAGTTCTGGCACCCTATCTCTATGCTTGGAGGAGTATTATCTCAGCATAAATCAGGGAGGAATTATGTAACTAAATGCATTCCTTCCTGTGGAGGAGTTGTCAGAATTCTTGGCACATTTTAGGTTAAGGTTGGATTATGCCATCATAGTAAAAAGTTTAGCTCAGGAGGCAACCTGTACTTTGTTAATTCACTTGGGTACAGCATTTACTGAGCAAAAACTCTATAATTATTTCTCCCTAGTGAATTTCAAAGAAGACATAAAGATTTTCTTCTTGAATGCCCTGAGTGTGAAGTGCATGAAGTGCTTCATTATCCTAAAGTTTCTACCCAAACGAAAGGTTTTAGTTGGAAGCTTAAAGTGATTCTTTTAAAAATGTAAGTTCTAGATATGCCAGACAAGAGGCTAGGCTGGTCGGAAAGTCTGGAGGTAGTGCTGGTACAGTGACATTTAGTAATTATGAAATGATAGTAACAGCTTTGGGTGCAGTGAGAGATTTAGCATTGTTGTACAGAAGCACAATGGACTACAGCTTGTTTCTTCTCAGACTCAGTCTTTAAGGAGACGTTTCCTCCTAAAATCTGGGGACATAAAACCCTCCTCACTGTCTCTCCGCTTTATCTTCTCTGTGTAGAATAACAGTGGCAGCTCACGAATAGCAGAAATATACAAGATCTTACATGAGAAGTCATCATTGCTACATAATGATGATTGTCAAGGAAGGAAGAAAAATCATCTTTAAGTTCTCTGAAATAAAGAAGAGTCATAGAGTTATTAAAATAATGTGGGGATAGCACTCATGAAATAGGAAATTTTATCACTGAGACAGAATTTTTGCAGCATTATTAGTAATATGGTCAATTATTTGATGGAAAATCCATTTCATTCTAGAACTGCAGGAAATTCAGATAAAGAGAATGAAAGAAACCTGGGCCACAAATAGCTAAGAAGGAAATGTGGACTTTACCACAACAGAAGCAATCACAGTATTTTAACCATAGTAGGCCAAAAGTTTTACCAATTCATTTTACAGGAACTGGAAATTAATATCTGAGCTCTAGCTATTGCCTATAATTCATTGTACATAATACTGTATACAGTAAGGAGCCCTATTAGAAAACGCTATTGGGTATTATTTTAGGAAGTCATCTTTGGTAGACCTGAAGGTGGACTGCTCTGATATCCCTTCAAGAGAACTTCTACAAGTACTGGGGTTGGCTGAGAGTCTCCAAGGGCCGCACCTTTGTATCTGCCCTAATGTTCTTGCCATGGCCATGATTTCCACAGGTTGCTCCCAGCAAATGACTTGCTGCTACAGCTGGGCCATTTCTGCCTGTCACCAGACTCTTTTAAAGGGAAATCTTTGTTCTAGGATTCTCACTGATCTCATTGAGAAAATCACAGAGTTGCATCATAGTCTGAGGCTCCTCCTACACAACCATCCTTCCTTTCTTCTCTTTTTGCACAGGTGCTAAACCTGCATCCCACTGTGAAGGCTTTCCTTGCCTACTTGTGCTCCCTCTCCCCTATATTTTTCATGGGTGTTTTTTCTAATAAATCTTTCAAACATCTAATTCCACTCTGGCATCGCTTATCAGAGAACTTGAAATGATACAGCATTTGAATTAAGTGGACCCCAATTTGCAATAGAAGTAAAAGTTCTTTTAACATTTAAAAATTTAACTTTTAAAAGAACTTTTGAGTACTGCTTAAAAACTTGCTCCAACAAGGATAATTGCTGTCTCGATGTGTTTTAGATTATTTGTTTGCCAGGAGGCTTTCAGTATGGACCCTTTATATGAATGATGGGCAACCGAACTATTTGCTGTGTAGAATACTATGAGAGAATCACCAAGGCCTTGGCTTTTTCCCTGATCCAAGTATAATTTGCCTATCAGCCAAAAGACTCGCTTCAATGCCAGTTGGCCATAACTCTTGGTTGGCATCTGTTTGGGTATACTCTGCAAAAATATGTTTGATGTTTAGATTCAGAGCTCTTACATTCAGCAATCAAACAACTGGATCCACAAAATTCTAAAGAGTAAGAGTACAATATAGGATTTTTCTTACATTTTGTCCCTGTTGAACATGGTAACTTATTCATTGAGAATGCTGGAATGCTAGATTCAGATTCAATTAATAAAAAAGGATAAATTAAAAAGGCCAGTTTACTTCAGTTTTTCAGTTAGGTGTGTATATATCTGTATTATGCTCATTTATCCTGCAAAAGGGTGCATGAGAACATCTACTTTTTCACTTACATAGACCTCCTTCAGTGGTTTGCTTTTGCATAGACACGTTGGGTGCATAAGTGCTCTGTGTTCAATATTAAACCCTGTGCAACTAATGAGAGTCATGAATAATTGAAACAGTCTGAAGAATTTCTTGATAAAACTCCATGCAAATTTAATTTTAAAGCTTTTTATGCCAGACTATTTCACTCTGTGTTACAATGCCATTGGGAATTTTAGCATAGTAGATTTATACATTTTCTGTGTTGTTTTATTATGTATTTTCTATGTGTTGTGACCTCTTACATTAATTACCTCACATAATTATCACTACAGTCCTATGTGATATGCTATTTATTATCTCTGACATTATCGTTGTATCTAAGATACAGAAGCTGGGCTTTAGAGAGGTTGAGTGACTTATTCAAAGTTACATAGCTTCCAGTTTAGCAGAGATCTTAATGTGGTTTGGTCTGAGCCCAAGTCTGTGCTTTTAGACACATGGTATATCTTTCACAAATGTCCCACACAGTATATAAGACAGAGGTCATGCTACACATTAATGTAACACTAGACAAATCCCTTAACTTCTCCAGAAGAATTTACTTATTCGTAAACAAGTAGGTTGGGTTGGCCTAGAGCCCTATACTCTCTCTAGAGTTCCTTCCTGCCCTAACATTCCTTTACTCTGTAGGTAATCTGGATAAACTCCTACCAAAACATAATTTGAAAAAAAAATTACATGCAATGTCAGGTGCAAGCCTCTGTGTATGCTGATTGGGTGTGACAAGTCTTCTGAAACTTTCTTAAGTTTCTATTCCTCCTTCTACCTTCATATAAAGTATATACGGCAAGAAAAGACAAATATTGTTTATTGGTTTGTGAATGGGTATCCTTTACTGCTGCTGGAGAATGTGTTTAAGTTTAATGCCACGATTAAATGTCAAAACAGACATGATCACCTATAATGAATGAATCATTATAAATTATATATATATATGCAACTGAGTTAACCCAAAGGTTTAAAAAAGCCATATATTCTACAAAGTTTAAATTAGTGTTGCTTATTATAAATTCTAATTCAAGCAATAGTTTATATGATGATAGGTCTCTGACATGTGCATTTCTTCACTTGTACTCATACTAATGTTTCTAGTCTGAGAACCCTAGCAAGTTATAATATCTGAGATTAAAGTCCATTTGGATCTTTCAGTGGCCATTTCAAAACTGTTCAAAAATTAGTGAATGATCCAAATGGAAAGTCTCCTATGTGTAGTATGATGTAATTTGTTTTTTTTCCCTTTGAAGGATTGGCAACTCAAATTTATCTTGCTCTTGAAAAATATATAATTTCCATATAAAGTGTTGTCAATTTCATGTTTATATTAGCAAATTGATGCCATATGGACAGAGTATTGTTGTGTAGGCCAGGAGGCACTAGGACACAATCATATCATCTCCTCTGCAGAGTTCTCTCAAGTTTTATTCATGTATTCCCATAACTGTAGACTACAGGAAGCATTTTATGGAGTTTCGGACATTTTTGGCTAAAATACACTGCTGTTGAATAACCTGCTCATCCTCCACTTGTTATTATTAGACAAACAATAGGGGTACTGGAAAGTGAAGTCAATATTTAACCAGTCAAAGCACTGAGAGTCCTAAAAATTTACTGAGCCCAAGATTTAGTTTATAAAATGACTCTTCTTCTCTCCCCATTTGCTATTCCTATTTATCATCCACATCAAGTTCAAGCCAAAACGTTTGCCCAGTGGACCTGCCATTGCATTTTTAATATTTATTTTAAAATCAAATCTAGCATCTTATTGAAAACATATTGAATGATCAAAATGAAATAACTCTGTAAAGCTCAGTCTGTCTTTCCTATTTTTTTCCACAATGGCAGCAGAGATAGATGTACTTTCATGTTCTTCAGGAACAGAGAAAAAAATCTGCTTCTTCTTTTTACGAGTGCATTAAGACAGACCTAAAAACATAATTTCCTTTTATTTTCATCATGAGGGGAGATAATTCAGATTTCAACTTGGCGAATGTGTTTATAAGACAACATTGAGCTGTCTCAATTGATGTGGATCATCCCTTTTGGTACACTGCCACCAAAATGAAGCAGAGAGGCCCAGATTGTTCTTCCTAGCAGAGACAAAACTAAACAATAGGAAATGAAAGACACAAGCTAAAGAAGAGTTTCTCTCCTATCTTGTCAAAAACAGATCCACCCCTTCCTTGGAGGTTCCACACAGCTGATATGGTTCTAGTTAAACAATAACCAATAGCAAAACGTCAAGAGTCTCAAAGAAAATTGGCTTATAGTTCTCAGTAGTCAGTGTAGAGTATTGTAATGAAAGGCAAACACAGCAAACATGCTGTAACTCAACATCTTGATGTTAAGTCATAGAAAGTAACTGTCGGGATTTGGGCTTTGTGAGAGCAATGAGTTCAGGCATGCCCAGATTTTTCTGGGAGAATGATGCTTAAGCTTTTAGCTACTGAATTTTCTGACTTATGCTATGATACTCCCAGTCTGACCCCACTGAGAATGATTTACCAATAAAATGTAAAAACATATCATTTCAAATGGTTATTTTATACCATCTCCTCTCCATCCTCACTCTCAGCTGGTGACCTACCTTCTTAGTTCACTAAGAAAATTGAAGTAACCAGAAGGGAGCTCCCATAGACCCACGCTTTTCCATCACTACCACTATGATATCTACTCCACCTTTTGGCATCTGTCCACATGCAATCTGTCTCCATACTTGTTATGATAGATCAACTTCCCTGCTTCTACTAAAGCCAGGCTCCCTTCTTGTGCACAGGATCCCATGTCGTCTCACTCAGGATGCTGCTGTCTCCCATCTCTCCTACTATCAGTTTTCTGCTGTCTTCTGAATCATTCCTATAAGCAGGCAGACATATTGTCATATTTTTTATATTAAGAAGAAAAACTCTTCTTGATCCCATTTCCCCTACCAGTAATATCACCCTTCCCCACCCCCGCACCTGGCTTTGGCAGCAAACGCTTTCCAAGAGTTTCTTGTACTCACTATTTCCAATTCCTCTTCTCCAACTGCTCGTAATTTCATTCTATTCAGGCATCTCCTCCAGCATGCCATTAAAATTGGCTTTGTCCACACGATCAGTGTCTTCCCTGTTGGTAAATACAATGGTCAATTCTTAGTCCTTGTCTTACTTGACCTATGGGAAGCGTTTGAAGTAATTGATCACTCTCGACTCCTTGAAATTGACAGCTGTCCCCTTTATTCCTTTCTTTCCCTAATCAGTTTTTCTCCTTTCCTCCCCTTCATTCAGCAATGCTGATTGGGCAAGAAAGCAATTTCATGATAGCAACTGAGGCCAAATAGCTAATTGCACCCAACCATCTTTGCACCAATCAGGGAATTTGTGTACTGGTCTCACTGTGCCCCTAATTTCACCTTCTGATGACACATGGCCAACCCCATTTATTTTGATACTTAAATATCCACCCCCCCAAGAGAACATGGTTCACATGTAACATACATGATGCCACAATGTGCATGTGTGCTCATCCTCAGTTGAATATGCATAAGAATAAAGCAGACCTTGTTAAATATGTATGAGTTCCTGTAACTAAACTCTTAAAAGTTGTAGCTCCTTGCCTGATCAGGGACCTTGGTTTATTTTAAGTGGTGAGACTGACCTGGCTCCTGGCTTGTGCAACCCAAAATAAAACTCCTTTCTGTTAAATGCTAAGATCATTTTCTTTGTGTTTCTTTTTGCATGCTCAGTAGAAAAAGACCCTGCAGGTGTTTAGCCATGACAATAGTTCATCTTCAGTGGGCAAGAAGAGACATCCAGATGGTTTTGGAGGCTCATTTCTTCTCTTTTGGTAGTTTAGCAAGACTGAATTAGCTATACAAAAGAACTGGAAGTTACTAGGTGTTGAGCTCCAGAGCTGACTTTCTAAAAGATTTACTTCCTCAAAAAGGAAGTCTCTAACTGTTACATGGTAATCCAGATGTTCCCACATATTCCTATAAATACTAGAGCATTAAAATGGTGGTGTCCTCCTTGTCTGTAAAGATGAGAGCTCAGAGGATCATGTGTGTTCTGCTACTTCTCAGATTGTGAGATTTTCTCCAATAAAACCTATTCTGTATGTAATATGGTGTTTACATGTGTGTGCATGAGATCCCTTCACTGTCAACTGGCTTTCAGAACTCCTTACACAAAGTTTTTTCTCTTACCATCATAGCCCCTCTCTTAATGATTTCAGCCAGTCTCATGGCTTCCATCTCTAGGCCAGGCCTCTCTGTTGATCATGAGAGGACATAAGTGAGGATACTGGGATGCCAGGAATGTTCTAAACCCAGATCCGGATGATGGCTAAATGGTATGTGAGAACTCCTTGAATTGTATTCTTATTATTTCTTGACATCTCTGTATGCATGTTATCCGTCAATAAAAACTTGCCCAAAAAAGTCATTTTAGGGATTGTATGTTGTCTCCAAAATGGAAATAATATTTACTTCTAGGAATGCTGTGATTATTAAAAGAGATAATATGCCCAAATGGCTGTGAGTTTGTAAGGCATTGAATAAGGAATAAGTTTTATTTCACTCCCTTATCTTTTTTTCTTTTAAGGTACTATTTACTCCTTCTTTATATACATAAGCAAAGCTTTCTCACGCATTTAAAGAACTAGTGGGGTCTTATGGAGGCTTCTTTTATCATGGTCTGAAATGATGACTAACCATGAAAACACTAGTAAGGGACTGCAAGTATCCTGAGGTCAAAGGAACATTGACTTTAGGAAAGAGGTGATCAAGAACTAGGTCATGAAATATGTATCTGACTAAAAGAAAAAAGAGTGTGTGTTTGTGATTTAAAGAGAATGAGATGAATTAATCTGTACTAATCTGGAGCCACTGATTATAAAAGTGAAATTCTGAATAGTGTGAGAATATATTACCATACCATACTCCGTGTGTGTGTGTGTGTGTGTGTGTTGTGTGTGTAAGGATAGATCTTTATATGCTTTCATATGCATAGAAAGATAACCAAGAAACCGATTGCCTTCATGAACAGAAAGTCATAGGCTAAGGATAGAAAGGATTAAAATTGAAGAGATAGGGTTTCCTGACACCATGCAGCTACTGGATTGCCTATTCCAGATCCCCCCCAAAAGTGTCTTATTTAAGCCACTGCTATTGTGAGGTATCCTTCATACATATATCATACTGTATGTCAATACATATAGATATATTGAACCTAATCTCAACTGCCACAATTCCATTTTGGACTGATAATATTTTTTATCATGTAGGCATTTGGGGAGAAAGTATAAATAAAAATGAAAGATTGCTATTTGAATGTAGTCTATGTTGATAAATCAAGCATAATATAATTGACAGAAACTAAGAAATCTAGAAAAAGATGTGGGACTTAAATCATGTATGTGAATGAGTCAAGAGAGATGATTTAGGTGAAATTGGCACATAGGTGAATTTTGTCCTTGGCATCTTATTAATTACCATTATCTATGTGTGTCCCCTTCTATAATCCCTATTATCACTCCTGCCCCTAATTATTCCTCTCCGTAATCCCATCTTCCCATGTTCCATTCTTGTACTTTGATGACTTCCATGGATTCCCTCTTAAGAATTAGTAGCCAATTGACAGAAGTGTTAAAAGTGAACTATTAAAATTTGTCATCTGCTGGAATCTAAATACAGAGATGGATCCATAGGGAATGAAGGACTCTGGCATAGCAGAAAGAATCTTCTATTATTTTCTCCTCTTCTCCTTATTCCATATCTTAAGGTACACTTTTTAAATCTGTCTCATGTCTCATTAGTGGTTATATAATCAGTTTAACAGAGTAATGGCCAGGTTAAAAATGGAAAACCAAATAGAATAACATTATGTTTAATAACCTCTATTTGAAATAATCCAAATATCCATCAACATGTGAATGAATCAAAAAGTTGTGGTATATCCATACAATACTATTCAGCAATAAACAACATCGAACTATTGACACAGGAAACCACATGGATGATTCTCAGAATAATTACACTTAGTGAAAGAAGCCAGGCAAAAAAAGTGCATATGTTAGGATTCTGTATTTATAAAATTCTAGAAATAAAAACTAATCCATGGTGACAGAAAGCAGATCAATGTTTATCTATGGATAGGGGAGGAAGGAGAGGAGACAGGAAGGGATTACCAAGGGATATGAAAGCATTTTTAAGTATATTGTATATTTTAATTATCTTGATTGTTTTGATGGATCCATGGATGTATACATACATCAAAACTTATCAAATTGTACATTTTAAATATGCATAGTTCATTATTTATCAATTATAGTGTTTTAGTAAAATTTTTAAAATTATCACTTATTGGTTATACATATTTATGGGGTACAGAGTTATATTTTAATACATGAATACAGTGTGTGATAATCAAATCAAGGCAGTTAGCATAGTCATCATTGCAAAAATTTATCATTTCTTTGCGATGAGAACATTTGAGCTCCGCTCTTCTAGCCATTTGAGAACATACAATAAGTTATTGTTAATTATAGATGCCTAGCACTACCATATATCACTAGAACTTATTTTTTCTATCTAGCTGTAATTTTGTAACCATTAGCCAATTACTTCCTTTTCCCCTTCCCTTCCCTTTCTTAACCTCTGGTAACTACAATTCAACTCTCCCACATCTTAGTGAAAACATGTGGTATTTATCTTTCCGTACCTGATTTATTTCACTTAACATAGTATCATCCAGGCTCACCCATGTTGCCACAAATGGCAGGATTTCATTCTTTTTCATGGCTGAGTAGTATTCCATTGTTAATATATACCACATTTTCTTTATTCATTTATCTGTTGATGGACACCTAGATTGATTCTGTATCCTGGCTATTGTGAACAGTGCTGCAGTAAACATGGGGGTGCAGATATCTCTTCAGTATGTTAATTTCCTGACAAAGCTGTTGAAAACATCAGAATGTATCACAAAGTAAATTTAAACTTTGTTTCATGAAAATTTTATTTCAGTGTGTGTGTATGTGCGCATTGAACTTGCATTTACTTATCTATTCTCTTTATTAAAAGAAAACTCTGCATTTTCCAATTTGTTATTTTCTGCTTCTTTTTTCTTGCTTTCTGTAGGCATGTTTTTTAAACTCCTTTCTTTTCTCTTCCTCCTGAATGCTGTAATTGAGTGCATAATTCATTTATTTCCCTTATCTGACTTTTAAAAGTAAAATAATTTAAGGCTGTAAATATACTCCTAAGTAATGCTTTGGGGATTTCTGAAACATTGTTTTAGTGTAGTTAGTTTTCCATGTTATTAGTTTGTTATGGTTTTCTTTGTTTACTCCAAAACAGGTTAAGAAATTTTTTAAACTTTCTCTTACAGAGTTTAACTCTAGTTTAGTGCATTGTGTTCAGTGCCCTGTCCAGCTTCTCCTATTTAGAAATAATTTTTCTATGATAGAGTATATTAAAGTGGTTAGGAGCATAGCTCTGAAGTCACCCAAGCTACAGTTAGAATTCTGTCTCCTTTACTACAATTGTAATTTTTTTGGACAAGTTATTCAAATTCCTTAAGCTTCAGTTTTTCCATCTTTAAATGTGTTCTTAGTGTATGGTTGTGAGGATTTAATGAAATAATGCATGTGAAAAAAGCACTTTGCATACTGGCTGAACTAAAATAAGCACATTTTAACTAGTTAATATTAATATTGTCAATTCTTTTTTAGACTAGTGAATAATGTTTATTCTAATGTGTATTCTCAAGATACAGCATTTAGTTTAACTTACAGAACATCTTTAGTGATTTTATTTTTCAAATCTATTATGTCCTTATGTAATTTTTTCTATTTTAAAGTGGTGTGTTAAAGTTTCCCATTCAAAATGTACTTTATTCAAGTACTAATTTTTGGCAATTACTTATTTATATATTTTAATGTCTTGATATGTGTTGTACAAAGTTTTATCACAGTAATATCTTCTTTGTGATTAAACCTTGAGTGAATATAAAGTGGTGACCTTTTTCCACTTAATCCAGCACTTCATGGCTTGAATTCTACATTTTTCTAATAACGAAACAATCACTCTGTTTTTTGTTTGTTTATTTACACTTACCTAAAAAGACCTTTTTTACTTAAATCTTCATAAGTCACACTTTTCAGCCCATCTTTGTAAAGATCATAGAGATAGAATTTGACAAATCTGTTAGTCTTTGCATTTTAATAAAGAATGTCAACCCAGCCATATTCGTTATTATATATTTTTGTGTTAATACTTCTTAGGGGTTATTTTATGTACTCAGATATTTGATGTTTTCTTATTATTCATTGATTTTTTTTAAAGATACACCTACTTGGTGTTATTTATATTATTTTAGTTTTTGGCAGTTGGCCAGTATGGGGATCCAAATGGTGTTATCATTTTTATTATAAAATTATATCTTTTTTCTGTAATTATAAATGTCAAAAATAAAATCATTTCTATTGACACTCCTGTAAAAAAATTTTGCCCTCTTCTTCCTCTGACAATTTCCCAGATTTTTTAACACCATCTAGAAGGGGACATCAAACAGTTCATGAAAAAATTGAATTAAAAGATGAAATAAAAAATGTAAACTTTACTTCTCAACATTTCTCCATCAAGTCCAAGACAATTTTGTAAGTGATGATACCAACCAATTAGTCCATCCCTAAAGAACTGAGGGTCCTGGGAATTTAATCATGTCAATACAGTAATTTTTACATTATTAATGGGAGGAAAATGGGTGCTCTTTAAAAATGCTATAAAATTAGGAAACAAAAAAAAGTCAGAAGGAGCTAAATCAGGAATGCAAGGTAGATGCCTAGTGATTTGCCATTGAAGTACTTACAAAATTGCCCTTTGTTTTATGAGAGGAATGAGCAGGAGCATTTTCATGGTGGAGAAGGACTCTTTGGTGAAGCTTTCCTGAGTGTTTTTCTGCTAAAGCTTTGGCTAACTGTCTCAAAACACTCTCCTAATAAGCAGGTGTTATTGTTCTTAAAGTCAACAAGCAAAATACCTCGAGCATCCCAAAAATCTGTTTTCATGACCATTGCTCTGGAGTGGTCTGCTTTCGCTTTGACCAGACCACTTCCACCTCTTGGAACCATTGCTTTGATTGTACTTTGCTTTCAGGATTGTATTGGTAAAGCCATGTTTCATCTTCTGTTACAGTTCTTTAAGAAATGCTTCAGGATATTGATCCCACCTGTTTGAAATTTCCATTGAAAGCTTGGCTTTTGTCTGCAGCTGAGCTGGGCACAATAATTTTGGCATCTGATGAGTGGAAAGTTTGCTCAACTTTAATTTTTCAATGAGTATTGTGTGAGCAACCAATTGAGATATTTATGGTGTTGGCTATTGTTTTTGTTGTTAATCATTCCTTGTCTTCAATTAAGGCATGAACAAGATTAATTTTTTCCTCACAAATTGATGTGGATGGTCTGCCCCTGCAGGCTTCATCTTCAACATCGTCTCATGCCTTCTTAAAATGAGTCATCCATTTGTAAACTGATGATTTCTTTGGGGCATTGTCCCCGTAAGCTTTTCATAAAGCATCAGTGATTTTACCATTCTTCTGCCCAAGCTTCACCATAAATTTGATGTTTGTTTTAGCTTCAATTTTAGCAGAATTCGTATTACTCTGTTAGGGGCTCTTTTCAAACTGATGTCTTATCTTAGTGCTTCAAACTAGATCCTGTTTAGATAATTTAGTGGAAGTTTATTTTGGTGGAAAAGCATTTTGAAATCCATGCATAGTTTTTATTTATAATAAAACACATTTTCCATGAACTTTTTGACGACTACTTGTATGACTGAAATTGTGAATCTATTTTATAAGATTCTTTAGACTTACAAGTTTGTTTTTAATATTTTCATTGGATTTTCTAAATATTAAAAATAAGTAATTAAAGTTTTAGTTTGCTAGTTTTATTGCTTACTTCCAGTTCATTATTTTCCTCATTCCTGAGTTCTTTATTTAGTTTTATCTCTTGAAAAGATTTAGCAAATCTTTGAGTAATATTTTAAAGGATGGTATCTAGAGAGTATATTTTCAAAGTCCTTGCATTTCTGTTCTTTGATGACTAATTTTGATCAGTAGACTCAATTATTTCTTCAATTCAAGAAAGTTTTCATTCTCCTATTGTTTTTCTGACCATGGCCTTTCCACAGTATACTCTCTATATAATTGAATTCCCAATTAACTCACTTGCTCTATTTTCAATCTTTGTACTGGGTAGCCTCTATTTGCCTCTCAGGACCATTCTCAGCCCTTCCCTTTTCTGTTGTTTCTCAGGGTGCTGACCTCCATGGACTGCATCACCACACTTCTTTCGCTCTCTGGTTCTGGCTGTCAAAAGGAAGCAGAAAGATAATAGAGAATAGGGAGTGAAGTTAGGGTATTTATTCACTCCGCTCTCTTCCTATCAAGGCTCAGTTGAGATAGAAGGACATTCTTCTACCAAATGTCACAGCTTCTATTGGGTGGTACCACTTCTATGGCTAAAAGGAAGAAAAATAATAAACAATGTAATATAAGCAAAATATAAATTAAATAATTACAGTTTACAGTATTTCCTATAAATCAATACGTGGAGTCTTGTGTTAGAGAATACCCTCAGGAGGCTGCTTAGAGAGCATAGGCAAGAAAAGCCTCTTTCTGGAGGTGACAGATAAGCTAAACCATGAGCAGGAACCAGCCATATGCAAAGCTGAAGAAAGAAAGCAGAGAGAACTGCATGAAAAGAGCTTTGGGTGTTCTAGGACTGAAAAGAAAACAAAAAGTCCAGCAGGATTGGAGGATGATGAGAAAGGACAGTCATGACATGAGATAAGGATAAAGACAAGGACTTAAAGTGCAATGGAAAGCTATTTGAAGGGTTGTTAGCAGGGAGAGATATACGGTTTTAGAGGATTGTTCTGAATGCTCTATGGAGGAAGAATGGGTTGTGGGAAGGCAAAAGAAAACATGGGCAGTCCAGGTAATGGGCTATTGCGAATATCCATGTGAGAAATGCAGTTTGGACTCGGGTGGTAGCAGTATATGGTTTCTGATAGGATTTGCTGATTTATTGAATATGAGGGTGAAGGGAAAAAGTGACTTCATAATCTCTTGCTTGAGCAAATGAAACCATTTACAGAAACAGAAAAGATGGTGTGAAACCATCTATAAGATAAGCTAGCAAATCACTGGAGACATTAAGAGAGAACTTTTTCATATAAGACAGAATCTCAGAGCAGAAGTTCTGGAAATATAATTTGAACATTGTTAGCAAATGAATGATGTTTAAAGCAAGGAAAAACCTGAAGAAAGAATACAGACAGAGAAGGGGAAATGGTTCAAGTTCTATTGCCAAAGAACTTCAGCATTAAGAGGTCGGGTAAAGGAATTGACAGTGAAGAAAATGGAAGATGACTAATCAGTATGACTAGAAAAAAAATCAAGAGAGCATAGTGTGAAAAAGCTGAGACTGGAAAGATTTCATAAAGAAAGGAGTGACCAACTCAAATGCAGCTGATAGGTCAAGGAAGAAAAAGAAAGAAAATGTCCGCTGGGTGTTGCAATATGTTAGACCATTGTTGTTTTTAATAGGAACAGTGGCAGTGGAGAAATTGGGACAGAAGCCAGGTAAGATAGGTAGAAGCATGAATATTTGGTGAGGAAATGGAAAAAATGAGTGTTAGCAACTCTTGAGATGTTTTGCTATTAAAATCAGAAAAATGGTGTGGAAACTGGGTTAGGAAGTTGTGTGATAAAATAAAGCCTCTTATTTAATTTCTTTTTAATTAAAGGAAATAGTGTATGTGTTTAGGCTTCTGGGAATAATCTAGAAGAAAAAGAAAGTTAATGATGGAGAGAAAGGGGAAATTTGTAGAAGTAAAGTCCTTGATTCTACTAGATAAGATAGAAAGCAGAGCACAAATGGAAGGATTGAAGAGTCGATCTTTGATGGGGGTAGAGACATGTCTTACACTATACAAAGAGGGAGGAAAAAAATGATGGTGAGAGTATAAAGCAGTTTTCAAACCTATGCTCCTGATATTTTTAGTAAAGATGAGGTGAGATTATTTACTAAGGAGGAGATGTAGAATTTTTTAAATGAAAAAATAATATTTTTATTTCATTGTTAAATAATCACAGTTACTTATTAATGGGCTAGGCATGCCTCTTGTCCACTGTATAACTTCTCAAACCTTGGGGTCAGCTTAGATACCACCACCCTCATTTCCTGTTCTACATTGATTTTAGCATGGTCCCTGCTGATGTAGAATGTCCTCAAGTCAGGGTGTGAAATGGTTCACTCAACTAGTGGGAAACCACATGAACTTGGAAAACGTAGTTGCATTGTTAGGGAATACTGAGTGCCCAAGTAAATTTTTTCAGTCATCAATCTAAAGTGTAACCACGTAAACAATTTTATTTTTCCTAATTGCTTGGGTGCTGTTACCAGAAAAAAGAAAAGAAATAGGTAGGTTGATCCAAGTTTGGGGTTTGGAATGTAAAGCATCCATCCAAACTGCTTTTCATTTCCTCTATAGCAATTTTAAATTTATAAATTACACATTCATTTTTAGAAATCTTTCTTAGTCTCATAGTGCTATTGTTTTGCTTCCTTTCTTCATCCATGAACACAATGTTTTATTGAACCTTGATAAAACATAATGGAGAATATGCTAGACTTTTCTTTCTTGTTAGTAAACTTACTTTATGGGTCAGCTGCTGATTACTCAGGGAAAAAAAAACAAACCATCTCTTTTGAGTGCATATGTTCTTTCATATGTCCAGAGGGTTGCTTTCTTTTTCTTTCTTTTTTTTATTTCTTAACTCTCTTCCCCATCCTTATAAAAGGAGATCTATGATTATCAGAGTTGGGAGTTAAAGTGGGTTCTTCCAGATATCATGTGAATCTCTGTTCACTTTAGGGTCCAGAGAAAGAGAGAACAGAAAAATTGAGATTATTATAGTTAACTCTGCTCATTCAGAAATTTAGAAGTGTGAAGACAAACACAGCTAGACGAAGTAGGGCAGGAACCTTCACTCACATAAGGAGTTATGTTTCTTTCATGACTGTTGTGGTATCCAGTCATGTGCTTTACCAATCTCCATTCTTTGCCTGAAAAGCTTCCTTTATCAGGAGCCCAGTGCAGCAGTGTCCATACTCTCTTCATTAGTCACCATGGCCCACAGAGAGAGGAAATCAGCCATAAGCACTGCACATCTCACTTTGTGATTCTGGAACCCTGAGACTATGAAGCATAGCGAATATTTGTAGTTTTGGGGGTCCTGTATCCAGTCATCTTTTTGTTCTAACTACAAGTATAAACCACCTTCCTCCTGGGCAGTAAATCCTTACAAATCTCAGTCCATGTGTTTCAGGACCAATGAGTGAGACAGAGCAAAACCTTTGCTGCACCCTCTGGAAAGAGGTCCTTCCTCTCTCCCCTGGGATCTGCATGTGAGAAGAAGGATGTGGTGCTAGAGACATGGCATCAATGCTTTTGCAATCATGAGTGAGCCTGGCATAGTCAGTGGCAAAAATCTCAAACTGGAAGCCTGGTACTTTCATCTGAGACCTGAAATCTCAAAGTCTACTCTGTAGACTTTTCAGTATGTGAGCCAATTAAAGTCTCTTTTAACTAAAGACAGTTTGAGTTGTGTTTCCTTTCACCTGCAACTGAATTTGTAATTGATAAACATAGATAGGAAGCCAAGCTCAAAATATCATCTTATGTGGAAATCCTCCCTTTTGTTTTCTTTGTACAAACTTGCTTAATATCTTGAATATATGCAATTTTACATAATTCAGCATTGTGCCATGTAATCAATTCTGCAACAACTGATTTAAAGTCAAATAAATGTAATTTTGTATTTCATATTTATAAACCAAATTGAAAACTATGACAGCTGACTGCTATTAGTTCTTTTAAAGTTTTAGCCAAATATTCTTTAGCAAGTTATTTTTAAAGTTGTTTCACCAATAAATATGTTCTAAAGCCCATTTACCCATTTCTTTGTCTGTAACCCCACAATTTGTCATAATTTGAAGAGTATAAATCCCAAAATGTATAAATGTATAAATCCCAAAATGAGGCAAAATGCATCTGACATATTCCTACTCATTCATTCTGGCAGAGTACCCATATGGTGCTCTTGCTTCAAGGTAATAACTCAGGTAGTAGAAAGAGTATTCATTAAAATATGAAAACTGCCAAGAATTAGAAATGTAACCTTGGTCATATCAAAGAACAAAATTGTATTTCTACTTCCCAACATACATAAAAAATGAGTTTCACGTGGACAGAAAAAACTAAGCATGAAAAAGAAGTTAAAAATCCACCATTAGAAGAGAATATGACTGCAACCCTTTATGCCTTTTGAGTGGAGAAGGTTTCCTTAAACAGTGTCCAAAAAAGCACAAACTTAAAAAAATAAGATTTAACCATATCAAGAATTAATTCTTTTGTATAGTAAATAAGTAGTCCCATAAACAGAATGGAAAGATAATCTGTAGACTTGGAGAAAAAGTATTTTCAATGTGGGCAAGAGATAGAAGGTTAGCATCTAGAGTATATTAATACAAATTCTAAAAATCAAAAAGAGAAAAGAGTGCCAGAGGAAAACTGGGGAAAAAACAAGAATCAGCAATTCACAGAAGAAAAACTCAAAAGAACCAATAAACATATAAAAAGATGTACAACTTCATTAGTAATCACGGAAATACACATTAATAGCAAAAATTAGATTCTACTGTTTACCCATCAATTCAGCTAAATATTTTTAAATGTTGGCAAAGCATGAAGGTTTTTATCAAATGTTACTAGAAGCTTAAGTTGTTACAGCTATTTCAAAGAATGTCATTAGTGGATTTAGTAAAATAGAAAAGGCATATAACTTGTGACCCAGTAATCCTGCAACTAATATAAATCCCAGAGAAATTCTTTTATATATTATATATATATATAAGAAATGTATAAAGATATTAATAGCAGAATTGTTTATAGCAGTAAAAATTAAAAACAATCTGTGGTTGTCATAAAAGGCTCCTGTTGTCCTTTGAATCCACCACCGCCTTCATTCTGAGGTCAGATTTCCCACAGGCTGCTCTCAGCCAATGATTGAGCACAGCAACGATACTAAGTAGGCCCATTTCTGTGAAATGTAGGCCTTTTCTGCAGGTGATTTTGGCTCACGGACTTACTATAAGCCTTGATGAAACTTTCTTAGAACTGCAACATGGTCTGACTTTTTCTTCCTTCCCTCTCTTCTTTAACCTGCATCCTGGTCTGATGGTTCTCCCACCCTCCTAAAGCTTCCTATATATTTTCCCTCAAAAGTAACTTCCTCCAATAAATGTGTTGTATGTTTGATCCCACCTTGGCATCTGCTTCTCGGAAATCCTCAATAACACAAGTAGTGCCAGGAGTGGTCTGACAACACAGGCAGTAAGATGAGAATCTGGGAATGGTTCACTCACTGCCTGGTGAGCAAAGAGAATGATGTCTGAAGTGGAATGTCTGGCATTTGGTAGTGGTCCAATGCTACAAATTTCCCTCGTGGTGACCCAAGAAAACTCCATAGTGCAGGTGCAATGATTCAGACATATAAGAGATATTGGTGGTGATGGGGATGCTTACAAAGACAGAGCTGATGGTGTACTAATTGTACTGATGCTCTGCAGAGAGGGGATGAGATTCATTTACAATAAGTTACAGGTTAATTTTGAGGGCCAGAGGGCCTCATTGGTAACTGACAAAGAGGCCCATATCTTGTGGGATTTCTTGTAAGCAATAAATTCTTTCTTTATAATTACCCAGTGTCAGATATTCTGTTATCAGCAACAGAAACAGACTAATACAGGGACAGTTTCAGAGTTTTCCTCTTGGCGTTCTCCACTATGGTGGCTCTTACTACACAGGCCAAAGGCCAATTTGTGTGTGTTGGTGGGAGGAGGAAGAGTATAACTCTAGTGCCAAGTATAACAATTACAATTATACATTCAGGGACTGGGGAAAAAATCATAGTGGACCCACTGGGAGTTGGACTTTAGCCAGAATTCTTGTTTGTTACTGTTGTTATAAATGGTAAGCAGCACCCTTGCTGGTTGTCCCTCTAGTATGCCTCTGGGGATGACATGCTTTATCTACCATCTCTGCAAAACTCCCTGCCAGTCAAACACTCCTGATTTCCTCAAAGACCTTGCCAGTCATTATAGTAATTCTGTCTACCTGGCTCCTGAAAGTTAAGCAGTGCCAGCTGACTTATTACTTCAGGCCCCACCAT
The DNA here is from genome assembly GCF_027409185.1 of Cynocephalus volans. Lineage (NCBI taxonomy): Eukaryota > Metazoa > Chordata > Mammalia > Dermoptera > Cynocephalidae > Cynocephalus > Cynocephalus volans. Next base: position 38,335,088 of record NC_084461.1, on the reverse strand, counting down.
CCCCCTTATACTAACAGGCCTCTATCTCTGTGACCACCTCCACTGCCATCAACCCTGTCCTGCAAAGGAGAGTTACCACCATTTTGTGTGTGTGTGTGTGTGTGTGTGTGTGTGATGTTGGCTGCTGGCTTCTCACTGGTGAGTTTTTGATGGCATATTCTCCAAACCCTTGTGGAACATAATCTTCTGTTGACTTTTCTGGCCTCATATAATAATCCATTCTGGTATGCACATTTTCTGGAGCATTTCAACTTTCTTCAGCAGTGGCTATTGCTTTTTCCAGACCTCTAAGTGCCACCCTAGCAGTAACTTTGCCCATCCCCAGGATGACAAATCCCATCTCTTGAGAAACTAATCCTAAATCAATCAATTCATGATTATCCAGTCTTCCATTCTGGCCCACTTGATTATGCATTCTCACAATCCCAGTGGTTAACTAATTCTTTTAGCCTCTTCTGCATAGAAAAGGGAGGGGAAAGTCCCTCCCTTTTCAGATACAGGACTTCCCCAGCCATGCCTTGCCATTTATCACCCTAACAGCCAGGAAAAGAGGAGGGGCAACTCCTAGGAGTGGGCCCCTGTTGCCTTGTGGGTGAGGAGCTTCTGCAGTGTCCTTCAGCACAGGACAAGTGCTAGCTCTTGTGACAAAAGTGTGGTCACCTCTGTAAGTTGTGAGGGTTCAGAGGAATCTGCATCCTCAGGGACATTCATCCAAAATACCACTCAATTTTGCATGATGCATGCAATTTATTTCCATAATATGAAGATCAAACCCAGTCAGTTTTAAAGTTGTGAAAGAACCTTTTAAAAACTATAGGAGAAAGGAAACTAGGGGAAGGGATTTGAGGAAGACCTTCAGTGTATACTCTTGCATGCCTTTTGAATTTTGAGCCATGTGTATATATCAACTATTTCAAAATAAATAAGAATTTTAAAAGAAGTCTTATTTACATAAGTCCCTCAAATTATAACATGCATAGAAATAAAATTTAGCAAGAAAGATACAGGACTTCAGTGAAGAAAGTTGTAAAATATACTTTTAAAACATAAAATAAGACATGAATAAAGAAAACAAAACTTGATAAAATATCAATTCTTTCAAAATTAATATTTCCTCACTATTCAAATCAGAATTCCAATGGGTTGGGACAAAAGTATTTTAAACACATATGGAAGCATAATTGCCTAAGAATAACCAAGACAATATAGAATAAAGATTACTGATGACAGGATCTACTATTATCAGGTATTTAAAATTCACTGTAATAAAAGTAAGATGGTAAGCCATTGTAGTTTTTTTTTTTTTGACCAAAACCATATGTAATTCTTATTATATTATAGTCACTGCTGTAAGTGTTTTACAAACATTAACTCATTTAATCCTTAAACAACTCTATGAGAAAGATACTATTATTATTTCCATGTCACAGGTGAAGAGACTGAGGCCAAGGAAGCTTGCCCAAGGTCAGTAGCCAATACCTAGTGGAGCTTGAGTTTAAATATGCCTTTGATCAATATATTATGCAGCCTTTCAAAAGCAAATCAATCACTGGAGCAGAATGAAAAGTCTAGAAATGGATCCACCAGGAAACAGTATCTTATAAGATGAAAAGAGCGGTGTTTCTATTGAGTAGAACACTGTTCTCTGGTATTGATACAACTGGTTCTTCAACAAAACTCAACCTTGATTGGAATTCTGTATACATGGCCAGAATTAATAGAATTGTGGAGTAAATAATGATACATTAAAACTATGGAACATAATGCAACTATTAAAAAAATTCATATTTATATCTATTGACCTGGCAGGATAGCTACATTTTAATTTTATTATTTTTTATTTATACATATTTATGGGGTACGGAGTTGACTATCGGTATTTGTGTATAATATGTGATGATCAAATCAATATTATTAGCATGTTCACCATTACAAATCAAAATTATTTTTTGTGTCCCTTACCCAATTATTTTCTATACCCCCTCCCCCTCTCACTTTCCCACCTCTAGTAACTATAGGTCTTTCTCTCCTTCTGAAAGTTCAATGTTTTATTATGGTCTTTCCTTCTTTGTTTCTTAGCTCCCACTTATGAGTGAGGACATGCAGTATTTCTGTTTCTGTGCCTGGCTTATTTCACTTAACATAATTTCTCCAAGCTCATCCCTGTTGCTGCAAATGGCAGAATTACATTCTTTTTTATGGCTGAGTAGTATTCCATTGTGTATATATACACCACATTTTCTTTAGTCATCTGTCAATGGATATTTAGGTTGGCTCCATGTCTTAGCTATTGTGAATAGAGCTGTGGTGAACATGGGAGTGCAGGTATTCCTTCTACATGATGATTTCCTTTCTTTGGGTATATACCCAGAAGAGAGATTACTGGATCAGATGGCAGTTCTATCTGTAGTTGTTTAAGAAATCTCCATACTGTTTTCCATAATGGCTGTATTAATTTACAGTCCCACCAACAGTATAGAAGAGTTCCCTTTCTCCACATCCTTACCAGCATTTGTTATTCTCAGTCTTTTTGATAATAACCAGTCTATCTGAGGGTGGAATGATATCTCAATAGGTTTTTGATTTGCATTGCCCAATGATAACAACAAACAAAACTTTGGAAACACTAGAAATTCATGGAAATTAAACAACATGCTCCTGAATGATGAGTGGGTCAAAGAAGAAATAAATCAGAAAACCAAAAAATTCCTTGAAGCTAATGAAAATACAAGTACAACTTACCAAAACCTATGGGATACTGCAAAAGCAGTACTAAGGTGGAAGTTTATTGCAATAAGTGCTTACATCAAAAGAATAAAAAGACTTCAAATAAACAACTTAACATTAAGAACTAGAAAAACAAGAACAGTCTAAGCCCAAAACTAGTAGGTGGAAAGAAGTAATTAAGATCAGAGCAGAACTAAATGAAATGGAGACCAAAGGAATGATATGAAAAATCAGTGAAACAAAAAGTTGTTTTTTTGAGAGGATAAACAAAATAGACAAGATATTGACCAGACTAACTAAAAAGAGAAAAGACCCAAATAACAAAAATCATAAATGAAAAAGGAGACATTACAACTGATACCACAAAAATACAAAGAATCATTAGACTATTATGAACAACTATATGCCAACAAATTAGAAAGCCTGGAGGAAATGTATACATTTCTGGGCACATAAAAATTACTAAGACTGAACCAAGAAGAAACAGAAAACCTGAACAGACCTATAACAAGCAACATGATTGAAACAGTAATCAGCAGTTTCCCAACAAAGAAAAGGCCCAGGACCAGAAGGCTTCACTGCTCAATTATACAAAACCTTTAAAGACCATTTAACAACAGTCCTTCTCAAATTATTCCAAAAAAATGGAAACAGAGGCCATTCTCCTAAATTCATTCTATGAAGCCAGCATCACCCTGATACTAAAACCACAAAAAAAAAAAAGAAAGAAAAGAAAAGAAAAATGAAAGCTATGGGCCAATATCCTTGATGAACATAGATGCAGAAATCCTCAACAAGATATTAGCAAACAGAAAACAACAGCACTTCGAAAAGATTATACATCATGATCAAGTGGGATTCATCTCAGGGATGTAAGGATGGTTCAATATATGCAAATCAATTAATGTGATACACCACATCAACAAAAGCAAGGACAGAAACCATATGGTTACCTCAATAGATAAAGAAAAAGCATTTGAAAAAATTCAGCATCCTATCATGATAAAGACTCTCAGCAAATTAGGTATTGAAGGAAAATATCTCACCACAATAAAAGCCATACATAACAAACCCATTCTCAACATCATCCTGAATGGGGAAAAACTTTTCCTTTAAGAACAGGAACAGGACAAGGATGCTCACACTCACCACTCCTATTCAACATAGTATTGGAAGTATTAGCCAGAGCAATCAGGCAAGAGAAAGAAATAAAGGTCATCCAAATTGGAAAAGATGAAGTCAAATTGTTACTGTTCGCAGGTGACATGATCCTTTGTATACAATACCCATAACCTCTATTATCATTGTTTACTTTGGGAAATAGTGAGTGAGAATGCTGATGACAGAAGGACTTAATGATTTCTGTTTTTTGTTCTTCTTACAATTTTCACTTTTGAAAAGAATCTAAGACAAAGTTCAGACTTTATAAAAACTGAATATATTATGTACTTCATTACATAAAAATGTTTGAAGTTGTCAAACTTGTAATATCTGCTTCCAGTAGCATTCAAATGTTATCTTCCACTGATTTGTTAACTTTAAGCAAAATATTAAACTATCTTTTATTTCTTTGAGAAAGCTTTCTTGTAAAATTAAATTTTTTAGGTATGAAGTTGAATATAAAATACTCTTTCTTTAAAAATAAACTTACTTCTGATTTTAAAAAAGTGCCGATATCATCCTTCCTGAAGTTGCCAGTAATATCTAAGTTTGTGTGTGTGTGCAGTAAGAAGTTTCAATTATAACACTGGGTAGATTGTAAAGTAAGGAATTTATCAAGAGGGACACTAGATACAGATTGAGTGGGATTGTTTTTTTTCTCATGAATAATTTTTGTTTCCACCTCCCGAACCAATATCTGCTCTACACTATTCCCTAAGCCTAGGAAGCTGAACTGTATGGATTGCATCAACCAAGTTCTCTTGCCCTCTGGCTTCCTGTTGGATTCGCCCAATGAGATATGCTGGTGAGAAACTGGAGGCCGAGAAGGGAGAATGGTCTGAGTACTTGGACATTTTCATCCTGGCTTTCTTTGTTGGATAGACACTGGCTATGTCTCTCCATGCCTCCTGGAGGGTGACCCATCTCCCATGTTTTCAGCTCTTTTTGTATTTTGGTCACTGCAGCCCTCCCCTACCCTCTTGCCTCCTCCTACAGACCCTACAGGAAAACCATCTCCTGATTTTTTCTAACCTTTCCTACATCTTTGTAAACAGTCTCCTTCTTTAAATATGCTGCTTCCTATTGAGATCTTTGCTGATATTTCATCCCTACATTTGAGAGTAATCTACAGTTTAGTCATTGACTCACTATTTTTTCTATACTTTTTTCCTCTGGAAAGACAATCCCTTCTTGAATCTCCAACAACTAATTTCTTAGCTAAATTATGTTTTATCTATTCCAGCTAACGTAACACCAAAACTCTGTGAAAATACATTTAGATATCTACAGAGAAAAAGAGGAAGAAGACCCAGTGATGTGATCAATACCAACATACTTGATGGTGTCCAACAACTGGAATTCCAGAGGTGGTTGAATGCTGGAACTTTGCATGCCATCTATGGAGAGGAAGGTATCTGTCCTAACTAGTTCTATTTATCAAATCCCCTAACTGAGGGTTGCTGAGGGATATATTTGCTCAGCAGCTTCCACTTTCTAAAAGTTGTAACTGCAGCAGTGGAACTTATTCCATTGCCGTTAATCATGGGAAGGAGACAGAGATATCATAATGGGACTGACAGATAACAGCGATTGGGAAATCAGCTCAAATCGGTTTCAGAAACAAATCTAGGATATAGCTATTTGTATGGAGTATTCATACCAACTCCATCAAGTATGAATCTTTTCACTTTGAGACATTTTGTGCCTCACTAGTGTTCACAGTCTGTAATAGTGGGACATCTTTCATAAACTCTTTCTAGGGGAAGATGCCTTGCTCAAAATATCATTTAAGATAACTTTGCTCAAAAATTTGGTGGTAGTGAAGAACCACCTCTTGGAAATAGAGATCCTATGGGTTTCTACTAGATGAATCCAAGCAGATATTTTGTCAGACTTAGGAAATGCATGAGAAAGCTTAATTAATTTAATTTGTTAGTAAAATCTCTTTAGTCTTTTTTGTGTGACCTTAGGGTAACTAAAAGCAGTTGAAAAATTAGTTGCATACAAAAAGTTTCTTGGAGGTGGGGAGAAAGTGAGGGATGACTGTGTTATAGGATTCAAATCATCTCTTTGTCATTAGCATCCACAAATGAAAGAGTATTCACACTGACACTAAGTCAAAAAGCCCGTGGGAAGAAATAGGACTCTGGGTCTTGACCAGCTGGACAGGGTATAAAGGTTGGAGAACTACTGGTGGCCGGAATAATGCATCAACCTGCACAAGAACATCCAAGAGCTAATGAAATTTGAATGCTGCACCCACTTTTTGCTACAGGCAATTGTTCAGTTTCTTCTGTTATTTCAGCTACAAAAATAAATTTTATTGATGTAGTTGTTGTTTTTAAGATCATTTGGCCCGTGAAGACACTACATAGCCCTTCAAATTGGAACTGCTCCCAGAAAAACTCACCTTTTGCCAATTTCCACCACATTTCCCTTGTTTCTTGTATTTCACTAAGAGAAAGAAGATACGTTCAAAATATATGTAAGCAGATATACACATGGATTCCCATGAAAAACAAAATAAACTGAGAAGACAATGAATACACACTTTTATAAATCATGCCGTGTACTTCCTGCTTTTTTAGCATTGTCCTAAATTCTTTTAGATTTTCACCACTTATCTTTAAAGATATCTCTCTCTCTATCTCTGTCTCTGTCTCTGTCTACCTATGCTTTATCCCTCCTATCAATTGTTTTTAATTTGGATATAGCCTAAGGACAAACAGCTTTATACTTATTTTCTTCGGAAACATTTTTATCTTGGCAGTGTTTCTCAAAATATGGTTCATGGACTAGGACTACCTGCAGCAGAAACAACTAACAGATTTAATGTAAAAATGAAGATTGCTAAGCCCTACTTGATACAAACCCAATCCAAAACTCCGGAAATGGGGATCCAGATTTACAAGCATACCAGGTGATTCCCATTTTCAGAGACATAATCTAGACATAATACTCAACATTATGATAAATTATTTCAAAAAGTTTGTGATCTCCACATGGAAAACAATCCTAGCGGTTAATCAATGACTTAATAAATGACTGTTTAATGAATAGTTACTACAGGCCAGGCATTGGACTAGGCACAGAGATATGATAGTGAGCAAAGCAGACACTGGCTTGCCTTCACGGAGCTTCCAGACTAATGGGAGAGAAAGACATTCGTCAATTAATGATCTAAATGAATGTAAAATAAAACTATGTTAATCTATGAAATATTATAAATAAATCAATATAACATTATAGAGGAAATTAAGGCAACTTGGAGTTCAGGGAGTCTTCCTTGAGGGAAGACACATTTAAGTTGAAGGAGGAGACAACATTAACTAAGAGAAAATGAGAGGGATTCCCTTCCTAGGCAGAGGAATGTCATGTGCTGTAGCAAGCCCTGTGGCAAATCCAGCGCATGGGACTGAAAGGAGGTAGTGTGAGTGAAGGGAAGACAGTGGTGTGGGGGATTTGTACAGAGTGAGAAAGAGCCCACCCATGCAGGGCTTGCAGGACATATTTAGACATTTTCTCAAAGTGCAAAGATGGGCTTGTAGAAGATGACCTAGTTTTCTATGAAGATGCAGCATAATATATTGGAAAGAGTATCAGAGAGACATTAAGGGGTTTGTTACCCTGTTCTGCCACTAACTAGCTGTGTGATGCAGTGTAAGCTACTCAGCTTCCAAAGCTTCAACTTCCTTCCCTATAAAGCATGGATAATGCACTTCACTGCAGCTGGGAGAACAAAAATGAGGGTGAGGACCGTGAATGTACTTTGGAAAGCATAGCTCACTATAGGCATAGAAGAGATTACTGAAATTTTACTGTATGCTTTTAGCTTCTCTGCTTTAACCTTTATTGTTGCCCAGAACAGGGAACTTACCCATTTAAGAAGCTCTGACATAAACTCAGTTCTTCACAAAATTACAGCTAAATAGAAAAAATAAGTTCTAGTGGCCTACAGTAATGCTAGGCAACTACAATTAATGATAATTTATTCTGTTTTCAAATGGCTAGAAGAGAGGAGGTCAACCTTCTCATCACAAAGAAATGATAAGTTTTGTGATGATGAATACACTAATAACCCTGTTTTGATCATCACACATTGTATGCATGTATAAGTGTACCCCATAAACATGTATAATCAATATGTTCCAATTAAAAACTAAATTCCTTAAGAAAAACAAAAAACAAACAAACAAACAAAAACTCAGTTCTTGATCCTAGCTTTCATCCACTATTTTTCACTACTGCTTTAAAGCTCTGCCCATTATGGTTACTCTAGTTTCATCAGGTTTGGATAACCCCTGTCCCAGTCTTCAGTTCTTAAAAAACAATCTGGGGATGCATTTCCTGCTGAATTTCCGACACATTTTCCTTTTTTTCCTCTTAGCCTTTCTGCAGCTGTAAGCTTCTTCACCCTGATACCTTTTGTTCCAATCTATAACTCAAACAACTGAAAATACATTTGAAACATTCAGAGACTGTCTATTGTGTTAGTGCCTTTTTCTCAGCCATTTAGTCTTAGAAAGTTCTTACTTGCCTCAATTTCAATTCCAGATTTGGTTCCACTTTTAAGTAAAGCATTAGGGCCCTTTTAGTTCATATGCCATTTGGTTCATATACCTTCAGAAACACTTTCAGCAATTGAATGTCTGTATTTCTTTTCTTCCTTTATCCCAGCCATCTCTACCATCCCAACTAACACGGACTTACCTTACTTAACACACACATTCCATTTTAATAATATGCAGTAATTCAGCCTCTACTTACTGTTGACTCTGCTGGCATTTCAGAGAGGTTGAGGCTTCTTAAGGCTATTTCTTACCACTGTCTGGTATCAGACCATGAAGAACATAGATGGTGAGACTCCAGGGTCCTTGGAAAGAAAGGCCTTCTCTTGTATTTCTTTCATACCCTTCAAAGGGTAGAGTAGAGCCCAGATCGTTCATTGGTCTGGTGCCAGATCAGTGAGTGAGTAAGTGGACAGCTCAGAGTTATGCCTTCAAAGCCCCTAGCAACAGATTGTGGCAGTGACTCTCATGATCTGATGGCAGCCTTGATGTTCAACAGCTTCTTCTAACTCATTTAAACCTACTTCAGGTTTAATGGGGAATTAAACCTCCTGCCTTTTTTGCTCTGCCCCGAGTCAAGGCACCATTCCTTGACTCTCTTGGATCATGGTAAGCCAGCAGCCTTCTCAAAGGGAATTTGCTCTTTATTTCATTCTGGAAGAAACCCAATTCTAGGAGGCTTGACAATAATCCTCAAATGCTTTTGATATGTTTTCCCTGAAGGACTGGGAGAGATTTTAACTAATTTAGGGACAGCCCCATTTATCCAAGAGTATAATTGTAGAAGGTATGTGTATTAGTCCATTTTCTATTGCTTATAACAGAACACCTGAAACTGGGTAATCATAAAGAAAGGAAATTTATTTCTTACAGTTTTCATGCTTACAGTCCATAGCCCAGTGGGCGTATCTGACGAGGGCCTCCTTCTTGGTCAGAACTCCCTACACAGTCCCGTGGCAATGCAGGATATCACATAGCAAAAATGGCAAGAATTAGAGAAGTAAAATCCTCACTTTCTCTCCTTATAAAGCCATCAGAACCACATCTATGACAACCTGCTAAACTGTCAACCCATTACTCCATGAATGGATTAATCCATTCACAAGGGCACAGTCCTAACGATCCAATCACCTCTCAAAGGCCCGACCTTTCAAATATCATAATTGGAGTTCATACTGTTACAGTAGGGATCAAGTTTCTAACACACAAACTTTTGGGGGACACATTTGACACATAGAAGTATGCATATCACCTCTATTTTTTTAGCGGCTGGCTGGTAGCGGATCTGAACCTGTGACCTTGGTGTTATAAGGCTGCATTCTAACCAGCCCTAGAAGTATGTATATTAAAATTCATCATGGTTCCAGCTTATGGTTATGACAATTGGTTTTAGTGCACATTTCAATGTCTAAATGAAGTAAATGTGGGCCAGGAAAAAAATGTAAGCCATGTAAAAATCAGGCAATAATGCTTAGAAATCTTGTTTTCTATTCTCTCTCAGCTTTACCTGAAAAGGAATTGAAGTAAAAGGATAGACCCAGCAGGGTTTATCTGCTATAGGAGGTCAGTGATGGCCTCCTGAACTTTGTTTGCATGGAAGTGTCTGAGTTAGTTCTAGAAGAATGAAAAAGTTGATTAGGGAATCATCTCAGTAGTTGAAATAATTGAAATGACTGGATATCTGTACTACAGTATGTCCTGTTTATTTTCTATCATCAGACTGAATAAATTAAAAAATGTAAGATTGACCAACGAAACACAAACATGACCTAATGAATGAGTTTGTGGCGTTATTAGTCCTAAGTATTTAAATGGGAACTACAGGATGTATGAGAACTCTGCCCTTGTAGTCCTTATGTCCTAGAACTTGGGAACTGAGGCTTACTTCTAACCAATAGAATACAGCAAATAAATCACAAAACCAAACCAAAGGGGATGAAAAAAATGAGCTGATCTAAGTAACTTTGGGAAACAGTGTTTTGACTGGATGCTGAAAGTGAACAATAATAGGACCGTACACAAACACTGCTCTGTAGTTGGCAATTATGATAACAGATGGGCTGGGGGTGATTAGGAGATTTTTGAGATAACTGACATAAAAATTATTCATTTATAGAGAAATTTTTTTTTCTCACAATTTTAAAGAATGACTAAAAAGTGCATTTATGAGCTGGCCAAAGCAGAGTTTCTTCTAATCATGTCTGAATAAATCTTTGATTGATTTCAAGCTCAATTGTTAACTTATTTTAAAAGCTTGAAGTCTTTTGTGTTGTTAGGAACATAAAAAGACTGCCCGCCAAAAAAAAAGACAAAGGCAGAGACTTCTATGTATACATATACATGGATTTCATTCTATATTCTCTTTAAATCCACTTAAAATGCACATTTTTTTCCCTGAGATATATAGAAATATGAGAGCTGTGTATACAGGGATGAGGCAGGAAGTGAGTGTGGTTTGTAGGAAGGACTGGTGAATTCTTTTTTTTTTTTTTTATAAGATGACCTGTAAGGGGATCTTCACCCTTGGCTTGGTGTTGTCAGCACCATGCTCAGTCAATGAGCTACCCGGCCATCCTTACATAGGATCTGAACCCATGGCCTTGGTGTTTTCAGCACCGCACTCTCCCAAGTGAGCCATGGGCCAGCCCAGGACTGGTGAATTCTAACTGAGGAAATCAAGGGCCTACAGTATAATCCAAATTATGCATTAAAGAGGAAGTAAACTTTTAAAATGCAAAAAGCTATGGCTGTAAATGGGGTGAGTAGACTTCCCTTTCCATTTACTCCTCCAGGCCAAGACAGTGGTGGGAATAAAGCCCATCGGTCAACGTTGAGGTGGACAGCAGACAATGGGGGAACGGGAGCCAAGAACGCAGGGTCTGTGAATCAGTTAAGAAGTCTTCTGCTCAGTAACTGATAAGTGGTGGTGTGAAAGTGGAGGTAATTTGGTGGGAGAAAAGGGAAAGTGAGTACAAATGAGGGTAAAGTAAATAGCTACATAAGAGATAGGTAAACATGAAGTTGCTACCAGAGAGAGAGAGAGAGAGAGATGGTCACAGAGGTAGGAGAGGGGCGTGTGGTAGAAACTCCTATTGTTTACCAGCCCCTTCAAGTCAAATACAAACATTTTCTGGTAGCAGTTTAACTTGAAGGATTACAAAAACTGAGGGAAGAGAGGTTCAAGAATGAGGAATTGGTCAATGAGGTCAAAGAACAAGTTCAGGAGATCTGGGAATTGGATTTGGCAATCAGGAGACTGTTGCTGATCCTACTGGGAACAGTGTTAGGGGAGTGCCGAAGGCACATGCTAAAATGTAGTGGGATAAGGAGTGAGTGGCAGGTGATCAAGTGGAGGGAAGGCAGTGAGTCTAGCCTTGTCTTTCAGAAACTTTGGTGGTGAATAGAGTTACAGAAAGTTTTTTTGTCTCTTTTGTTTTTGTTTTTGCTCTGTAGTCCCTGCAAATCATCTTATGGGGATGGGAGGAGGCAGGTAGCTGAGCTGGCTGCACCACTGAGTGACCCCTAGTCCTGGCAGTCGCTTTTGATGCCAAATGTGCTGAGTGTGGGAAGGGTTCCTTCATCATGAATGAAGTAAGTGGTTCCAGCCAACCTAACCTGTGAAATTTGGTAAATTTGGCTCAAAAACGTGCTCTGCGAAGCTCATCTGTTTCTACACTTTTTGTTTTATGTCTCTTAATTTCTTTCCTTCCCTTAAACTTTTCTTTTTAAAATTTTCACCTTACCTTGGCTGAATTAAGAAGAAAATATTTTTTTCACACTTTAGTCAAGAAAGAATAGTAGATAATCAGAGAAAGAATTGTGTGTGTGTGTGTGTGTGTGTGTGTGCGTGTGTGTTTTGAGGGGAAGCATAAATGATAGAAACAATTAGGGTGCATGGGTGGGATAGAGACTGGGAACCTAAGAGGGGAAGAGGTAGGGACAACCATAGACATTGGCCCATTCTTACTTGCTTAATTGTCCCTATTATATTATAGAACATAGATCAGTCAACTGTCAAGTTTGGGGGAGCTCAAAACCTTATTTAAATTTCAGTTATGTTCAAATATCTGGCTTATCTCTTTGAGTGTAAGTGTCTCGAGGGCTTCTGTCTACTCTGTTCACCCTCACAGTGTGCAGCATGAGAGCATATGCTTTATACACTCTCTTCTGCTGACGGCCATCAACAAGGTTCACAAAAGCTATGGAATTCCTCCTGTGCTTTGGAGTATCCAGATGTGGCCTTAGGTATTTTTAAGATGTGAAAGGCTGAATCAAGCATGACACTAATTCTGCATCTAATATGAACCCTCTTAAATTAATAGTCAGGGTCTGGAAGTTATGTTGCTCCCACCCAACACCCAAGGCAATAGCTAACTATTTCAGTATGAAGGCTGTCCATGGAGCTGGTTGGAGAGGAAAGCCACTGAAAACTGATTTCTAAAAAGCTAAAGCAACTGAAGGAAATGTCATTCAATCCATTAAGAAATGTGTATTTGGTACCTAGTACTTATTATGTCCTGGACAGTTGGGTGTTTGTCAGCAAAAGATAAATAAAAAAATAGTCCCTGTTGTCAATGAGCTCTACCCTAGTGAAATATGAGAGATAGTGGCCATCAGACAGAAAAAGCTTGTTTTTCAAAGATATAAGGAAGACTCATACAATTCAAGGGAACAGATGCAATAACCTAGAGGAAGATCTGTAGGAGACACAGCCATGTGTGTCCTGTACAAGCCACACAACAGGTGTTGACAGCTGTTCAGACATTGCTGTAAAAGTTAATAGGATAGTAAAGGAGACTTGAATATAGCAGGGTTCTTATGCCAGGCACTCTGGCCACCAAGAAGCTAACAAGCCCTTAATGTGATCATTCTGTTGCAGGGACAATTGTGCAAGAGGAACAGATAAGATGGCATTGTAAGCTTTGAACAGTGGCCAGAATGGAAGCAGAAGAATTTATGAAAATTATATCTTGAAGGTGTAGTGATGAAAGCAACTGAAAAGTTGTGAAGTGTTCTAGCAGAGAGAGTATTAGGGTCTGAGGGTCAGCCTGCTATTTCCACTCCTTCACTTCTCTATAATGTCAAGTACCTGTTGTCACCTCACCCATGGAGTCAAGAGCAGCCAGCCTATTTGATTCCTTTTTACTGCACTGATGGCCTACTCAATTGTAGGTTCTTTCTGGATTCCTAACATTTGACTATGCTCGAAATCTGGTAACTAGGATATCCTTCTTTTTTTACTGCTTGAGGTTGTTTTCATTGAATTATGCCTAATAGTAATTTGCTACTGACCACAGTCTACCAGACTGAGGAACCAAGGTAAGGTAATAGCATGGGATAAGAAGCAAGTAGAAAAGGGCAGCTGGCTTTTGTCCCAAAGTAGTTTTGGTCAGAAGGCCTCATTATACATCACCTCATCAAATGGGCTTATCCATAAGGGTATGTTTAACAACATGCTACCTATCTACGCAAAGTTCAGAATCAAATTATGTGACATAGCTTGCTAGTATTCAATGACAGATGCTACTCTCATTGGTCTGAACTGAGATCAAATTCTAACCATGAGTTTCCCAAACCTTTCAGCAAGTGGTTTGTGTGTGTGTGTGTGTGTGTGTGTCTGTGTAATTTTTCTTTTTTCAACAGCCAAGCTACTTGAGTCTTTACTCTTTCATCAAAACAGTCAGGCAGGCTATTTCTAGCACCCATCTATGTGTCCTATGGGACCTCAACTTTTATTCTGCTACCCTTAAACCACTTTTCTTATTTCAACTTTAGGCTTTCATCCAGCACTTGAGTATCAAGCATGGCTATCCCTCTCTAAATATAAGTCCACTTGTTCAGTTTCCATAAAACAACCATCTTTATATCACAGTATTCATTTGTAGATTTATTTGAGTATTTTTTTTTACATTTTCCTTCATCATTTAAAATAAATGGGAGATGAAAAAATTAATATGCTAATATTAGCAATAATGCAGTAAGACTTCAGTCTGGTTTGGATGCATATTGTAAGCAAACTGGTTGATTATATATTTAATTCTGAAGGAAAAGAAAAGAATTTTTAAAAAAATCTATAAATATTGGTAAGATATTGTTGAAGATTTTTGATACATTTCTATTTCTTTTTTCTCTAATAATATTTTTCTTTTTACTACATTTAACCAAGCTTATAAAGTAAAATTTAATAAGGTTTAAATAAGCAGCTGGGGATCTTTACTGGGAATAATAATTATGAATTTGGTCATATGGTTTTAAAGTTTGGTTTGGCAACTTAGATGCGTCTTGGTCTCAGTTGTCTTCTGTGAGACCAAAACTGCGTAATGACTGATGGCTGGAGAGGTGGAATATTATGATAATGTGCTTTGGTTTATTAATGACTTTATAAGTTCCTACACAATTGCTAAGTTTTTCCTCTTCCCTTAGCATGAGATCTTTCAGGAATGCCAAAATTACCCACCAAAAGATTATTTTTTATATGTGCATATATCTCAAGCAGATTACATAAAATGTTGACATTTTCCCATATTTACTTAAGGATTATTATTAAAGAAATAAAGTGTTATGGAAACGATTAAAGTTTTTAAATATTCTATATATTTTCACTTCTCCTTCTTTCCCAGGTATAGCCACTTGCTTGAAGTTGGTGGGTATTCATAACTCACATGTATAATACAGCTTTTTGATTTGAAGTTTTATTTGAAAAATGTCTTACTGTACGTAGCATTTTGCAATTTGTTTTATTGTTCAAAATTAATTTTTAAAGGTTGATCTACATGATACATGCTATGGTCTGAATGTTAGTGTCCCCCCAGATTCATACATTGGAACCTGATCCCTTATATGGTAGTATTTAAAAATGGGACCATTAGGAGGTAATTAGATCGTGAGGGCTTTGCCTTCATAGATGAGATTAATGCCCTTACAAAATAGACTTGAGGAAGCCTGACTTTTCCTTCTACCATGTAAGGATGCAGAGAGAAGGAGCCATCTTTGAAGCAGAGAGCAAGCTTCACCAGACACTGAATCTGCAGGCAACTTAATCGTGGACTTCCCAGCCTCCAGAACCCTGAGCAATACATTTCTATTTTTTGTAAATTACCTAGGTTAAGTCATTTCATTATAGCAGCCTGAACTGACTAATTCAATACAACTAGTTCTAGTTCTTAATTATAAATACTGTGCAACATTCCATTCTGTTACTCTAGCACAATTTGTATAATTTTTTCAACATTATAAGCAGTGCTTCTATAAATATTTCTGTACTTATCTTATTAGGCACATTACGTCTTATACATATGTGATATTTTCTCTAGAGTATATAGCAGGCATTGGCTAGGTTATAGAATATGTACACTGTCACATTTACTAATATGACAAATCACTTTCAAGGTGGTACCAATTTTTATTCCCTCCAGTAATGCCTGGGCAGTCCCATCTTCTCAATTCCTTGACAACTGTTGATTTTTCCAGACTTATGCATTTTTTGCCAACCTAATGGATGTGTTCTGGATTGTCATTGTTGTTTTAATCTGTACCAGGGCAGCAGAGCACATTTTATGGATTTTCAGTGGTCATTCATGTTTCGGTTTCTGTAAATTGCATATTCACACCCTTGTGCATTTTCCTATTAGGTTGACTATTTCTTATTCATTTGTAGGTTTATTTTTATATATTTGAATACTAATCATCAGATAATTACTTGTGTTGCAATGATCTTTTCTCTGCCAATGATTTTTTAAAAAAATTTATTTATAGCACCTTTTGTTTCACACAAAATGTTCTTGTTAGTCCTTGAATTTAAATGAATTGAATATATTAGCCTTTTTCCTTCCTGGTCTGTACTTGTTGTTTCTTAATCAAATAGTTTTCTACCCCAATGTCATAGACAGATTTTTTCCATCTGACATTCATTTGTGTGCATCATGTAATATAGATACCTAATTTTACTTTCCTGAACAAATAATCAATTTTAGATTTCTTTGGGAATCATCAACATCTTTTGGATGTTGACTTTTACCCATCATCAGTTTTCACTTGTATTAAATATCCACTTTTTAGATAATGGTACAGTTATGTTTCATCTTCCTCTTTAGAACATAAATTCCTTGAATAAAGTGACTTTTATTCTCATATTCAATCACTATTATTGATATTATTAATATTACTATTATTAGGGAAAGTACCAAACTCTATGCTCAACTGGAATGCAATAAAATGATCACTTATCCAGAGTAAGCATCAGGGAGCTGATTTTCTGTAAAAGCAATGACTAATCCATGAAGCAGATTAATAGAGCTACCACTAACAGTGATGATTAGTTACTATGTGCCAGGTAATATACTTGGTATTTTACTTGAATTAGGTAATTTAACACTCATGAACATCCTTTGGGATAAGTTCTATGATACTGATTGAATTGTGTCCCCCAAGTTTTATGTATTAGGGGCTTGATTATCTTTGTGACTGTTGAGGGTGGGAAATCCTATCATGGTAATTGAAAGATGAATCCGTGAAGAGATGATTATATTCTGAGGATCATGCCTTCAAGAATGGATTAATAGTGGTGGTCATGGGCATGGTTTGGAGGGCTTTAAAAGGAGAGAGTATGTGAGTATCTCTTTCTCTCTTTGCTCCACCATTCTGCCATATGAGACTGCTGTGTTACTGTCACCACCAAGGGCTTCACCTGATGTGTTCCCTGGACTTTGGATTTCCCAGCCTCTGAAACTATAAGCAGTAAATTTTATTTTCTTACAAACTACCTAAGTTCTAAGTATTTTGTTATAAGCAAAAGAAACAGACTAATCCATTCTATTATTACCTTTATGTCCCAGAGGATATAGAAGAGGTTTAGTAATAGTCTCAGCAGTTAGCATTCTTGACCAAAAACCACAGTGATGAGAAGTATATGGTCAAATGTTTTAACATTCTATTCCAATGTCTTCATTGTTACTTAGAGCAATTCTTTTTGTGAAACCAATGCAATATGAAAGTATCTGCCCAAATTATGTGGGTTTTTTTTGTAGTGATCTTGTCTATAACCACCCAAGAATTAAGTTGTTTAAGATAGCTGAATATTTTGCCCTCCCTTGAGAATAATTCCTGGAACATTTAAGACAAGACACATTGTTAGTTGTTTTGTTTTGTTTTGTTTTGTTTTTAAAATCAAAATTGCAAGCCCTAATTAATCCAGTCATTGGCAATAAGAGCTTATTGGTGGATGAGATTTTAAAGATGGCTCTATCATAAGTGGAGAGCAGATGCATGTCAAGGGAGCCACAACAGATATTTCATAACTGTGTGAAATACTCTAAAAACATTCAGGGCAAGGAGGAAGGATAAACCAGTGTTTGGCTCAAACCATGTAGAAAATAAAGAAATCTAAAATCACATGATATGTTTATTAAAAGTGGTTCCACCTCTCCACTTTAAGAATTCCCTAGTCATGTTAGTTTAGCTGTTTTTGTTCAGCTATTAATTGGCAGCACTCTTTTGCTCATTAGTGAAGAAACATATTGAGTCCCCTGCATAGTACAAAAGAGTTACAAGCAAAATAATATTTTTAAAAATATGCTAGTAGTACAATAGCAGCTTCAGATTTTTCCAGTGATGTGTGGCGATCTAGATCAACACAACAGCATTCTATAAAACACATCCTTAGATTGCCTACTTAACTCTTAAAGAAGAAAGTGTAGGAAAGAAATTTTCTGTGGTAAACAATAAAAAGCCTTTGCAAATTAGTTTCATGTCATTTCAACAAGTATTTGTTGAGGGCTTGCCTTAATTCTCATAGTGTACTAACCAAAGATGCCAAGATTAAAGACTCAGTTGTTCTTATCCTTGAAGAATTTATGGTCTTGATTAGTGACATGCTTCTAGCTGTCACTTAGCTATATCTTGAGAGAGTAGAATAGAGAAAAGATTATTTGGTGATAGAGTGATTGGAAAAATGACCCAAATTTTCTACTCTTCTCTGTAATCATGTCTTCTGCTGTGACTTTGTAGCTCCTCCCATTAACTGATGGAGCCTGGCCTTTTTCTTGCTAATAAAATGTGACAGAAATGACAATGTGCCAGTTCCAAGTATAGTCCTTAAGAACTTTGTGTGCTTCTGCTCTCTTGTGAAATCCTGCCACCCCATGAAAACAAATGTGGGTTAGTCCAGACCAGCCAGCCTAACTGACTGGCTAGTTGACTACAGAATTATGAGTGAGCCTTGCTGAGATCAGCTTATGTCGTTCCAGATCAACAATTCTGCCTAGCTCACCTATAGCTTATGAGAAATAATAACTAATTATTGTTTTAAGGCTTAAAATTTAAGCCATTAAGTTTTGGGGTGGCCTGTTATGTAGCAGTAGCTAATTATTTCTACCAACTAATAGAAATATGGAAGATATTTATGGACATGGGTATAGGTCTGGAAAGGTAAGTCCTTTCAGAGTACCTCAAAAAGTTTAGGCAGGCAGGAACCCATGAGAATATTCATGGGAAGATATTTGGTGGGAAAGTATTGAAATGAGGATAAGTGAGATATTATTAAGTCAAACTTGACCAACTTCACAAGCTCTTCAATGAGCAGGCCTTTTACTAGGGGTTGCCAAGCACCTAAATGTCTTCATCTCTGTGTGTGACAGTCATTTTTTTAGGCTCAAAACTTAGTACCAAAAGACCATACAATGCGAGGCTATGAAACTTCAGAAAATTCATATCTTCATTTTGTAAACAGATAAGAAGAACCAGAGGCCCAGAAATAATAAATAACCTGTTTTACATCACACAGATAATGCCTACCTCTGACTCTTGTTTGCCTCTCACATGCAGTTAGCTACAATGTTATCTTGAGTCTTGTCAAAGTGTCCTTCTACTTATCCATTTCTCTTTTTTATTGTCTCTTCCATAGCTCAGGGTTTCATCCCCTGGGACCTGATTTATTGTTATCGCCTACTTATTCATATTTCTTTTTCTTGTAGTTCTTCCTAATAGGGCCACCACTAACATTTTAGGTAGTAATATTATCCTCTGTGGGAGACTGTCTTCTGCGTTACTGGACTTTTTTCCTCCTTGACCCCAAGGTCATAAATGGTTTTCTTCCTGCTCCTACCCCTGCCCATCCCCTCCTCCACTTTCACACTCACTATGAATATCAAAAATACCCCCACATCTCAAGCAGATATTTGTATATTCATGTTCATAACAGCATTATTCACAAAAGCTAACAGGCAGGAGCAACCCAAGTGTCCATCAATGGATGAATAGATATACAAAATGGGATATATGAGGGTACTTCAAAAAGTTTGTAGAAAATGGAATTAAAAGATAATACAAATCTTTCCATGAACTTTTGGAAGACCCCTCCTATACATCTGATGGGATATTATACGGCTTTGAAAAAGAAGAAAATTCTGACACGTGCTACAACATGGATGAACTTTGAGGACATTATGCTAAGTGAAATAAGCTATTCACAAAAAGACAAATACTGTATGATTCCACTTATGTGAGGTGCCTGGAGTAATCAAATGTGTAGAGACAAAATGTAGAATGGTGGTTGCCAGGGGAAGGGGAGGAGGGGATGGGGGGTTACTGTTTAATGGATACATAATTTCAGTTTTGCAAGATGAAAAGAGTTCAGGAGACAGATGGTGATGATGGTTGTACAACCGTGTGAATGTTCTTAATACCACTGAACTGTATGCATAAAAGTTATTAAGATGGTTGTCTTAGTCAGTTCAGGCAGCTATAAAATTGCCATAGCCTGGGTGGCTTAACCCACAACTTATTTCTCACAGTTCTGGGGGCTGGGAAGTCCAAGATCAAGATGCTAGCAGATCTAGTGTCTGGTGAAGACCGGCTTTCTGGTTTGTGGATGGCTGTCTTCTCTATGTATCCTCACATGGAGAAGAGCAGAGACAGAGCAAGCAAGCTCTCTGTGTCTCCTCAGGGCACTAATCCTATCATGCTCTCGTGACCTAATTCCAACCAAGGTCCCATCTCCAAACATCATCATATTGTGGATTAGGGCTTCAACATATGAATTTGGGGGACATAAACATTTAGTCCATAGCAATGGTAAATTAGACGTTATACGTATTTTACAACCATTGAAAATAAAAATTAAAAAATAACACCATAGTTTTCCAGTTGCACACCAGGACTGACTCTATAGAAGGGTCAAACCACTGCACCCACTCTTCTAAAGCTGCCTGTGGTGAATCCAGCCCATTTTATTCTTTGAAATGTCTGCCTATAGCAATAATTGACACTTCATTATATTTATTCCTAGCTTCAAGTTATTAACAACACATAATCTGATATAGTATTATGCACACTTTGGTTCATTAAGTGGCTCCTGCGAATATGCTCTGTGTCCTCAGCTAGCGCTTCAATTCCTTGGGCTTTTGTCTGTCTCCCAGTTCTGCTCAGTACTAGGGCTGTAGTTGATATTCCACAGATGCTTGTCTATCAATCCACTGACTACTGGAGTTTTTACCAGAGAACAACATATAGCTACAGGAGTTGGGATTGCTTTGAATTTGAATGTTTGCATTCTGCATTTTGCTTAGCCCTTCTCTGCATTTACTTCCTTATTACAGCTCTGTGTATTGTCATTCTCCTACTGACTACAAAAATACCATGTCCTGTGGATTAGGAGTCTTGCGGGCTAGTTATTGCTGAAAACCTGAAAGGCCTCTTTAAGCTCAGTCTCCTTTTACCTGTGCAACACCCAGGCCTGCTTTTAAATACAGTGCATTGTCTAGCCCTTCTGGAGGAAGCCTCCCTTCAGCTATTGTAGTCACTAATGTCAAAACCTTCTCATCTATTCCCACTAGCCTTTTTACTGACTTTTTTGGAATCATTTTCAAACTTACTCTCAAATAATAACCCACCATCGTTTAACTTTGCACATTTCCTAAAACATCTCTTCCACTCAAGCATCCAACTCTCCTCCCCCATTCTACTCCGAAACTAGACTTTTATTGCAGCAGGGGAAAAGACTGCCTCTTCAATAAGTGGTGCTGGGAAAATTGGATATCTATATGCAGACGAATGAAACTAGATCTTCACCTATCATCATACACTAAAATCATCTCAAAATGGATTAAAGACAAGTATAAGACCTGAAACTGTAAAATTACTAAGGGAAAATATATGTGAAACACTTCAGGAACTAAGTCCGGGTACAGACTTTATGAACATGAGCCTGAAAGCACAAGCAACAAAAGAAAAAATAAAGAAATGGGACTATATCAAATTAAAAAGCTTCTACACAGCAAAGGAAACAATCTGCAGAGTTAAATAACAACCTACAGAGTGGGAGAAAATTTTTGCTAACCATGTATCCAACAAGGGATTAATATACTTAATATACAAAGAATTCAAGCAATTACACAGTAAAAAACAAATAACCCAATTAAAAAACAGGGAAAGGAGATGAATAGACATTTTTCAAAGGAAGACATACAAATGGCCAACAGGTACATGAAAAAATGCTCAACATCACTAGTCATCAGGGAAATGCAAATTAGAAGAACCATGAGGTTCTTAAACATTTCCCTGCCCCCAAAATTCATTTCCAGAATCATAATACATTTAACTTTCTAAATTTCTCTGACCTTCTTAAGCTGTTATGTAGAAACACAGAGCTCAGTTTCTTCAAAGTAAGGAGTCGAGCATGAAAAATCCCTTTGCAGGTCAGTTCAAGGAAATGGAACTCTGAAAACCTATTTGAGGTATAATCAACTGTTCAATACCTATTTGTTCAATACCTATTTCTTCAAAACCTATTTGAGGTATAATCAATTGTTCAAACCCCATATGGAGCAAATCAAGATAATATGTATTGCTGCTCCAAAGTGCACTTTTGATTTTGATAAGAGTTTCTGCACAAGAAGAACAGTCATTTCATACTATTACTTTTTATATATTTGTTCAATTTTAGAGCAATAACTCCCTCCCCCCCCATTTTTGCCATTAATGATCACCTCAACTGATTTATTTAAGCAGAACTTTATGTGGGCCCCATGGTTTTATTTTATTTTATTTTTTGGCTCCATGGTTTTAGCTCACGATGGAGATGAATAATGCCAGTCCTGTTTTCAGCATGAGGCTGTGATTCTCTGTTTTTACCTGAACATCTGTTGATTCCCAAGATACCTGCCTATCAGGTATCAAGTGGTTTGCTTTTCAAGAACTCCCGTTAGCTGTTGGTAGGATCCTCAGGGAAGTCTTCCTTACATAAATAGAAGATAACTTGTACTTTGTGCTTAACGTTTTTTTTCCTATTGATTTGGGGGTACAGCTGATGATTATATTTCCACATAATACTTCCTTTAGCCACAGGGAAGAGGTGAGACCGGAGGACAGAGAGTTTCATTGGCTGTTTCTCACCATTTCCAAGGCAACGTTTCAGGGTAGTAGAGGTTTCTCTTTGAACACAAATGTTAGTAATGCATTTCTCCAGGCTAAATAATGAGTAACATCCAAATTCATTTTCATTAGGACATTTGGGGGTATTTGAAGTAATTCTGATGTTCCATGAGGTTATAATGTTTCATTAGGAAAAGGTGGCTACGAAAGTGTTGGAGAGGGAGGGAGGCATGCTTGGCACATTTGTGTGTGTGTTTTCTAATGTGGTTGGTTTATGTGCTCTGATCAAATAAACAGCAAGGAGGGTGTAAAAAACCCCATCTCTCCTGCTCTTTTAACAAGTTGTCTTGTGCACCAGAGAGCAGACAAGGATGGAAAATTCTTCAAAAAAAGACTAGTGTTACCTTGGTCACTTCGTCAATAAATTGATCCTTAATTTCTCATGGTCATGTGTTCAACAAAAATGACAAACACAGTTACAAATCCAAACCTGCAATGGATTAAGGTTATAAACAATCTTATTCACATAGACCCTGTGCTGCTAATGTTGCTATTTTAAAATTAGGAATTAATGTTCCTCTTCTTCTAGGTATCTGATGCTGTACAAAATCGCCCAATGCCACATGAGACAAAGCTATGTCTGCTTCATATGCATCATGAACTAAATCTTTACTTAGTGTTTTTTTTGGCTTCATGGGAGAATTACAACATAGCTTTAAAATGTGTGAGTTTCAAATTCATCTGTGATATTACCAAACTATAAACCATTTTTGGCAGCTATGCAAGTCCATTACGGACAGAGACTACAAACACAAGTTTGTGTCCTTTCTCTTTCTGGCAATTACATTCAAAGTGACTCCCATAAAATCAGAATGACCTGCCCCCCGCCCCCCTTGGCTGATAAATTGATGATTATTCTTTGGAGGTCGGGGAGGAGGGCCTTGAACTGTACTCTGTGGAAACCCTGTGGAAGGGACAGGGGTATGAGCAGTTAATAGTCAGGCCAGTTTCAGCCACAGCTGGTCTATCTTTACTTTGTTTACACATTAGGCTCATGTATAAGCTTTTATTTAAATTACGAGTTCAATGGCAAGAAGTTCTAAAGCTGCTTTTGGACATGTTACAGTTGTTAAAATTAATTGCTGATGCCATGTCTCCTACCCTCTTTCTATGTTCTCTGTCCTTATGTTCTTGCTCTTTATTCCAATCAATCAATCAATCAACAGAGCCTCTCTGGCCTCCTTTTAGGAAGCTTAATTTGTGGTAAGAATAGACAATGACACTCCTTATGGCTCAGCACCCTTTTTGCAAGGCCCTCTCACTACTCCATAATCTCTTTTTCTCTACCTTTCTCCTTTCGGTTTCTGCTTTGTCCTCTACTCTATTGCCCAGTACTCTACTTTCATTGTAAGATTCTCTCTCCCCAAACTCCTCCTCTCTCCCAGCTCTTCTCATCTCGAGTGGAACCACAGAAGATAGTGAGGCAGAGAACAGGAGTCAGAAATAGAGAAAAAGGCATGTCTTTGTTATAGTAACAGCTATTGTCTCCTTGTTTTCTGTGTCCCAATTATCCAACCTTTACTGGATTATAGTTCTTTCTATTAAAAATATGCACTATGTGCATGAAATTCTTCAAGCGAAGCAAGCGACAGCGCTAGCTGTGGACAACCTCTGATGCTGGCAAATGTGCCTCCTGATGCCCTCAGGCTTCTCCTGGACTGTCTCCCTTACTCCCTTCTAACATGTATCCCCTGCCCCAGGCAAGCTCTACCTCTTTCGTTGCCACACATCCCTGGGAAAAAGTAAATTCCCAGTGGATATGGATCAGGGATTGGTAAATTTTTTTTTCGTGAAGGACCAGAGTATTTGAAACTTTGCAGGCCATACACAGTCTCTGTTGCAACTACTCAATTCTGCAGTTGTAGGACAAAAGCAGCCATAGGCAATACATAAATGAACGGAAATGGCTACATTAAAATAAAACTAAAAGAGAGTATTTCAAAACATTTATGGAAAGATTCATATTACCTTTTAAATCTATTTTTCCATGAACTTCTTAAAGTGCCCTTATCTTCACGTACACTGAAATTTGAATTTCAAATAATTTTCTTGTGTCAAAAAATATTAACTTCTTTTGGTTTTTCCCAGTCATTTAAAAGTATAAAAAACATTCTTAACTGTAGGCTAAAAACAAAAACAAAAACAAATAACAGGCAGTGGACCAGATTTACCTTGAGGGCTGTAGTTTGCAGACACCCTAATATAAATCATAAATTCTCACAGGTTAGAGATTTTATATGAGTGGTATGGAGTTTAATTTATTTCTATATCTGCAAGAGGCATGCACTCAGGTGGGTCTCTTTAAATATGATCTGTCTTAAGGCTCCTTTACGGCACCCAATTATCCTAAATCGTAAGTGAGAAGGAAGAGACATTCCATCTTAAAAGAACTAAAAATTACTCAGGAAGTCAGCTTTGCAGAACATTATGATCTACAAGTCACCTTTTAAATTCCCACTTGTGATGTGCTGACCACAGGTGGTCTCCTCTGTGGTGTATTTCCCATGTGCAATCATCTCCATCTGGGAATGAGTCTGGAATGGGCTGCCACATAAAAGACGCCATTCTCCTTCAAGCATGATACCTGAAGGAGGGGAAGGAGCAGGATTAGAAAAAAATCTTGTGAGGGGTAAAAAAGATTTTTACCCCTGACAGAAGTTTCACATAGCCACAACCAATAACAGCAATGACCCAAATTCAAATGGGTCTGGGAGGGTCAAAATTTGACTCTAGTGACCTCTAGGATTATTTGTACATTGCCCCCATTCTTGTAGTGCAGTAAAAACTGTCATCCAAGAAAAATAAAATTTCTAGAGCATGCTGTTCATAGCCATCACTGGCAACACTCTATTTTTTACCTGAGAGTGCTTTTGATCCCTTTCAAAATACAAATGGCCTTGATGAAAGCATAAAAAAGGAGTTTAGCTTCCCATGAGCTTTTCACCAACTTTGCTGCTTTTAGAGTTGGAGTCTATTAGCTACATCCAGGCAATGAAACAAATGCATCATTTGAATAGCAGAAAATTGAGTAAGAACATTGAATTCTGAAGCCGAAGCACAAAGCACAGAATCAAAGGCCCTTGTTTATAAATGAGTTTGGTTCTATCTTACTTCTCGTTTATGTTCTCTTTGCTATTCTCAAGTCATTTTCCCAACTAGATAACCATACTGGGAAGTTTTGCTTGAAGGCAGTTTAATCTCTACAGAAAAAAAAAAAAAACAACAAACAGCTTGAAAAAGTGGTGGGTTTTCATGGAGATTAAAATAACGATTTGTTGCAATGACTTTTAAAAATCCTATAGCAAGGATGTTGTATTAGTACAAATAGTCTCCAACTTATAGATTGTGGCCAAAAGTTTGTTTGTAAATCTGTTGTTTGTAACTTGGAAGGCATTTGCCCATACGAACAGTGTTGTAGGTGGTGGGCAGACACAGGCACTTTGTCACAAGGGCTTGTTTAATACGCATCATACCTTTGAAGCAATAAAACACTGTTAAGAGTTTCCAGACTGAGGTATGTAGGAGTATGCCAATGAATACTTCAAGTCATGGAATAAACATGGTGCATCTTCCTGGCATGTTAATTTTGTTACAGGATTTGAGGAAATATTCATTCTGAATTAAAATAAGTATGCATAATTTACTGAGTAAAATGTAAAACTCCTAAGAATCTTAAAGATAAAGCATGAGACTTCAAAAGTATCTTGTGCTTGTAGCTTGAAGTCCCCAGACTTTCTTCATTTCTGAACTCTCCTTCTAGGCAAACTGGGTAGATATGTGTGAGCAGCAAGGCAGGACGGCATTACAGATCCATGCTCACCAGCAGCAGGGCAGTTTCCTCAAATAGACCCCACTGGCCCCAGCCAGGCTACCACAGTAATGAAACTCAGCTTTACCTGAAGAGTGAATTACCATCTTGGTGGAGTAAAGAAAAAAACCAAAGGGTCTGGAGATTGGAGGAGACCAAGGAAACATGACAACTACATGCAACATGGGATCCTGGAAAAGGAAAAGGACATTAATGGGAAAAACTGGTGAAATGTGAATGAGGGCTGTAGATTAGCTGCAGTATTGTAACAACAGTGGGACAGGGAAGAAAAGTGAGGAAGTTAGAGCCCACTCTAAAAATTAAACTATTAAAAGAATCAGCATGTACATATCCATCTCAGTCTTTCTCCTCAAACATCCTTTTGATACTGTTTCTACTGATACTGCTTATGCATCGGTTATCTCTGGAGATGGGGATAGTAGAGCAAGGCTAGAAGTAGTTGGGGATTAGTATAAAAAAAGTTTTTCTTTTTTGTTTCCACATCTGAATTGGACAGTTTGCAGCGTCAGATCAAATTGTCTTCCAGTCTCCACCATGTCTGTAATAGATTCAGGGAGGGACTGAGTTTTGCTGGGAGACGTCTCTGTTAACTTTAGGTCAGAAGTCTTGTTCCAAGGCTGTCGACCTGAAATCCCTGTCCCTGTCCTGAAGGTATTGTCTGGCCAGGAGCATTTCCTGCTCAATGGGGTCAGTGTAAGACATTATTTTGGCAGGATGCACAACTTTCCAAGTCTTTAAAAAATTCATGCCATCCATGAATGGCAAGGAATGATTATATTAATGTGATAGACACTCTGTTAGTATAATTAATGCAGCTGGGTTTCTTTCTGCTGTAGCAGGGGTTGAGCCATGTAAAACGAAAAGGCAGATGAGGGGTTTGCCATTTAAGGGGGAAAGGGACAGAAAAGGAGATGAAGGCAGCAGGTCCAAACTTACCTAACTGCAGTTTTTCTGAGGGCCAGCCATGCTCTCTTGTAGACAGACAAATAGAAGTTGGGAGGTTGGTTGCATGGGACCTTCCTAAACTACACACACATGCATGCGTGTATGCTCACATGTGCACATGTGTAATGGAATTTTTCTGACTAATGCTGGCTTCACTTTCACTTCTGAGTAGGGTCTATGGAGTGTTGTTAAGAGCTGGATATGCACAGAGGGAGGAGAAAGGGAGAGATACTCAAGGTAAATAAAAGGAACCAGAAAGAGAAGACTTTATGTGGCACAGGAAGCTTCCTCTTGTCCATAGTTATGTCTATAACCTGCTTCCACTGTCTCCAACTATTTGAGAACAAGTAAAAACTACTTCAGAAGGTGGTTGAGGTGCCCTAAGCCATGTGTGGAGCACAAAAGAAACATGTTTCAACCTTTATTCTTCTATTGCTGGTCCTGAGAACTACACAGCAGAGATTTTGGAGTCTCCAAGAAAGATGCCTTCCTCTGTGTAGTAAATCTGCTCTGTCCCAGTATGGCTTAGTCTAACTATTTAAAAGGTGAGTCATTTGTAAACAGGATTCACCCAAGTCAGGGCATGCTATTTTTTTAATGCTTAACTTTTTATTCTGAAATAATTTTAGACTTAAAGAGAAGTTGCAAAGTGATACAGAAATTACCTATGTACCCTTCATTCAGCTTTTCCCAATGTTAACATCTTATATAACCATAGTACAATTATTAAAACTAGAAAATTAGCATTGGTACAATGCCATAACTAATCTGCTGACCTTTTTAGGATTTCCCCAATTTTTCCACTGATATCCTTTTCCTGTTTCAGGAGCCAATCCAGGATCCCATGCCACATTCAATTGTTTTATCTCCTTGGTTTCCTCCAAACTATGACAGTTCCTCAGTCTTTCCCTGTCTTTCATGACTCTAACACTTTTGAGAAATACTGGTAAGTATTTTTGTAGACGTCCCTCCTTGCGGTTGTGCATTTTGTGCAAGAATAACATAGAAATGATGTTGCACTTTTCTTAGTGCCTCATGTTGTGTGTATATGATGTCAGTATGTTTTACTTATTTGTTGTTTTATATTGGAATAAACTCATGGGTTTTTCCCCCCTATTCTACAGATTATAATCCAATACTGTCATTATTTGCTAGAATGTTATTTTTTTAACCTTATGCATCCTGAGTTCCTAAAAGCCAAAAATTATATGAGGGGAAAAAAAGGTCCTCTCACCTATAGAAAGATATTAAATTTTAGTGCTTGGCCTGAACGAGTCTTTCAGAAATACTGAAGAGAGGCTGGAAGGCATTGGAAAATGTTTGGTACATTTTGAAAATACATAATTCCAGAGAGCCTTGTCTCAAGTAAGCAATTCAATGATACTCTCAATGGATACAGATAAGATTTAGAAGACCAGAAAAAAAAAGAGAATACATTCAACTAGGAAGATTCCAGTATGGAACCCAGGGATTTTGAATGCTTGGAATTTGTCTAAAATGTAAAAGCAAAACATCGCTTCTAACTGAGCTTCCAACTGAATCCCTCTTCCTGTTATTTCCTGTTTACTAGGGAAAAGGGAAAGAACACAGAATCTGAAAGCATTCTGTATAGAAGGGAAACTTCCTTCTGTGTACTATTTCAGAATGACTTTTCTGAGAAAAGCCAAAAGCAAACAGTTGTAAAATTTCTTAAACGTTGATCCTTTCCCCTGGGTGTGTTGTTCTTTAATGCCGGAAATCATCTCCCCTTTCTCTGAACTCCCATAGCTCATCTGTTCTTTTCTTAAACCATTAGCACATTGAGTCCTATGTTGTAACTCTCTGTATGTCTAAACTTTCTAATTTTTTGTACTCAAAAGTAAGCTGTGTTTTATATGATGATATTAATGAGTTATTCTTACTTTTTTAAACTTGATAATGGTATTGTGGACTTATTTTTTAAAAATCTTTGTTTCTTGAGATATATACTAAAACATTTGTGGATTTTGTGATATGATGTCAGATTTATTTCAAAATCATCCTGGATGAGATTGAGGGGAATGAGTAGCTTATGTAGAGGGTACAGGAGAATAACCTCAAGGCTTTGGATCAAAAAGAACTTTTTTATTGTATATAGTTAAAGTGTACAACATGATGACTTGATAAACATATACATAGTGAAATGATTATTGCAGTCGAGCAAATTAACGTATCAATCATCTCACATAGTTAGCTTTTTTAGTATGTGTGGTAAAAGTACCTAAAATCTACTCTAAGCAAATTTCCAGTATATAGTATAATATTATTAACTGCAGTCCTCATGCTGTACATTAGCTCTCTAGACTTATTCATCGTACATAACTGTAACTTTGTGTCCTTTGACTTACATCTCCTCATTCCACTCCCAACCCCCACCTCTAGTGATCACCAGTTTACTCTGTATCTTTGGATTCAAGCTTTTTAAAAAAATTCTACATACAGGTGAGATCGTGTTGTACTTTTTTTTCTGTGTCTGGCTTATTTCATTAGAATAATATTCTCCAGGTCCATCCATGTTACTGGAAGGAGAAAATATATTTACAATATCAAGATGGATATGGGATTACTATCTAGAATAGATTATACAATTTCCACATCAGCAACAGCAACAAAAATAACATCCCCCCGAAGGGAAAAATGAATAAAAGAGTTTATTAAAAAGGGAACTTCTCAAACTAACAAGCACATTAGGAAAGGCTCAATTTAATTAGTAGTCCAAGAAATGTAAATAAAAACAATAAAGATATAATGTTATTAGTGTCGTGAAATTTGAACATGAGGCTCTCCTGGCCCTCATGTATGGCCAGTGGAATATAGGCTGGAGTGGTCATTCCAAAGAGCAGACAGGCAGAACTTAGTCCCATTAATTCTATGAATATCTCACAATCCAGAATCTTTGCTATCGCCCACGTATTTCAAAGAAAACAGGCCCATAAGGATGATTATTGCAGAATTACTTTTGAAGATGTGATTTTGATTTGTTCTCCCAAATGATCTTATAGGCAAAACCAAATATTCAAAGAGCAGATAAACCATTTACATAAAATGGTTCCAGAGAATAGAAAAGAAAAAAAAATGCTCTTCTACTTATTTTATAAAGCTAGATAGCAGCAGTAGATAAGTGGTTTTTATTTCTCAAGTACAGCCTCACCTTAAAAATGAGGAGTTTTTATTTATTTTTCTAAATTTATTTTTTTCACTTTTCAATAACTTTGTTTATGTCTGTTTTTAAGACTTTTTATTTTAGAGCAGTTTTAGGTCCATAGCAAAATTGAGAGAAAAGTACAGAGATTTCTCATATAACCCCTGGCCACTACATGCATGGCCTCCCCCATTATCAACATCCCCCTCCAGAGTGGTACATTTATTACAATCTAATATCATCATCACCCAAAGTCCACAGTTTACCTTAGGGCTCATTCTTGGTGGTGTACTTTCCACAGGTTTAGGCAAATATCTAATGACATGTATCCATCATTATAGCATCATACAGAGTGTTTTTACTGCTTTAAAAATCCCATGTGCTCTACCTATTCATCTCATCCTACACTCCCAACCCCTGTCAACCAGAGTTTTTAACTGTCTTCACAGTTTTGTCTTTTCCAGAAAATCACACATTTGAAGTCATACAGTACCTTTTCAGATTGTATTGTTTCACTTAGTATCTGCATTTAAAGTTACTCCATGTCTTTTCATGGCTTTATAGTTCATTTCTTTTTAGTGCTGAATAATATACCAATGTCTGGATGTACCAAAGTTTGTTTATTCATTCACTGACTGAAGGACATTATGATTGCTTCCAAGTTTTGACAATTATAAATAAAGCTGCTATTAACATTTGTGTGGACATAAATTTTAAATTCTTTTTAGTAACACTAAAGAATGCTGTTACTGAATAGTATAGTGAAAATATATTTAGTTTTGTAAGAAACTATCAAACTGTTTTCCACAGTGGCTGTACCCTTTTGCATGCCTACCAGTAATGACTGAGAATTCCTGTTCCAATCCTCATCAGCATTTGGTATTGTCGGGGTTTTGGCCATTCTAATAGGTGTGTAGTGGTATCTCATTGTTCTTTTAATTTGTGTTTCTCTGATGACATATGATGTGGAGTATCTTTTCATAGACTTATTTACCATTTGTATATCTTCTTTGGTGAGGTGTCTGTTATAATCTGTGGCCCATTTAAAAAAATTAGGTTGTTTGTTTTTTCTTATGGTTGAATTTTAAGATTTCTTTGTTTATTTTTGATAATAGACTTCTATCAGATAAGTCTTTTGCAAACAGACTCTGCCAGTCTGTGGCTTGTCTTTGCATTCTCTTGACAGTGTCTTTCACAGAGCAGAAGTTTTTAATTTTAATGAAGTCCAGCTTATAATTTCTTACATGGACAATGACTTAGGTATTGTACCTAAAATATCATCACCACACCCAAGATTATCTAGGTTTTCTCCCATGTTATCTTCTAGAAGTTTCATATTTTTGCATTTTACATTTAGGTCTATGATTCATTTTGAGTTACTTTTTGTGAAAGGTATAAGGTCTGTGTTTAGATTCATTTTTTTTGCATGTGGACATCCAGTTACTCCTGCACCATTTTTGCTAAAAAAGGACTATCTTTACTCCACTGTATTGCCTTTGCTCCTTTGTTAAAGATCAGTTGACTATGTTTATGTGTGTCTGTCTCTGGACTCTCTATTCTGTTCTATTTGTCTACTCTTTCTCTAATTCTATACTGTCTTGATTACTGTAGCTTTATAATGTCATGAGTTCTGATAATGTCAGTCCTCCAATTTTGTTCTTCTCCTTCAATACTGTGTTGGCTATTCTGGGTCTTTTGATTCTCTACGTAAAATTTAGAATCAGTTTTTCAATACTGGTAATCATAATATAACTTGCTGGGATTTTGATTGGAATTGCATTGAATCTATAGATCAATTTGGGAAGAACTGACATCTTGACAATTTTGAAGTCTTCCTGTCCATAAAGGAAGGAAAGAAATCTTTGATTTCTTTCATCAGAATTTTAGTTTTCATCATCTAGACCTTGTACATATTTTGTTAGATTTATACCTAAGTATTTTATTTTGGGGGTGCTAATGTAAATGATATTGTGTTTTTAATTTCAAATTTCAATTGTTCACTGCTGGTATATAGAAAAGTGATTGACTTTTATACATTAACCTAGTACCCTGCAACTTTTCTGTAATCACTGATTAGTTCCATGAGTTTTTTTGTTGACTCTTTCAGATTTTCTGTTTAGATGACCCATGTCATCTGTGAACAGCTCTATTTACTTCTTTCTAATCTGTATGTCTCTCAGTTTCTTTTCTTGTCTTATTGCTTCAGCTCTAACTTCTAGTACAATGCTAAAAAGGAATGGTTAGAGGAGAGCATCCTTGCCTTGTACCCAATCTCAGTGAGAAAGCATAGAACTTCTCACCATTAAGTATGATGTTATCTGTAGGATTTTTTTGTAGATTTTTTTTATCAAGTGGAGGAAGTTCTTCTCTATTCCTAGTTTTTATTATGAATGAGCGTTGAATTGTGTCAAGTGCTTTTTCTGTATCTATTGATATGACTGTGCAATTTTTCTTCTTTAGCCTGTTGATATGATAAATTATATTAATTGATATTTGAATGTTGAACCATTGAGTTCTGATGTATAATTATTTTTATACATCATTAAATTTAACATGCTAATATTTTGTTGAGAATTTTTGCATCTATGTTCATAAGAGATATTGATCTGTAGTTTTCTTTTCTTGCAATGTCTTTCTCTGGTTTTGGTATTAGGGCAATGTTTGCCTTATTGAAAGAGTTAGACAGCATTCCCTCTGCTTCTATCCTATGAAAGAGATTATAAAGAATTGGTATAATTTCTTCATTATGTATTTGGCAGAATTCACTAGTGAACCCATTTGAGCCTGTTGCTTTCTAATTTGGAAGGTTATTAATTATCGATTCAGTTTCTTCAATATATATAGGCTTATTTTGATAGTGCAATTTTTGTGTGAATCTGGGGAGTTTGTGTCTTTTAGAACATTGGTTCATTTCATCTAGGTTATCAAATTTGTGGGCATAGAATTGTTCATAGTATTTTTTTATTATCCTTTTAATGTCCATGGGATCTTTAGTAATATCTCTTCTTTCATTTCTGATATTAGTAATTTGTGTCCTCTCTCTCTCTGTCTGTCTCTTTTAGTTAGCCTACCTAGAGACTTGTTAATCAAAAAAACAGCTTTTAGAATTGTTGATTTTTGTCTACTGATTTCCTATTTTTAATTTCATTGATTTCTGCTCTGATAATTATTTCTATTTTCTGATTACTTGTTTTAATTTGATCTTATTTTTCTAGTTTTCTGAAGTGGGACTTTAAATTATTAATTTCAGGTCTTTTTTATTTTCTAAAATACACATTCAACACTATAAATCTTCCTTCAAGCATTGCTCTTGCTGCATCTCACACAAATTTCGATAAATTGTGTTTTCATTTTTATTTCAAAATTAAAATGAAAACATTTCATTTCTCATGGGATTTCTTCTTTGACTTATATATTATTTAAAAATATGCTGTTTAGTCTCCATGTAATTTAAGATTTCCACTTATCTTTCTGTTATTGATTTCTAATTTAATTCCATTGTTTTTTGTTTGTTTGTTTTTTGTTTTTAGCAAGCATCTTACACTCTGCTTTATTTATTTCAAGAGTACAGCCTTGCAAACCTGACCAACCTCTGGCAAATATTAAATCAATGTTTCACAAAATACACAAGCTCCTTTTGGCAAATGATTTCCAGGCAACTGATAAAACACTGAAGTGTTAGGTGTTTTTTGTTTTTGTGGGTTTTTTTTTCATTTTTATGTGCACAGGGAAGGGGAAGGAAGCAGAAGCTGTTGTAGTGCAATGGCAAATTTGGAAAGGTTGGGTATTCATTATTTTTTTGTTTGTTTTTGTTTTCCATATAATATTCTCTATTACCCTGCAATGAGATGTTCCCAGTTGAGGATGCGACAAACTGCTTACTTAGCAGCTTTCAAAAGCATTCATGTTGTGTCATACCCGAGCTATGTTCTAACTGCTTGGTAACTTGTTAGATTAGAGTAGAGAACAATTTCCAGATTTTATTTTTTTGTTAAAACATAATTGATTGTACATAGCTGTGTAGTACAGCATTGAAAATCAGTACCCATGTGCAATATGTGATGCTCATATCAGAATAATTGGTACACTCAACATTACACAAAGCAATCATTTTCTGTGGCCCTTTAGCATTTTCTTGCTAACCCTCCCCCCTTCCTCCTTTCCCACCTCTGGTAGCCTCAGTTCTGTTTCCTCATATTGAAATTTCAGTGAATTATTGTGATTATTGTATATTTCTTTTTAAAAATTTATTTGTTTTTTTTTTTTTTTTTTTTAGCTACCTCTTATGAGTGAGGACATGTGGGATTTCTCTTTCTGTGCCTGGCTTATTTCAGTGAACATAATTTTCTTTAAGTCCATCCATGTTGCTGAGAATGGCAGAATTTCATTCTTTTTTATGGCAGAGTAGTATTCTGCTGTTTATATAAACCACATTTTCCTTATCCAGTCACTCACTGATGATCAATTACATTGGCTCCAACTCTTGCCTACTGAAAATAAAGCTGCGATAAACATGAGAGTGGCAGGTATCCTGTCAACATGATGATTTCCATTCCTTTGGGTGTATAACCAGCAGTGGGATTGCTGGATCATATGGCAGTTCTATCTGCAGTTGTTTGAGGAACCTCCATGCTGTTTACAGTTCACCAACAGTGTAGGAGGGTTCCCTTTTCTCTACATCCTCATCAGCTTTTGTCACTTTCTGTCTGTTTGATAATAGCCAGTCTAACTGGGGTGAGATGATATATCAATGTGGTTTTGATTTGCATTTCCAGATACTTAGTGATGTTGAGGGTTTGTTCATGTGTCTGTTGGCCTTTGTATATCTTCCTTGAGAAATTCTTATTTGGCTCCTTTGTACATTTTTTGAATCGAGGTACTTGTTTTTTTTAACTGTTAGATTGTATGAGATCCTGGATATTAATTCCTTGTCAGAGGCATGGTTTGCAGGAATTTTCTCACATTCTGTAGGTTGTCTTTTCACTCTTTTGATTGTTTCTTTTGCTGTGCAGAAGATTTTTAGTTTGATAGAATCTCCTTTATTTATTTTTTCTTTTGTTGCCTGTGCTTTTGGTGTCTTATTCATAAAGTTTCTCCCTAATTCTACTTCTTGAAGTGTTTCCCCTAGGTTTTTAAAATGAATGAATGAATTTATTTATTAATTTTAATTTATCACTATACAATGTAGTTGATTTTCATGTCCCTTTCCAATTCCCCTATGTTTTCTTTGAGGAGTTTTATAGTTTCAATTCTTATATTTAAGTCTTTCATCCATTTTGAGTTGATTTTGTATATGGAGAAAGGTACAGGTCTATTTTCATTCTTCTACATATGGATGTCCAGTTTTCTCAGCATTTTTTGAAGACAGTCCTTTCCCTAAGGTATTATCTTGTTGCCTTTGTTAAAGATCAATTGACTGTATGCAGGTTGATTTCTGGGTTCTCTGTCCTTCTCTACTGCTCTAAGTTTCTGTTTTTATTCCAGTACCATGTTGCTTTGGTTGTTATAGCTTTACAGTGTAATTTGAAGGCAGGTAGCAAAATGCTTCTGGCTTTATTATTATTTTTATTTTTGCTCAGTATTGCTTTGGCTATTTGGGGCCTTTTGTTTTTCCATATGAATGGTAAGATTGTTTTTCCTATTTCTGTGAAGAATGCTCTTGGTATTTTGATGAGGATTGCATTAAATCTGTCAATTGCTTTGGGTAGTATGGACATTTTCACAAAGTTAATTCTTCCAATCAAAGAGCATGGAATGTCCTCCCATTTTTTTGTATCCTCTTTACTTTCTTTTAGCAGTGATTGGTAGTTCTCATTGTAGAGATCCTTCACCTCCTTGGCTAAATTTATTACTAGGTATATTATGTTTTTGGTTGCTATTGTAAATGGGCTTGCTTTCTTGATTTCTTTTTCCACTAGTTCATTATTGAAGTATAAAAATGCTGCTGATGTTTGTATGTTGATTTTATATCCTGCCACTTTACTGAAATCATTTATAAGCTCTAATAATTTTTTGATAGACTGTTTAGAGTTTTCTATGTACAGGATCATGTCATCTGAAAACAGGGACAGTTTGATTTTGTCTTTTCCAATCTGGATGTCTTTTATTTCTTTCTCTTCCCTAATTTTTCTGGCAAATACTTTCAATACTATGTTAAATAGGAGTGGTAAGAGTGGGCATCCTTGTCTTATTCCTGTTCTGAAGCTTTTCCCCATTCAAGATGTTATTGGTGGTGGGTTTGTCATATATGGCTTCATTGTGTTCAGATACTTTCCTTCTATACCTAATTTGCTCAGAGTCTTTATCATGAAGGGATGGTGAATTTTGTCAAGTGATTTTTCTGTATCCATGGTAATAATCATACGGTCATTGTCCCTGATTTTGTTTATGTGATGTATCATATTTATTGATTAGTGTATGTTGAACCATCCTTGCAACCCTGGATGAATCCCACCTGTTCACTGTCTATAATATTTTTGATGTGTTACTGTATTCTGTTTGATAATATTTTGTTGAGGATTTCTGTGTCTATCTTCTACAAATACATTGGCCTGTGGTTTTCCTTTTTTGTTGTATCTTTGTCTGGTTTTGGTATCTGGGTGATGCTGGCCTCATATAATGAGTTTGGGAGAATGGCTTCTCTTTCAGTTTTTTGGAATAGTTTAAAGAGAATTGGTATTAATTCCTCTGTAGTTTCATTTGGTAGAATTTAGCAGTAAAACCATCTGATCCTGGGCTTTTCTTTGTTGGGAGACTGCTGATTACTGCTTCAATTTCATCGCTCATTATATGTCTGTTCAGGTTTTCCATGTCCTTTTGGTTCAGTCTTGGTAGTTTGCATGTGTCCAAAAATTTATCCATTTCCTCCAGGTTTTCTAATTTCTTGGCAAATAGTTGTTTATAATTATCTCTAATGATTCTTTGTATTTTTGTGGTATTGGTTTGAATGTCTCCTTTTCATTTCTGATATTTGTTATTTAGGTCTTCTCTGTTTTTTGTGAGCCTAGCTAATTGTTTTTCTATTTTGTTTATCTTCTTAAGAAAAAAAAACTTTTTGTTGCATGATCATTTTTATCATTTTTGGGGTCTCTATATTATTCATTTATGCTCTGTTCCTAATTATTTCTTTCCATCTACTAACTTTAGGATTGGATTGTTCCTGATTTCCTAGTTCTTTGAGGTGTAGTGTTAGGTCGTTTATTTGAATTCTTTCTTTATTGATGATGTTGTTGAGTTCAATCAGTTCTCACTGATTTCCTGCCTGCTGGATCTGTCCATTATGTATAGAGGGGTGTTGATGTGTCTAGCTTTAAGCATGGCTTAATCTGTTTTTCTGTGCAGTTCTATCAGTTTTTGTCACACATAGTTTAATGCTCAGTTGTTAGGTGCATTTAGGTTAAGGATTGTCTTATTTTCCTGGAGAATTAACCCTTTATCATTATGTAATGCCTTTCTTAACCCCTAACAACTTTTCTTGTATTGAAATCTTCTCTGTCTGGACTTATATAGCCAGTCCTGCTTTCTGAGTAGTGTTACCATGGTATATTTTTCTCCATCCATTTGTTTTTAATTTACATGTATCTTTATGTTTAAAGTGGTTTCTTGTAAGCAACATATACTTGGGTCCTGTTTTTTGATATGCTCTGAAAATTTCTGTCTTTAATGCATTTAGATAATTGATGCTCAAAGTGATTATTGACATAGTTGGATTAATATTTACCATATTTGTTATTGTTTTCTATTTGTTGCCCTCATTCTTTGTTTTTATTTTTGTCTTCTATTCTTTTCTTGACTTTTTCTCATTTTAATTCATTTCATATGATTCCATTTTCTGTCATTTCTTAACATATCAATTATACTTTTTTTTTTTAGTTTTTAAGTGATTACCCTATGGTTTGCAATATAAGTTTACAACTAATCCAAGTCTACTGTGAAATAACAGTAAACCACTTCATAGATAATAATTTATAATAACAAAATAACCCTAATTTCTTTCTGCATTCCTTACACCATTATTGTTATTCTTTCTACTTACATATATGCATAAATATATGGAAGCATAAGTAATTGAGTACATTGCTTCTATTATCATTTTGAACAAACTATTATCTGTTAGATCAATTAAGAATGAGAAAAATAAAGGTTTTAATTTTACCTTTACTTAATTTCTTCTTTAATGCTCTTTTTTTTTCTTTATGACTACCTGTGTTTCTGACATATATCATTTTCCTTCTCTCTAAAGAATTTATTTTAAATTTCTTGCCTATACAGAAAAGTGTGTAAAACATGTATGTACTACCTTACAAATGTTTAAGCAAACACACAGGCCAAGAAACAAAACATAAATGGCACTTTATAAGCCACCAGTGTATCCTTTCCCAGTGATAATCTACTCCCTCCCCTTGGGGGTAATCACTGCCTTGACTTTGATAGCAAACATTTCCTTCCTTTTCTTTATGTATCCCTAAAACTTACAGACTTACAGTTTTGCCTGTTTCTGGATTTCATATAAACAGAATCATATGATATGCATTTTTATGACTTGCTCTTCCTCCTTTACCACATGTTTGAGTCATCTATATTTCTGTGGATATATGGAGCACATTAGTTTTTACTGTGTTATAGTATGCCATTGTATGAATATGACCCAATTTATTCTTCCTGCTGTTTATAGGCATATCAATCATTTTTGGTTTACTGCAATTATAAAAAAGATTACTACGAATATTTTTGTACATGCTCCCTAGTTGACATGTACACTCATTGCTATGGCTGTAAATGTAGGTGTGGGATTGCTTGTAGAACAGGGTAAAGGTATCTTCCATTTACTAAATAATATCACAATGCTTATAGTCCCACCAGTAGTTTATGATTGTTTCTGATGCTTTATATCTTTGTCAGCACTTGATCTTGTCTGGCTTTTAAATTTTTCCAACTTTGGTAGATGTTGAAGATGTGTAGTGAGTGTTATATCAGTGTGGTTTTAATTTTCATTTTCCCAAGTATTTAATGACTTTAGATACCTTTTAAAATGTTTGTTGGCCTTTTGCATATTCTCCTTAATGAAGTACATATTCTAGTCTTTCCTCATTTAAAAATACTGGTTTTACTGTCTTTTTGTGATAGATTTATAGTATTTTATATCTTCTTAATACATTAGTGGTTCTGGTTGGTTATACTGCTGCAAATATTTTCATTCCCCCACTTTATGACTTATCTTTTCACTATTTTTATTTCTTTCCATTTGATGAAAAGAAATCTTAATTTTAATGCAGTCAAATTTAACAATGTTTTCCTATGGTTGGTGCTTTTGTGCCTTGTTTATGAAATCCACCTATACCACAAGGTCATGAAGATATTCTCTTATATTCCTTTCTAAAAGTATAGTTTTGCCTTATACATTCAGACTTTTAATTCGTTTGTGATTGATTTTGTGTTGAGTGTGAGGTAAGAATTGAATTAACCAATGGATAACTAATTGTCCCAAGACCATTTATTTAAAATTATGTCTTTCAGTACAAAGACTAGTGGTTTCCATAGATTGGGGTTGGGGATGAGGCAAGTATAAATATGTGCAGCACAGGGGATTTTTAGGGCAAGTTAACTATTCGGTATAATACACTATTGATGGGTCTATGTTTTATACGTTTGTCAATACCCATAGAATATATAACATAAAAGAGTAAACTCTAATGTCAACTATGGACTTTAGTTTTCAATCATGTACCAACATTGGCACATCAATTGTAACAAAAACATCTTACAACTGCAAGATGTAAATAAAAGGGGAAACGAGGTGGGATAAATCAGTATATGGGAACTGTCCTTCCTGCTCAATTTTTCTGTAAACCTGAAACTGCTTTTTGAAAAAGTCTATTAATTTTTAAAAACTTTTATCTTTTTCCACTGCTCTAAAATGCCACTTCTATTACAAGTAATATATGCACAGACTGTTTCTGGATATCTGTTCTGTTCCATTAATCTTTTTGCCTATATCTTGTCAATAAACATTGTCTTGATTATCATAGCTTTGTAATGTATCTTGCTGCCTGGTAGTGCAAGTTCTTCTACCTTTGTCTGTATTTTGAAGAGTGCTGTGTTTAATTTGGCCTTTTGCACTTTCATACATATTTTGGGAAACATCTTGTGAAATCACACACACACACACACACACACACACAGATGCACACAAGTGGTTGATATTTGCATTTGATATTGCATTGAATTTATAAATCAATTTGGTAAGAGTTCATACCTTTATAATATTGAGTCTTCCTATCCATGAAAACAGTATATCTTATATTTATTTAAGCCCACTTTAATATTTTTCAATAATGTTTAATTATTTCTCTTGTAGAAGTCTTGCATATTTTTTGTTAGATTTATTTTCAGCTCTTTATATTTGTTGATATGCTTATGAATAGTATCTTTTTAAAGGCTTTATTTTCTCTTTGATTCCATTGTATGAAATACAGTTTATTTCATATATTGATATTTTATTCTGGAATTTTGCTCAACTCTATTATTAAATATTTTGGATTTTCTGTACACATTATCATATCATCTGTGAATAATGGCAGTTTTGTTTCCTTCCTTCCAATCCATTTCAAAATTTTTTTTTATTGCTTAGTGCTCTCTAGGCCTTCCAAGGTAATGTTGGATAGAAGTGGCGATATGCATTTTTTTTCTCATTCCTTATGTCAAAGAGAAAGATTCAAAATTTTTACCATGAAGTATGACGTTTATTGCAGGATTGTTTTGTTTTGTTGCAAATATCATTTATCAGATTAAGGAAACTTGCTTTTGTTTGTAATTTACTAAGAATTGTTTTTCCTCAATTATTGACTTTTATCAAATTATTTTACTGCATTTTCACCCCTAGGTAGTAGAAAGAGAAGCTGAAAACTATGGTTGTTATTTAATATAGCCATTTGCTTAGCTAAAAATTGGGAATATAATACTACAGAGGAAAGACAAACTGGACTGGGAGACCACCAGCAATCTCTGCTGCC
This sequence comes from Cynocephalus volans, assembly GCF_027409185.1. NCBI lineage: Eukaryota > Metazoa > Chordata > Mammalia > Dermoptera > Cynocephalidae > Cynocephalus > Cynocephalus volans. The sequence goes on along the minus strand of NC_084461.1, from coordinate 38,293,259 downwards.
ATCTCTGATATGCTGTGCCTTTTTACTGCCTAGACCTATTTTTTTTTCTTTTTTCTTTTTCCTTTTTTATTGGTAGCCCTTGGGTATAAATCTACTTTAATTTTTTAAGGAAGATAATATACTTTCTGCATACTGTGAATCCTAAGTCCTAAAATACTAAGGACAAGGCTTCCTGAAGACTTTATTTTGGGATCCAGAGCCTTATGTCAGAGAAGGAACTTACCAGAGCTGCAGAATTCCTTAATCTGGGGTGAATGCTGTCTTGTTGACTGTCAGCTCCCCTCTTCCTCCTCTTTGATTTTCATCTGTATTGTCCTCTGTGTATTTTTAACTAAATTTGAGTTTAATTTACAGAGCTCATTTTCATAGTTCCTAAGTTACTCAAAGAAAAGATATAATTTCAATAACTGACTAATGGAATAGAATTTTAATAAAGGACGTTGCAGTTTAAATTTTAATAAAGATGACTGCAGTGACTCTCTCAAAAGCTAAGTGCTCATCCTCATTTGGCCCTTGTCCCTTCAAAGTCAGTAAAGCAGAATCACTAGGTTTTGAAAAGAACACTGAATTTGATATCAGGAAATGATGCAGCCTGTGGCAAAGACAGAGAAAAAACCTCTCTGGCCTCAGAGGGCTCAGATCCTTTACACTAGACTCCTTATCACAGGTCTCAGGTCACCTGAGCTTACCTGGACTAACCACGTGCATTGGTAGCATGATCTATATTTACAGAAAAAGACACTGAAACAGAACTTCTTAACTATTTCAAAATTATTAACTTATTCAAAGTCCCAGAGTCAAAACAACTTTTAATGGAACTTTGTTCTCTATCTTGTTTGTATTACTATGCCTTAACTTTAATGATTTAAAAAGAAAATGAACATATTTTTAATGTATTTGTGAACTCAAGAGACCATGTTATTTTTACCTTTAAAACTAGCCAAACTGTCCTCTTTCTTCATGTTGTCACCTGTAATAATTTTTTCCAAAGCTGATTGTGAGCTCATTGGCAGATATACTCATGTCTTTTCCCTTCAGCGATTTGATTTTTATGAAAACTACAAAGCAGGTATTACATCAACATGCTGGTTTTCTGTTCATCCCTGAGGACAAGAAAAAATATATTGATCATTATTCTCCTTGACTTGGAGATTTCACAGCCAGCAAGGACCTTACTTTTTTTAGATTTAGGTACTTTTCTGGGTGGATTCAGAGACAAAGAGCTGGAAAAAATCCTTTGTAAACAGAGATACTGGAAGGGTGAGGATTTTAATATTCTTTTGACAAAGAGACACAAATTCTTGTAGTCAACAAGTTGGTGCATGTACATATGTTGCACACATGAGAGATGGGGCGATTCTTTAGTTCAGGCATCTTAGCAATAGAGATCTTTGTTTCCCAGTACATTCACCAGTGATCTCTGGATATTGATACAGATTGGAGTAAAAGGCTGGCTTGCAAAATGTACACTGACTTCAAAACATTCTTAAAATTCAGACCCTTTTTTCTTCATTATGCTGCTATTAGCTTTTTGTGTAACATATGACTTTTTTCCCCCAAAAGTACAATTAAAAGTCTCATCAATTATTCAAGTATATTCTAGTTTTCTGGTTAACTGAAATTGTACAATATATAATTTTTACTATTTAGTTTCTTTCCATTAAAATAAAGAGCAAATAAATAAATAAAATAAAAAACTGAATCAGTTCCTTTTCAGAGCAATTATCCAATTTAAAGCCTTTTCAGCTTAAGATTTCTTTAGTGTTTTGGTCTGAATTAAGAATTCTTGATGGCCAAATTATAGAATTTTGCACTAGTTCATTCTTTCATCCACAATATTGTCTTTTATATGCCTGACATAGTGCTATATTTTGTATATACCAAGTCAGAAAAAATAAACAAATAAAAGAAACAACATGGTCTCTGCCCTTACTGAATTTACAGTCTTTATTAAGTTTAGCTATACACTCAAGTTATTTGTGCTCTTGCGATTCTGTGCAAAAATAGCAGCTGAATGTATTACATTGATAAAGGTAGATCATTATGTTTGAAATGTACAGTTTGCAGCCTTGAAAGGTAAGGATGAATTTTTATGTTTGAGTGCTATAAAATGAAAGCAATTAAAAAATAGTTCCATGATGAAACTTATATTCCTTTGAGGAGAGCAGAAGACAGCTCAGGGCCCCTTTGATCTGACCAAATTCCAAGAGGATGTGATATTTCTTGGGAAAGCATAGCTCTTGGTAATATTTCCTTAAATAATAATGATGTAAAGAAACAGTGGGAAGAAAAGGAAAGAAGACATAGAAATAAAGAGAAAAAAATGCACAAATAAAGAATGAATGAAAGGAAAAGACCAGCTATAGAAAGAAGAGGAAAGGAAAGGGGAAGGGCATGGAGAGGAAGAGAAGAGAGAGCGGGGGAGGAGTCTGGGAAGGAAAGAGGATTCAGAAATGGCTAGTGGTTTTCTGAGACACAGGAAGGAAAAAAGCCACTAAAAGAGGTTTTGTTTCAAAAAAAGAAGCATGTGCACAGCTCTCCCCCCTCCATCTTTCCATCCCACCCCATCCCCACTCTTGTTGGAGGCATGTTCCAAGGAGCTTATGCTGCACATGGGTCACTTCACTGTCTTTTATCCAAAGCATCTTACTGGAGGCTTTTACCCTTCTTGTTAATGAACTTTAGAAATTCTGGCTTTGTAAGTCTTTGGTGAGAAAAATATTTCTGACCTAATTCTGAAAGGTATCTAATTATTTAAATTAAAATCAGCCTTTTAAACCATGGCTTCATTGAAATCATCTGCTTCCTTATTGAAATAGTTTTTCTCTGAATTCCTTCTACAAAAGGAAATACAACAAATCATTCACCATAATCAAATGGGATTATTCCCAGGAAGGTAAAGATGATTCAATATACATAAATCAAGAAAATTGATACACCATATTAACAAAATCAAGGACAAAAACCTCATGATGCTCTCAAAAGATGTAAAAAAGAGCATTTGACAAAATTCAACATTTGTTCATCATAAAAACTTTCAACAAAATAGGTATGAAGGAATGTACCTGAACACAAAGCCCATATATATCAAGCCCACAATTAACTTTATATTCAGGGAAAAAAGTTGGAGGCTTTTCTTCTAAGACCAAGAACAAGACAGGGATGCCCACTCTCACCGCTTCTATTTAACATACTACTGGAAGTCCTAGCCAGAACAGTTAGGTAAGAAACAAATAAATAAAAACATCCATATTAGAAAGGGGGACAAGGAAAATTGTCTCTGTATGCTGGTAACATAATCTTATATATAGAAAACACTAAAAACTCTACCAAAAATCTGTTAGAACTGATAAACAGATTCTTCTTTTTTCTTACATAAAAAAGGTGCAGATTAAAAAATCAACGTATGAAATCAACATAATGTAGAGTAGCATTTCTATACATTAATAATGAACTATCTGAAAGAGAATTTTTTAAAAAAATCCCATTTACAATAGCATGAAAAAATTAAAAATACTCAGGAGTAAATTTGGCCAAGGAGGTAAAAGATCAGTACACTAAAATTATAAAACATTGATGATATCTCATGTTTACATATTGAAAGAATTAATATAGTTAAAATGTCTGTACTACCCAAAGTGATCTACAGATTCAATGCAATCCCTATCAAAATTCCAATGTTACTTTTTCATAGAAATAGAAAAAACAATCCTAAAATTTATGTGCAACCAAAAACACCCCAAGGAGCCAAAGCAATATGAGCAAAAATAACAAAGATGAAGACATCACACTCCCTGATTTCAAAATATATCCTAAATCTATTGTAATTAAAACAGCTTCATCCTGGCATAAAAACAAACACATTGACCAATGGAACCAGATAGCAAGTTCAGAAATAAATCAGTATTTATGGTCAATTGATCTTTGAAAAGGGTGCCAAGAACACACAATAGAAAAAGGACAGTCACTGCAATAAATGGTGTTGGAAAAACTGAATATTAACATGAAGAAGAATGAAATTAGACCTCTATCTCACACCCTTTACAAAAATCAACTCAAAGTCGATAAAAGACTTTAATGTAAGGCCTGAAACTGTAAAGCTCCTAGTAAAAAAGCATTGAGGAAAACCTTTATGGCACTGATCTAAGCAATGGTTTTTCTTGGAGAGGACTCCAAAGGCACAGAAAAGAAAAGCAAAAATAGTCAAATGGGATTGCATAAAACTAAAAGCAGAAGAAAAATTGAGAGATAATATTTGCAAACCATACATCTGACAGGAAACTAATATCCAAAATGTATAAGGAACTCAAACAACTCCATAGCAAGAAAACAAACAACCTGATTAAAAAATGGGCAAGGGATCTGAAGAGAGATTTCTCTAAAGAAAAGATATAAATAGCCAACAGATATATGAAAAAAATGTTCAACCTCTCTAATAGTCAGGGAAATGCACATTAAAATCACAAAAAGACATCCCCTCATACCTGTTAGAATGGCCATTATCAAAAAGACAGATGAAAATGTCAGTGAGGATGTGGAGCAAAGATAACCCTTATGCACTGTTGGTGGGAATGTAAATTAGTACAGCCATTTTGGAAAATAGCATGAAAGTTTCTCAGAAAACTAAAAACAGAATTACCATATAATCCAGCAATACCACTTCTGGCTATATTTACGAAGAAATTGAAATCAATATGTTGAAAAGATATTTGAACTCCCACATTCGTTTCAGCATTATTCACAGGGGCCAAAATTAGAAGCAACCTGAGTGTCCATCAAGTGATGAATGGATAAATAAAATGTGGTGTATATATACAATGGAATACTACATAGCCTTTAAAAAGAAGGAAATTCTGTCATTGACAACAGCATGGATGAACCTGGAGGACATTATGCTAAGTGAAATAAGCCAGGCACAGGAAGACAAATACTGTATGATCTCACTTACTTGTGGAATCTAAAAAAGTCAATCTTATAGGAACAGACAATAAAGAGGTGATTACCAGAGACTGGGGGCAGAAAAGGAAGGTGTGAGGGGTGGGGAAAGGAGAGATTTTGATCCAAGGATGCAAAGTTAAGATTGAAAGAATAATTTTTGGTGATCTATTGCACTGCAAGGTGATCACAGTAAATGATAATGTATTGCATATATCAAAATTGCTGAAAGAATAATTTTTTAAAATTCTCACAGCAAAAAATATGTTGGTGAGTTAATGAATATGTTAATTAGCTTGATAGAATCTTCCTATAATGTATACATAGATCAAAACATCACATTGTACCAGATTAATAGACACAATTATTATTTGTCAATTAAAACTAAATAAGTAAATTTGTGAAATAAGTAGATTTTAGCTGCTTTTCTCACAAAGTAACTATGTAAAATGATAGATATGTTAATCTGCTTTATTATAGTAACCATTTTACCATCTATATGTTTTCCATAAAATCATCTTGTAACCCTCAACTATACACAATAAAATTTATTTAAAGAACAAAAGAGCCAAGAGATGTATAAGAACGCAAACTTCAATGAGAGTAAAGGGTATATAAATACATTAAAAACAAAAGATAGAAAGACCACAATAAAACACAGAACTTTCAGAAGAAGAAAACAAATCTATCGTTACTAGAGGTGGGAAAGGGAGGGGAAGAAGGGGATTAGGGAGAAATTGGGTAAGGGAAACAAGGAAAAATGACAACCTGTAATGATGAAAGTGCTAATAATATGGATTTGATAATCACATACTGTACACAAATACTGATCAACACTGTACCGCATAAATATGTCTAATCAATTTATGCTTCTGTTCAAAAAATTAAAACTAATTCTAGAAAAATAAAAAGAGAAACACATTTAAAAACAAAAATAAGTAATTAAATGGACATGATATCAAAAGCATAAAGTAAAATTTAAAAAAGGTACAATTATAATAATACCCAATCCAAAATGAGGCAGTAAAAGAAAACAGTAGAACACTCAGCAGAAGGCAAGAGCATGTGTGGGGTCCTAAGTAAGAGCCAAGAGCAGCCCAAACCACCTGGCAGAGGGCAGGAGCATTCCATAAACACCACTTCTGCATGGATGGCCCACCACAGCCACTGCCACAGCTATGACTGCTGCAAAAGTGGCTCACTGGCAGAGTAACAACTACAGTCACCATGGAAGTGGCATGCCAGCCACTCCACTGTATTGACATAAGGAGAGCCAACAGTAGAGACCAGAAAAATAAGAGGAAGTCTCTCTCCTCAAAGCCCACTCCAGAGTAACGGAAGAAGCAAATGATCTACCTGATAACCAGACATCAACATAGAGATATTGGAGATATGCAAATCCAAGAAAAATGACACCACCAAAAGAATACAGCAATTTGCAAATACCAGACCATAGAGAGCAAGAAACACTTGAAATGACTGAAAAGGATGTCCAACCAACAATCTTAAGGAAACTCAATGAGATGCAAGAAAACACAGTTAGACAACATAATGAAATGAGAAAAAAAATCGAGGACATGAACAAAGAAATTTGCAAAGTAATAAACAACTTAAAAAAGAATGTGTCAGACTCATGGAACTGAAACATTTGTTCAACAAAATCAAAAACACAGAGAGAGTTTAAGCCAGGCTAGAACAAGCAAAAGAAAGAATTTATGTTCTTGAAGATAGTCTTTTCAAAATAACCCAGATGGACAAAAAAAAAAAAAAAAAAAAAGGAAAAAAGAATATTTTAAAAATGAAAAAAATCTAAGAGAAATCCTAAGTGCACAAACATTCAAATTGTGTGTGTTCCAAAAGGGGAGGAGAAAGGAAAAGGCATTGAAAACCTACTCAATGAAACAATAATGGGAAATTTCCCAGGTATAGGAAGAGACACATTCCTTCAGATCCAAGAAGCTCAAAGATCCCCAAACAGATTCAATCCAAAAATATCCTCTCCAAGACACATTACAGTCAAACTTGCAAAACTGAAAGACAAAGAGAGAATTCTAAAAGCAAAAAGAGAAAAGCATCAAGTCACCTATAAGAGAGCCCCATCAGACTAACAACAGACTTCCCAACAGAAACTCTACAGGCCAGAAGAAAATGGGATGATATACTCAAAAGACTAAAATAAAAAAACTGCTAGCCAGGAATACTATACCCAGCAAGGCTATCTTTCATAAATGAAGAGTAAATAGTGGATTTTCCAGACAAACAAAAACTATAGGAGTTCACCACCACACAGCTAGACCTGAAAGAAATTGTCAGGGTAGTCCTGCATCAGGAATCTGAAAAATGATAATCACTTCTACAAATGTACAATAAAGAACTAAACCCACTGGAAGAATAAAAATGAAAACAAGAAAGAGAAAGAAACTAAATACCACCACCTCAAAAAATCAACAAACATCATGACAAACAAAAAAAGGGGAAGATAGGAACAAAAGATATTTAAAACATCTGAGGAAAAATCAATAAAATGTGAGGAGTAAGACAATACCTTTCAATAACAACCCTAAATGTAGACAGATCGAACTCCCCACTCAAAAGATACAGATTGTCTGATGGGATTAAAGAGCTAGACCCAACTATATGCTGTCTGCAAGATACTGACCTATCCTGTAAAGATACATACAGACTATAGTGAAGGGATGGAAAAAGATATACCACATAAATAGAAACCAAAAATGAGCAGGAGTAGCTCTTCTTATGTTGGATAAAACAGCCTTTAAACACAAAACCATAAAAACAGACAAGGAAGGCCACTATGCAATGATAAAGGGATATATATACAGCAGGAAGACATAACACCCATAAATATATATGCACCCAACACTGAAGCACATGGATATATAAAGCAAACACTATTAGACCTAAAGAAAGAGATAGATCCCAATATGATAATAGTAGGGGACCCCTCTCTCGGCATAGTACATATCATCCAGGCAACAAATCAACAGAGAAACACAGGATTTAAACTACACTTTAGACCAATTGGACCTAGCAGATATCTATAGAACATTACATCCAACAACTGCAGAACATATATTCTTCTCATCAGCATATGGTACATTCTCAAGTATAGAGCATATGTTAGGTCACAAGTCAAGTCTCAAAAAATTTTAAAAAACTGAAATAATTTCAAGTATCTTTTCAGACCACAACAGATTGAAACCAGAAATCAATAACATGCAAAACTCAGGAAACTATACAAATACATGGAAGTTAAACAACATGCTCCTGAATGACCGATGGGTGGAAGATGAAATAAAAGAGGAAACAAAAAAATTCCTTGAAACTAATGAAAATAAAGATACATGATACCAAAACCTGTGAGATACTGCAAAAGCAGTACTGATAGGGAAATTTAATGCAGTAAATGCTTACATCAAAAGAACAGAAAGATTTTCAATGACCTAATGCTACCCCTCAAAGAATTAGAAAAATAGGAACAATCCAGTCCCCAAATTAATAGACAGAAAGAAATAATTAAGATCAGATCAAAATTAAATGAAATAGAGACCAGAAAATGATACAAAAGATCAATGAAACAAAAAGTTGTGTTTTTTTTGAGAAGATAAACAAAATAAACAAGCCATTAGTTAAACTAGCTAGAAAAAGTAGAGAGAAGACCCAAATAACAAAAATCAGAAATAAAAAGGAGACATTATGACCAGTACTACAGAAATATAAAGAATCAATAGAAATGATTATAAACAACTACATGCTAACAAATTAGAAAACCTGGAGGAAATGGATAAAATTTTGGACACATACAAACTACCAAGACTAAACCAAAAAGACACAGAATACCTGGACGGAGCTGGCACACAGGTGAATGCAGATTTATGCCTGAGTCCTGAAGGGGATGAACACCAACTGAGCTAGCAGCCAGGTGAACACAGGCTCTCATGCAGCTGACTCTGGATGCACCTGACTCTGGATGCAGCCACAGGCCTGCCCAGTCCCACCCGAGCCCAGGAGGGGTTGCACAATGACAAAGCTGGTGCCCAGATGAGTGCAGGATCCCACCTGAGCCCTGGAGGGGTTGCACATCAACCGAGCTGGAGCCCTCGTGAGTGCAGGCTACAATCTGAGCATTGGAGGGGATGGACACTGACCGAGCCAGCACCCACTTGAGCCTAGGCCCCTGCATGGCCTACTCCTGATATGGCTGCAGGCCTTTCCAGGCCCACCCAAGCCCCAGAGGGGCCTGTACACTGACTGAACAAGAGCTGTATCAGCCCACCATACATTTAACTGCCCTGATACAAGAAGAGTCATCAGCAGAGCCTACAAATAGAGGAGGAAGTCTTTCTCCTAAGCCCACTACAGGATAATAGAAGAAACAAGTGTTCTACCAGATGACCAAATATCAATGAAAAAATAGTAGAACTACAAATAAACAAGAACATATGACACCACCAAAGGAATATGCTAATTCTCAAATACCAGATCCCATAGGACAAGAAACCCTTGAGATGTCTGACAAGGAATTCTGAGCACTGATCTTAAGAAAACTCAAGGAGATAAGAGAGGAATCAGAGAACAAAATGAAACAAGAAAAAATATACAGGATACGAAGAAGAAAATTTACAAAGAGATTCATACCTTAAAAAAGAATGTAACAGAACTCCTAGAAATGAAGGATTCACTCAATGAAATAAAAAACAGAATAGAATGCTTGGGTAGCAGGTTAGAGCAGGCAGAAGATAGAATTTCAGACTCAAAGATGGTCTTTTTAAAATAACACAGGCAGAGAAAAAAGAAAAAGAAAAGAATTTAAGCAAATGAAGAAAATTTAAGAGAGCTAGCAGATAACCTCAAGCACACAAACATCTGAATCATGGGTATTACAGAAGGGGAGGAAAAAGAAAAAGCATTGAAAACCCTGTTCAAGGAAGTAATAACAGAAAAATTCCCAGGTATAGGGAGGGATGCAGACCTTCAGATCCAGGAAGCCCAAAGATCCCCAAACAGATTCAATCCAAAAAGATCCTCTCCGAGATATGTGATAGTCAAACTGGCAAAACTCCAAAGAGAGAATTCTAAAAGCAGCAAGAGAAAAGCTTCAAGTTACCTATTAAGGAACCCCTGTCAGACTAACAGCAGACTTCTCAACTGAAACTTTACAAGACAGAAGAAAACGTGATGATATATTTGAAAGACTAAATGAAAATAATTGCCAGCCAAAAATCCTATACCCAGCATGGTTACCCTTCAGAAACGAGGGATAAATAATGTATTTCCCCAGCAAACAAAAACCAGCCCTGAAAGATATACTCAAGGGAGTCCTGCATCTGGAAGCTGAAAAACAATAATCAATATCATGGATTCACAAAAAAAGAGCAAAACCTGCCATGAATACTAAAATGCAAATGAGAAAGAGAAAAAAGTTAATTCATGTCACCTCAAAAATCCAACTAACATTGAAGAAGAAAAACAAAAGGGGAAGAAAGGGACAAATGATGTTTAAAACATCTAAGCAAAAGCAATATAATGACAGGAGTAAAGCAATACTTATCAGTAACAACCCTAAATGCAAATGGATTAAACTCCCCATTCAAAAGACACAGACTGACCGATTAGATTAAAAAGCTAGACACAACTATATGCTGTCTTCAAGAGACCCACATCACCTATAAAGACAAACACAGACTAAAAGTGAAGGGATGGCAAAAGATATACTATGCAAACAGAAACCAAAAATGAGCAGGAGTAGCTATTCTTATATCGGATAAAATAGACTTCAAATCAAAAACCATACAAAAAGACAAAGAAGACCATTACATAATGATAAAGGGATCTATCCAGTTAGAGGACATAACAATCATAAATATGTATGCACCTAACAGTGGAGCACCTAGATATGTAAAGCAAGCACTCTTAGACCTAAAAAAAGAGATAGACCCAAATACCATAACAGTGGGTGACCTGAACATCCCTCTCTCAGCATTATACAGATATTTCAGGCAACAAATCAACAAAGAAACACAGGATTTAATCTACACTTTAGACCAATTGGACCTGGCAGACATCTACAGAACATTTCATCCAACAACTAGAGAATATACATTCTTCTCATCAGCACATGTAACATTCTCCAGGATAGACCACATACTAAGTCACAAATCAAGTCCTAGCAAGTTTAAAAAAATTGAAATTATCCCAAGTATCTTTTCAGACCACAATGGATTAAAACTGTAAATCAATAATAAGGAAAATTCTGGAAACTACTCAACTGCATGGAAACTAAACAACAGACTCCTGAATGACCTATGGGTCCAAGAAGAAATTAAACAGGAAATCAAAAAAATTCTTGACACTAACAAGAATAAAAATACATCATACCAAAACCTAGGGGATACTGCAAAAGCGGTACTAAGAGGGAGGTTTATTGCAATAAATGCTTCCATCAAAAGAATGGAAAGATTTAAAATAAATGACCTAACACTATGCCTCAAAGAGATAGAAAAACAACAACAATTCAATCACAAAAGTAGTAGATGGAAAGAAATAATCAAAATCAGGGGAGAACTAAATGAAATAGAGATAAAAAAAATACAAAAGATCAATGAAACAAAAAGTTGGTTTTTGGAGAAGATAAATAAAGTAGAAAACCATTAGGTAGGTTAACAAAGAAGAAAGAAGACCCACATAACGAAAATCAGAAATGAAAAGGGACACGTTACAACTGATACCACATAAATACAATGAATCATTAGAGATTATCATAAACAATTGTACACCAATAAATATGAAAACCTGGAGAAAATGAATAAATTTCTGGACAGATACAAACTACCAAGACTGAACAAGAAGAAATAGAGAACCTGAACAGACAATTAACAAGCAATGAGATTGAAGCAGTAATCCAAAATCTTCCAAAAAAGAAAACTCCAGGACTGGATGGCTTTACAGCTGAATTCTATCAAACCTTTAAAGGAGAATTAATACCACTTCTCTTCAAACTTTTCCAAAAAATTGAAACAGAAGCTATTCTCCCAAACTCTTTCCATGAGGCCAGCATCACCGTGATACTAAAACCAGATAAAGATACAACAAACAAAGAAAAGTACAGGCCAATATCCTTTTTTTTTTTTTTAAAGATAACTGGTAAGGGGATCTTAACCATTGTTGTTGTCAGCACCATGCTCTCCCAAGTGAGCTAACCGGCCATCCCTATATAGGGATCTGAACCCATGGCCTTGGTATTATCAGCACCACACTCTCCCAAGTGAGCCACGGGCTGGCCCAGGCCAATATCCTTGATGAACATAGATGCAAAAATCCTCAACAAAATACTAGCAATCAGATTATAGCAACACATAAAATAAATTATACACCATCGTCAAGTGAGATTCACCCCAGGGATGCAAGGATGGTTCAACATACATAAGTCAATAAATGTGATACACCACATCAACAAAACCAAGAACAAAAACCATATGATTATCTGAATTGGTGCAGAAAAGGCATTTGACAAAATTTATCATCCCTTCATGATTAAGACTCTCAACAAATTAGGTATAGAAGGAAATTATCTCAATACAATAAAAACTGGTTATGACAAACCAATCACCAATATCATCTTGAATCAGGAAAAACTGAAATCTTTTCCCTTAAGAACAGGAACAAGACAGGGATGCCCTCTCTCACCACTCCTATTTGACATAGTATTGGAAGTACTAGCCAGAACAATCAGGCAAGAGAAAAAAATAAAGGGCATCCAGATTGGAGAGGATGAAGTCAAACTGTCCTTGTTTGCTGACTACATGATCTTATATATAGAAAATATATCTCTATATATCTTATATATAGAAAATATATATAGTCTGCCAAAAAACTCTTACAGCTGATTAATGATTTCAGTAATGTTGCAGGGTACAAAATCAACATCCCCAAATCAATAGCTTTTTTATACTCCAATAACAAACTAGCAGAAAATGAAATCAAGAAAGCAAGCCCATTTATTACAGTCATCAAAAATGTAAAATATCTAGGTATCAATTTAATCAAGGATGTGAAAGATCTCTATAATGATAACTACAAAACACTATTAAAAGAAATCAGAAGACACAAAAAGGTGGAAAGATATACCATGATCTTGGATGGGAAGAATTAACATTGTAAAAATTTCCATTCTACCCAAAGCAATCTATAGATTCAATGCAATTCCCGTCAATATACCAATGAAATGCTTCACAGAAATAGAAAAAGCAATCCAAACATTCATATGGAACAATAAAAAACCCCAAATAGCCAAATCAATTCTAAACAACAACAAAAAATTAATAATAATAATAAAGCTGGAGGCATAACACTACCTAACTTCAAATTATACTACAAATCTGTTTTACCCAAAATGGCATGGTACTGGTGTAAAAACAGACACTTGGATCAATGGAACAGAACAGAAAACCCAGGAAGCAACCCACATACTTACAGCCAACTGATCTTTGACAAGGCAGCAAGAACATACACTGGGAAAAAGTCCTCCTCTTCAATAAATGGTGCTGGGAAAATTGGACATACATATGCAGAAAAATGAAAGTGGACCTGTACCTCTCACCGTATACCAAAATCAACTCAAAATGGCTTAAAGACTTAAATATAAGACCTGAAATCATAAAATTATTAAAGGAAAATATAGGGGAAACACTCCATATAATAGGACTGGGCAAAGACTTTAGGAATAAGACCCCAAAAGCACAAGCAACAATAGAAAAATAAACAAATGGGATTATACCAAACTAAAAAGCCTCTGCACAGCAAAGGAAACAATCAACAGAGCAGAAGGACAACCTATGAAATGGGAGAAAATATTTGTACACTACACATCTGACAAGGGATTAATATCCAGAGTATACAAGGAACTCAAACAACTTAACTGTAAATAAACAAACCTGATTTAAAAATGGGCAAAGGAGCTGAATAGGTATTTCTCAAAGGAAGATATACAAATGGCCAAAGGACACATTGAAAAATGCTCAACATCACTAAGCATCTTGGAAATGCAAATCAAATCATTGAGATATCACCTCACGCCAGTAAGACTGGCCAGTATCATAAAGACAGAGAATAACAAATGCTGACAAGGATGTGGAGAAAGGGGATCCCTCCTACACTGTTGGTGGGACTGTAAATTAGTGCAGCCATTATGGAAAACAGAATGGAGTTTCCTCAAACAACTACAGACAGAACTGCCATGTGATCCAGCAATCCACTGCTGGGTGTATACTCAAAAGAATGGGAATTATCACGTCAAAGGGATACAAGCACTACCATTTCTATCACAGATCTATTTACAATACCTAAGTGTTGGAACCAACCTATATATCTATAGACGTACAACTGGATAAGGAAAATGTGGTATATATACACAATGGAATACTACTCTGCCATAGAAAGGAATGAAACACTACCATTCACAGCAACATGGGGGAACTCAGAGAAAATTATTTTAAGTGAAATAATCCAGGTACAGAAAGACAAATACCATATGTCCTCATTTATAAGTGGGCATTGAAAAAAATAAATCAAAAAAACAGAGAGAAAGATATGACAATCACAATAATTCCTTGAATTTTCAAAAGGAGAGAACAGAACTGAGACAAGCAAAAAAATAACAGTGGCGGCAGGGGTGGGGGGACATGTTTAGTGAGAAATTGGTAAATAGCCACAACATTTTTTATATTGTGTAATAATAAAAAAGTAATAAAGAAAATAAAGAGCAGTAAGATAAATAATTAGGAAAACAGATGAAACCAAAAGGTTTGTTTTGAGAAAATAATAAATCTGACAATAACCTTCTAGTCAGATTTTTCAGGAAAACAGACATATGTTGCAATTTACTAGTATCAGAAATGAAAGGGGTATAACACTAGTGATTCTGCAGATTTAGAAGGCATAATACGAGAATATCACAAGCAACTTTATGTCACTGTATTGACAACTTAGAAGAAGCAAAAAATAAAATTCATTGAAAATACAAGTTAATCAAGCTTATTCAGATGAATAAGATAACTCGAACAACCTGAATAGTCCTATACCTATTAAAGACATTGAATGTGCTGTCAAAAGCCTTTCAAAAAGAAAACTCTAGGTTTATATAGATTCAATGGTGAATTCTACTACTTATTGAACAAAGAAAGATCAATTCTGCATAAACTCTCTAACAAAAATAAAGGGGCAAGAATTCTTCATATGAAATTCAGATACCAAATTCAGAAAATGACATTACAAGAAAACAAACAAAACTACAGACCAAAATTCTTCTTTTCATAGTAAAATTTTATCAAATTGTATTCAAAGTATATAGCAATAAAATATATAACATCCAAATGGAGTATACTCAGAAAATGCAAGTTTTAGTTAACATTTTAAAAACAGTAACATAATTAATAATATCAAAAAAATTTTTAAAAAAAAGAAAAACCACATGATTATCTTGATAGATACAGTAAAAACATTTGAGAATATCCAAAAGTTTAAGGTCAATTAAAAAATATTCTCTGGCCACAGCACATCAACAGCAAAATTATTACTAAAAATCCCCAAATATTTGAAATTAAGGAACAAAATTGCAAATAACTAAGAGATCAAAAAATATAGAAATCAGAAAAGTTTTTAATTTCAGCATAATGAAAATACTACACACAAAATTGTGAAATGCAACCAAAGTAATATTTAAGGGAACGGGGGGGGGGGGGGGGGGGGGGGGGAAATGTCCTGACAATACTCTGTGCTGACAAAAATGTAGTAGAACAGTAAGTAGCATAAATTGCCCTAAGGTATGCAATTTTGAGACAAGAGGTGCTTAGTTTTCCTGGGCTCAAGTTACAGAACACACCTCTGGGTTTCCAGCCACTCTCCAAGGTCTTAGGATCCTTTTCTAGGTCCTGCCTGCAAGAAAAGTTACCGTTGCTAGTTAGATCTATTTTTGGCACCAGCACAGGGGAAAATGAGACCAAAAGGGGCAGGCTTATGCAAATCCAGTAGCAGGGCATGCTCAATAGAGAACAGTTATATAACCCTGGTAGCTGAATGACCTTCCACTTGAGGTGCTAAAGAGCACAAAATATTCTTGAATGTGTTTAGTGCATGCGATAGGATTTGATCAATAATCATTCTCCAAAGAAAGACCAACTGAGCATGTGCGAGACTATATTACATAACTGGGAAACATCCCCTTAATTGAATATTCATTAGGCAATGAAACTATAAAAGCCTAATCCCAGCAGTAGGCAGGATTGTTGCTCACTTTCCTGGGGCCATCCTGCACTTTGCTGGCTGAGGTGTGTATGCTTTCATTTTGTATCAAACTAACTTTTAGCAGGTGGCTGATCACTCTCTTGAGTCAGCCTGGATTCTGTATTGAATTTTAAGTAGTATTTCTCACTTTTGAATTAAATATGGTGTTGGCTCTGCCCAGGCTCTGGAGCTAGGCCACAATCTCTCTGTGGAACCTGTATTTCTTAACTGTTACATTAAACCTGTTCTCACTTTCTACTGTGACTCTGCTCTTGAATTCTTTCTTGTGGCAGAGTTAAGGACCTGGTGAGAGGACGGGTTGGGTTGGGTTGGGGCCTGCTATCAGGCCCCCTAAACGCTTCCTCTGGCATAACTTTGGTAAAAACTTCTTTGTAAAACTACTAGTAATATCTGTAAAAGCTGAATATACACATAATCTCTAGCCCAGTATTTTCACTTTTAGTTACATGCCCAACATACGTGCATGCCCATGTGCAAAAAAAAAAAAAAAAAAAGCATGTATAAGAATGTTTATAGAAGTATAGAAGTATGGCTCTTAACCCTAAAATTGAAAATGCCACAGTCTTCATCAGGAGGAGAATGGATACCATATTCCTACTTATTAAAGAAAAAATATACTACCGCTACCACTACATGGATAACCGTCACAGACATACTTTTGAGCTAAGGAAGACAGACACAAAAGAGCACGTACAATGTAGTTCCATTTATGTAAATAAAGTTCAAAAGTAGTCAAATCTCTTGTATGGTAAAGTAAGTCAGAATAATGGTTATCTTTGTAAAAAATATTTTTTATTAAATTTATTTATTTACTTTTAATTGACACATAATAGTTGTACATATTTATGGGCTGTTGAGGTTAATGACTGGGAAGTGGGGGGCAAGAGAGATGCTCTAATTTAGTATAATCTATATCTTGATCACAGTGGTGAATCCATGAGTGTGCTTACTTTGTAAACTTTTTGAACAATATACTTAGGATGTGTAGCTTTCCCCATCTTCAAAGCCAGCCACATTGGCCCAGTCCTTATGCCCCCATCTCTATGGTTCCCTCTTCTAATTCCCTCTTCAACTTTTAAGAACCCTTGTAACCACATTGGCCCACAGAGGTAATCCAGGATAGTCTCTTTACCTTTATCTTTATCTTAAGGTTGGGTTATTAGCCATCTTATTAACCTTTGCCACGTAATTTAACGTATTCACAGGTTCCTGAGATTGGAATGTGAACATTATGGGCAAGTGGGGGGGGGGGGTGGCATTATTCTGGCTACCACAGTATTATTACTAAATTTGTTTTGACCTCCCAGATCCCCTGAAAAAGTCTCAGAGAACTTTGGGATACTGAGACCCTACTTTGAGAACCACTGCTCTATAATATCTTTAATATGTAGCATGTTCTTTACAAGGTGCTTCACAAGGTAGCCTTTGTTTAAAAAAGTAGGTATAGTTTTAAAGCTTTTTTGAATTCTGCCTTCCTGTAACTCCTATCTAATATTTTCTTCCATTCTTTGAAGCTACAAAGAATAAATATAATCCTTCTATAATATTGACAGCTGTACAAATATTTAAAGAGAGCTATCATGCCCCACATGTTTATTTTCTCCTCTCCACCTTAAACACGAACAGATCCTTATGAGAAAATTTATGATGATGATGACATCAGCAATGACACTATTTGTCCAAACTCTATCCTTTATGGCCCATCCTTGAGTGTCAAACCTTCTGCAAACATCTTCAGATGCCTCTAATGGAAAATTATCCTTTCTTCCTATGATCTTCCATTCAAATGTGCTCAGAAAAGTCATTTATGTTTAGGACTCATCAGTATATAAGATTGCAGATTTCTTAAGGGCAAGGTCTTTCACTCATTTTTTCTTGTATTACACACAGCTTTGTGTCTGTTAGAGAAGAAACCCACTAAATAGGTTTGAACGAAAGGATAAAGAAATTGGAGCAGGGGTCCCAGCTGGAGCCCACATTTGCCACTGGTCTCAGGAGCACAGGAGTATGTCTGGGGCTCCATGTGGGAGGCCTGAGAGCGGAGGTTCCTACTTGTAGAGAACTCATTCCATGGGAAGGGAGCCCAGGAACAAACCCTGATGTGAGGAGTATGCCATGGGTTTGAGAGAGGAACGACTAAGCACAACAAGGTGGTGCTGCCACGTGGGGAGTGCTGATTCCTAGCAAAAGAGGACTAAGAATGAAAATGAGAAGCACCATTTCCATAAAATCCCCAGGAGAACAGGTAACACAGTGCAACACCGTTCTGGGGCCCATGTTCCAGAGAGAGCCACATGATGGTGGGATTGTCACCCCTGTGTACAGAGCAACACAGAGCTTCTCTAAGGAACAAATTGCTACTTCATTGCATTGAGAACTGCTCAAGGCTTCTACTGAAATGAAGCCAAGCACTCAATGCTGGACAAAGGTGGCTTTAGCAGAGGCAGATGGTTGAACTCTTTTCTTCAAGGATCAACATAAATTTTGCTTTTTGTAATGTGAATGAGGAAGAGTGGAGAAGCAGAACAGCAGGAGCTTTCTAACTCTCCCCTGACTAAGGCAGGGGGTTAGGAGCAGAAGCAGCCATTCAGTTGTTATCAGAAAGATTAAGATGAGCAGTTACTACTCAGTCATAAAAAAGAATGAAATTCTGCCATTCACAGCAAAATGGATGAACTTGGAGAAAATTATTAAGTGAAATAAGCCAGGCACAGAAAGAGAAATACTGCATGTCCTCATTCATAAGTAGGAACTAAGAATGAAAGACCACAATAAAATGATAAACTTTCAGAAGGAGAGAACAGACCTACAGTCACTAGAGCTGGGAAAGAGGAAGGATGAGGGGCTAGGAAGTAACTGGGTAAGGGACACAAAGAATAATTACAATCTGTAATGATGAACATGCTAATAACGTTGATTTGATTGTCACATACCGAACACAAATACTGACAGTCAACTCTGTACCCCATAAATACGTATAATCAATAGTTTCAATTTAAAAAATAAATCAAAAATAAAAGCATTAAGCACCTCTGTGTGAATGAAGTGGGTGGATGACACTTACTAGGTTCCATATAACAATTCAGGAACTAGTGCTTATCTTGGAAGACACAATCTAAACAGAAGGAATAGGCTTTGAATGAGGTGTGGAGGCCCCAGAATTGTTGGTAAAGTACAGCTAAAAGAAGAGAAGTTTGGTTTTGGCTCCTTTGTTGCCCCCAGAGTCGTGCTGCCTGCAGAAACACAGGCTGTAGCTGGGCATCCTGTGTTGACTTCCTCACAGCTCTGCTTCCCAGAGGGAGAACACTGGACTTCCTTTCTCTCATTCATTTCCACTATCAGAGCAGTTCTTGAAATGTCAGCATCCTTCCCCAGTTGATAAAGTTAATACTTAACTTCTTCTGCAAATACTCAAATCAGCTCTTATTGGAATCGATTTTTTTCTCTTGAAATCCTATCTGTTTACTATTAACAACTTACAAACAATTCAGATATACTAGCTTCAAACTAATTAGAAACATACATAGCATGAAAAAGCGAGTAAATATTGCAATTCATTCCTTGTTTGTTCATTAATGAATTCAGATAAACATGCTGTTCCTAGTATTCTGATAGTTTAAATATATACATAGCACTGATTAATGCAATGACCCCAAAATTAAGTAATCAACTTCTCATCCAACGATTGTATAACATGCAGTTTGATCCAAGATAAGAAAAACCATAAACACACAAATGCTGCTCTGCACTGAATGAGAGTTTAGTGGTTTAGCTTCCTTATCTTCCACATTCAGACATCTGTATCTGCACCCATCCTTAATTACTTGAGTCTCTACCACTTATCAAATGCCTGTGGCAAGTACTGAGGTGCTCCCTGCCCACACTGGCTTTTGCTGTAGTTTAGCTCCTCTTTCTGTCTGGAAATTGGGTCATGTGCTCTGATATCAGGTGACATGTGGTTAGTCTGACTTGGTTTTCAGACATTGTGTACTGACATTGGTGACTAATATTGATGGCCTCTCCCATTGTCTGTGGTCACAAGATCATTTAGTGTTATAGTCATACTGACAACAGAATCTTCTAGGTCCCTAATTCATCCCAGCCAGCTCTTTGGATGCTCTTCTATACTACACAAGACCTCTTTCTGTGTTATTGGTACTCTACCACTCAGGTGCTGTATTGGACTTGAGGCTTTGCTTCTAGGTGTGCACTTTCCCAGGCTAGAAGCAAGGCACTGGTCCTCTTTGCTGTAAGGTTGACTCTAATCCCAACTGGGTTTCTGTGGGGATCATGAAAATGTGCCTGTCATAATTCTGACTGCAGAGTAGATGATTGACTGATAACTCTAGCTGTCACGTTCACAGACACGTTCCTGTGTTTGAGTGTGGCCACACTACCCAGGAACTGCTCCCAATCAATGAATGGCCACAGCAGGAATATTAAGGTCTAAAAACAACCCAGAAGATACAAGGCTCATCTAATGGGTGATCTTGGCTCAAGGACTCCCTGCAGGCTTTGCCAAAATCTTCTTAGAACTTTACTGCAGTCTGTGCTCTCTCTTTCCTTCTTTCTTTCCTCGGTTCCTTTCTCCTGTCCTCTATTTTTCCCTCCCTCCCTTCCTTTTTCTCTCTCTCTCTCTCTCTCTCCTTCACAGAATTCAGACCTTCATCATGGTCTGCAACTCTCCTGCTTTTCTCCCCATTTTCCCACACCAGTGTTTTCCTCCCAAAATCTCTTTCAGATCTAATTCCATCTCAGCATCTGTTTCCTGAAAAATATAGACTAAAACCATTTATAAAAACTTAAAAGTTTAATCGTCCTGCCTTATTTCTTGGGGACACTCTCTCTAGGATCCTAATCTTAGTCATATCTCTTCCAATTCCCCTTTCCTGCTTTCTACTTGAGCTTTTTTGGGGGGGCGAGAGAATGGCTGACATTATCATTCTGTAAACACTTCAACTTTATTATTTATTCTTGAAACTTATTAGTTCAGCTTCTAGCTTTCTCTTGCTTTAAAAAGTCAAACTTTCATAATTTCAGAAAACGAGATCCCCAAACCAAAACAAATCAAACAAAATCTCATTTCTTCCCACAAATCCTGGCTCTTACTTTTGTTTCCATACCATGTGTACAACAATGGTTCATTCAGAAATTCAGTCTATTGCCTGGATTGTGGATGTGTTGACCCTCCTTTTGTGGGCAGTGCAATTAAAAAAGCTATCACTGATAATTAAATGGTAGGAGAAGTATAAAATAATTGTGGGAGAAGAACATAACTTAAAAGAAATAGAAAACAACACGTTATTTAGAACCAAAATCACTAAAGTATAGTTTAATATCACTTAGTATCAAAAGATTTTTATTCCCATCTGGGCACCCTTCCCTTCTCATGATTTAGGAAGTGTGAAGAGAGGTTGAGAGTCCGGTGTTAGGTACAATTCAGTTATAGGAAAAGATTGCGTCTATTTTTTTCCACAGCACATCTACTTTTTGGGGGGACATCAGCCCATTGTTTCACAACTTCTTGTGCACCAGGTACTATCACAAACCCTACATGAGAATTGAAGCAAGTTGGCCTGAGGCCAGGACTTTGATCCTGAGGAGAATAGGTGTGTGCAGAAAGGAGCCGTATTTTGATTTTAGGAGAGCGGAATTATTAATATTTAGCTTGAAAGTATATTGCAGAATGCTTTAAATCCCTAAGGAATAATCAGCAGAAGCGAGAAAAATGTATATGTGTATATGTGTGTGTGCAGCAGTGGTGTCAGGGTCATATAATAAAGGCTTCTATCTCAGACTGTGAAGTTTGAAAAGAATTGAAGCTTTCTTAAAAGGCTGATTTCAGTGATATTAGCTCAAAGTGCAAGAGAGAAGGACCTTGAGGGGACCTTTCCGTGATAACCACTAAGAGTCTCAAGTCGTGAGTGATATGCCCTTCTTTCTGGTTTTCTTTTGAAAATAAAACTTGGACAGTAGTTTGATCATGAAGAGAATGGGCAGCTGAGCAGAAGCTAATGGGGGTCCGGAGGTCTCTGGAAGTCAGAGAGAAACCTGAGAATGCAGCTGTGGTCCTGGGCCAGGCCAGACTTGATTGGTGCCCACTTTCCTCCCAGGTCAAGGCCAGGATCTGAGCAGTGATTTGTTTACTCCCTGTCCATGAAGGCTGATGAAGTCACACCCACACACAGGAGGCTGGGATCTCTGAGAGAAGGATCTCTAGGATCTCTGAGGGACAGAGGATGGAGGGGGAAGGTTAGGGGTCAGGGGTAGAACCATTTAAGAGCATAGAAACCTCAGTGGAAGGAAGGGAACATTGCATCTAGCATCCAGGCCCTGCAATAAGATCTTGGTGAACTTGGTCTAATATTCTAAAGAAACAGATTCTGGAGAGAGACGTAGTTCCACCTGTTCAGAAGGGAAGATGCGAGATGAGAATAAATACTCTTTGTGACAGTTTATGGACAAGATAGAAGACAGAAGAGTACATTTTGTTATTAAATCACATATTTCCCCATTTATTTTCTTTTTACATTTCTCTCATTTAATGGGAGTAAAGGTTTTCTATTGTGATGACCATCAGGGTGGGAATAACACAGAAAAAATAAAATCTAAATTTTTATTCTTGGACACTTACATAGTCATCTGTAACCTGTAGCAGAAACAACAGTTTTGAAAGTCCTGACTTTAATTGCAAAAGCTAAGCATTTAAGAGAGAAAAAAATTTATCTGTTTATATTTGTCTGTTTTTTACTTGTAAACTTATTTATAATTTCAAAAGCTCCTTCTTAATATTAAAAGCTATAGCTTGATACAGACATGTAGAGCACAGAGTTTACCACATGAACCGCAAAGTCTGGAAGAATCCCTTGACTTAAGAGAAAATTTCCCCACCATGGTGAGAGGAGGTGTTGGTCTCTGCTCCCTGTTCCCATCCTCTCTAGGGGTTGAAATGCTGGTGCACGTATGTGTGTTGCGGGTGGGGTGTGGAGCAAGGAGAGTATGTGATAGACATTTCTGGATATGTCTGAATCTGTGAAGTTGATGGGTAATGATGCATTGTGAGCTTGTGGTGTTTAGAGTATCCCTGACCTCTATCCACCAGATGCCAGTAGCACCTCTCCCCCAAGCTGTGACAACCAAAAATGTCTCCAGACATTGTGAAATGTCCCATGAAGGATGAAATCAACCCAAGTAAGAACCATTGACCTTATGGTAAATTAGAGCTGGTTAGATCAATTCGTTCCATGCTTTGGGGACCAGGGTATGACAAAAAGGGAAAGACATTGAGAATGGAGAAAGAGCACTGAAGAGGTTGGGGGAGGAGATGCCCAGCTTCCTCTGCCTTCATTTTTCCTGGGCTGAGTCTTTGTTCAGTCTTTAGATTTTTACTAAGTTTTTTTCTTTTTTTTTTTTAACAAAGGAACAAATCTAAGATAAATTCACCCCCTACGAGCCTGTCCAAATATATGAAAAGGAGAATTTTCCCAAATAACAGGAAATTTCAAAAAGCAACATGTGTTTCTAGTGGCCTGGGGTTGGCCAGGTTTTGGAGATGGCAGTGAGTGAGCTAGTTTCATTTAATGTGCTCATTAGCGGACTGCTGAAAAACAATCTAATAGTCCTAAAGCACAATCTGCAGCTAGACCAGCAAGTGAATTGAATGCTAGACAGACATAAAAGTGTCCTAGGCAGAAAATAATAAATTGAAATTCATTTGGCAAAATACTAGCTAATGCATTTTGGGAAAACAAAAAACAAAAAAATGCCACAGATATTTTGATGGGACAATACACCTGGTGAGTAATATTGCCAAAAAAGCCCATGAGTGTGCATCAAGAATGAATTCTGAAATCTGATACCCGAATAAGAAAGGCCAAAACAATTTTGAGTTGTAAAAATCCCGGAAAAAGCAATAGCTTCATTTGCTGGCCCCTGGGACATAGGGTGGTGAATATATCCAGATGAGGTCACACCTGGAATTTTTTATTTACTTTGGTTTATTCCAGGTCTGGGTAGATATAAATTATTTGGCAAGCATTCAAGGGTGAGCAACGATGAAGGTGGTGGAGGAGGTGATTGGAGAAGGTAGAAAATGTTAAAGACACAATATTACTAGGAGCTTCCCCAAACACCAAGAGTGAATACCAAGCCATATGAACACATTGTTAGAGATTGATTTATGACGGAATCATTAAAAGTGACTCATACTCTAACAAGTGAGGTGGCCATTAACAATGTACTTGTGTAATCTGCAGCAGGCCTGGTCTGAAAGTAGTCTTATTAAGACAGAGCTTTGTAAAAGATGCTGCTTATCTGGTTTTTTCCATTTAGGGCACCAGAATGAATTATAATAGGTAAGATTCCAAACATTCCCAGGTGCTATATATATCATTACTGGGAAGAGGTTCTTTAAATTGAGACTTTAAAGAAAACAAAAAGATACCACACTATACATTTATTGACCTCAAAAAAAATACTAAGGATCTATGTATATGTGTGTACATGCATCTATCTTTCTTTCTATCTATCTATCTATCTATCTATCTATCTATCTATCTATCTATCTATCTATCTATCTATCTATCATCTATCTACCTACCTACCTACCTACCTACCTACCTACCTACCTACCTACCTATCTATCTATCTATCTATCTATCTATCTATCTATCTATCTATCTATCTATCTATCTATCTATCTATCTATCTATCTATCTATCTATCTACCCTACCTACCTACCTACCTATCTATCTATCCATCCATCCATCTATCTAGTATCTTGGTATCTTTTTCTTAACCGAGGAATTAGAGATAACTCATAGCTAGCGTGGCCAAGAGAATAATCTGTGTTCTTGTCTGATCCTAATCTCTGTGTCCCAGAATGCATCCCTGCTGATGAGTCTGTGCTGGAGTACCTATTTCTTTCTTTCTTTTTTTTCTTTCCAATTTAATTTAATTTTATCTTATTTCTCAAAATACATTGTAGTTGATTTTCATGCCCCTTTACTGGTTCCTCTCAACTCCCCCCCCCACACACACACATCATATCTGTGCACTTGTCTTAAATAGTTCAAGGAATTTTTGTGGTTATTCTGTGTTCTTAGCCCCACCCTTTACTTGTTTGTATGTTTATTTATTTATTAATTTTTAGCTCCCACAGATAAGTGAGAACATGTGGTATTTCTCTTTCTGTGCCTGACTTGTTTCACTTAGTATAATTTTCTCTAAGTCCATCCATGTTGTTGTGAATGGTAGTATTTCATTCTTTTTTATAGCAGAGTAGTATTCCATTGTGTAGATGTACCACAGTTCCCTTATCCACTCATCAGATGATGGACATTTGGGCTGGTTCCAGCCTATGGCTATTGTATGTAGAGCTATGATAAACATTGGAGTACAGGTATCCCTTTGGCATGATGATTTCCATTCCTCTGGGTGTATTCCCAGTAGTGGAATTGCTGGGTCATATGGTAGATCTATCTGTAATTGTTTGAGGAATCTCCATATCATTTTCCATAAAGCCTGCACCATTTTGCAGCTCCACCAACAGTGGATGAGAGTTCCTCTTTCTCTGCAACCTCGCCAGCACTTATCGTTCTCAGTCTGGAGTACCTATTTCTTATTAAAGTGTCCTTGAATAGATCCTGGAAGGAGCATACTAAATATAGGCCATGTTCTTTGGAAATGAGCTGATAAATTACCTTGTAGCATAGATATGCTTTGGAGATATGGTTTTTTACAGAAGTATATCTAGAAATTTTTCAATGCCTCTAAATTTTCCTTAATAAAATTAGATTCATTGTACATAACTTTATATTTAAGATTATCCTTTCAAGAATATGTATATTTTATATGCATTGAGGACCGTTGATATAAACTAAAATGATTCAATTCCACTAACCTTTAGTATTTGTTTGTCACTCTCACATCTTCAAAGCACCTTTAAAAACTTTGTTATATGAATCACCTTAAATGCTCATCTTCATGTCAAATCGTTAAACAAGGGCTTTTAAAAGACTAAATTACTTTAATACTTTAATACTTAGATTTGACTTGATAAATGCCATCCTGTGCAGGTATTTGAAATGGCTCACTTCTAAAACTCTGCTAGAGCAACGCTCTTCTTCAGGTTCTGACTCTAGTCTCTCACCCCCTTTCCTCTCAAATTTTCCCTTCAAATCCTCTTGCTCTGGTCTGATTTCCCCAGTTTCTGTATGATTGCCTAATCTAAAAATAGCTAACTCATTTAATGGTAACTATTAATGTAACCTAATACTTCTAATTAATCTACATAAAAATATCCTTGGCTCTTCATTAAAAGAATATCTAGCTTATTGTTTATTGTAACATGTCAATCAATCCTGAAAGTAAACTACTAAAGTGTGTTTTGTTTAATTCTCAAGGTGTTTTATAAATTGGTCTGGGAACAAAAGATGTTTAAACAAGGAGCAGATCTGTGATCTGAGGCTGAATCTTTTTTTCTGCTGGGCAAGGCTGTTTGAGGTTGTTCTGTGCTTGAAGATGGGCTGGTGTGCTTTAGGTATCAAGGCTATTTCAGATGAAACATGGAAAAGACTTGATGGGGAAGTCAAAAGATCTCCCCAAAATGTGGCTGGCAGGAGGATCTAAAAAGAAGCTGCTTTGGCAGAATGGCAATATTGCTTTATCATCAGTTAATTTGCTGCTGTTGGTCTTTATAGAACTTTTACAACTGAATTTTTGAAATCACTTGTCTTATTTTAACCTGCTCCCAAAATTTTTTGATGCTTGGTCTACCACACTTTTTCCTTCTGGTATACCGTCGGAGGTATAATAAACCAGAGGCCCAGGGAATATTGATATTCTACCACCTCAGGAGTCCACTGTCTTTAATGATGGCCACAGGATTGTGATTTTAAAATGAAATACAAGTCCGCATTGTTATGTGAAGGTGAAAATGTGAGTTCTCCTGGTCCTTCTCAGGTAAAAGAGTTTATTCATGCAGTTATTCACACTAGGTCTACTGTCTCATCTCTGTGTTAATCAACCCTGCGAACTTTCAGATTCCAACCTCAAACATCTGATTTATGGAAAGACCAGAATTTTCCATGTAATGGTGATGTGATTTAAACAATAGGTTTACTGTTTTACTAGGGACAACATTTTCCTTCTATCTGAAGAGTTAAGGATGGAAGGGTGTTAGCATTTGGGAGTTTTGCTGTTGCTCCTGTTTTTCATCTCTTGACACATGTTTTAAAAGATAGAAGCTACATTAAGAATGTTGGGTGATGAGACTTCTGAATTCTGCATGAGTACTTTAGTCCCTCAACTACATCTGTAACCATCTCCTCTCCAGTAAGATTAAAATTGAAGTAGGCAGTATGGTGTGATGACTGTTGAGTAGTTTAAGAGTGGTAATTAAAATGTAGAATTGTCTTTGATTAAGGACACTTGGCATAATTTTCCTCTTTATCTGAATGCCTATTTAAATTGTCTTTTATACCTAAAGTTTTTTTCATTAATCTATGTTCATCCTAGCATTTTCAATCCAGCAAACATGCTTCAACTCTTTAACTCAGTGCTGTTTCTCAGGTTGGTTTTCTGAATCTGTAACTACTTACGATTGTACCACATTTATAAAATCACAGCAGTTTGGAAAGAAGCATCTCTTAGAGAAGTACAATTTTATAACTACAAAGGCCCCTAGAAGTTATTTAATCCAATATCTTCATTTAACATAGAAGAAATAAGACTTTGAGGAATGAAAACATTTGTCTACCACACAACTAGCTGGCTCTAAAATCTATGTTTCTTTATTCTGGGTCCAAAGTTGGTCACCCTGTTTCATGATTCTGCCATATGTAAAACTGTTCTCATCACATATCACTGTCAGGTGTGCTGATAGGTAAGTAAGGAGCCTCTGCAGTGTAGCCCAGCTTAGTGGGTAAGAGTTTGGGCCATGCACTGAGATGGCTCTGGTTTAGAAAACTGGCTCTGCTGGCTATATTTTA
Source organism: Cynocephalus volans (assembly GCF_027409185.1). Taxonomy (NCBI): domain Eukaryota; kingdom Metazoa; phylum Chordata; class Mammalia; order Dermoptera; family Cynocephalidae; genus Cynocephalus; species Cynocephalus volans. Next base: position 38,265,014 of record NC_084461.1, on the reverse strand, counting down.
GGCAAGTTACTTAACCTCTTCTAGCCTCAGTTTCCTCATCTGTAAAACAGAGGTTATAATCTCACCAAATTTGCAGGTTATTGTAAGGGTCAAATGGGGCTCTAACACATATTATGAACAAAATATATTTCAGAATAAGTGCCTTAACCCTGGTTTTGTTAACCATGAGTAAATTTTAGTAATTTTAACATTGAGAGGTTTATCTCTTTATCTTTAGCCAACAGAATTCTGTAAGTAGAGGGTAAGAAGATCCAAATCAATTCTGACTAGCATATGGCACCTAACTTTTTGATCTGTCAAATCCAGCTGGGTTGTATAAACTGGGAATCTGAGTCTTTCCACAGAGATTCAGATAGCATTTACCACAACCATTTCAAGCAGCAAGCATCTGATGGAGTTTGGATGTGTTTTCTCCTCCAAAACTCATGTGGAAATTTGATCTCCAATGTGGCAGTGTTGGAAACTGATTGAGTCATGGGGGCAGATCCCTCATGAATGGATTAATGCTCTCTCTGGGGGAGGGGGGAGTAATGAGTGAGTTCTCTCTCTTAGTTCCTGCGAGAACTTGTTTATAGGATCCTGGCAACTCCTTTCTCTCTCTCTTGCTTCCTCTCACCATTTGATCAGCTTGTACCCACCAGCTGCCTGCCATTTTCCGCCATGAGTAGAAGCAGTCTGAGGCCCATGCCAGATGCAGCTGTCCCAGAATCATAAGCCAAATAAACCTCTTTTCCTTATAAATTACCCAGTCTCAGGTATTCTGTTATAGCAACACAAAACAGACTAAAACACCATCTGTCTCAACTTGTGATCTCCAGGGATAGAGATGGGAGACCTCTTTAGAGAATCCATTTTTAGCCTCTAATCCCCATCTTCTCAGTTTACCTCACTGATAAAGCATCAAGAAGAGAAGAAAGTCAGACTTGAATTTTACTGAATGCTTGATGCAATATGGAAAAGATTTTCTGTGTGTTTGTTTTAGCTTGGGTTCCCCCAGAAGCAGATGCTGAGAAAAAGATTTGAGAGCAAGCAATTTATCCGGGAGATGATCTCAAAGGACATCAGCAGGGGAGCATAAAATGAGGCAGGGAAGGGCTGAAAGGGTATTATCAAGCAGGTTATTGCTGTGAGTAACTAGGGTTCAATCTCTCTGGGAAACTAGGTATAGATCACACCTAGATTTATCACATGGCAGGTGAAGAAGCTAGGATAATATCCTTCAACTTAAGTCTGATTGAGAAGGTATTGAGAGCTGCTCCTGGGGGATTTAATACCCTCCCACTTCCAGCCTGCCCCACACAGGGGCTGGGAGAAAGCCCTGTGGCAGGCAGGGTATGCTGTAGAATGCTGACACCATGAACTTGATCAGTGAGTATGAAAGTATGAAGGGAATTGTGAGTGGTGCCTACTAGAGCATGTCATGATAAAAAACAATAACCGCTGGAAAGCATCTGGCCCTAGAATGTGATTCATGAAACTGAAGAATCAGATACTCCTATTTATCTAACGAAATGTCCTTGAAGAAATAGAGTCATAGACTACTTTACACTGATAACCAAAAAACTGTCCTGACCAGGTCAGCTAAATTATAGTGCCTTGGAAGATCTGAGATAAGTCAATAGTCATATCCACCTATCCTGGAAAACATTATCATAAGACCATTTTTACTTAGAAGCAGAATTAATGGCACCAGAAAGCCACAAAATAACCTAGAGTGCTTCTTGCAACCCTCTTGTAACCTAGTAATAACCCCAAATCTATATGTCATGTACAACCAATAGAATACCTGATAAGGTAATTAGGATGGACTGTCCTCTCTCTCTCTTTTGATCCTTCCCCCTTCTTGTGATTATAAATTGCTAAGCTCTGCTGGTCCTCTTTAGAATACATTTCTCAGGGCAACCTGACTATGCATCTCCCTGGTTGCAATTAAAATATTGGCTCAATAAGTCCTTTCTGTATGTATTTGGCCTCGGTTTCTTTTTAGGTCAACAACATCCTCAAAAAAAAAGAAGGGAAAGCAGGACCTCAGCTACCCTTTTGCACATGAAGATGCACATACCCAGGCTCACATCATTCCAATCCTGTCTTTACTCTTCATTTTACATGCTTTTTGGAAACATAGCCTATTAGAAATCATCCTAAAACACAATAGACCATTATCTCTGTGGTGCCTGTTTTCCACTCAGCACACAGTGACAAGACATTTATCAATTTGGTGGAAACACCAACAGTCCTAGACTTGGCTCTTGTTTAAGCATTGTATTCTGCAAAAATTCAGATGAGGACTAATTACAGCGGGCACCAAAGGATAATATAGATAATAATGAAAGGATAACAATGTAAGGAGAGTTAACATGACTCTAACTCAAAGTTCAGAATAAGTTCAAGCTGTTACTCTGGCATATGCTTTCACTTGGGACCAGAGTGAAGGGTGGGAAATTTCAAAATTACCCAACATGTTTTCTTGTTGTACTTGGAAAGATGTCTAGTGTTTTTTTCTTTTCCTTTTCCATTTATGGAATGAGCCCAATTTCTTGTGTTTCTGGGATGCATTCACACAGCCAAGAATAAAGGCACTATCTTGGGCCTTTTTCCTTCTTTACCCAGGCTTATCAACCTACTAATTAGGAAAAGACATTAATAGCATGTATTGAATTTACATGCCTGTCATGACTTGCTATAACCACAAAGCAATGGTATCTTTACCTTTTTCATTCAAAGTTTTAAATAAAAGAGCCCTGTTAAAAATGTCTTATCAATAACTTTTGATAAGACAATATCAATAACCTACTGGGATATTGTGAAATATATATTTAGTCTCCATCATGTTTCCTGACATACAGCTCCTAAAATCCTTGGAATCTCCAGACTGATACATGTCTTTTGTATGCTGAACAAATGACTGGTGGTTGTCAGCCTCTTGTTAGCTTCAGGAAGGGGACTGGTTACTGGGAATACCAAGGCTTGATTACAGGGGTTGGACTTTCAGCCCCATTCTCCAACCTCCAAGCAGGGGAGAGGGGCTGAAGGTTAAGTTGATCACCAATGGCCAGTGACTAAATTAATCATGCCTATGTAATGAAGCTTCTACAATAACCTAAAAGGACTGGGTTTGGGTGGCTTCCAGACAGCTGAACATGAGGAGGTATCTGGAGAGAGGTGTGCCAGAGAGGGCAAGGAAGCCTGCACCCCTTATCCCATATCTCATCTTATGCATCTTTTCATCTGTGTCCTTTGTAATATCCCTTATAATAATCCAGTAAAGGCAAGTAAGTGTTTCTCTGTGTTCTGTGAACCGCTCTAGCAAATTAACCAAACCGAAGGAGGGGGTCATGAGAACCCCTAAATTATAGCTGGTAGGTTAGAAGTTCCAGAGTCTCACTGGCATCTGAAGTGGGGCATTCTTGGGAACTGAATCCTCAACCTGTGGGATCTGATGCTATTTCCAGATAGGTAGTGTCAGAATTGAATTGAATTAGAGGACATTCAGCTGGTATCTACTGCAGAACTGGTTGCTGGTGGGTAGAAATCCCCACACATATTGTGGTGACCAGAGGTCACAGAAGTGACCTGTGTTGTGAGAGTATAATAGATGAAATTGATTTATATATATACACACCTGCTCTGCAGAGGCAGCTTTTGGATAAGAATTATCCATTAGAGTGGCAGTTAATTTCCAATTACAGTGATAGTTATAGGAACCAAGGCAGTGAAGGTAAATTAATTCCTATTTTGATATGCATTGTGATACAATAGAAATGGTAAACCCAAACTATTTAAAAGTATATCTATGAAAGCAGAACACTGTCTTCCACTGGACATCAAGGAGGAGAAGCAGGTATAAAGCTGGATCTGGTCAATATGACTGTTTACAGGTCAACCATCAGCAAAGCCAAATAGGGACATTAGATATGTTTGGTTGCTTTTGCAGATTGCAATCAACTAATGAATTATTAGAGGACTGGCTATTAAATATCTAATTAATGACTAAGTAATCAACTAGAAAATAGTTAAACACCTTTAATTTTTTAACAATGGAGGCTTTATAAAGAAGGGGTTGGCAAACTATGGATGATGGCCAAATCCAGCCAACCAACTGTTTTTGTAAGTCTTTTTTTTTTTTAACTTTATCCATTTTTTAATGTATTTTTTATAGCTGTTTTTGTTTTATAGTGGCAGAGGTGAGTAGTTATGACAGAGACTAATAATTCCCTAAGCCTAAAATATTTACTATCTGGCCTCATACAAAAAAAATTTTGCTGACCTCTGATATAGAGATGTGACTCAACTTTTATTTGTTTAGTACAAAGTATACTTGATGCTGGTCTAAAGAGACAGTGCACGTGTTAATATACTTTTATGATGCTGACTCTGGTCTACCCTCTTGCAAATGAGTGCTGTTAGCCACAAGAGAGACTGATGAGCCAAAAACTAGAATATAAATGATTAGTGAACCATAGGGATTATGTACAATGGTACTTCAAATAGTTCACAGGAAGTTTATATTATCTTTTAATTCTATTTTTCAACGAACTTTTTGAAGTACCCTCATAATTTGAGGTTCTAATTTTACAGATGAGGAAAAGGAGACCTGGAGAAGTTAAGAGATTTGCCCAAGATTACTCAGCTCATGGCCGAGGCAGAGCACCATTTCCCTTAAAGAAAAACCCAGCAAAATCCCTTCTGATGAAGCTTAGGCCCTTCTGATGAAATGTAGGGAGTACACGCATACTTCAAAAGTTTGTGGAAAAATAGAGTTAAAAGATAATATGAATCTTTCCATGAACGTTTTGAAATATCTTTGTATTTGTTACAAAACAAATTCCATTCTATGCTGAGTGGATTCAGTTGACTAATACAGTGATTCTCAAGCTTTGATATGCATCAGAATTACCTAGAGGGCTTGTTAAATGAAGATTGCAGGGCTTAATCCCTCTTTTTCTCAAAGTTGCTCATGTAGTGGGTGTAGAGTGAGTGTCAAGAATTTGCATTTCTAGGTGATGCTGATGTTGCTGGTCTAGAAACCATACTTGAAGACCCACTGCTTGAATATAACTGGGAGTGATTAATTCTGCCCCTCTCAGGTGTAGGCACTTCATTCTAAAGTTGAAACAACCATTTCCTGCTCATGGTTTATTAGCGTGGTAACAACAAAGAACTTTTGCAATCTCCTGCAAGGTGATTCTTTTACGCTATTGCATTATTCCAAATAAAGCAAAAAGAGAACAAGAACAAAGGAAGCTAATCAAGTCTTAGTTTTCAAACTATTTGGAGGAAGCATGGACCTACAAAAAGGACAGAAACTGTAGAAAGTTTTCATTCTGTGGGCATGTAGCAATCTACAGAAGAAGGCAGGAGTGTTGGCAAGGGCAAAAGAGGAACAAGACATAGTGAGGTGTCGGATGTCAATACGTTCTCAGGATATTTAGGTGTATAATTCATTAGGTAGTGAGTCACAGAAGTTACATTGTGAATGATTTCTCCCCCTTATACGAATTTGAGTTAATTTAAGGTATACGTGTGTGTGGATTCACATAAATATTTATTCTATAAAAATTTTACATTAAAGAGCTCAATTGACCTTATGCTCATAAGTTCACAAAATCCCCTTATGGTCACAGGCTTTTTTTACATCTAGAAAAATGAAGAACAGAAATTATAGTAAGCTTCTGACACCAAGGTCAAAGGTTCCGATCCCAGTACCAGCAGGCTGGAAAAAAAAAATTATAGTAAGCACATATCACTCAACAAACTGGCAGGAAGAAAAAGAAAAATACTAAGTTCCCTTGATTTTTAGTGAGTGAGGCAGACATTAATGGAAATGAATAAAGAATGGAGTTTTATTTTTCTTGTCTACTTTGTAATTTAAGTTGTTTTGCCTTTACTTGAGGGGTAAAAAAGAGGTATTTAATCTCAAAAGATTAAATTTGAACTGAGCAATGCTGAGCAAATATAATTCACACCCCACTCTCTCACCAATCATCAGTAAACATGACTGAAGTAACTTTTTGTAAAAAAAAAAAAAAAAAAGTTCTAAAAACTCAAGACTGGGAAAATCTAAACCTGATGTTTCCTACTTCCTTCCAACTTCTCCTCTGTCTGTTTCAACACTTGACTTTTCCTCTGCATCTGTGCACATGGATTACTGGGCTGCTGGCACTGTAGTCTCCCTCGCTGTTATTCCTGGGATTATGAGGCCCAAATTGGGCATGTCTGAAACGGAGCTCACCCCACCCCTCCCCTCTCCTGCCTCCAGTTGCTCCCTCTCTGGACTTCCTGCTTCTGTCAAAATTATCATCATTCTCCAGTCCCACAAGCTCAAAACCTCAGAGTGAACCCTAACAACCGCTTCTTCCCTCTCAAATCTAGCCTGTCCCCAGTCCTCTCAATTCCTCTTTTATAATGTCTTTTACCTCTGTCCCCTTCTCTGTCACTTTCTCCCCATTGCTTCCACTTTAAACCACCCACTCCAGACCCTCTTCGGTGAATAGTGTTTAAGACCATGGTCAGCTGGGTGACTTCGATCTCCAAGTTCTGAGCCTTAATTTCATTTCTAAAATGGGAGTAATAATAATACTTGCCCATAAGTTATGAGGATAAAATAACATACACAAAATGCCTAGCACAGTGTCTGACACATGGATTTACTGTGTAGCTTCAATTTGCATTTGCCCTGCAGACACCTTGATATCAGACTTCTGGACTCCAGAACTGTGAGACAATAAATTTCTGGGTTTTAGGCTGCTCTATTTGTGGTAGTTTGTTACATCAGCCCTAGCAAATTAACACACCTACAAAGACTCTCTGAGACCAATAGAGCAGGTGGTGATTGCAGACCCGGCTAGGGTCTGAGGAGTCACTTCCAAAGCAGCTGAGTGCTGTGGTAGCTGGGGCCAGACAAGCTGCAGCAGCAAGGTGATGCCAGGTGCAAGTCAGGAGACCTAGGCTGGGTCCTTATGCAGCATCTCCACTTCCCTCCCTGCTCACATCAGTAAGGAGAGGAATAGGATGCTAGACTGGAAGATGAGGCCTGAGTTAGCTCTTGGGAAGCTTGAAAGTGCAGATAGCCATTTCCCCATTGCAAAAAGTCTATCTCACTCTAAGGGAGTAGAGTCCTCTAGGGCCATTAAAGGGCAGAGAGCTTAACATTCCCACCCCAATCAGCTTAGGATGGTTTTTAGTTGGCGGACTTTCCAGTCTAATACAATTTCTCAGTGTGTTGGATTCTCACGGTCAGCTGACACACCATCTGCTGTATCTAATCCGTAGATCAGAGCAAATCATAACCACACATCCAAAGTCAGAAAGAGTAAGTTTACTCGTGTGCCAATAGGTACAGAACATGTGCCAGCTATCTCCACTTCTGAGGCTTTCCCCCTTTCTTTGTGAATCTATAACTGTTTAAGGGATAACTAAATTGACTGTAAGACTTAATCAAGATTAAGCGGGATTTTTATTTTATTTCTTTTTATAAATTGTAAATTGATATTTTATAATTGTATAAATTTATGGGGCACAAATGAGTTATGAATTTAATGTGGAAAAATTAAATCAAGTTAGTAAACATATTCATCACCTTAAATTCTTACTATTTTTTATGGTGACAACATTTGAAATTTATCCTCATAGCAATTTTGAAATGTGCAATACTCTGTTATTAACTATATTCACCATGCTGTGCAATAGAACTCAAAAAAGGAAAAAACATTCACTTCACTGAGATTTTGTACCCTTTGGCCACCATCTCCCCATCCCCCCAACTTCTGTAACCACTATTCTACTCTCTGCTTCCATCAGTTCGATTGTTTTAGATTCCACATATAAGTGAGAACTTGGGGTATTTGTCTTTCTGTGCCTGACTTATTTTTACTTAGCATAATGTTTTCCCATTCCATCTATGTTGTTACAAATGTCAGAATTTCCTTCTTTTTTAAAAGGATGAATAGTATTCCATTGTATATATACACCACACTTTCTCTATCCATTCATCTGTCAATGGACACTTAGGTTTATTCCATAACTTGGCTATTGTGAATAAAGCTGCAGTGAACATGGGATGCAGATACATCTTCAACAAACTGATTTCAAATCTTTTGGGTAAATACCTAGAAGTGGGATTTCTGGTCATATGGTAATTCTATTTTTAGTTTTTTTGAGGCACCTCCATAGTGTTTTCCACGTCTGTACTGATTTACCTTCCCACCAACAGTGTACAAGTGTTCCCTTGTCTCCACATCCTCGTCAACACTTTTCTATCACTTTTTTGACAAAAGCTATTCTGACAGATGTGAGATGACATCTCATTGAGGTTTTAATTTGCATTTCCCTAATGACTGGCAATGTTGAACATTTTTTCATATATCTGCTGTAAGGCCATTTGTATATCTTCTTTTAAGAAATGTTTTTATCCCTAGGACACAAGGATGGTTCGGCATACAGAAATCAATAAATGTGATACGTCACATCAACAGAATAAAAGACAAAAACCATATGATAATTTCATTAGATGTAGAGAAAGCAGTTGACAAAATTTGACATCCTTTCATGGTAAAAACTCTCACCAAATTATGTATAGAAGAAATATACCCCTTAAGTCTAGAATGCCAGGGGTTTTAAATTTTAATCAGAAAATAAATCCCTTTTAAATTTACCGTCTGAAAAGCATCCAGGTCTTCTCTTTTGAGAACTAGTTTTGGTATCTACATGGTGATCAGAAAGGCAGCCCAGCTTGGTTCAGGAGACAGATCATCTCTTAGGTAACATGGAGCAAGTTGGTGGATTCTACATCAATAAGCTTTGTCAGACTGAGCTACACTCAACTGGAAGGAAGCACCTAGCAACATGTCTGCTACGAATGGCACAGATCTTTGTTTTTGCTTTACATGTTTTCTTGGTCTTGTTTTTGGATTTTTTTGTGAAGGGATAAAAAGGTGCCATCATTTCCCTTTATAACGTCCAATTAGGCCTAAACAAACATGAGTGTAACTTTAAAACCCATTAAATTAAACCTTGATTGGCCTCTCTGTCATAGGGTTGTTAGATAAAAGACTAGATACATAGTTAAATCTGAATTTCAGTTAAGCAACAAATAACTTTTTACAACAAATATCTTTCAAATATTTCATAGAACACACATATAGTAAGAAATTATGCCTTGTTTATCTGAAATTCAAATTTAGCTGGATGTCCTGTATTTTTATTTGCTAAGTCTGGCAACCATTCTCTGTCAAAGATGAGATTTTTCTATCCCCGATTTTGTATTTTTCTAATCACATAAGATGTTCCTTGGTTCCTTTTTTCTTTCTTAGCAAAGAATTACTCTGGGTATTTCCTAGATTATTATTTTTTAAAATGTTCTCTCTGACCACTAAATTAAATCACTTGGATACTGACGGAAATTCATGGGTCCCACTTACGTCTTGCTTAATAATCAGATTCTCAGGCACCCCAGGAGAGTCTTATGCACTATAAGCATGAGAAGTAATGACACTTAGGATCTGGGCTTCAGTTAAAACCTGATGTGATGTCCTTTCTCATTTCAAAATATATTGCTTTGAACAATGGTGCTCTCAACCAGAGGAGCCACTAAAGAAATGTTAAGATTTGATGGAATTGAGAAACTATTAAATTTTTATCATGTTATCAAATATTTAAAATAACAATACTGATTCCTAACACCTTCCTAGAAATTGTCAAAATATATATTTATATCTAATTAAATTTATTTAAAAAATCAAACATATAGTTTTCACCTATCCAAATAATTTGTCCACATGTTTGTCAATATGCTCATCTCCAGACCCAAGCCTACAGATGACCTAGCATTTTTAATAGCTTTGTTTTTCTAGGGCTTCAAAGTATATCACAGATACAAATGCTGCTTGGAATAATAAGGAATCCAGAAAGTTTTCTTTATTTTTATATGGTTAACAAAAGTTATTATACTGATATTAGGTAATGTCTGATGTAATTTTAAAAACTCACTCTAGATAGCAAATTATTTTCTTGTGCAAAGTATTGATCTCTCTTAGTTTGCTTTCTGTTCTAGAAGATAATGATAGTGATAGTACTGCTTCATAGGTTTTAAGAGAATTAACCTAAATGATATGTGTAAAGAAACAGGCGTTGCTGCTTGACATATATACATACCAAAGTGCTTGATAAATGTTAGCTGCCCTTATTGTTATTATCAATATTGATTATTATTATTATTGCTTTTATTTATAAAATGATAAAACTTCCAACAGACATATAATCAGAGAAGCCTTTTCTAGTGGGTTCTGAGGCTATCACAGAAGGACCCCTCTTTAAAACCAAAGTACACCATTATGGTTGTGATAAAAAGCCATGGCATCAATCCTACCTTCCTTCCCTTGACATCTACTGGGAATATTGATTCTTCACTACATGTATTTTTATGATGACTTTCCTGTTTTTAACATGTTATAAGTGGAGCTCCTATGACATAGTAAACACAGGGCATGCAATCAGTAAGCAATGAATAAAAAAAAATCTATATTTTATGTCCTATTTGAGTTGAAGGCCAGTGTGGCTGAAACATGATGAGCAAGAGAGAACAGGAGAACTTAAGGCTTGAAATGATGACATTTTTTTTTTCTTTTGAATATGAAAGGAGAGTTATTAGGGGGATTTACATAAAGGAGAGACATGATACATTTGCTGTTTGGAAAAGATCGTTCTGGCTCCCCTACTTCCCTCAGGCAATAAACAACCTTCTCTTCTACTTCTACTTTGTCTTTACTGTTTATAGTTGGTTTTTTGTTTTGTTTTCTGTGTGTATGTTTCTTCCTTAATTAAATGTTGTTTTGTTTTCTGTGTGTATGTTTCTTCCTTAATTAAATGTGAACTTAATGAAGATGAGGGATTAACTTATTTATCTTTATAACTCCTATGTTGCAAGGTGCCTTGCAAAAATTGGTAGTCAACAATCATTTTTCAAATTAATGACTGGATGGATAAATGATTGAAATGCAAGGGCAAGACCAAAGGTGCCTTTAATTTAATAAGTGCAAGTAAATGTTGGTGTTGTAATGAATTAATACATAAATGGGACCAAAGAAAGCAATACGACCAGCCCAGATCTTCAAAACAAGATAAATGAAAGAAACCCAGGTATCACACTTCTCCTCTGAGGACAGCAGCTTTCACAGCATGTGAATCACCCTGCACTGCAGGTTTACCAGAGACAGTCTGGGGAACAGTGAAATTTGCTTTTACATTTCTGGGACTACCCTAATAAGTTTATAGCTAGGAAAGTGGTCAGTCTATGCACTTTGCCCTTGACCAGACTGGGCAAGAGCATCAAAGAAAACGATTTGCTATTTGTTTACGAATACATCCTTGAGAGTTGAGCTGTGGGGTACATACCACAGGCTGTGTCATAGTTGGTGGTGTCCTCCTATCACCTGCCCTACCTTAGTTAGGTCAGGTCTACACCTTGCCCTCATCTAAATTTCTCAGTGGCTTGTCTTTCCCCTCCTTTTCTAGTTTATGGTAATGAAAAGAATTCCTTAAATTTCTATTTAATTTTAATTTTTTAAATCTTCTAAGAAAATGTAGGAGAATGTCTTCATAACCATGGAATAGCCAAAATTTTCTTTAAAAGATTACAAAAAGCACTAAATGTAAAAGGAAAAGATTGATCAATTTTACTATATTAGACATAAGAACTTCTACTCAGACACCGTTAATAGAATGAAAAGAGTATGGGAGAAGATATTTTCCCTACACATTGTATCAAATAGAGTTCTTTTTTTTTTTCTTTTTTGTATTTCAATAGCCAGTTGACCCAATGACAAATCCTTGATTTGAAGTCATTTTACTCTGATATGCCTAGGTGTATTTTATTTATATTTGTCTTATTTTTTGTTTGAAGCTTTTCTTGTATCTGTGGCTTGATGTACTTCATTAATTTTAGGAAATTCTTAGCCATGATCTCTTCTAGCATTGCTTCTACTCACTGTCTTCTTTTACTAGAACTCAAATTATATGTGTTAGATTTCCTCTCTGTGTCCCTTATATCACTTCAGTTGTTTTCTACATTTTCATCACTTCTTCTATCTTTGCTCAGTCTGAATATTTTCTTCTGATATATATCCCAGTTTGAAAATATCTTCTTTTGCTATGTCTGATCTTCTGTTAAAAACCATCTATTGAGTTATATTTTTTAGTTCTGGCATTTTCATTCAAGTTTCTCTTTTCTAACAGATTCTAGTTCTCTGCCGAAATTATCCATTTGTAGTAGTTTCTTCATTATCTTTTTTTTTCTCTTGGTTTTAGATTATTTGTCTTTGTCTTATTGTATACCTGGCAATTGAGTAAATGTTGAATATAGTGTATTAAAATTGAAAAGATAATTCGAGGTTCTGGATAACATTTCCTGTCTCCGAAGAGGATCTTCTTTTGCTTCTTGCAAAAAGTTACATTAGGGCAGATCGCTTCCTCTGTTTTCAATTGAGCTTACAGAGAACTGCTTTTCAGCCTTCATGAATGCTGATCAATTTCCCTTACTACGTTGGTTTTGCTCTTCAGGAGCCCCATCTGAAAATCTGAAGTATTTACCGGGGCTTCTTCTCCTTAGCAGTCCTTGAACTTCATTTTTACTTGCTCTCGCTTTAGCCTGCCAAAAACTCTGACCAGTTTTTCAGGCTCTTACTTCTACTTACGAGTTATCAAATACCTTGAAAAGCAAAACAAAGCTAGATGTTGCGCTCATTTCTCTGAACTTCTTTCTGGAATCATGGCCTTCCAAGTCCCTGGTACTTTGATATCTCTTTAATGCCTTCCAACAAGCTTTTTTAAAAATAGTTTATTCAGATTTCTGTTTTTTCTCAATGAGAGACTTGGTATAAAATAAGATAACCCACCAGTAGCCAGAAACAGAAGGCTTTTGTGTGTGTGTGTGTGTGTGTGTGTGTGTGTGTGTGTGTGTGTGTGTGTGTGTCTTTTTATTTAATACCTTTCAGCTCTGTGTAAGTCGTTCCTGTTCCTTCATCCTCCCAGTTATCTCTTATTATATCCTCAGGAGACATACCTAGTTCAAAGGAACCATCTTTGACTTTGCCTTCATATGTTTAGGAATCTGCATGTGTATTTCAACTCAGATAATACTGCCTCTCAAGCCTCATCCCTTCCTGGGGCTGGAAAAAGATCCCTATAAATCATAATCCCATTTTGAAGGTGAAGGCATTTTGGCAGAGTCCTATGACAGATATAGTAAAACAATTGCTGAAGGCAGCTGATGCCAGGTACTAATACCTCCTAGATACATATAAACAAAAATGGATTTAAAATCTTGTTTTTAAAGTTCTCTTCATGAATTTAGGAATTCATCTCCACTCATGTAACCTATAATAAGGTTATTTAGTGCTTTCAATTTTTATTCCTCAGCTCCATTATGGATTCCAATATGTTTTCCTCAATAGTCTCCCATGAGGAGTCAATGGAGAATTATGAGAGATGGGGAGGCCTGAAAGACTGAACAAATTTGTTTTGTTTTGTTTATAGTTCAGAGTTAGAAAAAGAAGTTTATTAATGACAGGAACTGATATTCATGAAGTAAGTGGACTTCTCCTCTTGTCATTTACTGTAAGGCCAAGAGAATAGTAAATCACTTCTTGCTGAAGAAAGTGTGTGTCTAAAGTTACGTTGAAGTATGGTTAAGTGATGAAAAAAAATGAAGGAATTGTCCAGGACAAGGTCATTGTGATAACTGGTAATAAAAACATTCTAAAATCTCATTAAGCATAAGGGAATCTACTGCAATGATTTAGGAGTATCTCATGGAACACACAGGATAACTGGATCCGTGGAGATGGAAAAAATACAGCCACGGCTAGGTATGTCACTTGAAACAGAAAGTGGTAGAGAAATACTGTGGTTTCTTTCCTCCTCCAACCCTCCAATCTTCTGCCGCAGCCTCTGAGTGGCTAAACTTAACTGGAAAGCAAGAGAGCCTAGGAAATTGTAATAGTTTCTATGGGAGCAAGGAGAGTGCAGGAAACAGATTTGAGGACAATGGTGCAAAGAATGTATATTTCCATCAAAATAAAAAAAACTATGAATTTATTGTAGGAAAAGTATGTGATAATATGAGATTAATTACATTTTCCATTAACTTTTTGAAGTACCCTTGGAGTTTGGGAAATCCCATTTGAGAATAATATTTAAGTGACAAAATCTTTCCGAGGAAAGTTTTAAAGGTCACAATACAGTGAGATGTCTATATGAAAATAGATAAACCAGGAAGAGATACCTAAAGTAATGGTCTTCAGTAATCACGTGTGGGTTGGGCATATGTTCATATTAATAATGCCTATGATATACATTTCCACACATTTTTCATATAATTGCCCTACTTACTTGGGTACTTTACAACCTTTTAAAGGACACTTCCTATTGCTTAGCCCTCATGTTGAACAGAGTCTTTGTGCGTAAGCTTGTCATATTCGTCTTAAAGACAGAAAATCTGCAGGGTTTGTATCTACTGTATGAAGAAAGTTAGTCTCTTGTGGCAGAAACATATTGAATAAGAATAAAATTTAGTTTGTTTCCATCTACTGCTTAATGCCTTTCAGTTAACTGCTTTATAAACTGGGAAAGGTTCTGACACAACTAAGAAATTATAATCCAACAAAAGTTCCTCTTTCGTAGGATCTAGTGGAAAATAATTCCAGAATCTATTACTTTGTTTATGTTACACTCAGAACAGAATTAGATAATCGAGCCCCACATTTCTTTCTCCAGTCTTAGGATATCAAGAAATTGTAGACATCACCAATGAACCCAACCCACTATCCTACTTTGAAAACACCGTCAGCATGTCAATGAGCAAACAACCTAACTCATTGCAGTGGATAACACAAAGGAAAATACTTTAAACATAGAGTTAGGAGAGGGATCTCTAAAGTTCCACCCCACTTGAACATTCTCTATGATTCTACAAGTTTTTCATGAAGAGGATGCTAACAAAGAGCAGGCCTTGCTGTGGATCTGAATCATTTCTGCCTTCCCTTATCTGAGAGCTGTCATTTGATTGCTGAAACAATTGCACTAAATAATGCTTTGAGCCAAGACAGGGTCTACTGCCTAGGATAGTCTTCTGGGCCACTACTACTGACGAGGAGGTTTGGAATTAAAGGAAAGTTGCTTGGTTTAGCTTTATTATATCTACAATGGTGGTGAGATATCTGAGATAAATCAAAAAAAAAAAAAGAAAAAAACACCTCTATAACAGCATAATCCAATACTGTTGGATAAAACTTTCTGCAGTGATGGAAATGTTCTATAATCTGTACTACCTAATATGGTAACCACTAGTCCCAGGTTGCTATTGAGGACTTGAAATATAGCTAGAGTGAAGAATTTAATTTTTAATTTTAAAAACTTTATTTAAATTTAAATAACCACGTGAGTCTAGTGGCTACCTGTGTTAGTTTCTTATTGTTGCAATAACAAATTACTACAAATTTAGTGACTTAAAACAACACAAATTTATTATCTTACAGTTCTAGAAGTCAGAAGTCCAAAATAGGTCCCATGGTGCTAAAATCAAAGTGTTGGTAGTGCTGCTTTCTTTCTAGGGGCTTTAGGGGATAATCTGTTCATTTCCTTTCCCAGCTTCTGGAGGCTGCCCACATTCCTTTGCTCATGGCCACATCACTCCAAGCTCTGCTTTCATTGTCCCCTTTCCTTCTCTGATTTTAACTCTCCTGCTTCCCTCTTTCTCTGATAAAGACCTTTATGACACAGGATCATCTGGATAATCCAGGGTAATCTCCCCATCTCGAGGTCCTTAATCGCTTCTGCAAAGTCCTTTTTGCCATGTGAGGTAATGTAGTCACAGATTCTGGCAATTAGGATTTCACCATCTGCTGTGGTTTGAATATCCCCCCAAGCTCATGTTGGAACTTAATTCCCAGTATTGTATTTGAAAGGTGGGGCCTCTAAGAGGTGATTGGACAATGATGGCTTTTTGCTTGTGAAAGGATTAATCTATTCATTGATTCATGGGTTAATTTATGACTGGTTATCAGAGGAGTGGCACTAGGGGCTTTTTAAGGAAAGCAAGTGAGCACATTGATGCAGTCTTCTCAGCCTTCATTAAGTGATACTTTGCATCACCAATGGACTATAGACCAAGTCTCCACTGGGAAGGCCCTTACCATATGTGCTCCCTGGACCTTGGACTTCCTAGCCCCCAAAACTATAAGAAATAAACCTCTTTCTTACAAATTACCCAGTTTCAGATGTTCTATTATCAGTGATGGAAAACTGACTAATACACCATCTTTGTGAAGTGGTATTATTCTGTCTACTATGCTACTGTATTGGATAGTGTGGCCCTAGAGAGAAGTCAGGACTGGGCAGATAGGAAAAAATCTGGAAGACTCAGAAGACATGTCAGAGATTCCTAGTAACAGAGACAGAAATTACGGTGTGAACACTGAGATACTCATGAGATCCAATAGGAATTATGATGAAGGAATTATGACAAGGGGTATTTGATCTGAAGTTCAGGCATGCACAGAGATGCATTTATTTACCTCAATAAACTCTGTTCTAATAGCTGTTAGAAACAAGAACCAATAATATTTGCCTAATATCAAGATATCTGAAAGTTCCATAATTTTAGACCAGATTCTTTACCAAAATTTCTGTGCTCAACGATTCCCAACTCAGTCAATTGTACTAGTCGGAGCAGGCCATGATGGATTATACGAGTGACCATAAAGGAATGAGTTAGATTTTTACAAAGATGCTACTTAGGCATCCGGAAAAGTCCCAAACCCTTCAAAATATGTGCTAATTGCAATGTTGTTTCTGTTGCCCCAAATGTTGAAATGTTTCTGTATTGGACTTGGCTTTTAAGCAGGCTTGTAAGAAATAACATAATTTTCATTATTTCATTCTGAAGTGTCATTTCACTAAATTAATATCATGTATTATGATAAGTCACCTTATTAATCATTCTTGGCTTGTAATCATTTTGGTTGTTGTCCTAAAAATAAATTCATTATCAAAGAATGAATATTATCCACCACTCAGAAAGGTCTTATAAAAATCTGTCACATCCTTGTCAAGTGACTCCAAAGAGGAGTTTCACAATTATTTTGATCAATGAGAACATAATTTAATATGCAGCTTTAAATATTTTTAAATGTCCTTGAATCTCAAGAAAACTTTAATATTTAAGGTGTCTATTTAGAGAGGAACAATATAAGCTAAACTATAATTTTTGGTGCATGAGTTACAAATAATCAGTGCTATTGTCATTAGATATTGTATTCGTTTCAATGGGACAATTAATTTAATAAACATGTACTAAGTGCTTTGAATGTGCTGAAGATATAAAAATGCACAAGATACAGATGCTGTCTGACCTCAGGTTACCTTATACTCTGGTGAGGGACATAAACATCAAATGATTTCTCACTCTGAAAACTTGTAAGGTGTTAGGTGTTTCCTACAGTTACAAATATCTACCAAATATTCTACAAATCTTAGTTTTCATTTCCTTAACACTTTACAGTTTACAGAAGCCCCATGTGCTTCCTGAGGTGATACCAAACTGTATGAGGGAGCCGTGACCTAGGAAAAGGACAGGACTGTGGATCGTCCATTGGGCAGTAAATGAAGGGGGATTCTTTCCTGCACTCCCATCTACTTATAACAAATGTTGGGCTTCCATTGGACAAAACTGCTACCTAAGTGAGAAAAGGATAAATGGTAGCGATTAGGGAACATTTTTATGGGAATCCAGAAGAAAGAGGGCAGACTTGACTAGGAGAAATCAGAGAAGGTGTCGTATCTGGGCCTAGAACAGTGAATAGGAGCTGGGGCTGATGACAGGTGGAAACCATAGCTTAAACAGAGCCTCTAGAATGAGCCTTCCTGCCTCTAGTTTCGTTATCTTCTTACCCCTACATTTTCCTTTTTTCATCTGTACATATACTATCTTCCCACAATATTAAGCCACTTGCTCTTCTCCAAACATACTTTGTTTTTTTGTGCCTTCTTTAAAGCCGTGCAATATCTTCACCTAAATCTCTGTAGCCACCCACCTCTCTTTGTCTTTTGTCTTTCTGAAAAATGCCTATTTATCTCTGAAAATTCTGCTGAATAATTTCTTTCCTCTAGGAAACTTCCTCTGATCACACCCAACAAACTCCCACCTTGCCCCTTTCTCTGAGACATATAACAGACTGAGGGGCTTTTTCTGTTTTCTCCCATCACCAGGGATAGAGATGGAAGCCAGGGAGATCTGCAAAGGTGTTGCCATGAGAGACCATGTTAAGAGTCTTCATAGTGTTGAAATATCTTAGGCTTAATGAGAGTAAAAAGAGAAGTGTGAGAGACATCAGAGATGTTGGTGGCAGAGATATCAGAGATGTTGGTGGCAGTAACATCAGAAGGACCAGGGAGTAGATGAGATGAGAGAAAAGGGTAGTGAGTCTAACATAACTCTGAGACATTAAGCCTGGCTGACATTGAGCAGGTGTCAGACTTGTTCTATAAAGATTCAGATAATAAATATTTGGGGCTTTGTGGGCCATATGGCCTCTGTTGCTACTACTCAACTCCACCACTGTGACGCAAGAGCAGCCACAGGCAACATGTAGATGGATTAGTGCAGTTGTATTGCAATAAAACTTTATTTACAGAAGTAGGCAGTTTGCCAACCTGACTCAAAGGATGGTGGTTTCCTTATCAGAAATAGAGCTCCAGGAGCTGTAGCCTGCTTGCAGATGAGTGGACAGGTAGCAGAGGTAGGGCTTAGTTGAATGTGGATGTGCTCAGTCTGAGATCCTGGCATGACTCCCATAAAAAAATGTCCAGTAGGCAGTTTGAAATATGCAGTGAGAGCTGGAAGAAAAATCAGGATGGAGGTACAGATTTTTGAGTCATCATAATTTCTATAGGAAGGTAATCTACATGGAACATTTTAAAAATATATAGTTGCACTGGTTACAGTTTTTGCAAATGAAAGAGCACAGCCAACTTCCACGCTTAGGCCATTGAAACTAGCAAATAAGGAATTAGGAGGCCTCCCTAGTGTCACTGATTGGTCAGTATAGGACCCTAAAACATCGAGTCTTCTGATGTACTTTGAAAGCAAACCAAATAAAGCTGCTCTCTCTCCTGTATCCTCTATCCTCATTCGTGGTAACCTAGGCTAGAATCATGGGAATTATCAGAGATTTCTTATTCTCCCTTAGGACTTTCCTTCTATGAATGAATTTGATTCTGTTGGGGAAATAGAATAACCAGGCCCCCTGGCTTTAGGCCCCATTGTGGGTGGTGCAGCACATTCTTTTTAAGCAAATTGTGTGTGTGTGTGTGTGTGTGTGTGTGTGTGTGTGTGTGTGTGTGTGTGTGTGTGTGTGTGTGTGTGTGTGTGTGTGTGTGTGGAGTTAGTGCGCATGCGTGGCAACCGCGACTTGTCTGCCTTGGGCGTCTGCCCTGTGCAGCCATGCTCTCCAACCTACAGCTTCCAAGGACCTGTTTGCCAGTTACCTAGCTCATAGACCTATGTGTGAAGGGTCTGGTGACCCAGCCTGGTGTGTGAGGGGTCTGGGGACCCAGCTTGGCATGTGAAGGGTTTGTGACCCAGCCTGTGAATGGGCTTGAGGGGTCTGGGAGCTCCAGACCCAGCCCTAGCTGGACAATTGGCCCAGTCGGCAGGATTACGGGCAGGTACAAGAGCGTGGCAGGTTCATTCCATTTTTTAATGTCTCAGATACTCACCTTTCTTCTTCATTGCTGCTGCCTTACTTCGGGCCCTCAGTACAGTAAGTGGACAAGTGTAGAAACCATCTTTTTGGGAAGGTCATGGGTTCTAAAACTCAGGATGAGTGTCAGGGTCACCCCCTCAGGTAAACCCCTTAGACTAGCGGTAAGTGCTGGGTAAGGGTGAGAATAACCGAGCATAGGTAGCTGAGCAAGGGAATGATGAATATTAGTTGTAGCTCTGAGATCATCGGTAATCATGGAAGCTGTAGTTCATTCTAACTTCCCTTGTGTAAGTTTTCCGAGGAAAAGAGACCAACCAGAATCCTGAAGAAGCTCTTCTCGGATGGGATAAAGCAAGTGGATCTGAATGATGCAGTGGGTGAGTAGTAGAAGCTGAGGTGCACAACCCAGATCCCCTCCTTAGTACCAAAGCACCCCTACATGTCAGGAATGTCACCCACTGATGGCTTGCAGCTGAGGACCTCCTCAAAAGAAGAAAGGCCTAGCCCTCTTGCCTCAATTTGGCACATACCTAAAGAACCAAACCAGCCCCAGATCTCCTCATGGGAATGGCTGAGGCTTCTGTTGCAGTTGCACCTCAGTTCAACTTCTCCCCCAACCCAGTCCTGCTTCCCTCACTCCCTTACAAGTATCCTTCCTGTAGGCTCTCCATCTGCCTGCAAATATCCATCCTGGTGTCTGTTTTCCTGAGGTCCCGACCCATGCCTTCCAATATTACAACATTTTGCAAGTTGATAGCTAGGGAGGTACCATTTTAAGTCTTAAAATCAAGTAAGCACATTTTTTATTAATAACAATTCTTGATTATTTTGAAGTTCAGAACTTCCATTGCTTGCTATCTGTTGCTGCCTCTCTGTTCGCAGGCCTGACTAGTTGAGCCACTGATTCATGGCCTCTCCTCAGGTGCATCATTTAAGATCCTTGGTCTCATTTTAAACCAGCCAGGAAATTGGGCCCAAAGACCAGACTGGAGACCTTTGAAAATCATGTTAAAGCCATACTAATTCAATTTCTGCTGCTTCAGTTGTATTTTATGCTCTATTTCAAGCTGTCACTTTTTAATCTTCCTGATTTTCATTGTTTATTAAAAGATGAATGACGGCACTACAACCTTGATTTGATCAGCTGGGCCAAATACGCGAGATGAAGGCGATGTAATGTTGAAAATGCTGCCGACCAAATACAATTTTGCAGGATATGAAACAAGTGGATTAAGGAAGTCAAAGTTTTGTCTCGTGGCCACTTTACTGCAATAGCCAGTGATGAAGATGAATGTGGTCTGAAGCTGTGTCCATGTTATGTATTCAATGAACACATTCTAATTTGGAGGAAGCTTCCTTGAAAGGTAAGTAGTCAAACTGGGCATTTGTACGGTGGCATGGCAGCATAATACCCACAACACTGGTGATATAACTAAAATAAAAACTCCACTGAATCTTCCAAAATGTGCTTCTACTTTTTAAAGAAAATTTGTGTTCCATGCTTCTAGTCCATTGATTCTACATCATATCTGAACCTTGAAAATTTCCATGCATCTTTGGTAAGATTTTTTGTTAGAATTAAAGATTTAGAATTTTGGAGCTGTCTTGCATTATACTTATTGACTGCCTTGCTTACCTCATGCTACGTTTGAATGTCCCTTTCAAAACCTGTACTGAAATGTAAACCCCAGAGTGGCAGTATTAAGAGGTGGGGTCTTTAGAAGGTGATTGAATCATAAGAGCTCTCCCCTCATCAGTGGATGAATCCATTCGTGGATTAATGGTTTATCCAGGCAGTGGCACTAGTGGAAACCTGAGCATGCATATCAGCACGCTCTTGCCCTCTCACCATGTAATACCTATGCTGCCTCTGGACTCTACAGAGTCCCCACCAAAAGGAAAGCCCTAACTAGATGCACCCCCTTGACCTTGCTCTTCCTAACTTCCAAAAATGTAAGAAATAAAGTTTTTGCCTTATAAAGTACCCAGTTTCAGGTATTCTGTTATAAGCAAGAGAAAACTAAGACACCTCTCCTTCCTGACTATAAACTGTCTGTGGTCAGGAACCATGACTTACTCTTCTCATATATCCTAGAACATATGAAACTTTCGGCAGTGTGTTACCAATAAGTAATGCTGAATTTCATTAGGACTGGAGAACATTAGGCAATAAATTATTTATGGAAGGAATAACCACAAAATACACACTAATTAAAATGAAAAAATGTAGGAACACAAAGATAACTTACGTGTAGTCTATTCTGTGTAATTACTTAAACCACTTAGAAAGCAAATTTCTCTTAATTAATTAAGGAGCCTTGCTTTTTAAAAAGCTCCTTGCATTATAGGATGATTTCTTGTGATTATAAATCTTGTCTGACAAACTTTCATTTCCCAAATAATTTTTCTTTTTTTACTAGAAAGTAAAATATTTTAGGCTTATTGGCATTTAAGGGAAAACTTGATGATTTCTTCCTTCTTTAAAGTAAGCATCTGCAGACTGATTACCCTTTAAACATGAAAATTCTACATGTCCATGAAATGTAATACTAAACTGATTTTTGGAATTTTTTGCTAATTAATAGTTGTAAATATTGGGTGAAAACACTTCTTTTTTTATTATAATGTAAGTCTCTAGAGCAGTTTCTTAGGTGATACTGTGATAAAATTTACTTGCTTTCTTGGTTACAGTTAGATTTTCCTCTCCGATAGCTGTTTGCTTTGTCAAATACTTGCACTAAATAAAATTCTAGAACAGAATAAGTAATCAGTATTAGTCAGGGTTCTCCAGAGAGACAGAATCAATAAGATATGTTATAATTATATGAGAGGGATTTATTAGGGAAATTAGCTCACACAACTGTGAAGAAAAGTCTCACGATAGGCCGTCTATAAACTGGATGCTGGTAGCGTGGCTCAGTCCAAGTCCAAAGGCCTCAAAACCAGGGAAGCTGATGGTGTCCTTGGTGTAAGTCCTGGAACCCAAAAGCTGAAGGGTCTCTAGCTCTGATGTCCACGGACAAAAGAGAAGAGTGTATCCCAGCTCCAGCAGATTGAGAGATTCATGTTTTTTCTGTCTTGTTCTCTCCAGACCCCAGCGGATTGGATGGTTCCCACCCACACTGAGTGTGTGTCTTTCCCACCCAGTCCACTCAGACTCTCATACTAATCTCTGCTGGAAACACCCTCACGGGCACACCTAAAAAGATAGCTTTACCAGGTTTCTCAGCAGTCCTTCATCTAACCACGTTGACACCTAGAATTAACCTTCATAAGTCCACCCCTTGTCAACTTGGTGTCCATACTATCTCCTTAAATCACATGTAATTTTCAAATGGTACAATAACAATAGTTTCACCTAATATGATACACTATTCTGTGTACAACCAGAAATGCATTAATCCCTTTCCAAGAAGAAAAGGTAAAGTCCTTGAATTGTCATGGACATGCAACCTCTGCATTTGCACAGGACACCATCCTTAGAAGGACTTTGTGCTTTTTCTAATGCTCTGTTGTCACTGTCTTTAAATTCTTAATTTTTTTTTAACAAAAGCCCTGCAGTTTCATTTTGTACTGGGTCCCACCAACTAAGAAGCCAGTCCTTCTTAGAAGTAACTTGAACAGCCAGCAAATTCTTATCTTTCCTTCACAATTCTAATAAGCATTAAATAATATATCTCTTGAAAAACTTCAGGTTAAAGAATCCTAGAGACTTAGGATAAGATTCATTGAGACTTGGTCTCTAAAGCTTTTTAAAAAAAACTTTCTCAGAGTTAAATGCATTCAATGACTTTTCTTTCTGTCTTAGTAGATATAAAAGTGAATTGTTTTGTTGGGGAGGATCTTAGATGTATAGGTTATAATCCCAGGTTTGTAGATTTATAAAACAGGATGAGTTCTGCAATGGCTGGACAACTTCGTGTGTCTAGGTAACACATCTATCATATTCACGACTGTTTCCCTAAGGCTTGGCATATAGTAGGAAGAATTGCTTTTCTAACCAAATCTCTGGTTTCTCTAGCTTTCATTTTGAGTATCCTCTTCCTCCTATTATTAAGTAGAGAAAATCAAAGTGAACTGATGATGCTGGTTACCTGGGACCTGATTAAATGAATTTTAGTGAATACTATGCCCATTGTCAGGATATATGCCAAAAATATCAAATTTGCAAATTGTTTTGCAGAGATTCTTAGATAGAATGTATGGGAATAGAAGAATGAGGTTTGAAGAACATAGAGCTTAGGGAAATAGGAAAAGATAATTAATAATGCCCAGAGAAAAATAAGCCCCAATTCCACCTTATAATTTGAGATTCAAATGAAATTAGCTCAATCGCATGTTTGAGGATTAACTTGCTTGTACTCAAATGTTGTCCCTTTTCCATGCCATGGCTCACCCTATGGGGATCTACATAAATGGTAACAGATTTTAACGAAGATTTGGGACATGGGAGGGCATGTGTTTTTTACAGCTTTGAATTTAATAATAATGTGTTTTCATTCTTAAATGTCCTTATGCCATCCTGTAAGTGGGAATTCCTCACTGAGTAACCCTTTTTCTTGTTTCCAGTCACCTCCATGTTACCTGTCCCTCCACGATCCACATTAATCTCCTTCCCTCTCCTCTTCATACTTATCCCCAAAGCTGTATCCTATCTCCTTCCAGATCATGAGCACACATCTATGGTATCTCAGGTTAGTTTTGTAAACACACACAGTTCCATTTAGGACAGGAAATCTGGTTAAAAGTTAAAAAGAAAGAAAGAAAGAAAAAGAGCATGAAAATACATATTTACAATTTAGGGTATTTACTTTAAATGAAAATGGTATGGTACACATGGTTTTTTGGTTTACCTCCCTTTCCCAAACATCTCTTCATCAGTTCTTTCTTATTTTTTAACATTATTTTCTGTTCCATTTCTCTTAATAATGGAGAAAAAAATTGCTGTGACCAGGAAAAAATTTTATGAAAAAATTTATTGTCATATGATATCATAACAAAATCATGTTTTCAAACCACACAGGTGAGTGCTAATAACAAACACCTTACAATGGATTAATAAAGGTTTTCAGAGTTAAATTGTTTTTAATTCAAAGTCTTTCATTCATTTTCCTAAAGGTAAACTTGTCATTACTCTGTTTTGATGCACAGAGAGTGGTCTGCTGAAAATAAAAAGTTCTTTCATTCATTTATTTATTGAAACTATATTGAGTGCCTATTATTTGCCAGCCAATATTCTAGTTAATTGAGTTATATTAGTGAACAAAATAAAGATAGCTACACTTATGAAGATCATGTTGATTATGGGGAGACAGACAATTGATAATAAACAAATAAATAAGTAGATAAATTGCATGGTGTTTAGTAGGCTGTAAGTATGCTATGGGGAAAAAAGAGAAGTAAAGTAGGATAAGAGCCGCTGTGCCTTTAAGGCATTGATCTAGATCATTGCTATGTGGTGAGAAGTAATAGTTACATCCATCAAAGAACTAATAACATAATTAGAGAAATAAAATATAAATGCCTAAATATAACTACAAAATATGACACATATGCTAAGTATCAATAAATGGTTTGCATGCTAAATGCTGCAAGAGCTACACAGAAAAACATGCTGAATTTGTGCTTATAATTTAAGACCAATACTTTTTCTACTACAAATAGAATCTCAGCTTTTCACATACAAATGCTTTATCTTTGTTAAAGGAGTCTATGCTGCATAGCAGACTGCCTCAAAACATATTGGTATAAACATTTGTTTTGTTCATGAACCTGCAATTTGGGCTGGCTCTGCTGAGAGTTGCACTAGGTGTAAACTGAGGCAGCTTGGAGACTAGAAGTTGGAACTATCTTAAGGTTTTCTCACGTACATGACTGGCAGTTGACAATGACTGATGACTGAGACTTTAATTGGGGCTGTTGACTACATGCCTTTTCAGGTGACCTGGGCTTTCCTACAACATGGTGGCTGGATCCTAAGGACAAGTGTTGAGGTAGAGTGAGCTAGAGAAAACCATATTGCCTTTTATGATCCAGCCTTGGGAGTTATGCAGTGCTGCCTCTGTCTCATTTTATTCATCAAGGAAGCCACAAGGGCCAGCTCAGTTTCCAGCTGAGGGAGGGACCAATCTCCACTTCTTGATGGGAGCAGGGCAAGAAGACCAAGTGACACCAGAAATTACTTTGTGTTCATTTTGGGAATACACATCTGTCATGATCTTTGAGCTTCAGTTTTCTCATTTACAATTGTAGTAAATTCAATAATAATTATTAATACCTCAGAGGATGCTAACTAAATGAAATAAAACAGGAAAACTAGTAGTCACTAAAAATAAATAAATAAATAAAAGGTACTAAATAGATGTTTGCTGATTGTCTTTGCATACCTAAAATGTTTTCAGGACTTAATAGTCTGGATACAAATAATGTTATATAAGCACTTGTACCCAACTATTTCTGGCATTAACCCCTGATAAATAGAGGTCTATAACCTTCTGTGATCCTCCCCTCTCTCTCCCCACCAGCCCAAGATATTTTTGGAGTTCTCTCATGTTTGTTTCTACAGTATTCACACTACTTCATTCAATGCTGCTGCTACTCCATTCTTCACGACTAGTCACGGTAGCTTTCTGCTTGGGACTGCTCAGAATCAGGGCGCTGAAGACTCTCCTGTAATGGAGGGTGCTGTGTGCCACACTTCATTGGAGGAATCCTAACTGGCTTTCTAAATACTTATTTTGGTTCCTGTAGGAAATTATTTTCAGGATTCCATCCTTCTAAATTACAAGGATGGCATTCCCCTTCCCTTGTGATCAGTGTTCCCCTATCCACCCCATATCTTATAAATGTTTTATTTTTCTTTTCTTATTTTGCTCAAATGAGATTCCTTTAGATTTGGTATTTGCCAATAGACAATATAAAATAGTCAAACATTATGTAATATTGGTCACTGTGTGATAGGCATTTTACACATACACGTGCGCGCGCGCGCGCACACACACACACACACACACACACACACAGAGAGCTCACAACTATCCTATGAGGCAGGTACTATTATTCTCATGAGACTGAACTTCTAAGGTCAAATGGTTCATACATGACAGGATCAGGACTTGAATGCAGGCCCTCTAGATCCATAGACTTTATTCTTAACCTCTTCATCAGTCGCTATGTGTATTTTCATTAATCATGCTTGTTGTCTACCTGAGAATTTGTCTAATACTCACCTTTTATCTCCATTTGTAGAGCTGGTTGATGGGCTTTGCTATAAACCAAATGACTACCTAGATTTAAATGTCACTGTATTCTCAGAGTGTTGTGCTGTACTCACCTACCTGGGTTTCCTCTTATCAGTGTAACTGAGTCTCATCTTCCAGCATCTCTTATGGGTACAAATGTGTCTTCTATGCTGGAAGAACTAAGCAAAATAAGCTATGCTTAATTAAGGATAGTCACTTACCTAATACATCACCAGGCAACCTATTAAATCAGCTACATTTACTATAACCTACTGCAATAAGGGTGAAAAGCACCTTGACAGAGTCTTTGCAGCATATCAGAAGAGGAAAGTCAGATAAGGTCTGGGTTCAAGTATGTTAAAGTAGATATTTCAAGTCAGGTAACCACGTAGGAGTGGGAAATTTTGCAATAAAATAGTTTAGGATTGGTAGGCATAGGATCTTGAGGCAAATCTTTATAACTAAGGTAAGCAAATAAATATCTCCTATTATTGATCTATGGGGATGTCCTGAAGTAATCAATGAAGTTATTTATTGGTTTACAGCCTTATCTTTCTAAGGCAAGGATTTTCTGAAACAACTGAGTCATGTTGATAAAGGTGATCTAAGTCATGTTGACACAGATGGTCTCAGTTACCAGAGTCTCATTTCAAATTCCCTATGATCTGGTCAGATCTGCCTGTCTGTTCCTTCAGACTTGTTCAAATATAGTTGAATCTTGGGGTGAGCTAGACTGAGATTCTCAATCTTGATTTCTGCTAAATATGGATCACTATTTAACCTGCTTTACCCAAATCATTATTGCTTATTTCCTTGGACCACTAATTTCAAAGAAAAATGTTTCCAATTTCAGAAGAGAAAATTAGGGAAGAAGGATAACCTGTATAACTAGGTCTGAAGATCTATCTGAAGAAGAATCAACCCTGACTTCTGGTTCTACTCTGTGAAACCAAAAAGTCCTGTTTGCCCTAGGTTGAATCCATGATTCAACAAAGGTGAGGCAGTCTTTCGTAGCTCAAAGAAAGTAGGTTTTGGAGCATCTTAGAAGAGAGGGACAATAGAAAAAAATTATTTGGGAGTGAGCAATACAATGGAAAATTAGTGGCATATGAATTATGTGTTCTTTAGAAGGTGTGACCATTTGTAATTTTGAAAACCGGAGAGGCAACCTGTGCTGTTTGTTCCTTAAAATAGCATTTTGCAAAAAGAAAAATTGGTAATATTTGACCAAATATAGTCTTCTCTGAGGAAGTCCTCTACCCTCATCCCTGCCAGTGACATTTTCTGGCTCTGCTGGTGTTGTGCAGAAGAAGAGAGAGCTGTAATGACATGATAAATTAATAAACTTCCAAGAGACTGTTGTGAAATACTAAAGTATCCTTCCAAACCAGACTGAACTACTACACATTACTCATGTCAATAAGAGCCCTTAAATGGAAACTGTTCTAAAGATCCAGATGGATACTTCGTGAATTACATCTCATGAAATGAGAAAGTTTGATTCAGTTATGGTTTTTATGTGGCCAAGTGAGACATTTTCAAATTTGGGAACAATCTGGAAAATGCTCATACTTGACTGATGATCAGTGACTAGAAGAAGGGAAAGGCAGAAACACAAGTGTCACCTGAGGAGCTTTCTAAATGAGCACATTTCCCACCTTCTGCCAGAAATTTTGACCTCTATGTCCAGGGAGTTCCAAGTCTGCATGCAACAAGCACAGCAGGTGATTCTGATGCAAATCATCCACATTGTGATATACACCAGGAGAAATTCTGCTTGGTATAAACCGTCCATAGAGTGTCTGTTTTGCTCTTCCAATCAATTTTTCTAGTTAATTACCATGGTCCTATCTTATTCTTTAGAGCTATTGAATTAGAACATCCATGGGTATAACCCAGAAACAGACAGTTAAAATGCTCCCCAAATGATTATAATAATCCACGGATTTCCGACTGGATTTGGAATCCAGTGTTCCAGAATAGCATTTCTCAAAACGTGGTTCAGGAATCACTTGTATCAGCATCACCTGAGAAGTAGATAAAATGTAGATTTCTGGGCTGTATCTCAGGCTTATGGTCTTAAAATCTCTGAGATGATGTCTATAAAAATCAATTTTTAACTAGCTCTGTCCTTGATACTTGAGAATGTACTTGAAAACCAAAAGTTTTGGTCCTAGTAAAGAAACAAAGGATCAAAACTAAAGCAAAAACAGTTACAGGACTGGCTATCCTGTCAGACACGTCAAAGACTCAGATCAGGCAGAGCATGGAGACAGCAGGATACCAGGTTCCTATTAGGTGGGTATAAGACAGACAGACTTACTCCACAAGCTGCCATGCAAGAATAAGGGGCACACAGTGAGGACCAGTGAGACGCATTTACAAGAGGACACAGATATCCCTCTGGGAGTTCTAAGGGCTGTTATCTAAGAAGAAGGATGAATTCAAGAACCACAAGCCTTGCTCTCAGAGTCAGAGTTCAGTCAGGATAATGAGATAAATTTTGTGAGATATCTTCCTTTCCATTGTCTTAATCAGGGATCTTTGAATTGAAAAGTAGAAGAAACCATTCAGGCTATTTCAAACAGAAGGAAGTTTACTGTAAGGGCACTCATAGAATGAAAGGTAGATGAACTACAAAAATGTAAGGGCTCAGTATGAGGATGGAATGGTATTTCTGGATTGAAGAAAGCTCCAGGAACCTCACAAACACACACTGAAAGACTGTCAGTGTGGTTCTCTACCTTTAGTAACACTCAGCTGTGCTCCACCTATCTGGAGTATTTTATCTTTTCTGCTTTCGAATAGCTATTTCTTTCTTTGATTTCCTTCTAGTTTTCAAAACTGGAATGCTAACTGGCTAAGTCAGTTGTTAGCTTGTTTGTTAGAATGTGTGTTTTTCCAAGCTGGCCAGCCTGTGGAACAATTTGCTATCACTGACCTAATCATTTGTGGTGGGAGAGGGTGGGGACAGGGGGAGGGACAGCCACATGATTCAAAATATGGCTGATTAGGAAGCAAGTGTACTGGGAGAGACAGATTCCTTTATACCACCACAGGGCGAGCAACAGATAGGCAGAGTAAACATGTTTAGCCCTTTTTCTTTGTAATTGGACCACTTACATCAGCATTAGTTTTCATCTAGGAACATGATAGCTTTGCTTGACCTCTTACATCGGGGTAAATGGGAGAAACAGCGAGACTGATATGAGTAGGAATTAAGGGAAGGAGCTGGAACCCTGATATCTGCATAGGACACTGTCCAGTGACTAAGAGTCAGAAAGAGTCAGGGCCCTTTGTTTTGGCCTATATGTCAGTAAATTGGTATAGCTTAGTATTAGATCAGCACAAGTAACAGACTTTCACCTTACCATTTATTTAATTCTTTCGTGGAATTCAGGGTGTATGTGATTTCAAACTATGCTTTAATACCTTTCTTCCAATTGCAACACTCTGATGACCTTGGGTTCTCAAATCTTTACTTTAATGTGACTTCATTATGGATACATTTCAAGAGATCCATATAATTTTTCCTTCTAAACTTTTATAGCTGGTTGGAAAAAGTTCTCGTGATGTCAACGATCCCCATGTCTCAGTATGACATATATTTCTTTCTCCTCACATTCTGCAGCAAATCCTTTTGAGAAATAGCAAGGACCAGCTTTATTTAGACTTGCAAAAATGTGAAGATGTTTCAGCTAGTCTTCTCTTTTCATGACAAATAATTTTCTACTTTTTTTAATCATGAAGAATTCTCATCTTACATTGTCTACAAGCTTTAGAAAAAATTAGCTGCTGTCTTTATGAGACCCAATTAGAAGAATGATAATTATTAACTTATCTCAAATATGTTCAATAATGAAGAAAGGAAAAATATGTCTAAAGGAGTAAAGATGAAATATCTTGAAGTACAAACATTGGGTCATTCATCCAGGGAGCAGAGTCTAGTGTCAACTCTTACATTAACTCTGTCTTCTTGGACAAAGTCACCTGAAATTTCTGAAAAATTAAGAACTGGTTTTGTAAACTATAGAGTATTAGAAATTATTATGTGATTATATGAACATACTTCAAAAAGTTTGTGGAAAAATAAGAGATAATACAAATCTTTCCATGAACTTTGTGAATCTCTATAATGTTATAGATATAATATCTACAATGTATATATTGTACCATCAGAAGGTTCTCACATTTTCTATATCATTTCCTTGCAAGCTCAGGCTCCCTTTTGGAAGACCCAGAATAAATGTGAAGGACTTGGAATCTCAGTCAACAATGTTCATTAATACATACATACATACATTCAGTGTCCTCCAGACTCCAAGGTAGTAGTGACAGGCTGAGGTTTGATATCTGAGGGGAGGAGAAATGAAATCATGCCAATTTCATTTTATTGTTGTTTGTTCTTCATTTTAAGTCCTCATTTTTATTTTATGGAAGGGATATTAGGTAATGAATCCCTTAGGAGAAGGAGCATGTATCCTTATATATCCCAGAAAAACAAGTGGGGTACTCAGTAAGTGATTAAAAGCATGAACACATGAACTTATACACGAATGTACTTCAGAGACCAACATGCTAGAAGCTTCTCTAGGGATTCAAGATCCATACCCTTTGAAGAGCTCCTGTCCCAGGTTTATTGTGAAAAATGAAACCATGGACTTGAAGAAAGAATGTTTTCTTATTCCTTTTTTGTTCAAACTTTGCCATATTTGATCAGTGGAAGACAATGGAGAGAGGAGAAAGGAGGGGAAAACCAAGAGAGGGAGGAATTGGGAAAAATGTTTTGGAGTGCTAGATAAAGAAGAAAAAAGTTAAAGTCCGATGGTGTATCAGAGTGGCATTACAAGGGCATCACTCTCCCAAGCCCTTCTCCCCCTCACTTCAAAGCCAAGTCTTTTCTCTTTTAAGCATAATGACATGTTTACTGATAGTATGGATGAATACTCACCCATTTGAAATATCAATTTTTTTTTTTTATATTACAACATCTTTTATTTTATTTTTATTTTTATTTTTTTTTAAATTTTATTTTGTCGATATACATTGTAGCTGATTAATGCTCCCCATCACCAAAACCTCCCTCCCTTCTCCCTCCCCCCCTCCCCCCCAACCATGACCTTTCTGTTTGTTTGTTGTATCAACTTCAAATAATTGTGGTTGTTATATCTTCTTCCCCCCCCCCCCGGTTTGTGTGTGTATGTGTGTATGTGTGTGTGAATTTATATATTAATTTTTAGCTCCCTCCAATAAGTGAGAACATGTGGCATTTCTCTTTCTGTGCCTGACTTGTTTCACTTAATATAATTCTCTCAAGGTCCATCCATGTTGTTGCAAATGGCAGTATTTCATTCGTTTTTATAGCTGAGTAGTATTCCATTGTGTAGATGTACCACATTTTCCGTATCCACTCATCTGATGATGGGCATTTGGGCTGGTTCCAACTCTTGGCTATTGTAAAGAGGGCTGCGATGAACATTGGGGAACAGGTATACCTTCGACTTGATGATTTCCATTCCTCTAGGTATATTCCCAGCAGTGGGATAGCTGGGTCGTATGGTAGATCTATCTGCAATTGTTTGAGGAACCTCCATAGCATTTTCCATAGAGGCTGCACCATTTTGCAGTCCCACCAACAATGTATGAGAGTTCCTTTTTCTCCGCAGCCTCGCCAGCATTTATCGTTCATAGTCTTTTGGATTTTAGCCATCCTAACTGGGGTTAGATGGTATCTCAATGTGGTTTTGATTTGCATTTCCCGGATGCTGAGTGATGTTGAGCATTTTTTCATATGTCTGTTGGCCATTTGTATATCTTCCTTAGAGAAATGCCTACTTAGCTCTTTTGCCCATTTTTTAATTGGGTTGCTTGTTTTCTTCTTGTAAAGTTGTTTGAGTTCCTTATATATTCTGGATATTAAACCTTTGTCAGATGTATATTTTGCAAATATTTTCTCCCACTCTGTTGGTTGTCTTTTAACTCTTTTAATTGTTTCTTTTGCTGTGCAGAAGCTTTTTAGTTTGATATAATCCCATTTGTTTATTTTTCCTTTGGTTGCCCGTGCTTTTGGGGTTGTATTCATGAAGTCTGTGCCCAGTCCTATTTCCTGAAGTGTTTCTCCTATGTTTTCTTTAAGAAGTTTTATTGTTTCAGGGTGTATATTTAAATCCTTAATCCATTTTGAGTTGATTTTAGTATACGGTGAGAGGTATGGATCTAGTTTCATTCTCCTGCATATCGATATCCAGTTATCCCAGCACCACTTGCTGAAGAGGCAGTCCCTTCCCCAGTGAATAGGCTTGGTGCCTTTGTCAAAGATCAGATGGCAGTAAGTGTGTGGGTTGATTTCTGGATTCTCTATTCTATTCCATTGGTCAGTGTGTCTGTTTTTATGCCAGTACCATACTGTTTTGGTTATTATAGCTTTGTAGTATAGCTTAAAGTCAGGTAGTGTTATGCCTCCAGCTTTATTTTTTTTGCTGAGCATTGCTTTGGCTATCCGTGGTCTTTTATTGTTCCATATAAATGTCTGAATAGTTTTTTCCATTTCTGAGAAAAATGTCTTTGGAATTTTGATGGGGATTGCATTGAATTTGTATATCACTTTGGGTAGTATGGACATTTTCACTATGTTGATTCTTCCAATCCAAGAGCATGGAATATCTTTCCATCTTCTTGTATCCTCTCTAATTTCTCTCAGCAGTGGTTTGTAGTTCTCATTATAGAGATTTTTCACCTCCTTGGTTAACTCAATTCCTAAGTATTTTATTTTTTTGGTGGCTATTGTAAATGGGCAGGCTTTCTGGATTTCTCGTTCTGCATGTTCACTATTGGAGAAAAGAAATGCTACTGATTTTTGTGTGTTGATTTTGTATCCTGCTACTGTGCTGAAATCATTTATCAATTCCAAGAGTTTTTTTGTAGAGGTTTTAGGCTGTTCGATATATAGGATCATGTCATCTGCAAACAGGGACAGTTTGACTTCATCTTTTCCAATCTGGATGCCCTTTATTTCCTTCTCTTCTCTGATTGCTCTGGCTAGTACTTCCAACACTATGTTGAATAGGAGTGGTGAGAGTGGGCATCCTTGTCTAGTGCCTGTTCTTAAAGGAAAAGCTTTCAGCTTTTCCCCATTCAGGATGATATTGGCAGTGGGTTTGTCATATATGGCTTTAATTATGTTGAGATACTTTCCCTCTATACCTAACTTATAGAGGGTCTTTGTCATGAATGAGTGCTGAACTTTATCAAATGCTTTTTCAGCATCTATAGAGATGATCATATGGTCCTTGTGTTTGAGTTTATTAATATGGTGTATCACATTTATTGATTTGCGTATGTTGAACCAACCTTGCATCCCTGGGATGAATCCCACTTGATCGTGATGAATAATTTTTCGTATGTGTTGCTGTATTCTGTTTGCTAGTATTTTAGTGAGGATTTTTGCATCTATATTCATCAAGGATATCGGCCTGTAGTTTTCTTTTTTGGTTATATCTTTACCTGGTTTTGGTATCAGGATGATGTTTGCTTCATAGAATGAGTTTGGGAGATTTGCGTCCGTTTCAATCTTTTGGAATAGTTTGTAAAGAATCGGTGTCAATTCCTCTTTGAATGTTTGGTAAAATTCTGCTGTGAATCCATCTGGTCCTGGGCTTTTCTTTGTTGGGAGCCTTCTGATAACAGCTTCAATCTCCTTTATTGTTATTGGTCTGTTCAAATTTTCTACGTCTTCACGGTTCAGTTTTGGGAGCTTGTGTGTGTCCAGAAATTTATCCATTTCCTCCAGATTTTCAAATTTGTTGGCGTATAGTTGTTTATAGTAGTCTCGAATGATTCCTTGTATTTCAGATGAATCAGTTGTAATATCGCCTTTTTCATTTCTAATTTTTGTTATTTGAGTCTTCTCTCTTCTTTTTTTTGTTAGCCATGCTAATGGTTTGTCAATTTTATTTATCTTTTCAAAAAACCAACTTTTTGATTCGTTGATCTTTTGAATTGTTTTTTGGTTTTCAATTTCATTCAGTTCTGCTCTGATCTTAATGATTTCTTTCCGTCTGCTAACTTTAGGATTGGATTGTTCTTGTTTTTCTAGTTCTTTAAGGTGAAGTGTTAGGTTGTTCACTTGCCATCTTTCCATTCTTCTGAAGTGAGCATTTAATGCAATAAATTTTCCCCTCAATACTGCTTTTGCAGTATCCCACAGGTTTTGGTATGATGTATCATTGTTTTCATTAGTTTCAATAAACTTTTTGATTTCCTGCTTGATTTCTTCTTGGACCCATATGTCATTAAGTAGAATGCTGTTTAATTTCCATGTGTTTGTATAGTTTCCAGAGTTTTGTTTGTTATTAATTTCTAGTTTTAATCCATTGTGGTCTGAGAAAATACATGGGATAATTCCAATTTTTTTGAATTTATTGAGACTTGATTTGTGACCTAATATGTGATCTATCCTGGAGAATGATCCATGTGCTGATGAGAAGAATGAATATTCTGAGGTTGTTGGGTGGAATGTTCTGTAGATATCTGCCAATTCCAATTGGTCTAGAGTCTTGTTTAGATCTTGTGTTTCTCTACTGATTCTTTGCCTAGATGATCTGTCTAATATTGACAGTGGAGTGTTCAGGTCCCCTGCTATTATGGTATTAGTGTCTATTTCCTTCTTTAGGTCTAATAGAGTTTGTTTTATAAATCTGGCTGCTCCAACATTGGGTGCGTACATATTTATGATTGTTATGTCTTCTTGATGGATCAGTCCTTTTATCATTAAGTAGTGTCCCTCATTGTCTCTTTTTATGGTTTTTAGTTTAAAGTCTATTTTGTCAGATATAAGAATAGCCACTCCAGCTCGTTTTTCTTTTCTGTTTGCATGGTAAATCTTTTTCCGTCCTTTCACTCTTAGTCTGTGTGAATCTTTATGGGCGAGGTGGGTCTCTTGTAGGCAGCATATAGTTGGGTCCTGCTTTTTGATCCAGTCTGCCAGTCTGTGTCTTTTAATTGGGGAATTTAAGCCTTTAACATTAAGAGTTGTTATTGAAAGGTGTTGATTTATTCCTAGCATTTTATTGGTTGTTTGGTTGTCTTAGGTGTCTTTTGTTCCTTGCTTTCTGATTTACTGTTTGGTTTCTTTGTTTGTTGGATCCTTAGGTTGTAGATAGTGTTTTTGTTAGCTTGTTTTCTCTTCATGAATGCCATTTTTATTGTACTAGCGGGTTTAGATTTTTCTTAGGTTTTTATGGCAGTGGTAGTTATTTTTCAGGAACCAAACCCAGTACTCCCTTGAGGATTTCTTGTAAGGGTGGTCTTGTGGTAGTGAACTCCCGCAGTTTTTGTTTGTCTGAGAAATATACTATTTGCCCCTCATTTCGGAAGGATAGCCTTGCAGGGTAGAGTATTCTTGGCTGGCAATCTTTGTCTTTTAGTATTTTGAAAATATCATCCCATTCCTTTCTAGCTTTTAGGGTTTGTGATGAAAAGTCTGATGTTAACCTGATTGGGGCTCCCTTATAGGTGATTTGACGCTTCTCTCTTGCAGCTTTTAAGATTCTCTCTTTGTCTCTGAGTTTTGCCAATTTGACTATGACATGTCTTGGAGAAGGCCTTTTTGGGTTGAATACGTTTGGAGATCGTTGAGCTTCCTGGATCTGAAGATCTGTGATTTTTCCTATACCTGGGAAGTTTTCTGCCACTATTTTGTTGAATATGTTTTCAATGGAATCTCCATTTTCCTCCCCTTCTGGAATACCCATGACTCGGATATTTGAGCGCTTGAGGTTGTCTGATATCTCTCTCAGATTTTCTTCCATGTCCTTGATTCTTTTTTCTTTCTTTTTGTCTGCTTGTGTTATTTCAAACAGCCCATCTTCAAGTTCAGAGGTTCTCTCTTCAACTTCGACAAGCCTGCTGGTTAAACTCTCCGTTGTGTTTTTTATTTCGCTGAATAACTTCTTGAGTTCAGCAAGTTCTGCTACATTTTTTTTCAGGACATTGATTTCCTTGTATATTTCCTCTTTCAGATCGTGTATACTTTTCCTCATTTCATCATGATGTCTAGCTGAGTTTTCTTGTACCTCAATCAGTTTCCTTAGAATTATCACTCGAAATTCCTTGTCAATTATTTCAAGGGCTTCTTGTTCTATAGGATCTAGAGTATGAGATTTATTAACTTTTGGTAGTGTACTTTCTTGATTTTTTGTATTTCTGGTGTCTTTTTTTTGGTGTTTATTCATTGTGGCAGGGGGTTTCACAGTCCACCGGTTTAAGACTAATGACTAACTAGGATGTTGCTGTGGTTGCCAATTTGGTATGGCTCCCGCCGTGACTGCTCAGTTGGCCTCTAGTGTCTTGTGTGTGTGGTTGCCTCGGGTCTTGGGCTTCTCCGGGGATCCACCTTTCTAGTCAGCTTGTACTCTGCTGGACTGGTGGATCACGTACCACAGGGTGTGTGATCTCTGTTGAGCTTTCACTTTCTGTACAGGACTTCTCCCCGTTCCGTGTGCTCTGGCCCAGGCTGTTAGATCGTGCAGTGGCGACCCCACCGGGTGTGTGGTTTCTGTCGAGTCTCCGCCTCCCTGGCCGCACGTCTCCCCCCTCTGTGCACACTGTGCTGGGCTGGGGCGTGTCTTCTGCACCCCTCGTCTATCAGCTGGGCCTTCAAGACCCTGCTCAGCACCGCCTCGCCCAGGAAGTCTACCAGGTTTCTGCTAGGCACAGACGACCGGTCTCTCTGGGTGCCTTTGTAGCACTGTGTAGATCTTTCTCGGGTCTTGTTCACCTTTGTATCCCCCCGGTATAAACCGAGTCTAGTGCCCGCCTGTAGCCTGCTCTCCGGCAGGTTCAAGCAGACCTGGGAACTCTCCTACCACACTATTCCCAACCAGAAATTCGTTAGGCTTTTTTCCAAACTGGTGGTCGCAGAGATGGTATCTGCCTCCCAGTAACAGGAAGTTTACCGGGCCGGAGTCCAGGGTGTGGTGGAGTGACAGTCGGCCCGCCCGTACTTCCTAGCCCTCCCAAAACTGGTCGGGACGCCCCACACCCCCAGCCCTGCCAGAGAACCGCGGAGGGAGTGGGAGAGGAGGTCGGCCCGCAGGGTCCGGAAAGCCCCGCGCCAGGCCAAGCAAATGGGCTCAGTGATGGCCGAGCAGGGCGGAGCTGCCCGCACCTGGGAAAATGGAGGCAGCACCGTGGCAGTGAGTGGCCTGGTGGTGCAGGCGGGAGCCGCGTGGGCATCCACCCCCCGAACAGAGCTGTGCCAGGGATCACTCACAGTGCTGTGCCAGGTCGGGCGCTCGCTCTGTCTCTGGTTTGTTGCCTTCCGTGTTCTCGGCGCTGCCGCCTCGGGCTGTTCGGTCGCGGCGCGGCTCGGGCGCTCCCAGGAATCCTGAATAGGGCAGCTGGCCGCCTTCAGTGCGGCCCCAGCCTCCGGGATCCTGGCTGCATCCACAGCAGCCCTGGAGCCGTGTTCCCTGTTTCAAGACTCACTTTTGCAGCTAAGAATCAGTTCTTTTCCTGCTCCACACTTCAAAGCTGTTGCCTGTAAATGAGGCAGCCTCTCCTGCCGGGGGCAAAGTGGCGTTGAGCCCCCACGACCGGCCAGCAGCAGCAGTCCTCCCTTAAGAGATGGCCAGAGGAAGGTCCACAAGTTTCCCGGCTGCCTGAGGCCCAGTGGCCACCTTTTCCACCTCAGCTACTCCGCACCAGCCGCCGCAGCCGCCACCATCTTGAAACTCGAAATATCAATTTTATAAAAAAAAATTAGAAATAAATCAGTTCTGTCCAGAGTCCTCATTCCCATGGCTAATCAAACTTTTCCTAGGTTTAAATAATAGCGAAGGATAGAGCAATATTTTTTGTTGACTTTATCATTGTGGGAACTCTGTAACCTCAGCCTCAAGGGATGCTGGGACTTCGGAGAGAAGCTGGCAAAGAAACATTAGGACAAGCTGGCACAGGGCACCGGAGAGAAGTGGGAACCAGGCTACTTGTGGTCGTTTCTGCAAAGGCATTTTTTTTTTTTTTAGGTCATTTTTACTGCAGCTAGCATCCAGTTATAGTCACACGGCTAAAGGGAGCTTAAGGACTGAGAACTGCCATTCTATTTTATTATTATTGCCTTTATGTTGTAAAATGGATACGTTTAATGCCCAGACCTTTCAGTACATGATTGTTGGAGGCATGGTAGTCTCAGACGCTTTCATAAATGCCATCTAGTCATCTTCATTCAGACATTGAGTGGAAATTTCAAATTATAAGAGACTTTATTAAATGAAATACATGTTGAGTTTTAAAAGCTGCACCTAATTACCCATGAATATTTCCCCAGAGGTCTCTTTTCAGTAGCACAGAAATATCACTTTTAGGCTTAGAGACAATGGTAGACATCATAGTCTGTTACAGAGTAATATTAGCACTTAGGAGGTAAAATTTGGTCATTTTATAGAGTCCTGAGAAGTCTAAGATGCTTCTGGTTATCAAAGCACATTCTGAAAAGTTATCTATGCTGTGACACCATAGAGGTAAATTTACATCTTAAAATGCAGCTAGATTCATTACTACTATAAATCCAACAAGCTGAAGTCCTTTTAGCAGTTAAAAAAATATATATATAGGATGAAAGAGTTTCCAGATTTAAAAGTAACAAAATTTAACAGTTACTACAAAGAGAAAATTCAGAAAACAAACAAGTCTTCACTTCGGTGTTGATTTTAGCATTAAGAAGGATGTCTTGAGAAAAAGTGACTTGAAATCCCCTCTTTAATTCCTCAGCAAATAGAAAATCTTACATCTGTGAACAGTATGGGAATAGCAGCAATTAAATATTAATCCTAGCCTTTAAAAAAGCCCTGTCAAAACCTGCTAGTGGAATCCAGGACTTCCCTTTTCAAGTCCTTCTTTTCAAAGGTAAATTTCAACTGAGAGTTGGATACTTAGCAGATATATTTCTATTAAAGAAAGGAAATTTTCCTTTGGCCCAATCACCCTTGACCCTTTTAAATTTACTCATGCTTCCAGGGGCAACTTAGTCCATCTGACCCAATAGCCATACATTTTCCTCAACCATTTGGTCATCTTACTACATTTCTTCATGAACTATATAAAGTATGGCCTGAATGACGCACCATATCATAAGTGTCACGAACTTGAAAATTTGTATTAAGTTTTGTCTTTGTAGATAAAGTTCCATGGTAACAAGAGCCGCTTTCTACCCTAGAACATATTGAACTTGGCATCAAATCCTGGTGTAAATCTAACACCCTCTAATGATTCCCAAACATTTCTGAGCCTCCTTCTTTGAGAGTTTGATGGAAGTAAAAATAAGAATGCACATTTAGGTAATAATTTGCCAAAAGTTCAGCAAGTTAAAGAAACTCTGAAGGCCCTCAGATTCTAGATTAAGAATTCCAAAATAGAGGCTTGTGCACTAAAATTTCTAGAGGCCCCACTATACATATTGGCAATTTCAGTTGAGTCAGCTGTAGTTTTCCTAAAAAGTGAGTTGCAAAAGAGTTTTGCTATGCTTCTTAGACCTAAGGCACTGTTGAAGTCTGTCTAGTTTGCTGTGCTCAAGAGTTCCAAAATATTATACTGTTAATTTGCCTTAACTTTTTCTGTAACTTGTGGCATAATTTGGTTTGTTTCTTTCATTCTGATATCCCAGCAAACCCTGAATGACAAAACATTACAGAGGCTATATAAAATC
Organism: Cynocephalus volans; assembly: GCF_027409185.1. Lineage (NCBI taxonomy): Eukaryota > Metazoa > Chordata > Mammalia > Dermoptera > Cynocephalidae > Cynocephalus > Cynocephalus volans. The sequence goes on along the minus strand of NC_084461.1, from coordinate 38,224,311 downwards.
TGGCAGGTGTGGGGTGAGATGATAAATGTGTGATACCTTCTGGCTACTCAACGGGAGGATAGCCAGAAAATTATATCAGTAAAAATTTTATTACATGAACCTATGAGGTCATTGAGCCCAACTTACAACCAAATACTGTGATCCCCCATCAGCATCCCTTAATTTATTGTTTTCAAGCCTCTGTTTAGACACTTTGGTGAAGGAGGGTTTATTTGCTCCTCCAGTAATTCATAATATTTTTTCAGAGCATCGAATATTAATATTAATAAAATAAAGGAATGAAAATTCATAAAGTAAACTTTATTTGTTCATTCATGTTGAGCTGAAATCTTACTCCTACCAACTTTCATTTTTTAATCCCCACAAGAAAATATAAAATACAAGCAAGGTTCTTTTGTGCTTGCTCCTCCTTTTTTAGACTTTGTACAGACTTGTTTAATTTGCATATAACTCCTATGCAATTAAAGAATTAATTAAAAACAATACCAGATATTGATACAAACTTTGATATGAAGACCATTATGGCAATGCATCTCAGGTTAGAGGATGATAAATTTTGGCAATATGCCTGTCATTTAGGAGCACAGACTCAACTCTGGTTTGTCTTGTTTTTTGTTTTGTTGTTGTTTTTTGCTTATTTGTTTAAACACAATAAATATTTTATTATAAGTGAGATAATGTGTTTTTACAAGCAAAGCATGACATAGTGAAAATAAGCTTTAAAGAAGCTGTAGGAAATATTTAAATATTAAAAATTCTTTTCACCTACAGTAAGAAAACAATTGTCATTTTGCCCCTTCACTTGTCAAGCCTACAACTGCTCTACTCTACTTTTCGAGGAAACTTGAGCAAGTCTTCATGTCACTGAGTATTGTTTTCTTCACTTTTAATATGAGAATAACAAACTACATCGTAGTGTTAAGGGAGATCGAGGAATTCCGCTGGCTAAATCCAGGTTCTTGGTGTCTTGAACAAAGAATTGGATAGACGTGCCAGAGGTGAAAAGCAAAGGACAGTTCTGTTGAGCAAAGTGAGTTAGCAAAGAGAGAATACACTCCAGAGAAGACAGAGTGGGCTCAAGCAAGAGAGAGTGGCTCAAGAGCGCCCATAGTTACTAGGTAGGTTCCCAAGGGTTTAAGTCCTCCCAACTGGATTCATGTCATTTGGTCATTGGTTGAGCCCCAAGTGTAGTCTCCATTGATTGGCACCTAACTGGTGGGAGCTCATTGGTCCAACCGAATGGTGCCCCCACATGGGGGCAGAGCTCCCTATCTGTCTTTGTCTCTTGTGGCTGTTTTTGCACATGTGCATGCCTACATCTGGTTTTCCCATTTGCAAATAACCAGGTTTCCTCTTCCCAATCTTACCTTTTTCTAACTTCCCACTAAAACAGCGTTGCTGTGAGAATCATACTTTCTCATTAATGCATGAAAACATATGCAGTTACTTTAAACAGTTCATTGGAACGATTTTTATTTTTTTTCATGGCTGGCTGGTAAGGAAGGAGAACCAAACCCTTAGACCTTGGTGTTACAAAGGCTGTGTTCTAACCAACTGAACTAACTGGCCAACCCTAAGATTCATTTTTTTAAAATTCCATTTTCCACAAACTTTTTGAAGTACCATCATATCATAAAGTACTATATAACTATTCATTAATTGCTCACTTTTCTTAGAATTGATTGTTATTCACTCAGGCTTTAAATAACTTTCATAGGTATAGTATTAAGATGAACCAAATCTGGAAGAATTTTCTGTTTTGGTTGCTTATTTTATTTTTCATTTTAATTTGCTAGGGGCTGGAACTAAGAACAATGGAATTGGCTCTTTAGAGAATCTAGATTAGCGTCTTTCAATGAAGTATACACTTCAGAATCACCTGAGGAAATTTTACAACTACAAATGCTGGTATCCATCTTCTGAAACAGCTTCTCTTAGATAATTCTGAGGCACATGTTCTCTGGAGAAACTCTGGGAGTACAATACATTTGTTGTGGCATTTATTTGTATTGTTTTGCTCAACCAGCAGTAGCCCACCCTGTTTTGAATCCCAGCTCTGCCTCTTACTAGCTGTGTATCCTCAGATAAGTTACTTAACTTCACTGTGCCTCAGTAAAAGGAAGATAATATTACTATCTATATTATAGCATTGTGAGGATCAACTGGCCTATCTCTAAAATATTTAGAACAATGCCTGTCTTATAAAAATAATAATTTAGCTCAATGTAAAGAAAAATGTTAACGATCAAAAAAGAAGAGTAGATTTCCTGGCACAAATAGAAATTTGAACATAAAGTGAGACACCTGCTTTTTAGGATGCTTTTTGTGGAGTCCTGAAACATGTGCCTGTTTGAATTTAAATTGAACTAAGGCCTTTTTCCAATTTAAGATCTGTACTTAGGTAATACAAGGCAAATTCATGGAAGATCAGGCTCATAATACTTTCCCTGTAATGATTTAAGAGATATAACAGTTGGTGACAATGACACCTTATATAGCTACCATTCCACCTTATGCTCTAAGCTTTCTTTATTTGCAATTTGTGATCATCCAGGAAGTGAAGAGTTCATTTATGGAAAAAATGGCTGAGGAGCTGGTAAGAACAAGGCATATGTTCAAGGAAGCTTATGATGCCTTGATGTGGGACTGGTAAATGGCCCTCATCTGCTCACGCCAGCAGGCCTGGCAGCTGTAAAAGTATGTGTTCAGAAAGAAACAAAGCTTCATTTCTTTAAGAATATTCCGTAACTTACCAACCTTGACACTGGCTTTGACTTTTTTTCCTACCCAGGAAACAAAAATAGCAGTAATAATAATAATGTATTCTGAACTATCCGTTTTTCAGATACAGATTTGGCAGAATCTGTCTGTGGACATCCTCATTCAACAAACTTCTAGAACTCTCAACATTTTCCATCAATTTAACACTCCTGTGCGGAGCCCTTGCTGTGTCAACAAGCTTATTTCTTTCCTTGTAGCTTCATTTCCAAATAATTCCATCCTATTCACTAGGTTCTACAGGTGGCTTCTGATTTCTCAGTGTTGGAAATAGGCCTCCCATGGGCAACGAGGGCTCTTATAACTGGTCACGAGATCCTCTTTTAACATGGCACTCTTAGAGCTCCAAAATATTCTTCATCATTTGGCATAGCAGATAGTCAGTCTAAAGCAGCTATTTGGTTTTGTCATTAGCAGAACAGATGGTTTCAGTGCAAGAAGGAGCTGTAGTCTGAGACTGGGAGTAAAGTATATTTTCCATTTGCTGCTGAGAGGTGCGTGAGCACTAGAATGGGAATAAAAAGTGAAGTCCTGGAGCTTTTCTATTGAATCACCAGTTCATGATCTTATCTATCTAAGGCTGTTATAAATTGAGAACTTGCTTTCAATTTTCTGTGGTTGATTTTCTTCTTGTTTGCCTGTCATGATGGAACTTCAGAAATTATAAATTGTGTGGATATTATTAGAGAAGATAGAAATGAAGAAAGTTACAGATTAAGCTCTGTTCTCAGAAACCAGAGAGAAGGAAAGCAATCTGCAACAAGCCAACCTCAGTCTCTGTGCAAAATGAGCTTCATCTGAAATCTGACTCCAAATGGCTACAGTCAACAGTAGAAGAAGATATGGCTGTGGTAGTCACAGCAATTTTCCTTTGGAATTATTGCTGCAATTTGTATTTGCCAAAAGACACTCCTGAATACTATATAGGGTCCCATTTTTAATAGCATTTTACAGTATCATAATGCCAAGATTAAAGATAATGAAAATATAACATTGGATGTTGAAAAGGCACATGCAACCCAAGATTCTTGATCTAAGAGAGTTTGGTGACTCAGTGAGTCTATTTAGTGACCTAGCTTTATGTTTTGTTCATCCTCAAAGTTAGCATAGAGTTCTGTGCAGTTACAATGCTCTTTCACCAAACAATGCCTAGAAACTCTCTTGATTCTCGTTATTTTTTCTTTTTTTCTTTTTCATCCCTTCTGTCTTTATATTGCTAGTCTGCCTGAGTTAATATCAAGTGAAGATTATGAAATAACAGAGAATTCCCCTCCGAAAATCCCCCAAACATTTTTGAGAAAATATTCAGATGACAAATGAGTTATATTCTGAAAATTACTTAGTTAGAACTTGTAAAATAACTCATTTAGAGAAATAATGCCTTACATGGTCAGTCAGTCAGTAGCTAAACCAACCCACAAAAACCTGCCTTTTATATTTTCAAACTATTTAGTAATTTATTTCATCAACAACGATTTGTTGAATATTTGTGATGGGGCAGGCACTGTGCTGAGCACTGTGAATACCATAATGAATAAAAAACTGCCCCTGCTCTCAAGAAGTTTGCACTTTAGTGGGGAGACAAGAAGTACCAGACAATTGGGGATATTAAGATAAACTGTGTTTCAGAAGCAGATTCAAAATCTGGATTTTCTCTTCCTACTTTTAGGACATTGTTAATACAAGTGAGTCTTCACTTCCTGGCCTAGGCTCATCTCTTTGTAAAGAAAATGGAAAACAAATTTGTTAGTGAGACTGTTAATCTCTGCTGGTGATCTTTGAGAATCATGGAAAATGGGAGAATTACTAGGAGACTCACGATGGGAAAATTTCCAAAAAACTAAGATGTCATTTCCGTAAAATATTAACAAGTAAATGTAATGTCAATATTAAGTAAGATTTTAGGAAACATTGTTGAAGAAATAGTTTGTGAGCACCTAGAAGTGAAAGCAGAGATTACTAGGTATTCACCAAAAATAAATTAAATCTTATTTTGGTAAGATTATTTGATTAATAGAGCATGGAAAAGCAATAAATGGACATCTAAATTTTACAAGACATACTTGACAAAATCTTGTTTATAGTGTTGTGCATAAACAAAAGATGGAATAATATGGTACTTGTTAAAGTACAGTTCGTCCAATTGAATCAGTTAAAAAATAAACGTAACTAACCTTGCAGTGGGTTCTGTCCTAGTTAATGTTTATCATAACTTGGATAAAGATTTAGAAGGTATGCATATCTAATTTGAGGATGAAGAAAACCAAATCTGCCGGGACATAGTACTGAGTGACAGAATCAGGAGCTCTAAAGGTTTTCACAGGCTTTCAGGAAACAGACAAATCAGAGCTATCAGGAAAAAGATGACAGATAAAAATATCTGTATAAGGATAATATTATCCTCAGTGGAGATGATCCAATAAATTTAAAACAAAATATATGTGGAGCTGAAGGATATAATTTTTTTTTCCGGAAATGAAAGTATAATTTCACCTTTATGTGTCAGAAAAAAATGAAGTAGAAAGTTGGACACTAAAAGACATTGTAATTATTGACTGTCAAGATCCATTTCAACAGAAAGGTATACAGCATAACATGTTCTAGTTATTACATTTTTTAAAAAGTAAGTCACTCTGAAGTGGGAAGAATCAGGCTGGCTCAGTCTTCTCTCTAGTGATACTCAGTTCCCAAAGACAAAGAAGACTTTTCCTCAAATTTGAGGAACAGAAAGTAACACAAGAATTTTATTTTCAACCAAGTTGTTGAGCAAGTATAAAGGCACAGAATTTTCATTCTCATTCATGGAAGATATCAAGAAAACTCACACCTGCGAGTTCTTACTGAAAATAAAATCTAACCAACTAAAGAACAATTTAAAATGAATAACTCAACCTGGGAACTAGTGGAGAAAGGACTGAGAGGGAGCATTGAATTAATTTAAACAGAAAATCCACAGCTAATACATTGATGGCTGAAGAACAGAATATAAATGTTAAAAATCTTTAAAAATAAAAAAATTAGCAATAAATATTTGGATTAAGGAGAGAGTACATAATTCTAAATTGTAGGATTAATCGCATAATCTTTATTCCAGGTTTAGTGAAGTATAATTGGCAAATAAAAATTGTATGTATTTTTATAGATGTACAGTGTGATGATTTGACACATGTATATGTTGTGAAATTATTACTGCAGGCAAGCTGATTAACATATCCATCACCTCACAGTGTTATCATTTTTTTGTGTATACAGTGAGAACACTTAAGATCTACTGTCTTTGCAAATTCTAAGTATTTAATGCAGTATTATTAACCATAGCCAATGCTGTATATTAGATCTCTAGAAACTACTCATTTTGCATGACTGAAGCTCTGTATCCTTTGATCAGCATCTTCCTGTTCTTTCATCCTCCTGCCCCTGTCAGCCACCATTCTACTCTCCACTTCCATGGGCTCAACTTTTATAGATGCCACATATAAGTGAGATCATGCAGTATTTATCTTTCTGTGCCTGGCTTATTTCACTTAACATTATGTCTTCCAGTTTCATCCATATTATCACAAATGATAGGATTTCCTCCTTTTCTAAGTCTGAATAATATTTCATTTTATATCCGTATGTACATATATAAATATATATAATGGAATAATATTCTATTATCTGTGTCTGTGGATACACATTTTCTTTATCCATTCATCTGATGATGTACATTTAGATTGATTCTATATCCTGGCTATTGTGAATAGTGCTGCAAAGAATATGGGAGTGCAGATATCTCTTTGACATACTGATTTCATTTCCTCTGTGTATATACCCAGACGCGGAGGTGCTGGACCATATGGAAGTTCTATTTTTAATTTTCTAACGACCCTCCATATTTTTTTTCCACGGTGGCTATACCAATTTATATACCTACCAACAGTGTTTCTCCATATCTTTGCTGATACCTGTTTTTTTGTTTGTTTGTTTGGATGATAACCACCATAACAGATGTGAAGTGTTATCTCATTGTAGTTTTAATGTGTATTTCCCTGATGATGTTGAGCATTTTTGAGCATTTTTTCTATATGTGTTGGCCATTTGTATGCCTTCTTTTGAGAAATGCCAATTCAGGTCTTGGTCCATTTTAAAATTTGGTTATTTGGGGTATTTTCGTTATTGAGTTGTTTGAGTTATTTATATATCTTGGATATTGACCCCTTATCAGATATAAGGTTTGCAAATATTTTTCCCATTCTGTAGGTTATCTTTTCACTCTGTTGGTTTCTTCCTATGCAGATGCCTTTTAGTTTAATGCAATCCCATTGGTCTATTTCTGCTTTTGTTGCTTAAGCTTTTGCAGTCATATCTGAAAAATCATCGCCAATACCATTGTCAAGAAACTTTCCTCATGTATTTTCTTGTAGAAGTTTTATAGTTTCAGGTCTTATTTTTACGTCTTTAATCAATTTTAATTGATTTTTTAAAAAAAGTTTATTGATTGTACATATTCATGGGGCATGGAGCTGACTGACAGTACCTGTGCCCAAGATGTGGTGATCAGATCAGTACTATTAGCATACACACCATCTTGAATTGCACTTATTCCACATGCCCCCCACCCAACCTGCCCCAACCCCCTCTTCCTCCCCCAGCAACCCTAGGTCTGCTCTCTCCCTCTGCAATTCCAACACACCACTGTTGTCTTTCTTTCCTTCCTTCTTTCTCTTTTAACTCCCACTTATGAGTGAGGACATGCAGTATTTTTCCCTCTGTACCTGGTTTATTTCACCTAACACCATTTTCTCCAAGCTCATCCATGTTGCTGCAAATAGCAGAATTTTATGCTTTTTCATGGCAGAGTAGTTTTCAATTACGTATATATACCACATTTTCCTTATCCAGTCATCTGTTGATGGACATTTAGGTTGGTTCCATATATAGGCTATTGTAAATAGAGATGCAGTGATCATGAGAGTGCATGTATTTTTTCGACAAGATGATTTATATTCCATTGGGTATATATCCAGAAGTGGGATTGCTGGATCATATGGTAGATTTATCTGTAGTTGTTTGAGAAACCTCCATACTGTTTTCCATAGTGGCTGTACTAATTCACAGTCCCAACAACAGTACAGAAGAGTTCCCTTTTCTCCACATCCTTGCCAGCATTTGTTATTCTCAGTCTTTTTGATTATAGCCAGTCTAACTGGGGTGAGGTGATATCTCAATGTAGTTTTAATTTGCATTTCCGTGGTGACTAGTGATGTTGAGCATTTTTCCATGTACCTGTTGCCCATTTGTATGTCTTCCTTTGAAAAATGCTCCTTTGCCCATTTTTTAATTGAGTTATTTTTTTTTCTGTGTAATTGCTTGAGTTCCTTATATATTATTGATATTAATCCCTTGTCAGATGCATAGTTAGCAGAAATTTTCTCCCACTCTGTAGGTTGTCATTTCACTCTGTTGATTTTTTCCTTTGCTGTGCAGAAGCTTTTTAGTTTAATGTAGTCCCATTTGTTTATTTTTTCTTTTGTTGCGTGTGCTTTCGGTCTCATGTTCATAAAGTCTGTGCCCAGACCTAATTCCTGAAGTGTTTCACCTATATTTTACCATAGTAATTTTACAGTTTCAGGTCTTATACTTAAGTCTTTAATCCATTTTGAGTTGACTTTAGTCATTCTTATGCATATGGATATCCAATTTTGCCAGCACCACTTGTTGAAGAGGCAGTCTTTTCCCCAATGTAGATTTTTATTGCCTTTGTCCAGTATCAGATGGCTGTAAGCCTGAGGGGTGATTTCTGGGTTCTCAATTCTGCCCCACTGGTCTGAATGTCTATGTTTCTGCCAGTATCATGCTGTTTTGGTTACAAGAGCTTTGTAGTATAATTTGAAGTCGGGTAGTGTTATGCCACTGGCTTTATTTTTTTTTGCTCAGGATTGCTTTGGCTATTTGGGGTCCTTTGTTCTTCCATATGAATGTTAGGATTGTTTTTCTATTTCTGTAAAGAATGTCATTAGTCTGTGTGCATCTTTAAAGGTGAAGACAGCATGTAGTTGGGTATAGCTTTTTAATCCAATCTGTTTATCTCTTTCGAGTGGGGAGTTTAACCCATTTACATTTTTAGAATATTATTCAATGGTATTTTCTTCCTCCTGGCATTTTATTTATTTTTGTTTGGATGTTTTAAATAGTTTTTTGTTCCTTTCTTCCCCTTTTATTGTTTGTCTTTGTTGTTTGATTTTTTTTTTTTTTTGAGGTGGTAAGATTCAGTTTCTTTCTGTTTCTTATTTGTATTTTCATTTACCAGTAGGTTTTGTTCTTTCTTGTGTATTCATGGTAGTGGTTATCTTTTTTCAGATTCCAGATGCAGGACTCCCTCGAGGATTTCTTGTAGGACTTGTAGTGTGGTGTGAACTCCTGCAGTTTTTGTTTGTCTGGGAAATACACTATTTTTCCCTCATTTCTCAAGGATAGACTTATTGAGTACAGTATTCTTGCCTGGCAGTTTTTTTTTTTTTTCTTTAGTATTTTGATTACATTACTCCATTTTCTTTTTGCCTGTAGAGTTTCAGTTAAGAAGTCTGCTCTTAGTCTGGTGGGGGGCTCCCTTATAAGTGACTTGCTGCTTTTCTCTTGCTGCTTTTAGGATTCTTTCTTTGTCTTTGAGCTTTGCCAGTTTGACTATAATGTGTCCTGGAGATTTTTAGATTGAATCTATTTGGGGATCTTTGAGACACTTGGAATTGAAGTTCCATGTCTCTCTCTATACCTGGAAAGTTTGCCATTATTATTTTGTTGAATAGGTTTTCAATGTTTTTTCCTTTCTCCTCCCCTTCTGGAACACCCATGACTCGGATGTTTGTACACTGAAGGTTGTCTGCTAGCTCTCTTAGATTTTGTTCATTTTTAAAAATTTTTCTTTTTTTCTCCCTTCCTTCCTTCCTTCCCTCCTTCCTTCCTTCCTTCCTTCCTCTCTCTTTTTGATCCATCTGAGTTATTTTGAAAAGACTATCTTTGAGATCAGAAATTCTTTCTTCTGCTTGCTCTAACCTGCTGGTTAAGCTATTGGTTGTGTTTTTTATTTTGTTGAATGAATTCTTCAGTTCCACTAGTTCTGTTACTTTCTTTTTTAAGGTATTAATCTCTTTGTAAATTTCCTCCTTCATATCCTGGAATTATTTTCTCATTGCATTATGTTGTCTGAATCTTCTTATAGCTCATTGAGTTTCCTTCAGATTATTGGTTGGAATTCCTTTCAGTCATTTCAGGGGATTCCTGCTCTATAGGACCTGATACTTGAAAATTACTGTATTCATTTGGTGTATATTTTATTGTTCTTTTCCTATTTCTGGTATCTATACATTGGTATCTGGTACAGCAGTTGCTTCTTCTTTTACTCTGGAGTGGGTTTTGAAGAAAGAGACTTCCTTTTCTTTTTCTGGTCTTTGCTGACTTTCCTTGTGCTGATGCAGTTGAGCGGATGGCTGTGGCTGCTACTGTGGTAGCAAGCTGTCCTTGCAGCAGCTGTGGCTGTGACAGTAGCTGTGGTGGACCATGGATGTGAAGTGGGGTTTTTGGCATGCTCCTGCCTTCTGCAAGGTGGAGAGTGCTGCCTGCCGCTCCTGCCTAGAATTCTGGGCATGCTCTTGCCTTCTGCTGGTTGATGGGGACTTCACACAGCTCCTGCCTAGGATCCCAGACATGCTCCCACCTTCTGCCTGGTGGTGGAGGCTCCCTCTCCCTCTGTTGTTGCCATAGTGTTTATTCTTGTGTCTACAAATCCACAGGTTGAATAAAATACAGGTATATGTAACTCGCACAATAGTAAATGTTGCTATTTGCCTTTTGGATTAAAATCCATTGTATGTGTTTCAAAATATCTCTTCTGAGTGAAGTGGGGACTCTTCGCACTTGCCCAAAATTGTCAACAGCAATAGAGATGAAGAGAGAATTTGTCAAGTTTGGTTCCATGTGTCTGTGACACTTGGTAAACTGTTCTGATACGACATAGCTGAGGGAAAGGTAAGAAGGGAGGGAGCACAAATACAAAGCAAAGGCTGTAATAAGTAGTTGTTTAACCCACTCAGTTATTCCATTATGCATCTCTGGGAGAGATGAGGTATTTGGTCTTTATGGTTCCACATATTTCCCAGCAATGAATTATAAGGCAGTGATGCTATAAGTTTCTGCCTCCTTAGGTTCATAGAGGATTTATTGTCTATGTACATATTACATCATTATTAACATGAGGACATTAAAAACTGATAACCCAAAGTGGGAATAGCTCTTGGCCAAACCATAAAGTAATTAAAGTTAGCATTCATTGTCCCTTTACCCCAAATATTCTTCAGGATGCCCTCCCTTGGTCATTACTTGATGCTATTCCCAATGGGACACTTCCCAAACTCCAAAACTTTCCTACTCTTTCCTCTCATCAGTTTCTAGTTACAGATTTAACACCCCCCACACCCCTGGAGGTCTGCCTCCTTTTATCCTAAAATAGTGGGTCATTTCTTAGTGTGCTGATAAGAATTTCAAGATGAAGTGAGTACAGCATTAAGAATGAACCCCATTAGTGACCCTTTTAATAGAGGTTTTCTAGTGCTGTGATCTGCAAACCCAAAGAAATAGTTGCTTGAAAGGGCAGTCTCATACACAGCAATATACTATTGGACTAGAAGTTAGGATACAATTTTCTGTAGGGCCCTTCTTGGAACTCTTAAATCATAACCACCAGACGACTGTTTACACTGATTTTTCAAAGCTCTTTCTTAAGGTATGATTTGAACATTTGTGCTTGTGAAATACTCTGTCAATTTGGCTCCTGAGATTGTTTATGAATTAAATTGTAGATCCATAACTTATAGACCTTTTATTAAATGGGTACATGCCATTTTGATTTTTAAAATTATGATCAGCTTCATCATCATCCTAGCAATAATTACTACTTCCTCTGCCATGACTGCTAAATTCACATTTTGAGCCTTTAGTATGTTTCTGCTGTTTGGAAATGCTTCCCTCAGTGGAAAGGACCTTAATTAGATAACATGTCAGGCCTCATCAGTGGGAGGAGTATGGGTCAATCTGATGGTTGGAATGGAAAGATTTTGACATCTTTGGGATTATGTTAATTCCACTTCACTAAGTGAAATTAAGGTGTCAAATTCCTCAACATGTGTGTTCAGTTTCTCTGTCCCTACTCACAAAACTCTAAGAACTTTGAAGCTGGTTCTGTACACCTCCCTCCCCAAAAGCTAAAATTATGAAGCTTTATTGTAGTTTAACCATGTTTATCAGATTTATTGGTCATATGCCAATATTTTGATTCTTTTCTAATGCCAGTTGGTTCAGAGCAATAGCAGTCAAATTATTACTTCAGGTAATTTGAAACCCCTATCTCCAGGTTCTCTGCTCAGCATTTTATATGCATTATCTCATTTGACTGTTATAACAAGCTTGAGAGGTAGATATTATTACTCTCATTTTATAAATGATGAAGAGAATTTTAGTGAATTGTCCAGCTGATAAATAGGAGAGAAATGACTTTCGCTCAGGTATGTAATATCGCTTGCTATTCTTTATATTTTTATCTCTCTAATATTCATCCTTAAACTGTGTTATCTAATATCACTTGCTTTTGAACTTTAGATAAATGGAATTGGGCTTTCTGTGTTCTGTTTGGTTTCCTTCTCTCATGTTGTTTATGAGATTTTTCCACATTGCTCCATATAACTGTAGTTCGTTCATCTACTAAATAAAATTCAGTTGCCACACTTTGTTTATTCATTATACTTCTTATGAACACAAGAATTACTCACAGTTTTTGATTATTATGGTTAATATCGCAATGAACATGCACATGTTTCTTGGTACATGGGTGTATTTCTTTTTGTTAAGTCTTGTTCCACAACTTGGCTAACCTTTGATATTTGGTCTTCTAATTTAGTCTTCAAAAACCATCCTGCTGAGTGGTTTTATTTTGATTTTCCCTGATATCTGAAGAGGATGAACACCTTTCAATGTGATATTTTTGGTTATTTTGTTTTTACATTTTACGAATTACCTTTTAAGTTGTCTTGTCATTTTTCTACTAGATTTCTTTCTGCTTATTGATTTATAGGAATACTGTGTGTTATGGGAGCTCTCTGTCAAGTACATATGTTGTAAATATCCTCTATCACTATCTGGTTTGCTATTTCACACTCTTAGTGTTATCTTTTGTTAAAAGGAAATTTTAAAATTTAATGTCATTAAATGTATTAATTGTTTCCTTTATTTTTAGTATTTCTTGTGTCCTTTTTAATAAAATCTATTCCTAACCTGATATAATGAAACTATTCCCCTATATCATCTTCTAAAAACTCTATTTGCTGCTTTTCACATTCAAGTCTCACTTGGAATTGAATTTTGTACTGTGAGGTAAGGGTTGAATCATTTATAGAAAATAGCATGTTTTATTCTTTCTTCTCTGCTGTCCCTCCACTGTCCCAAATCAAGTGTCTATATACTGGAGGTCTTTGGGGGGTCTTGTATTCCGTCCCATTGGATAATGTGTCTTAATCTGGTGCTAGTTCTGTACTGTTTTACTTAATGTAGGTTTATAAGTGGTATTTGATATCTAGTAAAAAAAAAAAAGTCTTTTCCCATTGTTTTTTTTATTTTCCCTCTTTGAGATTACCTGAACTATTATTTGCTCTTTGCATTTCCACATAAATTAAATAATTACCTAGTTTATTCCCACAAAAATAGCTACTGAGATTTTAATTGGGACTGTATTGAATCTATAGTTTAATTTGGAGGCAATTAACATTTTTATAATGAGTCTTCAAATTCAAGAGTATGGTATACCTCTATGTTTAGTTGCCTCTAATTTTCCTCAATGGTATATTTAGGTTTCTGAGTAAAGGTTGTATTCATCTTTGGCTACATTTATTATTGAAATTTTTATTCTCTTCAAAAACTGGTAGCTGTTTCAAAATTTTTATTTCTTGCTGATATACAGAAATACAATTGATTTTTTTTTATATCCACTTTGGATCTAGCAGCTTTGCTAAATAGTCTTGTTAATTATATTGATTTATTATATATCATTTTCCATGGACATTAAATTATCCCAGCATTTGTTACATACAACATTTTGTTAACCTCCTTTTCCATTTTAACACATTTTATTTCTTTCTTTGCCTTACAGAGCTGGCTAGGAAGTTTAGGACAATGTTGAACTGAAATTGGGGATAACAGACATCTTTGGTTATTCTGTATCTTGCAAGGCATGTATATACAGTGTTCCAAAGTATATGATGCATACTATAAATTTTTATAACTATCAACTGGAATTCTGCTTCTCCTAAGTCTTTTCAATCTTCTCTATATTGTTAGGTATTTATTACTTTTAGAAATGTATGCTTCATACATTTCATTTAGATTGGAAGGGTTAATTGGTATTATTTAAGCCATCATTACTAAAAGCAAAGTACCCCAACCATGTATATTTTTTATGGGTGACTTAAAAGATTTTTAAGACTAAACCATTTTTAACAATTGCCTATAAGATATTTTCATTTGTGATAAAATTTACCACATTAAATTGAAACAACAAAACATTTTATCAGCTTTAGAAATTATATAAATATACCATAAAAATAAACATTAGATTTTTATTAAAATAAAATAAACTAGGAAAAGAGGAAACTTACCTTAATAACATGTCTTCTTATCAATACATTAATCATATATAATATGAAAATAGCAGAGAATATCCATTATACTTAGAAAAAAGACAATATTGATGCCAAACATCACCATAGTATTCAATACTTTTCGGTAGGTTCTAGCCCAGGAGTCATCAAACTACAGCCTGTGGACTAAATCTGCCCTCTTAACTGGTTTTTGTAAATAGTTTTTCAAAATACACATTCCTGGCTATCACTCTCAGAGATTCAGGTTATTTTTTTCTGGGTGGTCCTGGTCATGTATAATTAGAAAAACACCAGGCTACTCACATATATAACCACATTTCAAAGCCACTGCTTAAGTCTCTAAACAACTTAACTGGGTTCTAGTTGGGTGGAACCCAGGCATACTAAATGGGTAACTAGGTTTGCCTTGATATTCTTTTTCAAAACATTTAGTTTCCTAAAACCAGGGACATGGACCCCTTAGATGTTCCCAGCTGTTTCTCTTGTGTTTTGGGCTGCCATATTCAAATGGTTCTTAAGGATGAAGATCACCGCTCTGATTCTCCTTTTTTTAGGTGGCCCAGCATAGAACAACCAGGACATTTTTAATCACATTTTTCTCAGTGCTGTGGTCTGAATGTGTCCCCCCAAAGCTATAGTATTAAGAGGTGGGGTCTTTAGTCATGAAGGCAGAGCCCTCATGAACAAGATTAGTGATCATAAAACGACTGGCTAGGCCCTTTTGCACTTCCATTCCTTCCACCATGTGAAAATGCAGTGTTCAAGGCACCGTCTTGGAACCAGAGGCTGGCCCTCACCACACACCAAACTTGCCAGTGACTGATCTTGGACTCCCAGCCTCCAGAACTGTGAGAAATAAATTTTTGTTATTTATAAATTACCCAGTTTGAGGTGTTTTGTTATAGCAGCATGAACAGCCTAAGACAACAGGCAAATTGAGATACTGTGTTGCAGCAGTGTATTTTTTTCTGGCACAGTGAGCCTAGTCTCCAGATCTAGGCTACATGCAGAAGCTCTGCACCTCGTATGGGGAATCAGAGAACATAAAGCTGAGAGGCAGTGTTACCCAATCTGATGGTAAAAAGATCTGTGAAAAATCAAGCAGGTCAAATTTAAGGGTTGCTGAGGAGCTCATAAAGGAGGAAGGCAGGGAAGGTCGTGTTTGTGAGAAGCTTCCGGCCATACTTGGCATGTATGACAATGCATCAGCAAGCTCCAGGAATACCCTGAGCTGGGGACCAGGTGTTCACTGTGGCTTAGTATGCAGGTCTGAGTCCTCTGGTGTGCACATGCTGGTTAAAAGTCCAGGGATATGGGAAGGATGAACGGAGAGCAAGAAAATGGCTTGGCTAGGCATATGCACTGGATTCTTCTGGTATCATGAACATCCATAAAGCAGACAAGGCTACCACAATTTCTATTCCTCTATCACTAGATGCTCCAGGATTTATTGGAAATTTGATCCCATAAAACTCATTATTGAAACACCAAATATTATTCTGTTCATTATTCAAAATTGTCATTTTTTCTGTATCTGATATGAAATGAACTAAGCTTTGTGATTACTCACACTATCATCACTTAAATCACCCATTTACAGCACAGAACAGAAGTGATTCTGTGGACAAAAGAATGTTTTTGTGGCTGTATTTGTTTCCAGCTGACATGGAATATCCATGGCGTGTGTGTCCTGTGCTCTTTTGGGGAAAGACTTGACCTGTGTGTTCTCGTAAATCAAGCGATTCTGAACTTGCTTCAAAATAAGTGACACTTTAAAATTATGACACAGGGTTTTGTCTCCCAAGGGTAACCATTAATTATCTGATCCAAACTCCTTGAACCATAGCAAGATTTCAGAATTGCAAAATATGGATTCTTCAAGGGAACACTGGAAACTAGATATAAATAGCTGAAAAACAGTTGAATTTACAACTTAAGAACAATTTTTTCTCATTGTCCTTATTTATTTCATTTTGGTAGGCTTGGGCAAACTATCCCCCTTTTGTTTTACAGCATGAATTTATTTCTACCTTCATTCATCATTTATTCAATAGACACGCACTGCATTTGCCATGTGTCAGGTACTGTGTTACTGAAGGACTCCACATTCCTGAACACTCACAACACTTTTCCTACATCCATTATTTTTCACCTCTATCTCTCCCTCCATCACCTGTGACTTTATTCAGTTTTCAAGGTCCTGCTCAAATTCCATTTCTCCATGAAATGCTCAGTCATGCCCCAAACAAAATTAATCTCACTCTGTTTCCATAAATTTGTGTTTTTATTAAAAAATTTATCATATTCCAGGTTGTCTCATACTTTTTATTTTAAAGGCATCAGGGAACAGCAAAAGATATTTATGGAGCTTTCTAGATAGAATCCAAATTGCTTCCTAATATTTATAAAGTTTAACTTTATGGCAAGGATATGGAGAGAGAGGAATCCTCCTCAGTGTTGGTGGGACTGTAAATTAGTACAGCCAGTATAGAGAAGAGTATGGAGGTTCCTTAAACAATTACAGATAGAACTTCCATTTGATCCAGGAATCCCACTACTGGGTATAGATCCAAAGGATTGGAAAACATCAGGTTGAACAGATACCTGCACTCCCATGTTTATTGCAGCTCTGTTTACAATACCTAGGTGATGGAACCAACCTAAATGTCCATCAATGGGTGACTGGATAAGGAAATTGTGGTATATCTACACAATGGAATACTACTCAGCCATTAAAAAAGAATGAAATTCTACCATTTGCAGCAACATGGATGAGTCTGGAGAAAATTATTCTAAGTGAAACAACCCAGGTACAGAAAGAGAAATACCACATGTTCTCACTCATAACTGGGAGCTGAATCCATAAATAAACAAAATGAACAATAAAGAGAGACAGAGAGAAAGAAAGAAATAACAATCACAGTAATATGTTGAACTTTTAGAAAAGTAGAGGTGGAAAGGGGAGGGGAGAGGGGAGGGAGGGGGTCTAATGAGGAACTGGTCATCGGACACAAAGAATGATTGTGTATTGTAATGATGAATAAGCTAACTATACTGATCTAGCCACCACACATTGTACACAATTATTGAAAATCAACATTGTACCCCACATGTATTTATAATAAAAAAAAGAAGAAAAATGCCACATAAACTACAGATAAGAACCTCCTGCTCTTTGGGGGCACATTATTACAGTATTTTGGAAAACTCCAAACAGAGTGAGTGAAGACTTCTGTCTTTATTTATTTATTTATTTATTTATTTATTTATTTATTTATTTATTTATTTATTTATTATTGCATGACCTCATTTATATGTAAAAAAAAATTTAAGGTCAAATATACAGAGATAGAGAATAAAACAGTGGCTACCTGAGGTGGAGAGTCAGGGGAGGAAGCAGGAAGATGTAGGTCAGAGGATACACAGGAACAGGTGTGCAGGATGAGCAAGTCTAGAGATCTAATATATAACATGAGGACTAGAGTTAATAATAGTGAATAAGTAGATTTTAGAGGCTCTTATCCCCTACCACAAAAAATAACCATGTGAGATGATAGATATGTTAATTTGCTTCACTGTAGTAGGCACTATACTATCTATATTTACCGATAACGTCATGTTGTAAACTTCAGATATAAACAGTAAAATTTATTAAAATAAGTTTACTTGCCAAAATATGTTTAAGTACAGATATACCTTTCAGCCTTTAAAGATTTTAATATAAAACATTTTAAGTTTGTTCTGTGGCATAAATTAATAGAAACAAATGAGAAAAAAATGGTCATGCTATTATATAGTTCATTAATATGGCAAAATATAGGCTTTGATTTTAAAAATCATATTTTGAAGAGAAAAAACAACCTGATAAGTACAATGATCTAAGTTAATAAGAATACAGTGAAAATCCATAGGAGAAGCACCGAACTCTTCAAATAGAAGAAGCTAAATTTATGAAGGCTTTTCCAAATGTAGTGATACAGATGTTGGATTATTATTACATGAATTCAAGTATATCCCAGTTTAACTCATAATTATTTGCCATTCATTATATTTTAAAACAATTTTAAAGTAAAATCCAGCAGACCCAACATTAGTAAATGTTCAAAATACTAACCCAAACACTTATAAAATGCTTTAAGCTAAAATTATATTGATTTGGCTGTTTATTCATTTCCTCATAACATTGGGTATCAAGTGAAGATCTCAATCTTTTACAAGAGTGAAAGTTTATAAACAAAGTAACTTTTTCTGTATAAATAAATGCTATTTTAAAAACATTTGTAAAAATAGAGAAAAGTGAAAAGAAAAAAAAGCAACAACCATATTTGAGAAATTTATTTTGTCCTGAAGTTTTGAGTTTCTCTCATATGCCCATAAAGTCCTCAGATTTAATTTATTAATTTTTTCCATTGCTGTTTATCAAATCAGAAACCCTACTTCTGAGAACCTGAAGAAGGTTTACAAACTGCAATATGCCCTTTTAACCAAAAAGGGCTGGCACAATGCATGGCTATTAACTTTTGTACATGTACTTTCTGTAATCCTGTATTACACACATGCTTATGTCTTATGCCATTACTGACTTCTGTTGAAAAATGGTATTTCTTAATTTACAATTATGCCTTAGGCTGAATGCAGACTTACTCTTTGTCATTTTAACCCTGGTGGAGTGGATTTAGGTGGTGAGGTGAGGTGGTAGGCAATTCAGAGGAATGAAATTTAGAGATTTGTGTTATAAATGTTGGTGACGAGCACTGTAACTTGATTTATGCTAGTGAGGCATTACCAGCAGCATCATTGCTATAAGGGGGACTGGAGAAAAGATGGGAGAATACCAAAGGATCCTGCATCTCCCTGCTTGGTGTTGACTCAATGAGAAGAGAATTGCAAAGGTTAAGTACCTTTTTAACAGTTCTTAAGAAACATTAAGATTTTAAATTTTAGGCAGAGGCAGAGAAATGAAATTGAAAGAGACAATAAAAATTGTACAGTGCAATGCATAGTACCCAATGAGAAGTCTTTAACCTGGATCCACAGATTCATCTCAAGGTGTCTGTATGCAACTTTTGCATCTGTGTGTGTTTCAGGGGTTGATTGCAATTGTCTGTGAATGCTATCATTCTCTACCCACTTAATCAAATATAATATGGTGTTATTTACTTTTGAGTACTTCAGTTTAAATAGTGTGACATGGTTATGAATATTATCTAATTTTTATCTAATTCTAGTGTAGCAGTTCACAAAATATGGTCCCACATACCCCTGGGGCTCCCCAGGACACTTTTAGGTCAAGACTGTTTTCATACTAATACTAAAAGGTTATTTGTATTTTTTACTGTGTTAACACTTGAACTGATGGTGCAAAAACAGTGCTGGGTAAAATTGTTGGCACTTCATAATGAGTCAAAGCAGAAGTACCCAAGGTAATAAATAGTAGTAATGATATTATTCATTGTCATACACTCACAGAAAAAGTCATTTTCACTGAAAAGTGTCCTTGATGAATTAATGAAAAAAACCTTAATTTTATTAGATCTTGACCCATGAGTACATGAATTTTTAATATTCTGTATGGAAAAAATAGATAGGACACATACAGCACTTCTGCTGCATATCAAAATATGATGACTGTCTCAAGGAAGTATTTAATTTTTATATTTTGAGGTAAATTAGCCACATTTTTTTGTAGAATATTTTACTTGAAAAAAGGCTGAAACAAACCATAGTAGTACAGGTTATCACATCATGATAACAACTGACAATATTTATTGCCAATGATAAAATTCAAGGTTACAAGTAAAAATTAAATTTTAGAAAACACGACCTTGTGCATGACAATTTCTCAATATTTAGACTTTTGTAAAAATTTCAGTGCTGATATTAATGAACGTAATTGTATTGTATAAAATGTGTCAACATATATTTAGACTTTTGTAAAAATTTCAGTGCTGATATTAATGAACGTAATTGTATTGTATAAAATGTGTCAACATTTGGAAATCTGTATCACACAGTAAATAAATATTTTTGAAGTGACCAATGCTTGATGTAACCGAATTATGCATGAGTAAATGATTTACTCAAAGTGTATGATGGATCAATGGATTTTAATATAATATAGTAGGAAAAGTTTATTGAATTTTGGCATAGTATCAAAGAAGAATATTATAATTAATTGGAACGTTATTAAGATATACTCCTCTTTTCTGACTACTTATCTGTATGAAGCCATGTTTTCTTTTTAGACTTCAACCAAAATATAATATTGCAATAGATTTAATGCAAAAGCAGATATATGAACCCAGCTGTCTTCCATTAAGTCAGATATTAATGAAATTCACAAAAATATACAACTTCTCAATAATTTGTGTTCCATTTTGGAAACAGAATTATTTTTCATAAAATATGTTACATATGTTAACACATATTGGCTTTAAAATTATTGTTTTAAAATGAAATAATGTATAAATATTTTTTTTAAATTTTAGTTTAAATATCTAATACAGTTTCAATACACACAATTTGCAAAATTTGAGTGACAGCACTCAATTTTTAAGAGTGTAAAGAGGTCCTGATCTTAGTACTGTGGTATCGTATATAACCAAGTAGTAACATTTAAAGATTTATAAAGATTGAATCATAATGTCCATTTTTCTATACTTGGCTTTATCACTTAATAACTTAGAGATCTTTTTGTATCAGCACACACAGATTAACTTCATCCTTTAAAAAAGCTATATGCTATTCAGTTAAAAAGGGATACTGGAATTTATTTTACCAGTTCCCAAATGATGGGCATTTAGTTTGTTTTACAGTATTTTGCTATATAAACTTTGCTGCAATGAACATCATTGTACTTGATGTACTTTTGCAGTTGTCTGTCAATTACCTCTAGCCAAGGATAACCATAAACATACATGAAGTTGAAACAAGTCGGGTTTATTACTCATTGCAGTGAGAGAGGAAGCGTGCCAAGGCTGATTTTTAGAGACGGTCCAGGGAGGTGAGGATTTGCTCTAGATTGAGTGTTGTCAGACAGCCAGAACACTTCTATCACTGTGTATAGACTGAAAAAAATAAAAATAAAAGTAAAAAATAACAGAATAGAATATCCAAGAATTGTGGGACAACTATAAAAGTTATAACATACATGTAATGAGATATTTATATCAAAACACCACATTTTACACCTTAAATATATACAATAAAAATAAAGAAAGTAAAGAAAAAAAAGGAAAATCATTCTTTTGGACACATTTGGCTTTTATACTATAAAAAAATTAGTAGAGCCCTAATGCCTTCCAACTTGCTATTCCATAGTAAATGGTTTGTGTGTGTGTGATTTTTACAAAATAAAAGGGTGCAGGGAACTCCACAGGAGAAGAAAAAGCAAAGAAACAGAAGAAATATTTGAAACAATAATGACTAAGAATTTTCCCAATTTAATGTCACACAATGAACCACAGATCCAGGAAGCTATAAAATATTTCATATATATATCCTGCTTCTTCTTGTTCTCTTTAGATATAGATATAGATATAAAGATATAGATAAAAATATAAAGATATAAATATATAAATGCACCTAGGCATATTATTTTCAAAGTACAAAAAATCAAAGATAAAGAAAAATTCAGGACTGGCTGGTTAGCTCAGTTGGTTGAGTGTACCCACATTCATGTGTTTGGATCCCTGTACTGGCCAGACAGCAAAAAAAAAAAAAAAAAAAAAAATCTTGAAAGAATCCAAAGAGGAAAAACACTTTACTTACAGAGGAACAAAGATAATAATTACATCTGACTTATCTTCAGCGACGATGCAAACAATAAGAGAGTATGTAATAAAATATTGGAAGTGTAGAGAAAAAAAAACACCAACCTAAAATTCTATACTTTGCAAAATTATCCTTCAAAAGTGAAGAAGAAATAAAGACTTTCTCAGACAAACAAAAATTGAGGGAATTTGTTGCCAGTATACCTGCCTTGCAATAAATTTAAAATAAGTTTTTTAGAGAGAAGAAAAAGAATCTTGTATCTATATTAAGAAAGGAAGAGCACCAGAGAAGGAATAATTAAAGATAAAATAAAAATTTTTATTTTTCTTAATCTAACAGATAGCAGTTTGTTCAAAATAATGATAACAACAATCTATTCAGTTTTATATATGCACAATCCATGAAAGAAATAATTGATAAACTGGATTTCATTCAAATTAAAAATTTCTGCTCTGTCTAAGACACTGTCAAGAGAATAAAAGAGAAGCTGCAGACTGGGAGAGAATATTTTCAAAAGACATATCTGATAAAGGACTGTTAGCTATAATATACAAAGAACACTTAAAACTCAACAATAAGAAAAAAAACAACCCTTGATTAAAAAATGGGGCAATGACCTTAACAGACACCTCACCAAAGAATATATACAGATAGCAAATACAAATGTCTCCACATCATATATCATCAAGGAAGTGCAAATAAGAAGAACAGTAAGATACTAATACACACCTATTAGAATGGCTAAAATCCCAAACACTGACAACAACAAATATTGGTGAGGATATGAAGCAACAGGAACTCTTTTATTGCTGGTGGGAATGCAAAATGAGGTAATCACTTTAAAAGGCAGTTTGGCATTTTCTTACAAAATTGAGTGTATTACCATACAATCCAATAATCACACATACTCTTTGGTATAACCAAAAGGAATTAAAAACCTCTGTCCACACAAATATCTGCATACAAATGTTTATAGCAGTTTTATTTTTAATTGCCAAAACATGGGAGCAACCTAGGTGTCCTTCAGTAGGTGAAAGAAGGAATAAACTGTGGAATATCCAGACAATGGAATATCATTCAGCAGTAAAAAGAAATGAGCTATCAAGCCATGAAAAGACATGGAGGAAACTTAAATGCATATTACTAAGTGAAAAAAGCCAATCTAAATAGGCTACATAGTATATGATTCCAAGTATATGACATTCTGGAAAAGAAAAAAAAAAAAAAAACGACTAAAAATGTCAGTGATTGCTAAGAGTTTGGGGGAAGGACGGATGACTAGGCAGAGCATAGAGGATTTTTAGGGCAATAAAACTACTCTATATGATACTATAATGTGCACTTGTTATAAATTTGTCCAAACCCATAGAATATACAACACCAACAGTGAACCCTACTGTGAACTATGGACTCTAATGATAGTGATGAGTCAGTGTAGGTTCATCAATTGTAAGAAATGTTCCATAGCAGTGAGGGATGTTGATAATAGGAAGGCTATGCATATGTGGGGGCATGGGGAATATAGGAAATCTCTGTACCTTTTTCTCAGTTTTGCTGAAAACAAAAATTTCTATTAAAATAAATCTTATAGAAATGTAAAAAGTGAAAGAAACTTTTTCAGCTATATATGTGGTTTATATATGGTTTGGAATTTTGAATCATATTACCATCTTATGTATTTGAAAAAGTTAAAATCAACAAAAAAGGGGAAAATAAAACAGAAACAAATGAATGTAATCATGTTTGAAATAGATAATTATGAGAATTAAAATGAATTAATCCAGTGCCACAACCTCATATTTATTAAGATTTGGTACTAGATATAGCATTTGGATAAAAAGGCACTTATACAAAATGAAGATGGAGTCTATTACATTATTCATTCTCTAAGGTCAATTTCCTCAGAAGCAGAGTATGAGATGGGATTTGTGAACTAGTGACTTATTAAGAGGATACTCTCAGGAAAATCTTGTATGTAAATGAAGGCAGCAGAATAGCAGAGGAAAGCAAATTAGCAAGGAGATAATTTCAGGTAAAGCCTAGCCATAGCTTGATCCCATGTTGAAATCTGAGGTGTAAATTGTACCACAGAATTTGTCCTGCCAGGTCACAAAGGGACTGGGCTTTTCGAACTCCATATCTGTCAGTCATTGGATACAGGCTATTCCAGTAGGGAAGAACCTCTCAGGTGATCTAGGAGAAATGGGTCCAGTTGCCACGGGCAGCCCTCCAGAACAGATTCTTACCAGGAACAGCTACAAGAGCTGGAAGTGGTGGCTATTACGACAGTGAAAATGATTCCTGAGATCTGGGCAGGGCTACAACAGATCCTACAATACCCATATATGAGGATACTTCAAAACGTTTGTGGAAAAATGGAATTAAAAGATAATATGAATCTTTCCATGAACTTTTTGAAGACCCTTCATATAAGTATCTATAGGTTAAGTTCCTCCTAGAATTTAGTTCTAAGAATGCTTACCTGTGCAGTCTATCATGATCTGAATGCTATGATGATGATTATGCGGTACTTATCATGTGGCATATATTCCCCATAAGGGTTTTGCATTTATTAACTAATGCAATCCTTGTAACGACGTTATCACGGAGATGCTATTATTACTGTTATTTTTACAGGTGAAGAAACAGGCTCAAAGGGTAAGTTTACACTATTAACACCCAGTCAATAACAGACTGGGATTTGAACCCAGCCATCCAGTCCAGCTCTAACTAGCTTCTTACTAGCAAAAAAGAAAAAAAAGAAAAGAAAGAAAGAGAGAAAAGAAAAACACAGCTCCTCTTTAAGTCATGCTAGGCTACAACCTGGGTCACAGCTAACTGCATTGAAAATGAATGCTGGTCTCTAAGGTGGCTATCTCCAGATCAAACGTGAGGCAGGCAGGTAGACTATCAAAGACACTGGATAAGAAATCTATCCAGTAAAAATCTATCCAGTGATGCTCTACACTGAATACTGGTCAATCAACCAAATCACAATATTTAAATATACCAAAGGGGCCACAGTCAGAAGCAGAAGCTTGGAGTTCCAGACAGAAGCTAGTAAATAGAGACCTTCAAAAGATAGAAACAGGAGTGACAGATAAAAGTGGAAAGAGAGGAGGAAACAAGAGGGTGAATCACACACACACACACACTTGTATACATTTGTGCCTATGCTGGGGCATAGAGTGGAGTCAGGAGATCTGAAGGGACTGATAAGAAAACTGAGTCACTACCCTGGGGCTCCCTAAGATTGCTATTGAGACAGTTGTATTGCTGTGGCACACCAAATCCCATTTTAGTTCTTGAAATATATTTTATTATAATTAATCTCTACCAACATATTACTCTTTTGTTGCCAGATGAACCAAAGGAAAAGTTAAATCCCACCTAATGACCTGGGATGCTTCATTCTATCAGATAAGAAGACCAAATAATCCATCATGTTTCCTTCTATGCCTTAGTTGTTAGAAGGCATAAAGCTGAATGTAGTTTCAAGAGTGGGAACAATTTTATCCCCTGATTCTTTTGTTGCTGTTGTTGTACTGTACTTTTTATTTGTATTATTTTCATTTTTGTATTGTTATTTATTTATTTAAATATTTTTGATCTGAAATTGGTTGAAACCAGGGATGCAAAGTCCATGAACACAGAGGGCCAATAAATTTGTCAGACTGTGACAAACATCAATTTCTGCTTAACCAAGAATTTAAGTATGCAGTTTTTACATAAGACAAAAAAACTCACATTACAAAGGAAAAGATTAATACACTTGATGAAACTAAAATTAAGACTCTCATAGGAAGAATGGGATCGAGGATTCTATAGTAATCAGGGAGACTACAATTAACAACAAGGTGCTGTGTATCTTTGAATAGTTAGACAAGATGATGTTGAGTGTTCCTAACACAAGGAAGTGACAAATATTTGAGGTGATGGATACACTAAGCACCCTGATATGATCATTGCACACGGTTTGAATGTACCCAAATATCCTACTGTACTCCATAAATGTATACAATTATCATAGGTCAATTAAGAAAAATAGATTAAAAAGCGAGAAAAAAAGAGAGAAATAGAGGACACAGGTTCAGGGCTGACTCATTCTCCCACCTGAGCCAGCGGACCATGAAAGAGAGCATGCTGGAGAAACTGCTGGAGCACCTGGAGCCCACCTTCCAGAGCAGCAACCTCTCCTACGTCACGATCTTCCTGTGCACCTACAGAGCCTTCACCACCACCCAGTAGGTGCTGGACCTGCTGTTCAAAAGATATGGATGCATCCTCCCTCACTCCGATAAGGACAGCAGACCCCAGGACCAACTTAAAAACTGGTGACCTATGTGCAGCTCACCATGGCCAGCTCAGACCTAGAGCACCATGCCCATCTCCTCCTGGCCCAGCTGGAGCATTTGGAATTTGCTGAGGCAGAGCCTGAGGCTCTATCTCTAGCTCCAGTTCCAGTGCAAACTCTAAAGCCAACTCCAGAGCCAAAGCCAGTTCTAGCACCAGCTCTAGAACCCAGTCCAGTCCTAGCTCTAGCACCAGCTCCAGAGCTACAGCCATCTCTAGAGCCAGTGCAGCTCCAGCTTCAGAGCTAGAGTTAGCTCTAGCACCAGCTTTGGAGCTAGAGCCAGTTCTATCACAAACTCTAGATCTGGAGCTGGCTCCAGTGCCAGTTCCATCATTAGACCCTTCCTGGCCTTTGCTTGTGGCTAAGTGAGGAGAAGCCTCATCTCGTGGAGTTCCCTCCTGACCTGGTGGCAGAGCAGTGTACCCCGATGGATGCAGGGTTGTGCAAGAAGGGGGTGCCCTACCTCTACCGGGCTCTATCTGGTCCCAGTGAGACAAGAAAGGCAAGGAGCACCTGGCACCCACCATCCATGCCACCCAGTTCAACAGTATGGCCAGCTGTGTCATCACCACTTGCCTTGGGGACCAGAGCATGAAGGCCCCAAACAGGGTACCACCCACACCCATAAGCATTCCATCAGGGTGGTGGAGTAGTGGATCAAGGTGGCCAGGGAGTGTCATATCCTCAAGAATTTCTTGTCACTCTATGCCATCCTCTCTATGCTGCAGAGCAACTCAATTCACAATCTGAAGAAGACACCAGAAGAGGTTTCCGGGGACAGCTTCCGAATCTTTCAGCTTGGCCTCCAGCAGCACCTCATCCTCTTCAGCCTCCACCATGCCCATGGCCACCACCCGCACCCACAAGCACACCATCTCGGGGGTCTGCAATTAAAACTCCTCACTGCCACTCTACAACCAGCAGGTGGGTGACTGCTGCATCATCCACATCAGCCTGGATATGGACAATGGCAACGTGTACAAGACCAGCCAAGACAAGTCTCCAGCTGTAATGTGCAAGGCCATGGACAAACACAATCCCAGCCCTCCCCAAGGAGAGGAGAGAGAAGTCCTCTTCATGGACCACTCTCTTCACCCAGTGAGTGAGGACAGTCCCAGCCGAGTCCCACTGAAGTCAATTTTCATTCCACCTCAAGTACCATTCGCCTGCCCTTTACCTGCATCCTGGGCCACCGAGGCCAGGTTCCTGTAGATCTGCAGCACCACATCTCCATATAGGATTTTCTGAGCAGGGTCCAGCCATGCCCACTTCTTCTGGGAGAAGTCCACCACACTTCCTCAAAGGTCACTGAATCCTGTGACCAGGGTGTTAACGGCTCTGGAGGCATTGTAGCCACCACTATGTCCCCCTCCTGGACACAACCAGGATGTTGGGCAGGCACAACTGGAGGACAAGAAAGGAGGCATAAGAGACAATCTAAGCCCTAGATTCTAGCCCATGCAAGCTCTTATTTCCTGGTTTTTGGTTCTGATAAAATATTGTATCTGTAAAAATATTGCACTTGGCCCTTCTTTTTTTATCTTCAGTTGTTCTGATTTAATATGGGGCTAACATTTTAAGTTTCCTTTTTGAAAGCAGGCACAAATAGCAATATTGGAGAGATGGAAATAATATGTTATTTGATATCAGGTCATGGTTCAGGAATATATGACAAAGTAAAGCAATAGACATAAAACACACATTATTGCGTAAGAACATGTAACAAAAGACAGCAGGTTGATTTATACATTTAGAAAAGCACACAGCCCGTTCAAATGAGGCCTAGAAAACCACTTCCCTGCACAGCACAAGCAAAATACTTGATGTTGGGAAATAGGAGATGGAAGTTCATACTGGTTGTGACTATTCCTATTATGTAACTTTTTATATAATCAGATATTGTAAGAAGTTAGTAAAAATACAAAAACTAAGCTGTGAGAGTAAACTCAAAGCAATACGTTAAATACTACTTGAGAAGATTAGGAGTCTGTCACAATGCAAAAATTATCAAATTAAAAATTTCTCCTTGGAAATCTGTGAAAAATCAGTAATACTCAACATCAGCTAAGAATACTTGATAGTCTGTATTTTCCAGATAATGCACACAGACCAGTGCAAAATGAAAACTAAAACCTCCCCAAATCTCAACCAATCAGAATTCTTAGGGAATAATTACACTTAAAAAAATTCTTTTCTATTAACTGGGTTCACCTAATCCATTTTGCTTCAACAATTTGCAGCTAAAAATATCTATTACGTATCACGTTGGCCATCAATTTTCAAGGCAGTAAAGGGAGAATCTTAGAAGGAATATAAATGTTGTCGCTGAAGGTGTCTTTAAGCAAAAAAGTTTTTGCCTTGCCACAAGCATCTTTGTAAAGCACTCGGCACAGTGCCTGGCCTATAGTCAAGATGCTCTCTATGTGTAAAATTAGTATTGGTATTGATATCACAATTGGCCCATCCCTTGCAAACTGGGATGCAGAAAGACTATTAAATGATTAAAAGCTTGCTTTATTTTTCAACAGAAGTTCATTTTTTTTGTATTATAAAGTTTTATATTCATTATGCAACATTTTAAATATACAAAGAAGAAAATAGTAATAAATAAATAAATAGATGAGCAACTTTTGCTTGTGTTTTAGGAAATTGGGGTTTTAAAATTTCTTTTTTCCATAAAAACATGCAAAACATTTCCACACATATTTAGCATCTATCTGCACAACAGTTCTGCTGTAATAGCGGGCAGTTACTGTCCCCAATGCATAGAAGGGAAAACATACAAAGGTTAAGTGACTTGCCCACTTGGCAGGAACAGAACTAGAACCTCTGTTCCTTGGCACTTGAACCTCTCACCATGTGGCTCAAGACCATTTTTCTACCAAATATTATTACTTAACAATCACTAAAACATTCATGAACATTAATCACCACATGGATTGATTTAGGTAGGTAAATTGTGTAAGGGAATAATTTCTTATCTCCTTGTCCTAGCAACTAAAAGCCCTGATTAGCTAAGACGTGTTCTTAATACTCTTAAATTTTTTAAATTTTGAAAATCTTTAAATTTTCACCCATGACACCCTTTGAAGAGTATCATAACTCTGAAACAGAGATAAGACTAACCTAAATAGATGGATAAGTCTTACAAAGAAAATTACGAAACATAACACCATACAATCACCCAGCTCTCACTAAAATCTCCTGCTTATAAATCAACACAAAGCTGGCTTCTAGTAGTAGTCACGGAAATGGTGAGAGGAATCTGATTTAAGATACACTTTGGAAGTAGAGCTGGCAGATTTTGCTGATAAATTAAGTGTGAAAGAAAGAAGCTAAATCCTAACTTTTGGGCCTTAGCAGCAGGGTGAATGTGAAGTCATTTCCCAAGAAGAAGAAAATTGGAAGAGAGGTTTGGGGAAAAGAAATAAAGAATTCTGTTTGGAAAATGTTTAGTTTAAGGTGGAACTGCATTTAAGTGAAGGTATCATACAGCCAGTTACATATCTTAGACTGAAAGTTAGGACAGTGATCAAAGCCAGAGATAGAAATGTGGGAGTCAACTGGTGGTGGGGAACTGGGTGGTGGGGAACTAGATGGTATCATTAGATAGAGAGTTCAGAGATTTCTGAGGACTGAGAATTGAAAGCACTGAGTCAAGTGCTTTCATCTCATGGAGAGATGGTGCAGAGATGTAGAAATACAATGTAGTGTCTCAGAAGCCAAGAGAAGAAAGCACTTCAAGAAAAGTTCCCAAAATAATGATCAATTCTATCAAATGCTACTAAGAATTCAAATAAGAGGACAGCCTTGGCTACTGGGTTTGGCAACATAAAATTCACTAATGAGCCTGAAAATGAGATTTCTGTTGAAAATAAAGTTCTAAGTGAAATCAGTTGAGAAGAGATGTCAAGTGAGAAACTGGAGACAGAGGATAAACAACCAGTTCTAGTACCTTTGACAAACAATGGAGAAGAGAACTAGAGCAGTAGCTGAAGGGACATAAGGGTAATGGGTTTTGGTTTGGTTTGTTGTTATTTGTTTAGTTTGTTTTGGCTTATTTCACTCAACATAATTTTCTCCAAGCTCATCCATGTTGCTGCGAATGGCAAAATTTCATTCTTTTTTATGGCACAGTAGTATTCCATGGTGTTTATATACCACATTTTCCTTATCCAGTCATCTGTCAATGGTCATGTAGGTTGGCTCCATATCTTGGTTACTGTAAATAGAGCTGCAATGAACATGGGAGTGCAGGTATCCCTGCAACATGATGATTTCCATTCCTTTGGGTATATACCCAGAAGTGAGATTGCTGGCTGGTATGGAAGATCTATCTGTAGTTGTTTGAGAAACCTCCATACTGTTGTCCATAGTGGCTGTACTAATTTACAGTCCCACCAACAGTGTAGGAGCATTCCCTTCTCTCCACATCCTTGCCAGCATTTGTTTTTCTCCATCTTTTTTATTATAGCTAGTATAACTAGTGTGAGGTGATATCTCAATGTGGTTTTAACTTGCATTTCCCTGTTGATAAGTGATGCTGAGCATTTTTTAAGTGCCTGTTGGCCGTTTGTATGTCTTCCTTACAAAAACGTTTATTTTAATTGGATTATTTGGTTTTTTACTATGTAATTGCTTGTGTTCCTTGTATACTCTGGATATTAACCCCTTGTCAGATGTACAGTTTGCAAATATTTTCTCCCACTTTGTAAGTTGTCATTTAAGTCTGTTGATTGTTTCCTTTGCTGTGCTGAAGCTTTTTAGTTTGATATAGTCCCATTTGTTTATTTTTCTTTTCTTGCTTGTGCTTTTGGGCTCTTGTTCTTAGTCTATACCCAGTCCTAGTTCCTAAAGTGTCTCCCATATATTTTCCATTAGTAGTTTTACAGTTTCAGGTCTTATGCTTATGTCTTTAGTCCATTTGGAGTTGAATTTGGTATATGGTGAGAGGTGCAGGTCTAGTTTCATTCTTCTGCCTATGGATATCTAATTTTCCCAGGACCACTTATTGAAGAGGCAGTCTTTTTCCCAATGCATGTTTTTGTTGCCTTTGTCAAATATCAATTGGCTGTAAGCCTGTGGGTTGATTTCTGGGTTCTCTATTCTGTTCCACTGGTCCAAGTGTCTATTTTTATGCCAGTACCATGCTGTTTTGGTTACTATAGCTTTGTAGTACAATTTGAAGTCAGGTAGTGTTAT
This sequence comes from Cynocephalus volans, assembly GCF_027409185.1. Taxonomy (NCBI): domain Eukaryota; kingdom Metazoa; phylum Chordata; class Mammalia; order Dermoptera; family Cynocephalidae; genus Cynocephalus; species Cynocephalus volans. Next base: position 38,192,520 of record NC_084461.1, on the reverse strand, counting down.
GCCTCCAACTTTATTTATTTATTTATTTTGCTCAGGATTGCTTTGGCTATTTGGGGTCTTTCATTGTTCTGTATGAATGTTAGGATTGTGTTTTCTATTTCTGTGAAGAATGCCATTGGTATTTGATGGGGATTGCATTGAATCTGTAGATTGCTTTGGGTAGTATGGACATTTTCACAATGTTAATTCTTCCAATCCAAGATCATGGAATGTCTTTCTGTTTGTTTATGTCTTCTTTAATTTCTTTCAGGAGTGGTTTGTAGTTCTCATTGTAGAGATCTTTCACTGCCTTGGTTAAATTTATTCCTAGGTTTTTTGTTTGTTTGTTTTTGTTTTGGTGACTATTATAAATGGGCTTACTTTCTTACTTTCTTTTAGCTTATTATTGGAGAATATAAACAACTGATTTGGGGGCATTGATTTTGTATCCTGCAACATTACTGAAATTATTAACCAGCTCTAAGGGTTTTTTAATAGAGTCTTTAGATTTTTCTATATATAGGATTATGTCATCTGCAAATAGGGACAGTTTGACTTTTTCTTTTCCAATGTGGACGCCCTCTATTTCTTTCTCTTGCCTGATTACTCTGGATAGTACCTCCAGTTCTATGTTAAATAAGAGTGGTGTTTGCTTTGTTAAATGTGAGGTATAATGCGGCAAGTTCGTATACTGTTGAGAATAATATAATAGAGGGAGAACATTGATAGTACAGAAGCACAGAGGAATACCTCCAGGAACAAAGTCCTTGAGAAAAAGAGAGGCATCAACTGCACAAGTGATATATCAGCCATAGTTAAAGGAGTGGATAATTCAGCCACTGCTATTAGAAAGAAGGCAGAGTGCACCAGTACAGATACAGGTTGTTTTGTAAATTTTGGCGTTAAAAATATGAGGAAAGTCTATCCTGCTTGCTCCTATTTTATTAGTGAAATGAGAAGAAAAGCCATCAGAGTGAGTTGGAAAAAAAGGAAGCTGGAAGTTGGGGAAGAGAAGGTGTGAAACAGTGGCCTTGGAGAATGGTAAACTGAACTGATGGGGGAAAATTGTAGGACTGCCAGATAATGCTGGGGAACTGCAGCATGGTTCTGTGTTTTCTTCTAGCTACCCTCAACCTCTCAGCCACAGACGCAGAGAAGGTAAATGATTGGCTTTAACTAAGGTCACGGCTTGCCGGTGAATATGGTGACAGGACAGAAAAACAGCAGAGTTAAGAGTATGTAGGGAGAAGTGATTATTGTAATGATTATGGGATCTAAACTGGATAAGAAGGGGACTAAGTGCATGTGCAGATTAATGGAAAAAGCAATAGCAAATGGATTGGCCACGTCAGGCTATGAATTCTTCTGAACTGGACAGCACATTCTCTAACTGCCTAAGGAAGTGCAAGAATTGAAATTCTATAGTCTTTATTCCTCTTTCTCCAATGATACTATTATTTTCATAACCCAAGTTTTTTTGGAATGTGACTATCATATCACTCTACTGTAAAATGATAGCAATACACAAAAAATGATACTAATTTTGTCGAAACTCTGTTAAAGTTGTACTGTTTTTAGACAAGTATCTATAGACTTTCATTTGTGTGTCAAAAAGCATAAATTAGAGGAGAGTCCAGTAAAACCAGTATTGCCTGGTTCCTTTTCTCAGTAGCTAAGTTTTTATTCACTCGCCTGTCTCAAACTCTGTATGCAAATAAATCCCCAAGCACTTGGGACTCTTCTTTCCATAGTGTTTCTCTTATTTGTTCCCTCCCTGTCATGTTCATCTCAGACCCATAAGTATACAATCTTTACCTAAGGACTCTTCAGATTGCTTTGTCTTGCAAGATTAACATTCAGACTCCCTTACATATGCTCCATTTACAACTTAAAGGTGTCTCAAACTCAGCTAACATTGCTTTATTTTGTGTCCTGATGTATACTGTTCACGTCTATGTAATATTTTCCAGTTTGCCTAGAATTTCCTGTGCATTAACATTGTTTTTTTATCTTCTCTTTTTCTCCCTGCTTCCAGTCTATACTCCATCTTGTGTATGCCTAAGCCTGCCCCTGGAAAATTCAGAGGTGTCCATGCGCATTTGGCCAGCTGTGAGGGAGAGACCTTAAGAACCCTGGACACCACGGGACTACAACTGGCTGGCAAAGTGTTTCTTTGGCAACCTTGGTTTGGAAACTCTTCACAGGCTATTTCTTCTGAGCTGGGCAGAAATTGCTTTTTTGGAAATATCCCTCCTAGTCAGCTGCTTGTTGGCTGGCCTCTGTGCGAATTGGAGCATTATCCTTCAGAAGAAGGTGGTAGAAGTTTGCTTGAATCATTTGTTGAAGAAAGAAAGAGTTATGATTTTGTGAATTCAGATTCTAAGACCAACCAACTTCCCTTATTTTTCCTTCAAATATATGCGGTAAATAAAGAGACAAATAAGTTTACTGAATTAGCAAAACTTATTTATTATCTCACATATTTTTATAAACCCACATATTTTTTAAAGGGAAAAAAAAAAGCCTTCATTTATTTAGGCCACGGTGGTTTGACAGCATAGCGGGAACAGCTGATGATATGGCTAAGTCTTTCAGAAGTTTTGGCAAGAGAGAAAAGCAAATGCATAAGGTAGCAAGTTATTGATATTTTGTAAAACATGCTGGAGCTGTAGACTAAAGATCTATAGACCAAAGAATGTGGTGAAATGTCAGGCTATGAATTCTTCTTCTGAACTGGACAACACATTCTCTAACTGCCTAAGGAAATGCTAGGAAACCTGCTGATTGTTCAGGCTCTACACCTTCTTTTCTTTAGCAGGATAAAAGTGATGGCCTAAGAAAGACATAATGCAAAGATGTTGGTAGGTGACCGTTGTGTATAGAAGATGCTTAAAGGAGGCTGCAAACTGGGCCTTGTGAAGTATGTCACTTCTTCCTCCCCATGTGTTCACAGCAGGAGCCCTACCAGCCCAGATGGCCCCCTTCTTGTTTCAGGGCAGGCAGAGGTCAGTGTGACTCAGGATAGAAAGTTGCCAATGGAAAAGTGAAAACAGACCCAACTGAAAGGACTGGAAGAGCTGAAGGAATCACAACAGGGTTCAGGGGGTTGACAGAGTGACCCACAAAATGTATAAAGTTCATGACTTTCTCACTGGTAGTTTAGGTACAATTCGGAGCAAAGTGTCATCGTACTGAAAATGGCATGACACTCCAACCCTTGGCCTTCTGCAAATTGAGCATTTTCTCCTCTGCTGTCTGTGTCCCTAGGAAGGAATGTAAATGAGCATATTGCTAGTGAATGTTGTCAGTAGAAAACAATCAGAAATCTGGAGCAAATATTTGTTTATTTTTCGTATTTGTTTTTAAAAAACTCTACCACAGACTAAGCTCAGCAAAGTGATAGTGTCTGAGGAATGCATTAAAGGTGGGGTTGCATGTACAGCAGGGCCGAGAAAGCCCAAAAATCAGTTGGCCAAATACAGGTGGGTCTATTCGTATGTATAGAACACGCTGTCCTTATGCCAATACCAGTCTTGATCATTGTGTCTTTATAGCAAAATCTCTATTTTTCCTTCAATTCAAAATTATTTTGGCTGTTTTAGATCTTTTGTATTTCTATATAAATTTTAGAGTCTGCTTGTCAATTTCTAATTACTGCAAGGCCAATTTTTCTGTTTGATGAAAGAATGAATAAAGAGCTTTTACTGAAAAAAAAAATCCACATATAAATGGAGCCATGAAATTCAAGCCTGTGTTGTTCAAGAGTCAACTGTATGTCACTTCAGGTATAATGTAAGACCCTTGAAAAAATATACTTTCGTGTTCCCTGACAGTTCTTTCTGTTATAGTTGTATTACATTTTTTCTCTTTTTCTTTTTGACTGCGTTAAAAATGTTTTTCTTTATCACTGGTTTTCAGAAATTTGATTATTGTGTGTCTTGATGTGGTTTTCTTCATGTCCATCCGGCTTGGGTTGATTAAATTTTTGAATCTTCAGGCTATTTTTTATCAAATTTATAAACATTTTGGAAATTATTTCTTTTTATATGCCATCCCTTTTTTTCTAGGACTCAGCATACGCACATGTTATTTCACTCAATATTGTGCCATGGATAACTGTGGGTCTATTAATTTTTTTTTAATCCTTTCTATCTCTGTTTTAGTTTGAAGAGTTTTTTCCTGTTATATCTTCAAGTTCATTAGTATTGTCTTTATTGGTGTGTAATATACTGTTAAAGCCTTTCATTGGCTTTTTTACTTTAGATATTGTAATTTTTATAATAATTTAAAAATTCTTAACTTCATTTGTTTCTTTTTGTATTTTCCTCTTTTCCTCTCATATATGTTCATGATTTTCTCAAATCTTTGATCATATTTTTAATCATTGTGGTTTTTTATTGAAACAATTGATTATACATATCTGTGGGGTACAGAGTTGAATATCAATACCCATATGCAATATGTGATGCTCAAATCAGGATAATTAGTATATTCAGCATTATACAATGTAATCATTTTTTGTGATCCTTTACCAATTCTTCCCTTATCCCCCGCCCCCTCCCCCTTTCTCATCTCTGGTAACCTCAGTTAATCATTGTTTTAAAGTCCTCGTCAGGCAATGCCATCATCTCTGTCATGTCTGGGCTTATTTCTAATGCCCATTTTTTTCTCTTGCTTATGGCTCACATTTTCCTGCTCTTTACATGCCTAACTTTTTATTGGATGGTGTACATTGTAACATGTTACATTGTTGAGTGTCTGCATTTTATTGTCTGTATTTAGTTTTGATGTTTTGGGGGCATATGCTAAAGTCACTTGTGAAGCAATTTGATCTTTTAAGGCTAGCTTTAAGCCTTTTAAGTTTAGGTCTAATTTAGGTCTAATTTAGACCTACTACTAAGGTATGACTCTGCTAAGGACACTACTAAATATCACAGGCCTTCAGTACGGTCTCTCCAGTCTGGCTATTGAGAAGTCGCATGTTTCCCAACCATGTATGAGTTATGGGAATTTTTCAGTTTACAGATCCCTGGTAGTTCTTTTCCATGCCTTGTTGAGTTTCACCTTATATGATCACATCTTTGTATTCACCAGTGGATTAAAGGGAAATCCTATGAAGACTTCGTGAGGTCTGTTTTGTATAACACTCTCCTCTTGGCTTCTCTGACATGCCCAACTCTAATCTCTGTCTCTTGAACTCAGGAGGACTACCTTACTCTGCTTTGGTTTTCCTTCTCTGAGTTACAGTCCAGAAACAGTCCCTCCAGGCAAAAGCCGAAGTGAGAGGAAGTTCCTTGCATTCCCTTCCCTCAGAGATCACAGCCAGTACTGCCTTTTGCCCAATGTCTATAAACTTTTTAAAATGTGTGCTGCCTCTAATTATTTACAGACGGGAGGCAAGTCTGCCACTAATTAATCTATCAAGGGTGGAAATGGAAATTCTACTTTCTTACATGGTTATATCTGACTAAAATACTGTAGCCCTTTCTTTTGTTTGTTTTCCTTTGATGCCTATTCAGAAGCTCTCACTCCTTTCTCACTCCTATTTGTGACTCCATTTCCATCTCACTTTGTTGTGGACTTGGAAACAAGACAGGAAAACTATAAAAAATCATTATAGCTGAGTGCTCAAAGACTGCTCCTGAAGAGTTAAAAATATCAGTTCTAGTGCTTGGATTTTTTTGTTCATCATTTTATCTTCTCATAGGGTTTTACTTACTAATTTTCTACTTCTCGGCTGCATTCTAATTCTGTTAGACCAGCGTTTTCCAAAATTGCCAAATAAATCAGAATGAGGGGAAGAACTGACATTGGGTGGCTGAGTATCACTGTCTGCCATACCTGTGCACCATCAGAGACTTACAGAATAAAAACCTTCAGGGGGTGGGGAACCATGAGAGGACGCATGTTAATAAGCACTCTGTCTCAGTCTGTTCAGGCTGCTATACCAAAATACCTCAGACTGGTTAATTCATAAACAACAGAAACTTATTGCTTATAGTTCTGGAGGCTGGGAAGTTCAAGATCAAGGTGCTAGTAGATTTGGTGTTTTGTGGGGCTCTCGGCTTCATTGATAGTGCCTTCCTGCTGCATCCTCACAAGCAGGAGGGACAAAAAAACTCCCTCAGGTTTCTTTTATAAAGGCACTAATCCCACTAATGAGGGTGGAGCCTAGTCATCTCCTAAAGGCTCTCTAAATATTATTGCTGTGTGGATTAGGTTTCAACATATAAACTTGAGGAGGAACACAAATATTCAGACAAAAGCACACCCTAGATTGATTTTTATCAGCATACCATTTACAAAATAGTAAATTAAGACACTTAACATGTAACCCAGATGTCAGGTGGGGTTTCCTTGGCCCTTCAGTTATAGACACAATTGCACCAATCTCCCCAATGGTACAGCTTGAGGAAGTTCCCCGCCCCCACCCACACACACACAATTTCTGCAATTTTTTTAACCATTAACTACTTTTATTTTTATCGAGCCATAAATGATTATACATATCTGTGGGGTACAAAGTTGACTATCAATAGTTGAGTACAATATGTGATGGTCAAATCAGGGTAGTTAGCTTATTTATCATTGCAATATGTAATCATTCTTTGTGTCCCTTAACCGATTTCTCATTAACCCCCCACCCCTACCCCCCTCCCCACTTCTAGTAACCACCGTTCTGTTCTCTCCTTCTAAGAGTTCAATGCATTATTTTGATTGTTGTTCTCCCCTCATTTATTTGTTTATTTATTCAGCTGTCACTATGAGTGAGGACATGCAGTATTTCTTTCTCCACTTGGGTTGTTTCACTTAACCTAATTATCTCCAAGCTCGTCCATGTTGCTGTTAATGGCAGAATATCATTCTTTTTTTTTTAACAACACAGCAGTATTTCATTGTGTATAAATACCACATTTTTCTCATCCAGTCATCTACTGATGCACACTTACGATGGTTCCATAGCCTGGCTATTGTAAATAGATCTGTGATATACTTGAGGGTGCACCCTTCACAAGATGATTTCCATTCCTGATGGAGTTTGGATGTGTTGTTCCCTCTAAAACTCATGTGGAAATTTGATCCCCAATGTGGCAGTGTTGGAAACTGATTGAGTCACGCGGGCGGATCCCTCATGAATAGATTAATGCTTTCCCTGGGGGAGGAGGGATTAATGAGTGAGTTCTCGCTCTATTAGTTCCCGTGAGAGCTCGTTGCTTAAAAAGACCCTGGCACCACCTCTCTCTCTCTCTTGCTTCCTCTTGCCATGTGATCTGCTCATACCCACCAGCTGCCTGCCACTTTCCGCCATGAGTAGAAGCAGCCTGAGGCCCATGCCAGATGAAGCTGTCCCAGAATCGTAAGCCAAATAAACCTCTGTTCTTTATAAATTACCCAGTCTCAGGTAATTCTGTTATAGCAACACAAAACGGACTAAAGCAATTCCTTTGGGTATATACCTAGTAGTGGGATTGCTGGATTGTGTGGTAGTTCTATCCGTAGTCATTAAGGAAGTTCCATACTGTTCTCCATAATGGCTGTACTAATTTACAGTCCCACCAACAGTGCAGAATGTTTCCCCTTTCTCCACATCCTTGCCATCATTTGTTATTCTATGTTTCTTTGATAATAGCCAGTCTAACTGGAGTGAGATGATATCTCAGAGTGGTTTTGATTTGCATTTCCCTGATGTTTAGTGATGTTGAGCATTTTTTCATATGCCTGTTGACCATTTGTATGTCCTCCTTTGAGAAATGTCTATTCAGCTCCTTTGCCCATTTTTTATTGGATTATTTCTTTTTTTTTTACTGTTAAATTTTTTGAGTTCCTTGTTTATTCTCTATATTAATCCCTTGACAGATTAACTCTCAGCAAATATTTTCTCCCATTCATTAGGTTGTCTTTTCACTTTGTTGATAGTTAATTTGATCTAATCCCATTTGTTTATTTTTTCTTTTGTTGGCTTTTTTTCATAAAGTCTTTGCCTGGTCCTACATCTGGGAGTGTTTCCCTTTGTTTTCTTCCAGGAGTTTTATAGTTTCATGTCTTATATTTAAGTCTTTAATCCATTTTGACTTGATGTTGGTATATGGCAAGAAGTACAGGTCTAGTTTCATTCTTCTACACGTGGATATCCAGCTTTCTCAGCACCATTTTTTGAAGAGGCTGTCCTTCCCTTATTGTATGTCCTTTGTGCCCTTATTGAAGATCAGTTGGCTGTAAATATGTGGGTTTATTTCTGAATTCTCTATTCTGTTCCATTGGTCCATGTGTCTGTTTTTATGCTAGTACCAAGCTGTTTTTGTTACTATAGCTTATAGTATAATTTGATGTCAGATAGTGTTATGCCTCTGGCTTTATTTTTATTTATTTATTTGCTCGGGATTGCTTTGGCTATTCATGGTCTTTTGTTGCTCCATATGAATATTAGGATTGTTTTTTCTATTTCTGTGAAGAATGTAACTGGTATTTTGATGGGGATTGCATTGAATCTGTAGATAGCTTTGGGTAGTATGAATATTTTCACTACATTGATTCTTCCAATCTATGAACAAGGAATGCCTTTCCATCTTTTGGTATCCTCTTTAATTGCTTTCTACAGTGATTTGTAGTTCTCATTGTAGAGTTCTTTCACTTCCTTGGTTAAATTGATTTCTAGGTATTTCACTTTTTTGTGATTATTGTAAATGGGCTTGCTTTCTTGATTTCTTTTTGTGCTAGTTCATTACTTTGTATATTGACTTTGTATACTGCAACATTACTGAATTTGCTTATCAGCTCTAAAAGAATTTTGGTAGTGTTTGGAGTTTTCTATGTATAGGATCATGTCATCTACAAATAGGGACAGTTTGACTTCATCTTTTCCTATTTGGATGCCCTTTATTTCTTTCTCTTGTATAATTGCTCTGGCTAGTACTTCCAATACTATGTTAAATAAGAGTGGTGAAAGGGCATCGTTGTCTTGTTCCTGTTCTTAGGGGAAAAGCTTTCAACTTTTCTCCATTCAGGATGATATTGATGGTGAGCTTGTTGTATATGACTTTTATTGTGTTTAGATACTTTCCTTCTATTCCTAATTTGTTAAGACTCTTCATCATGAAGGAATGTTGAATTTTATCAAATGCTTTTTCTGCATCTGTTGAGATGATCACATGGTTTTCATTCTTGCTTTTGTTGATGCGGTGTATCACATTTATTGATTTGCATATGTTTCACCATCCTTGCATCCTTGGGATGAGTCCCACTTGATCATGATGTATAATCCTTTTGATGTGCTGCTGTATTCTGCTAGCTAATATTTTGTTGAGAACTTTTGTGTCTATGTTCATCAAAGATATTAGCCTATAGTTTTCTTTTTTATTGTTGTATCTTTGTCTGATTTTGGTATCAGAATGATGCTGGCCTCATAGAATGAGTTTGGGAGAATGACCTCTGCTTCAATTTTATGAAAAGAATTGGTATTAATTCCTCTTTAATGGTTTGGTAGAATTTAGCAGTAAATCCATGGGGTCCTAGGCTTTTCTTTGTTGGGAGAATTCTGATTACTGCTTCAATCTCATTGCTTGTTTTGTCAGTTCGGTTTTTCTATTTCTTTTTGGTTCACTCTTGGTAGTCTGAATGTTTCCAGAAATTTGTCCATTTCACCAGGTTTTCAAATTTGTTGATATATATTAGACTCTAATGATTCTTTGTATTTCATGGTATAGTTGTGATGTCTTTTTCCATTTCAGATTTTTGTTATTTTGGCCTTTTCTCTTCTTTTTGTATTCAGTCTGGTTTATGGTTTGCCTATTTTTTTATCTTCTCAAAAAACCAACTTTTTGTTTCATTGATTTTTTGTATTGTATTTTTGGTGTCTATTACATTTAGTTTTGCTCTGATTTTAATTATTTCTTTCCATCCACTAACTTTGGGATTGTATTGTTCTTGTTTTTCTAGTTCTTTGAGGTATAATGTTAGGTTGTTTACTTGTAGTCTTTCTGTTCTTTCACTGGAAGCATTTATTGCCATAAACTTTCCTCTTGTACTGCTTTTGCAGTATGATGTGTCTTTATTTTCATTAGTTTCAAGAAGTTTTTTGATTTCCTGTTTAATTTCATTGTTTTTGTGAAATAGTATGACATAGTTTTTTTTCTCTTTCTTGTTTGCCTATGTGCTCTGCCTGTGGGATTTGTTCTTTTTCATGTGTTTGTGGTGGTAATAAATATATATATATAATTATATATATTTTCTTTTTGGGGGGATTTCAGATGCACTCTCTTAAGTATTTCTTGTAGGGCTGGTGATGTGGCAATGCATTCCCACAGTTTTTGTTTTTCTGAGAAATACACTATTTCTCCTTCATATCTGAAGGAAAGCCTTGCTGGGTATAGTATTCTTGACTGGCAGTTTTTTTTTTTTTTTTCCTTTTAGTATTTTTGAATATATCATCGCATTCTCTTCTGGCTTTTGGGATTTCTGATGAGAAGTCTTCTGTTATTCTGATAAGAACTCCGTTATAGGTGACCTGATGCTTTTCCCTTGCTGTTTTTAGGATTCTCAGCAACATCTTGTTAGACATTCTCACAGCCCCTTCTGCTTCCAGATTCCTGCTTTTGCATAGCTCACCTTCACCATTTTCTGCAAATGACACACTGACACAAAGCATTTCTAAATATAAATCATGTACTTAATAGTCCTCTTCTTAAAATAACTTAATTGTTCACCTTAGTATTTAGGATTTCTTTTTCCTCTTCTCACAGCTAGAGTCTGCTTTCACTGATACCACTAGTCCTTTTTCCTTCCTTTCACCTTATCTCTTCATTGTTGTCTAATTTCTCCTGTCTTCCTCTGAACAATGAAAACATCTCTTTTTTTAGTCCATGAGAGAGGTTTTGATTTGCTTTATAAAGTCTTGGAACACAACTTGCTAGTTGTTTTCCCTTTCTATTTCTCTTAGAGAGCAGGTGCTCCAGAATTTTATTTTCATTCTTTTATTAGATTTCCAATCCACTTCAGATGTATTGCAGATGTCATTCTTGTGCCTTTGTGTACTCCTTTTCAAGACATTTACTTTGCAGTTATGGTAGGGCAACTAAGTGTATGATATCCCTTTGGCAGCAGGTGATGTGTAACAAAAAGTTCAGGTGAGAAGATCAAGTAAAATTGATGGAAAAAGAGTGGTCAAAAGCGTGTAAAAAGAAAACATATCAAAGCAATTATGACATTTTCAAGCAGGAGAACATGAGGTCACATTCAAATCTAGTAGAATAATAGGGATTATGAGGAGAACCACTAACTTTCTTATAATAATTGTTAATCTTTCAATAATCTGCATGGGATTGTAGAAGAAAAAATTTACACCAATCCCAGACTCACCTCATTTAATGGGCTCTCCACTTAACTTCTCCACTTTTGACAGTGGTAACAACCTCATCATGGTTCTCTAAGCATTAAACCTTGGATTGTCTTTTCTGTTTGCTTTCTTTTATCTTGCACATTCAATTAAATCTCAATGATTCTTTCTTTATGATAGTTCTTACATTTGTTTCTTACATTTAATTCCTGTAGCTACCATCCTAATCAAGGGTTTCCTTGTTTCTCTGAGTCTTTGTGATTAATAAATGGACTTCCAGCCTTCCGTTTCTCCACACTCCAAACTGTTTTGTCCCAAATTATCTTATCTCTAAAAAATCCTCCTATATATAAAAATGTAGAATATAAAAAAAATTAGGAAAATGAACTTTCCTATTCACCAATTTTATGCTAAGTGCAAAAAGACTCAGAAGTTCCAATATCTTGGTCAAGGTCTCTAACCTAATAAACCTCTCTATTTGTTTGTAAAGTAGAATTAGTAATAATATCAACCACATATAGGTTGCAGTAAAGATTAATAAAGTCATGCACTTAAGGAACTTAGCACAGCATTTGGCACAAAGGGCCCAATAAATGTTAATTATTATTATTATTTTATTAGACTTGTTTTAATGTCAGTTTGCCAGGTCCTGGGAGCAAAGAAGCCTGGGAACTATCAATGTCCAGGTTACAGAGGCAAATCTCTTGCAATCATTTCTTCCGCTAAGCAGAAAAATTATAAAACCCTACTCATTTTGTCTTCCCAGCTCTCTGAATGTATAATACCTACATTCACGATCAATACCCACATTTAACCTTTCTCCACCATCCATTGTCTCAGCCTAGGCCCTTAGGTGTATTTGTTTGCTTTATCTAAATTTGCAACTCAAAATTTTGCTATCTTTTTGAAGATTCAGTTGTTTATTCCCTGCACCAGCCTCCCTAATCATGATGTTTTTTCTTTTTTCATTATTTCTTTTTCTTTCTTTTTTTAAACTTACTTATTCATTCAACAAACACGTATTGAATGTCTTTTATGTACCAACACTGTCCTAGGCACTGGGATATAACAGAGAACGAGACAATGTCATAGCCATCGTGTTACACAGCTTCCATACACTTACTCCCAACAGTGGTTAAGTCCAGGGCAAAAACGAGATCACATTTTTGTATAGTGTAAGAGCAACATTATTGCCAGGAATTTTATCTCTAAAATGTTAAGGGAACTAAAATTAAGTGATCATGTTTTTTTGTCTGTCCTCTAATATCACTAAACAACTACCTTCTCTCCCTTCAGTTGGTTTCAGTTACAGTGGTTAATGATAGCAATGCATCAGAAGGAAAACTTCAGAAGGAAAGGAGAGTATATTGTGGACCATTTGTGTGTTTGTGTGTGTGTGTGTGTGTGTGTGTGTGTGTGTGTGTGTGTATGGCAGTTTTCAGTTATTACTTTTTAAAATCAGTACTTTTTAATGGAAAAAACTTCACCAAAAATCTGTTAACAGAATTTTGAGGACCATTAAAATGATGTTTAATGAGGAAAAAAAGTCCACTTTCAAAAGAAGTGCTGTATTCTTATTTCAGCCAGTGAAATGAAAAACGGTCGTAGAATGACATACCAAAACATTCATATGAGGCTTAATAAAATTAAATTTGCACATGCCATATGTTTAAATATTTAAAATTCAGAAATCAAGAAAACCAACTGTTAACTTAAATATGTTCCATCGTCTTCATAATGATCTGGAAGGTTCGGTTCAAATTCATGATATTTTGACTCTTTGGTGTTCCGTGTCTCAATCAAAAACCAGGGAAGAGTTGCCAGCTCATATTCCCGGCCTCTGACCTTGGGTCTGCTCCTTTCTTTTACCACTTTTCTCTTTCTTGCATTGCGAGGGCCTTTATCAACCAGAGTATGGAAACTTCTGTCTGTATAGCCAAGCTCCCAGCAAACAGCACCCCCTTGGCCACCATTTAGACTGAAACATATATACACTAAGGGTACAGTCTGCGCTGGGGAGGACAACTTGTTGAAGAGGCCTGCAAAAGCCCTTGTGGATTTGGTGTCATTAAGACAGGGAATCCCAGACTCCCAGGTACTCAGAGAATGGTCTGGGTTAAGGGAAGTGCAGGTGAACATATCCCCTTGCTGTAGATTGGATGCCGCTATAACTTCACTGAGGCTTAATCCACATTGCAACTGTTGAGGGTGGGAAACCCTATTATGGTAATTGAAAGGTAGGACCTTGAAGTGGTGATTAGATTGTAGGACTATGCTATAGTGAATGGATTAAAAATGGTGTTCATGGGTGTGGTTTGGAGGGCTTCAAAAGGAGAGTGAATGAGAAGGTTAGGGTCTCTCTCTGTTTCGCCATTTTCACAATGTGACACCCTGCCATCACTGTTGCCACCTCCAAGATCTTCACCAGCTGACTTCCCTGGACTTTGAACTTTCCAGTCTCAGAAACTGAAAGCAATACATTTCATTTTCTTTATAAAATACCCAGTTCTGTGTATTTTGTTATAAGCAACCGAAACAAACTAACACAGAAAATCAGTACCAGAGAAGTGAGGGTGTGCTTATAAGAGATACTTGAAAATGTGGAAACAGCTTTGGAATTGGGTGTTGAGGAGGGGCTGGAGGAATTTGGAGGAACAGCTTTGAAAAAGCCTAGATGCTGGTGAAAGTTTAGAAGGCAAGAAAAACGGAAAATTTGGAATGTTTTAGAGATTGGTTAAATGGTGGTGACGAGAATGCTGATAGAAACATGGACTGTAAAGGCCAAGCTGAGAAGGTCTTAGAAAGGAGAAGGAGCTTTTTGGAAACTGGGGCAAACATCACCCTTGCTATGATGTGGCAAGGAACTCGGCTGCATTGTGTCCATGCCCTAGGACTTTGTCGAAGTTGGAACATAAGAATTGTGAACCAGAGTATTTGGTGGAAGAAATTTCTAAGCAGCAAACCATTCAAGAAGCTACATGGCTACTTGCAACAGCCTATGATGAGTTATGGCAGAAAAGGAATGAGGTAAGTTTGAACTTTAAAAGGAAATCAGAGCATAAAGATTTGGAAAATTTGCAGCCTGGCCATGTGGTAGAGAAACAGAGCATTTTCAGAAGAAAAATGTAATTGTGGTAAGTAGATTAGTGCGAAAGAAAGGAATTATCAAGAGCAGGGGGGAAAGTCTCTGAAGGCATTGCAGAAGCCTCTGGACCAGCCCTTATAGGCCCAAAGGCCTGGGGAAACAGAATGGTCTTAGGGAACAGGGCTGAGGTGCTCTCCACAGGCTTACTGCCCAGGGCCACCTCAGGAAGCTGCTTCCAGCACAAGCACACTGGCTGCTTTGGCTGCTCTAGCTGTGGCTAAATTAGCCCCAGGCATGGCTGGTGGACCTGCACCTTTGAAAATACAAGCTGGAAGTCGTGGTGGGGTCCACATGATGTTAGGTCTTCAGGCTCGCAGAATGCCAGAGCTCTGAAGGCTTGGGAGCCTCCAACCTGATTTCAAAGGATATACAGAAAATGCTGGGGGCCCAGGAAGAGACCTGTCACATGGGCAGAGTCACCACATAGAGCCTTCACTAGAGCAATGCTGTGTGGAAACATGGGGTTGGAGGTGCAGCAGAGAAATCCCATCAGCTCCATGCCTAGTGGAGCCATGAGAGCAGGACCACCATGGAGACACCAGAATTGTAGAGCTACCAGAGTACCACACCAGCCTGCAAGATCTGAAGCATGTCCTTGGGCCAGGAAAGCCATATGAGCAGATATGCCCAAGGACTTGGGGACTCAACCCCCGTACCAGTGTGCAGAGGACGTAGACCACAGAGTCAAGGTACATGATTCTCCACCTTTAAGATCCAATGCCCTGCTGGGTTTTGGACTTGTTTGGGACTTGTTACCTCTTTCTTTTGGCTTATTTCTCCCCTTTTGAATGGCAATACACATCCTCTGTTTGTCCCACCATTGTATTTTGGAAGTAGATAACTTATTTTTATTTCACAGATGGGACTTTGGACTTTTGAGCTGAAACAAGTTAAGACTTTGGGGATGAAATGAATGCACTTGTATGTGAAAAGGAAATGAGTTTTGGGGGGCCAGGGTTGGGATGCCTTGGGTTGAATGTCCCCCAAAACTTAATCCCCACTGTAACTGTTGGGGGTGAGAAATTCTATTATGGTAATTGAAAGATGGGGCCTTGAAGGGGTAATTAGATTGTAGGACCATGCTGTAGTAAACAGATTAAAAATGGTGGTCACAGGTATGCTTAGAAGGCTTTAAAAGGAGAATGAATGAGAAGGTTAGTGTCTGTCTCTGCTCTGCTATTTTTGCAATGTGATACCCTGCCATCACTGTTGCCACCACCAAGACCTTCCCTAGTTGTGCTCCCAGGACTTTGAACTTCCCAGCCTCAGAAACTATAAGCAATAAATATCATTTTCTTTATAAAATACCCAGTTCTATGTATTTTGTTATAAGCAACAGAAATGGACTAATGCAAGAAGGAAATCCTACTTATAAAGACTATCAAAAAAAATTAAATTCCTAGGAATAAATTTAATCAAGGAGATAAAAGATCACTACAATGAAAATGACAATACACTTATGAAGCAAGTTAAAGAGGACATAAAAAAAAGGGATATACATTGATGTTCATGGATTGGAAGAATTAGTATTGTCAAAATGACCATTCTACCTAAAGCAATCTACAGAGTCAATTCAATTCCTGTCAAAATACCAAAGATGTTATTCAAAAATAGGAAAATAAATCCTAAAATTGATGTGGAACTGCAAAACATTCCAAACAATTCAAACAATCCTGAGCAGAAAGGACAAAATTAAAGACATTACACTACCTGACTTCAAAGTACACTACAAAGCTACAGTAATCAAAACAGCATGGTACTGGCATAAAAAGAGACACATAAACCAATGGAACTGAATAGAGGACCCAGGAATAAATCCAGGTATCTACAGTCAATTGATCATTGAGAAAGGTGCTAAGAACATACATTGGGGACAGGATAGCCTCTTCAATAAACAGTACTAGAAAAACTGGATATTCATATAGAGAAGAAAGAAACTAAACCCCTACCTTTCATCATATACCAAAATCAACTCAAGATGAATTAAATATTTAAATGAAGGCCTGAAGTGATAATACTGCTAGAAAAATACCTAGGGAAAATGCTCCAAGACATTGGTCTGGCCAAAAATTTCATTTTATAGAATTTCATTTAGAGAAGATTTCTAAAGCACAAGCAACATAAGGAAAAATAAACATATGGGATTTCATCAAGTGAAAAAGCTTCTGCACAGCAAAAGAAACAATCAACAGAGTGAAGTGACAATTAACAGAACACAAAAAATATTTGAAAACTACTTATCAAACAAGGGATTAATGTCCACAATATAGTAGGAGCTTAACACAATAACAAACAAAAAACCCCAAATAATTCAATTAAAAAATGGGCAAATGACCGAAACAGATATTTCTCAAAAGACATACAAATAGCCAACAGGTATATGAAAAAATGCTCAATATCACCAATCACCAGGGAAATGCAATTCAAAGCCACAATGAGATATCATCTCACCACAGTTAGAATGGCTATTATCAAAAAGGCAAAAAATAATAAATGCTGGCAAGAATGTGGAGAAAAGGAAACTCTTATGTACCATTGATTGGGATGTAAATTAGTACAACCATTACAGAAAACAGTATGGATGCACCTCAAAAAAAAAAAAAAATAGAACTACTATATGATCCAGCAAATTCCACTGTTAGGTGTTTACCCAAAGGAAAGGAAATTAGCATACCAAAGAGATATCTGCATCCCCGGGTTTACTGCAGCACTATTCACAATAGCCAATATACAGAATCAACCTTGGTATACATCTACAGATGAATGGATAAAGAAAATGTGGTATAATACAGAATGGAATACTACTCAACCATGAAAAAATAAAATAAAATCTTGTCATTTACAACAACATGGAGGAGCCTGGAAGACATTACATTGAGTGAAATAAGCCAAATACAGAAAGATAAATGCTGCATTTTCTCACTCATATGTGGGAGCTAAAAAGCTCATAATAATAAGTTTAACTTTTAGAAGTAGAAAATAGAATTGTGGTTACTAGAGGTTGTGTAAGGGAGGGGGGCAGAGGGACTAAGGAAATGTTTGTTAATAGACATAAAATTACAGCTGGGTAGGAAAAATGAGTTCTAGTGGTGTACAGTCTTGCGAGGTGCCTATAATTAATACCTATTTATTCTGTGTTATCAAATGGCTAGAAGAGAGGAGATCAAATGTTCTCATCATAAAGAAATGATACATTTTTGTGATGTTGAATATGCTAATTACCCTGATTTGATCACACTTTGTACACATGTATTTAAATATAACTCTATATACCATATGTATGTACAATCAATATATTTCAATTAAAAAAATAAATTCCTTTAAAAAATAAGAAGAGCTGTTTTGTACTCAAAGAGCTAGTGATCTAAATGTTGAGAGAGAAAGATCATAAATAAACATGGACAGGCATGGATTCCATCACAGCAGAAATTATCCTTATTGTAGTTTCCTTTCCTCTCTCTCTCTATTTTGTACAAATATATTTTTGTCATGTGAAGGGATGTTATTGTTTAAATTGGTGGTTTTAGAAATTGTCTCATCCCAACTCCACTTGTTTTAGGCCTATGGATAGTTCCATCTTGGGTAGCTTCCCATCAGGAAAATGTGTCAGACCGGAAAGCACAGCCTATCCTGGGACCTATAGTATGGAAACTCTCTAGAGACAGTTTTGAGATTACCCATATCTGACAGCTAGAATTTTAGTTAATTCAGATTGACATAGATTCATTGAAGTCCATGGATTTCATGGTCTGTAGTAGAGGAGAAAAGAGAAAGAGAAAGCATCTTGTCCACTGCTTCATAAATCATGGTTATTTCGCATTCTTGCTAGTGATTTTTTTATTTTATTTTTTGCACGTATCAATGGTTTGTTTTTATTGCTGAGTTATATTCCATTGTACAGATATAACATACTTTATCCATTTGCCTACTGATGGACACTTGGGTTACTCCGAGTTTTGAGGTATTGCAAATAAACTGCTATGAACATTCATATACAAGTTCTCGTGTAGACACGTGCTTTCATTTTTCTTGGGTAAATACTTTGATTAGAAAGTCAGGGTCATATAATTGAGATATGTATAGCATTTTAAGAAATTGTCAAACTGTTTCCAAAGCAGTTGTATTCATTTTATATTCCCGCCAGCTATGGATGAAAGTTCCTGTTGATCTATATCCTTGCCAACATTTGACATGTTCAGTCTTACTAATTTTAGCCATTTTAGTGGGTATGTAGTTGTATCTCATTATGTACGACTTTGGTTTGTATTTCTCTAATCACTAATGATGTACTTATTTACCATCCATGTATCTCCTTTGGTGAAATGCCTATTTAACTCTTTTGCCCTTATTTTTCATGGGAGTTTCTTCTTATTGAAGTATAATAGTTCTTTATATGTTCTAGGTACAAGCCCTTTGTCAGATATTTACAAATATTTCCACCCTGACATATATTTTTCCATCCTTTACTTAAAAAAAAATGTATAATTTTTAGAACAGTTTTAAATTTATGGAAAAACTGAGGAGATATTACAGAGGGTTGCCATATGTCCCTCACCAAGTATCCCTTATTAAATTCTTACATTAGTAAGTTACATTTGTTATAATTAATGAACCAGTATTGATACATTATTAGCTAAAGTCTGTAATTTATGCAGATATGCTTAGTTTTTACATTTTTTTTTTTTTTTTTGGTTCTAGGATCTCATCTGCTATACCCTAGTGTACATGTAATTAGTTGTCACATCTCCTTAAGCTCTTTTTGGCTATGACGATTTCTTAGACTTTTCTTGCTTTTAATAACCTTGGCAGTTTTGAGGAGTACTGTGATCCTATAATAAGGGACATCCTACAAAATACCTCACAGTATTCCTCAAAGCTAGTGATTTTTAAAAGTTGACAGTTGAAATGTTGATGAAACATGCAAATGGTACAGAAGGTGATTTTAGTCCTGATGGGAGAGTAACAGTGGGTAGGAAACTACACAGGGAGAATAATGTGGCATACAGCCCTCAATCTTTTCTTCCTTTGCACAAAGAAGTGTGCGTCTTCTAATTTCTTGTGAGTTGTAAGTGATCCTAGCAAAAGGGAGGTTAAAAAAAAAAAAAGAGCCAATAGTGGGGCTCTCGCAGGCATAAACTGACACCACTGATCTCCTCAAATATATGAAGTTTTTTCAGTTTCTGCTTGTGAGTCCACACAGATGGAATTAAAAATACTTGAGAAAATCCTTTTTGAATTTTAGATGTAGAAGATTTATTCTAAAATTATAGAATGATGTTATTTTGCTTTTAAAAGTTTTTTAACAGTTTGCTTTTCATTATATTTTTTCAAGTAATTTGCTATTTAAGAAACCAAACAAACAAAACCAAAATAGTTTTGCTCAATAACATATAAAAAGTTGACCATCAATTGGGAACCAAAATCAAGCTTTGTTTTGTTTCAAGGAATGAGATTGTAGAGGAGGAAAAACAATTCCAGAAGAAACATTCTGTTGGCAGGCATTTATAAAGCATATTGAAGGAGAAGAATCTCTGTAAAGTTCTGTGCAATTAAAAAAAAAAAAACAAGATAACTTTCTTCTTGACAATTTGAAATTTCAGTAGTTTTAGAAAGAGAAGTTTAAAATTTTCTGCCATTTATATTAAATTTCTAATATAAGAAAATAGATATAATAATGGAAATGTCATAGCATGGAATAAAAAAGATTTGTTATCACAGTATTTCTGCACTCTGTCTACCAGATCATATAACTTGATACTCAGTGTTAACCTTAAGAATCATCTAGTCCTTTTTAGTATGAAGTAAATAGGAAGACCATGTGTATGTACCCAGGAAGTTATAAGGAGAGAGAAATAGACTGAAACAAACATAAGCAGAAATCTATAGTTACTAATGAGTAAGTTCCTGGCAAAAGCCACTGATGACATAAGGAGCTTAGCCAGTGGATCTTTTTTCTCAGAGAAGTTTTACTGTGTGCCTCTCAGCAGTGTTGACATTTTTATATTCTGCTGTGTGTGTATTTGTTCTCTTTATTTGGTTTTGGTTTGCCTTACTTCTAAATAAAATTTTATTTCCTTTCAATTCTTACCTTGAAATCATACTTACCAAATTAAAATATTCTGCTGTTTCATTTCCTAAATCATCCTGAGATATAGAGAATAGAGGTTTTAACTCTCTTGAAACTTGCCAGATTCACTTGTAATGGAAATTTATTAATTGCTTACAGTTAATCAGCTTTTGTATCATCACCATCACCAACCAACATGATGGCTAGTATCTGTTGGACATTATTTTCTATTATATGATTTGTCCTCCTGCATTAAAATGGAGGTTTTAGCAATGATTTTGAATTTATTTAGATGTTTTTAGTTACTTCTCATGGTTCCACTGAAAAAGTGGCTCTTTTTAATGAATAGAAGAAGAAAATATCTCATCAATGAACTTGAACTTACCAACATATGATGTCAGTCTATTATCTCACAAATCAGCAAAGTTTGAGCCTCACAGAAATGGGAAGAACAGAAAGAAATAGAAATTTAGTTTGTAATTCAATGTAAACTGTCATATATTAAGAGAATATATTATTTGTGAATATGAAAAAGAAACATACAATCTAATACTTGCTCTTTCTGCAAATAAATATCTAGTGTGAAAATCCCCAAAATGCTTCAATAATGCTGACATACTCATAAAATAAGGCTTGTTCTAGGACAACCAGGGAGAAAAACTGTAGCAAGAAACATGACATTGAATACTGCTGTCACTGGTTATTTTCCATACAGACTAAGTGATATACTAAATAATGTATGGCACCAGTCAAGTAAACTGTAAATGTATGATATTGTTACAAAGGAAATAAAATAGAGTATGTGAATTCTGCCCAGTTGGGGAGCCAAATCAAAAGGGTTTTCTTTATAGAATGGTCCACAGCTGCATTAATACTCTACCATCTGAGGCACAAAACAACAAAACTGCAGAATTCAATAGTATTAAAAAAAATCTGAATAGAATCGTTTCTGCTGTTAAGGCTATTTCCCAGTCTTGGAGCATTTCATTACATATCTACTCTTTCAAGCTCGTGCTGCTGTGTAAAATTGTTTGACAGCATGTTAGGTGTTCATGGAGAATGAACAGGAAAACTAATATATTGCTATGTTAGAGAAGGAATAAAAGAGTAGTTTAAGTTTCAGTCAGTTCTGAAGAATATTCCAAATCATTCATAGGATATACTCATATGTATTTTTTTTTACCATGCATCAAAACTATTAAATATGGCTTTAGTGAAATATAAACTTAGCCTGTCTAATTAAAATATTAATGACTTTTAGACGTTTTAATGGCTATAATAAGAGCTGAAAATGCAAGACCTAGGAATGTCTATGAGAGCTCTTTGACAAGTTCAAGATATGTTTTAATCCTAAATTTGTAATTCACTTTTCACAAAACCATTGAGAAGACAGTTTTGAGTCTGACTGACCTGGGATGGGCAGGCCGTTGGCCTGTACCTCTGGTTTGCTGTTAGAAGAATAAGCTTCCTCGCAGAGTTCCACCTGTATCCTAACCCTTCCCAAAACAAATAAACCCAGTCTCTATGGTTCTCCTTTCCCCCCCAGTTAAACTGTTCCCACCCTGTTCCATTTGGGCAAATTTTAGAGTTCAAAGGCACATTCTGGCCTTGCCTCTTGTTGGGACAAGCAAGTAGGATTTTATTGCCTTTACAGAGTTGCCATATGCATAAGTAATCTAGATAAACTTAAAAAATGGAAATTAGAAAAAAATTATGAAAAGAATTAATATATGACAAACCTTTTTCTTTCTTTCTTTCTTTTTTTTTCCCCCAAAATCTTTTTCTCCCTTTGTTTCCTCCCTCCATGGAGAATTCCTCTGAGAGTAGCTTTCCCTCTCCCCATGACTACTGAACATTGGTTGTATTTTGACAGCCTGGATCTCACCTCCTTCTGGTATTGGGATTCCTCACCCTGTGCCATGACACGAGGCATAGATGGCCTCTAACCTAAAAGCCAAAAAAGTCAAATGTTCACTTCCCAAATTCCCTCATGACTGGACTGCAGAACTGGGGGCAGCCAGAAGTACTCTCTCCAACTCAGGATAAGATGTAAGATGCTCATGACCCAGAGAAGCTGGTGTGGTGGAGAAGCTGCTATATTGGAGACAAGAGCAATTCTGATATGCCCAGTTTCCCCACAGTTGCTATTTCTCCTATCACTTCAACAACTAATTCTTTTCTGGTCAAAAGGTCTTCCTGATGACATGAGACTGTCATCAGTCTAATGAGCATTTAATGTGCTGTGCTGAATGAAACTTCTAGTAAATATCTGGGATTTGAAGTCATTGATCACTAATGTAACTTACCTGCTAGTATTAAAAAAGATAATCCATGTAGAGTACTTTGCACAGTGCCTGGCACAGTACACTATTAGTATCTGTAATAAATGGTAGCTATTATTATTTTCTCTTTTTTTTTCTTCCTTTTTTTTTGCCTTTTTTCGTGACAGTAAGGGGATCGCAACCCTTGGTGTGGTGTCGCCTGCACTGCGCTCAGCCAGTGAGTGCACCGGCCATCCCTAGATAGGATCCGAACCCGCGGTGGGAGCATTGCTGCGCTCCCAGCTCTGCACTCTCCCGAGTGCGCCACGGGGCCAGCCCAAGGGTAGCTATTATTATTGTTTCTGTTACATTTTTATTCCTAATTCTATGACTGCTTCTATTACTATTATGTCTTGCCTCTTCTAGCCTGTAAACTGTCAGGCATCATATCCAGTTTTTTTAGTTAAGCAGTAGCTGGTCACCTCTGACAACAAAGTTTTCTTTGCTGGCTTCTTTTTTTGTCTCTATGCAACTATTTTCTCCATTTTCTTTTTTTGGTCAAATATAAATGTTTATGTGAATGTATATATTATTTTCTAGAACATAAATAAATACATGATGGTGATGTTAGTGGTATTTTAATTCTTTTCATAATTTTTGGATGTTTGGAGAGTTTTGGGCAATAACTACATATTACTTTAGCAAACAAAAAATAATAAAACCATTTTAAATTATATCTTCTTTATATATGAGGGCACTTCACAAGTTTCATGGAAAGATGGAAAGATGTATCTCTTTGTCTTTTGATTCCATTTTTCTACAAACTTTTTGAAGTACTCTCCTGCAGTGTTATTACATCTTCATTTCTTACAGACTTGATTCCTGTTTTTATTTTAACCAACAAATTCTACATAATATTAAGTAATAGTTATTATAAAGATCCTACTTACTACCCTGTTACAATTCATATTCCTACTGATTATGTTCATTTCTCTTATCCTGTAGCACTACATGTGTATTTCTCAGGACCCCTGACTTGTAAATATGTCAATATTTTAACATACTCATCTTCTCCTATGACCTCCCATACCTTATGCTTCTTTTTCATGTTCTAGATGTCAGTCAGAATAACTGATTCCCAAATCATAAAAGTGTTTGTAAAAATCTGATCATGCCTCCTGGGGAACTTATTAATTTAGAAGGGATCACATAAAGCTAGTGTTTTCTCAAGATCTTACAAGAAAATGGCACACGATACCATGGGAATTAATTTTTATGCATGTTTAAAGGTATTTACTGAGATAAGTACTGAGGGAGTAATAAAAGATTCTTAAAGATTATATTTATAAGCTAAAATTAACGAATTACGAGAATTTCTTGATTTTCTGAGTATTCTATTAGAGTCAGCTCTTATGCAAAACTAAGCAATGAAGACATGAACAAGCTTAGTGATACGGTTTGGGTATGTTTGTCCCCACAAAGCTCATGTTGAAATCTGATCCCCAGTGTGGTAGTGTGGGGAGCTGTTTAGGTTATGGGGACGGATCCCTCATGAACAGATTAATACCTTTTCTAGGGGGATAGGTAGTAAGTGAGTTCTCACTCTATTAGTTCCCACAAGAGCAGGTTGTTAAACGCAGACTGGAACCTCCCCCCTCTCTCTGTCTTGCTTCCTCTCACCATGTGATCACCTCACACCCACTGGTTGTCCTGAAGTTTTCTGCCATGAGTAGAAGCAGCCTGAGGAGCATACCAGATGCAGCTGTCCCAGAACTGCGAGCCTAATAAATCACTTTTCTTTATAAATTACCCAGTTTCAGGTATTCTTTTATAGCAACACGGAAATGAACTAATACACTTAGCTATCAGGGCAGCAACATTGCTGGATCTTGAGTTGGCCATGATTGTTAGCTGTAGCTGTTCTTCCTTGCTAATTATAAAGTAACTGTCAAACTCTCCCATCTCATACTGTAGATATATTTGGGAAAAGTGTGGGTTTGCTTAATACCCACCCTGAGTCACCCGTTTTATTGCACATTTCTCCTTTTTGTCCCAGTTTCCCCATGGGCTGCCCCTCTCTCTGCTGCTAATCCTGTCCTGTAACTCTTGGACTAAAATTCCCCATTCATAAAGAGAGGCAGCTAGCTTCTTATGGTTCTCAGTGATGAAATAGATACAGTACAGGGTATACTTCCCATGACTGCCACAGAAGTCTATGTGGTGTATCAACCTTTACTGAAAGAATGCAGGTGAATAAAAATAATTACAATGGGGGCCAGGTGCATTTAAGACTGTACAGCAAATGGGGTTCTTTCCATAAATTCAATAAACAACATAAAAGTATTAAACCCTTTACAGGAAGCTCTCTCATGGTTTTACCCCATTTCTTGGGCCTTGCTTCTCTGTGTTTAGATTCTCCCTCTTCTATAATAATCCCTCCCTCAAACCTTTCAAAGGAGATCACCACCTCTCTTGTGAGCAATCCCATTCCCTATTTGCACAGTTTGGTTTGATAGGGAACCCATCTACTCCTTACCCTCAGGAAATCTGTCGATCCCATAATCTACTAGTAGCATATATCCCAAATTCTGAGTTATTCAGCCTAGAATAACACCAGAAAAATTGAAGAGTTGGTAGATGAAGATGGGTGAAGTACAAAATGGGATTTAGCACTCCAAACTCTGATCATCTAAATGGATCAAAACACACATATCCCCAAACATGTTTCTAGTAGTATAAACCTGAATTCTTAGAAAGACTACAGTGTAAATCCTCGTTGAAGGAGAGAAACATTTTCCTGATTACAGTACATTTAGCAGAGTTGTCCCTGGACCTGACAATACAATGTAGTGCGGTAAGAGTTTTCCTTTGCTTTGTTTTCGGATTGCGCTCATGGGCTTATCACTACATGAGAAACACCAGTTCCACTGACTTCTGACTTTGATGACTGGAGCCTAGCCTGAAAGCTGCTTTCTGTAAAACACCAGTGATTCTCTGTGTGAGCAGTTTTTGTCCTGACTGACAAATATTTGGCAAACAAATTCTTCAGTTTGGAAGATAACTTTGAGGTGTGTTCTTCACCGTCTCCCAGAATTCCTTAATGGGCTTCAGTTCTGGTGGCCCCAGCAGTGACTTCCTTGATAATCCCTCCCTTTATTAGCTGCCTTTCTTAATGTCTTATGTTCCCATTCCCTGAACCCTGGTTACTGGGATTGACACTGAAATGATTTACTTGCATTTGAATCCTTGTCTTATAATCTGCTTTTGGAGATTCTAAGCTAAATGAGTAGTCATTTTTCTTTTTTTTTTCTTTTTTTTTTTTATGTCTTTTTCGTGACTGGCACTCAGCCAGTGAGTGCACCGGCCATTCCTATATAGGATCCGAACCCGCGGCGGGAGCGTCGCTGTGCTCCCAGCACCGCACCCTCCCGAGTGCGCCACGGGCTCGGCCCCATTTTTTTTTTTTCAAAGACAGAAGCTTTCAAACTCAACTTAATTTATATTTTGGGAAAGGTCAGATTCCTGCACAGGATGAATTCCCTTAGTTTCTGAACAGGAAAAAAAGCCAATGTGGTGATACATTATTCTGAGTGAGAAGATGGATCTGTTGTTCTTACAGTTGGGGAAAAATTAATGTTTTAGTAGTTAAATTTCAAAATAAAAAAATAATATTAGATTAGGTTTATGGTTGCTCATTTAGTTTTCTGTGGGTTGCTTGAAAAATTCCAGAAGTGCAGTGCAATAAATTTAGCCATAATATTTTAGCCAGTACTTTTTCCAATAATTAGATTTTAAGTAATGTGTACATCATCATTCAAGTACGAATCGACTATATTCCTTCTACTAAAATAGGCATAGTCATACTTTCCCTAAATTATATTGATCTGGTTTGTCCTTTCAAGAATCTTCTTACCTCTTGGGAGCAGTGTAGCACACAGATTAGGAACACAGGTTTGCCACCAAGGCAGCCAGGTTTAAATCCTGGACTCTCTGGATAGTCATTTTAACGAAACACTGTGCTTCAGGTACCTCATGCAGAATGGGGATAATTAGAGTTCCTATTACCTAAATGGAATAGCCATGGTTACTAATGATATGATATATTAAAAGCAATTGGTCTAACTCAGGCATATAGTATAATCCTCAATCACTGTTGAGGATTATAATGATTACTGAAGTAATCTTACTCTTCAGTTGGAAGAAAGAGTTGTATTAGTTCATTTCTGTTGCTTATAACACAATACCTGGAACTTGGTAATTTATAAAGAAACAATTTTTATTACTTATAAAATACCTGGAGCTGTGTAATTTGTAAGAAAACAAAATTTATTGCTTATAGTTTCAGAGGCTGGGAAGTCCAAAGTCCAGGGAACACATCTGGTGAAGGCCTTGTTGGTGGTGACAGTGATGCAGGAGTCTCACATGGCAGATGGTGGAGCAGAGAGAGAGCTAACTCTTCACTCATTCTTCTTTTAAAACTCTCAGAACCGCACCCATGACCACCATCCCACCATCAATTTATTAATCTATTTACTAGGGTATGGCCCTCACAATCTAATCACTTCTTCAGTTATGACCATATTTGGATTTCCCATCCACTTAACACTGTCACAGTGGGGATTTAGTTTTGGAGGGACATTCAATCCACAGCATTCTTCCCCTGGACCCCCAAAACTCATGCGGGACACAATTCAATCCACAACAAGAGTGAAACACAGCACTTGTGTGCCCAAGAATCTCTCACTTTTCTGCCCCAAATTTCCCAGTGCAGAAGGGGGCTTCCTTCTTTTCTCTCTACCTACACTATTAATCTCCATGTGAATCAGTGGAAGTGAGTTGCAATCATTAGACGCTAAGTCTTCACAGGCCTTTTGGAGCATTTGGAATATTCATTTCAAAAGACAACACACTTCCCAAATGGATACATGAGATCTACCTGGCACTTCATTTCCCATGATGCTTTTTGTCCTCCCAGACCACAGGCATCCTTGACCTAACCTGTTTTCTTCTCTTTTGATGTAATGTGCTATGTTCAGTCAGCCAGCACTAGACCTTCATCGAGACCATGGAGATTGGCCAGAGGGGTGACATGGAGTAAAAGTGATTCACTGATGGGGAGCAAACAGGAAAGCAAGGTCAACCTGTGATCCCTCCCACTTTTGTGGAAAATATGGAAATAAACTGTGGTCATGCTGTGCTTCTCTGTAAAGTATTGGTGTTTAATGAAGACTTGAATCAGAAATTAGATATTTTATGTTCCCTACTTTAGTCTTATCAATGGTGAATGCTGACCAATGTCAATTCAATAATCTATAAGATATATATTATATATGGTAGATAAATAATATATAATACATCGATATAGTGAGCATCCTCCAACTTCCTGAAATAGATTTGAACAAAAGGAAGAAAAAATGGTGAATGTACCAGAATTCTGGAAGGAAGCAGATGATACACTGAAACAGGGTAATTGAAGATCATTTAATGAAATGTCTGTCTACAGAGGTGTCAAGAGAGTTAAGGGAAACCAGCAAAGGACAAAAATCTTTGTTTTGTTCTGTTTTATTAATGAAACATCTGTAAATGATCAGAAGTGTTAAAAGGCTTGTTCCTGCATGAAAAATTTTAGTTAAAATAATAATCTAATCTCAAAGGTTCATAGCTATTTCCTTGTTGCGATCCCACTGAACTTCATAAAAACTCTCACACACTTATAACATTGTCCACTTGTTTCACTTCCTAGCAATTTCTCCAAAGTAATTATCCAGTATTAACCATAAGCGTGCTTCCTGAACCATCCCTTCACTTCTCAGGTACAAAACAGAACAAAAGGTTTAAAAAAAAAAAGCTTGTAAATAAATGCTCGCTCTTTTTAAGTTAGACAAAGGAGAAAAAGAAGTAAGAGATAGAAAAAGGACTTAATATGTATCATGTACTTTTGTTAGGCAACTATGCTAGATATTTGACAAATCTTTCTCTCTGTGTATTACAATTATGGTTTTTCGCTCTGGAATTATTTGATGACCCCTTTGGATTCTGAGTAGTACCATGGTGAGCTATTGCATTGCTGCAGTGTAATGACATATATTCCTACTGAGATTATATCTCCTTTATAAAATGAACAATGAAATCAGTTTGAATCACACCCTTCACTAGGGCAATGGACTTCCCTTTTTTAAGATAAGGATTGGCACTGAGAATGCCCTTCCTGAACCTCAGAATTGAGCCCTATTTTATAGTAAGCTTGGAAGGAAATTCATCATTAGTTGACATGAGATTTGAGAGACTAAATCCCCTTCTATTTATCATTAAAACTCTATTGGTGGGAGCTAAAAAAATTAATAAATAAACAAATAAAGAAAGAAAGAAAGAGGCAATAATCACAATAATATGTTGAACTTTCAAAAGGAGAGAATAGATCTGAGGTTACCAGAGATGGGAAAGGGGAAGGGGATTAGTGAGAAATTGGTAAAGGGCCACAAAAAATGATTACATTCTGAAATGTTGAATATACTAATTATCCTCTTTTGAGCATCACATATTGCACACTGGTATTGATATTCAACACAGTACCCCAAATATATGTATAATCAATTATGTCACAATTTTAAAAAAAAGACTTCTGTTCTACTTTAACTAAATCAAATATTTATTTTGTTTTACTTTCATAAACACCTTATAAAAGTTTTCTACTTGTGCCCCAAGTGGAGCCCCAACTGCTTGTGATCTAACACTGCCCAATTCATGAATCACTGTCTGCTCAAATAAACTCTTTAAAATTAAAAAACAAAAACAGAAACAAAACAAAACCAAAACAAAACAAAAAAACACTCTATTGGGAACTTCATCTCTCTTCTTCAAAGAATTTTTTTCCCATCATGAGCAGCCCTGTCAGATGGCTATAGGCATGGCTGTCATGTTGTTTCTAATAGTGCATTTGCATTACAGGAAACTGGCAATATTAAATATTTATAGGGTACGAGAATGACTGGGAGAGATTTCCAAAATTGCCTGAGTTAAACTACAAGCCCAAAGGATAATACGGTAGGTGATATTTTCTACTCTTTCTGTCTGAAGATGACCAGAAGTGGCTATTGGACTTTTTTGAAGTAATATTCTTAATCATGCTGCTTGGGAAATGATCCTATTTCTGCTATAAGTTGCAGGAAGAAATAAATCCTGTTGACTCCTTAAACAAAAGCATTGTTATTGGCCATTCTATGATGTTTTCTATGTTCAAAGAAGGCTGTAAGAGTGAAATGCCTTGCCTGTATTTAGTAAAATCTACTTTAATGGTTATGAATTTGTATTCTCTGAGTTTTCAAAGGAAACAATTCATTTCGGTGCAGTTGCTTGACATGACTGATTTTCTTTTATTTTCCTAATTTCATTCTCATTTGATTTATTCAAGAGTTTGGGAGAAATGAACTATTCCACACCAAATAATTTTCTGGGTAATTATAGCAAAACTGTTTAGTTTGGTCACATTAGGAAAAAATAAAAACTTTATTTATGATGTTCCACGTGGATCAAGTTCATCATTTTAACCTGAACCTCTTGGCTCTGCTGGTCTGTGGGACAATGATGTCTTGCTCCCCACTGTGTTCTTGGTGCTCAGGGCTGTACATGGCACATTCAGTCATCGTCAGTCCCCACTTCCTGCCTAATCTGTCACTGGGCAGTAGTGACTAAACATGGTCTCTTCCTTCATTGAGTTTATACATTTAGAAAGTACTCAACACAGATGTGTTAAATTAACGAATGTTAATTAGTAACACAAATTTCTTTGGCTTGTTGCCTCTACTTACGGATATATGACCAGCAGTCCTTCCCAGTTATTTTGAGATGTCCACAAGGAAGTCTTTAATGTGCTTGGAAATAGGTCTGTTTTTGTAATTATAGAAAACATTTACACTAACTATATGTCAAACTTGTTCTAAGCACTTAACATAACATTCACTTATGTTGTCCTTACAACAACTACAGGACAAGACCTACTTAGCAAAATGTGGAAAAAGGAATTTTCCTCCACCTTGATTCTTACTTACTTGGTTGACTGGTCCTTGAAACACGAGTGTTTCATGAAATTGCTCCTGAAAACAGCTAATTTGGGTTCTGCTTTTAAACCCCACCTCTCTCTACAGGGACAGAACAATCCAGCAGGCCAGAAGATGAGACTTTCGGTGTCATTCCCTTCCATAGTCTACCTCTCCTTTCTTACCAAATATCGTCAACCAAAAGCAGAAGTTTTCTTTCGTATCAGTTTGAAAATAGACACTGGGAGAGTCGCAAGAGCCACAAAGGAAATTTTCTTTGATGCTGAACTGGGACACCTGTTAAATCATTTTGCGCATTAAAGCCTGTTTTAAAATGAACTTTCTTACCTCTTCCCACGGGCTTTCTTAGTCAATTGTGGGACAGAAAGCAGGTTACTAAGCAACTGTATTAATTTCCTATTGCTCACATAACAAATTACAGAGAACTGGGTGGCTTAAGATAATAGAAATATGTTCTCTCACAGTCCAGGAGACTGAAAATCTGAAATCAAGGTGAGAGCAGGGTTGGTTCTTTCTTAGGTGCTCAGAGGGGGAGTCTGCTCCATGACTCTGTCCTAGCTTCTGGTGACTATCAGAAATCCTCGGCATTCCTTGGCTTGTAGATTTATCACTACAACCCCTGCCACTGTCATCACATAGCATTCTCTCTGTGTGTCTGTATCTCTGTGTCTAAATTTCCCTCTTCTTCTGAGGACACAGGTCATATTGGATATAGGGCCCACTCTAATCCAGCATGACCTCATCTTAACTTGATAACATCTGCAGAGATCCTATTTCCAAATAAGGTCACATTCCCAGACTCTGAAAGGACATGAATTTATTGGTGTAATACTCAACCCAGTAGAGCAACTAAGTTTGTAAAACAAGTAAGATCCTATCACCTTTATAATAGCTGTGGAGAGCTCTTTCTAAGGCTTGGAGGACAATTTCCTTTCCTGGGTTGGAAACTCTATTGAAGGTGGGAAAAGAATGACCTTCAGACAAGTCAGATATTGCTCTAGGTTGAGTTTCCTTTCCCTGGCTATCAATTGCTCTATTGATCGACTGACCGAGAAAGCTAGTCCTATCTAGTCACAGTACTGAAAAAGATATAAGACTCACTGATTTGGGGAAAAATTACTTACTTGGCATACAGAATGCAGAAGACAAACTAATGCACTCTTCTTATTGTCCACAATATTGTGTTGTTCAACCCTTCATCTGAGGGATGTTCACTCTCTTTCATTTATTCTCTTTAAATATTCCCTTCTTTTTATTAAAACTGAGAAATCTATTAGGCAAAATATGGATGTAAAATTTCCAAATTTTGTTACATAAAGTGCATAAATTTTCAAAATATGTTACTTTCCAGACTAAGCACTGAGGTATTTTAAGTATACAAATGGATTTAATATTTTCTTTGAATTTGACAAAATTTGGTGCAATGGAGCCAGCACTAATACAGAAGCTGGGGTGGTTTTATTGCATTTATATTTCCACAGCCATACTATGTAATAATCTGGATTAAAGACATGACTTGTTTAATGCATTTCCTTTATTTTTTATCTTTGAATTCTATTACTAAGTAATGGAAGAGTATCTAAAATTTACCATTTAGTGTCAAATTATCATCTGTCATAATCTACTCAGAATACTAGATATCTGAAACAAGGAGTTATCTTAATGATTCAATAGGGAGTATTTGGATGAATTGAATAAGTTAATATGTGTCACAGGAACGTTTGGTTTTAAAGGAAGTAGAATACGATAAGGTACAGGGTACATTACAAACCAGAAATAGGACAAATAAGTGTGTTTTGCAGCTGTGATTATAACCATCATTTAATGCTCCCTTAATCATTCAGAAGGCTGGTTACATATTTTAGTGCCTTATGTTCAGCATTATGAACTTCTTACTGTTATGTAACAATATTAACAATGAACACTATATATAGTACTATGTAGTATTATAGATAGGCAATAATCTAAGCATTTTATGTATATTAACTCATTTATTTCTTTCAATAACTCTATTAAATAGGTACAACAATTATCTCTATTTTAGAAATAAACAATCTAAGGCACAGAGGAGCTAAGTGATGTGCCTAATGTTCAAGCTGGCATGTAGCAAAGTTGGGATTTAAACTCAGGTAGGTTGGCTCTTGAGGTCATGTACCCCCACGCCCACAATACATCACCATCTTAAGGTGGGAGAAGGGGAGGGAGTTCTGCATATTTAAAGTCACACTCTATAGAATATGAACCATGTGCTCTGTCTATCCTTGAGGACCAGTTAGCAGCCTCTATCATGTTGGCAAAGTCAGTGTGAGAAAAGCATCATGAAAATTATCTAGGGAGTATGAAAATAGCATAACTAGAACTTACCTTTTATTCACTTAGTCAGCACTGATGAGTCACCTTCTAGGTTCTAGACACTCTGTTATGCACTATGGATGCAATGATTAGTGAAACAGGGTCCCTACTCACCAGCGGAGGAACACGGGCATGTGAATAGCAAGCTACATCACTTATGATTTGTTAGGGCTCAATAGCAGAGGCATGAGTACAGCACAGTGCGTCTTTCCAGGATGCCTCTGAACTAATCATAGCTCAGTATAAATAATCAGTCTCCTTGGATGCCAAGCAAAGTAAGCAAGTGAAGGGCAAGGCATTGGGAGACAAGTGTAAATGACACTCAATGGCTATGGTAACAAGGCTGATTATTGACTGTGTGATGAGCTGACTGTTGTAGATTGTATTAGAGAGTATACATGAGTACAAAGAGCAATAATAAGAGGATACTCAGGGCTGGCCAGTTAGCCCAGTTGATAAGAAAATGGTGTTATAACATCAAGGTCAAGAGTTCAGATCCCTATACCAACCAGCTGCCAAAAAAAGAAAAAAAGACAGAGAGAGAGAGAAAACTGAATTCCTATCTCAAGGTGCAGCCTGTATCAGGCTACCTGTACAGCAGATACAGTGTCAGGGCATACATGGCTGAAGATTGGTAACAAAAATTGATTGTAGGGGCTGTAGAGTTGTAAGCAAATAAATACCCAGGAAGACACTTGTTGAAAAGAAATGGGGGATATCTCAGGAGCACCACATAAAAGGGAATGAGGAAGCAGGATAGGCACAGGGAGAAATTGAAGTGCAGTGCACTGCTGCAGAGATTTCAGCCAATCTCATGGGGAACTCTAAAGCTGGGTGATCCTTCGGAGAGGTCCTGAATTGAAGAAAAAGAGCCAGGCTTTTTTGCCTTCATATAAATCAGCCATTAGATGTAGGTTCTCCCTAGGAAGCATTGTTTTTCAGTTAATATAGTATTGCATTACAAACCATTTCCAAATTTAGAAGCTTAAATTTAAAAAAATTATTATTATTCATGATTCTGCTCATTGCTGGTGGTTCTTCTTTTGATCTCACTTGAAGTCACTTAAATGGTTGCATATTGCTGGTTGTTTCACTGTGGCCACCACTCAGCTTCATTTCCTCAGTTTTCCTCCCTATGTCTATGTTGGGACCCAACACAGTATTTCAAACAGGGAACATTCTAACAGGAAAAAAAAGAAAGCTAAAAGACCACTTAAAGCCTAGCCTTGGAAATCATAAACTATCTTTTCCACCACATAGTATAGGTCAAAGCAAATCACAAAGACAGTTTCATCAAATGGAAAAGAGGAAATCAAATTGTCCCTGTTTGCAGACAACATGATCCTGTACATAGAAAAACCTAAAGACTCCACCAAAAAACTCCTAGAGCTGATAAACAAATTCAGTAAAGCAGGATACAAAATCAACATACAAAAATCAGTATTGTTTCTGCACACCAACAGCAAACTAGCTGAAAAATAAATCAAGAAAGCAAGCTCATTTACAATAGTGAAAAAAAATACCTAGGAATTAATTTAACCAAGGAGGTGAAAGATCTCTACAATGACAAATTCAATACACTAATGAAAGAAATTAAAGAGGATACAAAATAATGGAAAAACATCCCATGTTCATGGATTATAAGAATCAATATTGTCAAAATGACCATACTACCCAAAGCAATCTACAGAGTCAATGCAGTCCCTATTAAAGTACCAGTGACATTCTTCACAGAAAAAAAAAATCCTAAAATTCTTGTAGAGCCACAAAAGACCCTGACTAGCCAAATCAATCTTGAGTAAATTGAACAAAGCTGGAGGCATTACACTTCCTGACTTCAAAATATACTACAAAGCTATAGTAACCAAAACAGCATGGTATTCTCATAAAAACAGACACATAAACCAATGGAACAGAATAGAAAACCCAGAAATAAATCCATGTATCTACAGCCAACTGATCTTTGATGAAGGCATCAAGGTTATTCATTGGGAAAGGACAGCCTCTTCAATAAACAGTGCTAGGAAACTGGATATTAACATGCACAAGAAAGAAACTAGACCCTTATCTCTCACCTTATACCAAAATCAACTCAAAATAGATTTAGACCTGAAACTATAAAACTACAAGAAGAAAACATGAGGAAAATACTTCAATCCAGTGCTTGAAAGTTGATTTTTAAGACAAGCATAGGAAAGCAAAGAATAAAATAAAAGCAGAAAACCATAGATTTAGTAAAGAAGCAAATAGTAAAATAAATCAATAAATCCAAGATAAAAGTTATTTTTATAAGAAAAATAAAATGAATCAAATAGCTGGTCTATTCCAGAAAAAAGGGAAAGTACACATTTATACAATTATAAATGAATGATGGAAATAACCACTAATATATTAGAATATAAATGAATCAAAAGCACTATAAAAATACATATGAAAACCTGGATGTTTAAGCATAGATGACAAAAGAGGTGGAAAACCTAAACTCATCTGCAGTAGGCATAAATGTATCATAAACTCAGAAAGTACAAAGTTTTAAATTTTCTTTTAACCAAGTTAAATCTGATAAAGCCCTCATCATAAGAGGCAGGTAGGAAACTGAATCTTTATCATTATTAGGCCCCTTCCCTTCCCCAGGTCTGAGACATTTATGTGAACCTCAAAAGTGGGGGGGGAAGCCTCCTAGTTCTATTGTAATTTACCACAGTCTTTTTTTTTTTTTTATGTGTCTTTTTAAAATTCGTTATTAATAGATTTAATTTTTTAGGGCATTTTTAGGTTTACAGAAAAAAATTACTGAAAAATACAGACAATTCCCATATACCTTCTCACCCCCAATTCCCCAACCAGTACTTCCTATTATTAGCATCATGCATCAGTATGGTACATTTGTTATAATTGATGAACCAATTTTTATATGTTATTATTAACTGAAGTCCATAGTTTACATTACAGTTCACTCTTTGTGTTGTACAGTTCTGTGGGTTTTGACAAATGCATAACATTATGTTTCCACCATTATAGTGTCCTACAGAATAGTTTCACTGCCTTAAAAATTCCCTGTGTTCGACCTATTCATCCTACCTACCCACCCCCCAACCCTCCAACCCCTGATATTTTTACTGGTTCTATTGTTTTGCTTTTTCCAGAATGTTATATAGCTGAAAACATACATTATGCAGCCTTTTAGATTGGCTTCTTCACTTAACAATATGCATTTAAGTTTTCTCCATGTTTTTTCATGGTTTGATAGCTCATTTCTTTTCAACATTGAATAATATTTCACTGTCTGGATGTAGCACAGTTTATCTAGTTATGTATTGAAAGATACCTTGGTTGCTTCCATTTTTGGCAATTATGAGTAAGGCTGTCATAAACACTCATGTATAGGTTTTTGAGTGGACATAAGTTTTCACCTCATCTGGGTAAATACCAAGGAGCATGGTTGTTGGATAGTATAGTAAGAGTGCCTTTAGCTTTGTAAAAAACTGACAAACTGTCTTCCAAAGCAGCTGTATCATTTTACATTTCCACCAGCAATAAATGAATATTCCTTTTGTTCCACATCCTCACCAGTTTTCGGTGTTGTCAGTGTTTTGAATTTTGGCTGTTCTAATAGGTATCTCACCATTGTTTTAATTTGCAGTTCTCTAATAGCATATGAAGTTGAGCATATTTTCATATGCTTGTTTTCCATCTGTTTATCTTCTTTGGTGAGGTGTCTGTTTAGGTCTTTTGCCTATTTTTTAATTGGTTGTTGTCTTATTCTTGCATTAGTGGTCTTTTGATATCAGTAGTTCACTGTTTCTTTGCCACATATGGTATATCAAACCTTTACCAAGATGGGGCACCTGGTACACATGATATATTTTCCCTGCACAGGTCACAGCCACCTCTATGCCCGTCTTTCCCCTCTACCCTCGAAGATCTCTCCACTCTCTTCCCAACCCAATCTCCCAACTTGTTTTTATTTGTATTAGTTCCTGAGAAAATTCTCCACTGTCCTTCACACTGCCTTCATTTTGTTGCTTTCAGTGGTTTTCCCTTTCTCTTGCAGCTGTTTAGTTTAGTCCTCAAAGGCACTTAGAATAATCTCTTCAACGGATTTGTCTTAAGAAAACAAAGGCCAAGAAGGAATTTATCTTTGAAATCGGGGACAGACATGCAGCATGAAGACTCTACATTTTATACCTTTCTGCACTAATTTAAATTTTTTTCCATGTGCATATAATCACCTTGAGCATTCAGATAAATAGATAGGTTAAGAAACACAACTGCCATAATGACAAGAGAAGAATATTCATTATGAGAAACCGATGGTAGAAAACCTTACTCTTCTCGAATCTGAGTTCTTATTTGCTACTCACTCTGGCTGTCAGCTATCATCAAAATGAGGACATCATGAAAAAGAAAGTAAAGAACTAAGAAGCAAATCACATTAGCAAGATTTGAAAGAGGAAATGATAACTGAAAAATAGATGAGAAGATTTACATAGTATACAGTGAGCCTCCTGTGCAGCTCCTCACCTGAGTCCTCAAACAGCCAAGCTGCCTTCTAATAGCTGGGCCACCCGGAAGTCTTTTGATCCCCCACTGAGGCTAAGAAGATGTGGGAGAGCACACCAAACAAGAGGATGTTTTCTTAGTTACTGGTATAAGTTCTAACAAATTCTTGACTAAAGTAATAATAAAACGGTTTCATTTATACTGAACTAAACAACTGAACACTCTTGCGTACTTCACAGAAAATAATTAAAAAGAAATTTTAACCCAACCGTGAGCTCACACAGATGTCTGATACTGCACCATGGTCTAGCTTTTCCTTGAATCAAGAGTCAGTGTAGAAATAAAACTTTCTCTTCATTTGGGGCCTGCAGAAGCTGCTGCTGAGAGTGGAACTGGAGTGCAAGTTTTCCTGGCTGGCTGCCTTTGCCCTTCCCAAATGATAAGCCAGAGGATGGGAAGAAATCACAACTCCAAATCACGTTGAGTAAAATGACAAATTTCTCTCTTCTTGCCCCTTCTATCTCTCATTTTAAGAAACAAACAAGTAAACAAAAACAACAACAAATCCCATAATCTCCCCCATGGTGTGTATATATCTGTCAACAATTTTATCTTAAAAGAAGAAGAGAGGAAAGCTTAGAACTCTATTATCTTTAGGGGGAATGGAAAAAAACACTGTGTTCTTTCTTGTTAAGTTCCTTTCCAAACATCTTCTTGAGAGTGAGTCCAAATAAAATGTATGTGGTTTGTTTTTAAGCAGAAAATCCCTACCAAAATATTGCACATAATGATGGAATTGCTTCTCCTTCATTTCTTATTAAACAAGTAACTATAAATAATGCTCTGGGTAAGTTATGTCAGGGCCTTTACTATTTCCTGGACTAGGGAGAAAGTTCTAATGAAGAAGTCGTTTCAATGATATATCTTGGCTACTGATGCTATCTCCTTAATATTCAACCTTCTCTGAAAATATCACTCTCCCCTGTATTCCCTCTGCTTTGAGACTCAAATCCAACTGGATTTTGAATCTGCTTTCATAAAAGAATTCCTAAAGTTTACAGGAGAATTTGATAGACAGTCTTTTTATTATTATTATTATTAGCATATTCATTATTGCAAATGGTAATTCTTTTTGCCCTTTACCCAGCCTATCACTCCCCAACTCCTCTCCCTCCCACCCCAAATCTCTAGTACCCTTAAGTTTGTTCTCTCCTCCTGAAAATTGATAGGGTCTTTAAGTCAGAGTTCTGTATTAGGGAAGCAAGGTGAAATCTTATTCAATTTAACAGTTTTTATGCAAGGAAAAGGCTGAGACATTCTTTGGCATGACGTCGTCTAGACTGGATAGCAGAATGATAGCCACTTCTGTTTCTAAATAATATGGTTTCGGATCCACCCTTTTCTCTATTTTCATGTTATTGACATTAACCACCATCACATTGAATTGTCTGAACCCTGGTCTGCCTTCCATCCAGGCTGCCTCATTCAGTGTAAGGTAGGGTTCGTCAAGAAAAGTCAGTTAGGACAGACCATTAGAGGCTTAGACATGTTTGGGCCCTTTGAAACAGGAATGCTACTTCTGTTAATTTTTCCTAAACAAGTCATCTCATGCGGAGAAAGAAACAAACAAGAAAATATACATATAAAAAGATATTAGTAACAGCACTACTTATAATGATGAAAATTGAAAATAAACTTAATGTCTAAGAATCAGGTAGAGACTAAGGAAACCTTTGATAGAAATTGTATAATCATTAAAATGCTGTTTATCAAATACATAAATTATTGTGAGACAACAATTAAATTACTTAATGGTTAATTATTAGAGCTCTATTAAAATATGTACGTATGAAAAATATTCTGGAAATAAATATGCTTGTGTTAACAGTGATTGTCTTTTGGCCATGGGACTACAGATCATTTTATTCTGATTTTTTTCTATCCATTTATATTTTTCAATGATCTCTCATGAGCTTGTATTACTTTTATACTTTTTTAAAAGCATATTTTTAAAAGTTAGGGCACATAAAGAATATATTTTTCTCATAAATTTTTTATGTTGCAGAGGCTTGTTTCTCTAGTAATGGTCACCAACTCACACACAGATGTAGGACCCAGAAGGAAAGCAGGAAAGCAGCACTTATAGAACTCTTAGAGGAGAAAATGGAATTGAGGGAGGTAGATGGGAAATCCTCCCCTGCTGCCTCCCTGGGAAATTAGATGACAAGCAGGAACCAAAAAATTATTAATAGCTACAGAGAATTAGAACTGTGAGTAAACAGGAAAAAAAAGGATACTAAAAACTGAGGGTTTTCTTTTAAAACAATAATGTTACTTAATATTTGAAGTGCATTTCGTAGTTGATGAAACACTTTATAGGCTAAAT
The DNA here is from genome assembly GCF_027409185.1 of Cynocephalus volans. Lineage (NCBI taxonomy): Eukaryota > Metazoa > Chordata > Mammalia > Dermoptera > Cynocephalidae > Cynocephalus > Cynocephalus volans. The sequence continues at coordinate 38,152,438 of NC_084461.1, read as the reverse complement.
GATGTCATGCTATCCTTTCAACCACTCTTGTTGGAGAAATACATGTATAGTTATTTTGATTTTACATATCATGAAGCTAAGGATTAGAGAAGCTAAGTAATCTGTCTAAGATTGCAAAGCTTGGGGTCTTACCTCAGGTTTCTGGATTTTCAATTCCATCCCTTTCTCTTCCAATGTTGTTATATAATGTACTACATGTGTGCAAGACACTACCCATGTGCAAGACACACTGCTGGATATTCTAGGGGAAACAAATACATCATAAGCATGGTTTCTGTTCTCCATGAGCTTATGATCTAACAGAAGAAACAGGACACAGAAAAGCTGTCTAAGAGTTCAAGGTCATATTAAATGTCCCATCAGTAGTGTAAATAGAAAATGCTATAAAAGTTGAGAAGAAAGGTTAGGTGTGAACAGAGCTGGTTGTGAAGTTATTTGGTTATCAGGAAAGAAATCAGGGAAGGAAGGACAGTGATGTGGCCGTGGTGGGAAGAAGAGGAAAGTGAATCAGAAAGCACAAGTGACATCATACTGCTTCAATTCTCTTTCATGATCTGCATGGAGACTTCTCATCCTATTTCTAATAGAAGCTGTCTATTCATCAGTGAGTAATCATGTGGTTTTTTGTTTTTTGCTTTTGTGGTTCATCACCATAAATTAGACTTATTGTATACTTTTCTCCTTCATTATCTGAGATGATGAATTTCCTCCAAACATTAATTTATTCAACTAGCCAAAATCTCTTGTGGGCCTGCAATGAGCTAAACACTGGCACTGAGTATACAAAGAGTAACAAGACACTGCTCACTGCCCTGAAAGTGCCTACATTACAGAGGGAGAGATTCATATATAAAATGCTGACACTTATTTGTGTAATAATAGAGATGGAGAATCACCTACCCCTGCATGGATGGGGATGTGGTATTAAGAGGAACTAGTTAAGGATAAATTGAAATTACCAGGCAAAGAGAAAGGGTAATTCCAACAAGAGAAGGCCATATGGCCAAAGTTAAGGAAGTAAAGAAAGACTGGTGTGCCAGGAATTACTAGCAATTTGATACATTGGAGATCATGGTACAAAGCAAAGGCAGACAAGGTTAGGGAGATAGAAAGTAACAGATTAAGGTGAGTCTCATAAGCCATTTTAAGAAACTTGAACTTTAATCTTATAGACAATGGGGTAGCATCAGACAATATAAATCAAGGGCATTGTATGGTGTAATTAGTAACATCATTGTTATACTATACTATACATTACTAAGTATAGCCAAAGCATTTTGTCAGATTTTATGGAAAAATCTTTTTCATTTTTGAAAAATAAATGAGTAACCTCATGAAATTTATGTACATTCTTTTATGAAAGCCTCAACTTTTACCTCATTAATGAAAAATTAATATTTAGGAAGCATAATTAAGTGTCTTCAATATGAAAGATGATTCCTGTTTGCCCTCTACCAAGATTTGCAGCTTGTTTATATCACGGGAGAACTATAACCAGTAAGTGGTTGTATGGGATATTGTTCAACTGCTTTCCTAGAAAAGGGAGGATAAATATATTTCAATAGGATGAGCCAGTACCCTTTGGTGCAAATTAAAGAGGACAAAAATGTTTTTCAACTTCCATGAAAACTTCTTTATATTTAAGGAAAAAAAATCAAACAAATAAACACAAAAACACATATACACAAAAGAGGTCGTTGCATTTTTTGTTGCCTCTTTGTTCGTTTTTTAAAATTTTGTTTATAAATCAAGAAACATGTTTTCCTAAAAAGCAAAAGTGGTCCGGTTGCCTGGCCTCAGGACTAGGAATTATGAACTGAGCCCTGTTCCTGCAACTGGTTTTCTACTAAATGTTATGAAAAGCAGTAGCCACGCTGTGACTCAGCTTCTGTTGGAATTAAATTTTGGAGTTGTCTTGGTTTCTTCACGGAAAAAATGGAGAGACCCTCACATTTCTTAAATGAATCTAACTTAGAGATATGACAGCCCTGCAATCAAAGGATTTAGAATCTGAGGAGAGGACTGTACCAGTTGGCTGAGTCAATGTTCTCTTCTGACCATTATGTGCAGGGCCCAGAGCAGTAACATTTTGTGTACAGGCAGTGAGAGTTTGTAGAGACCTAGAATTGACTAAGTTGGTCTAGGCGGGGGCAAGGATCACACAGATAAAAGGTGGCTTCAAGAAGACTGAGAAAATGGAGCATTCTACAGGTCATGAGGCCTGAATGAAGCTGGTTCTTCATGGGATGAGAAAAGTGGCATGTCTTCAGGTTTGATATTAATGTTATTACTAGACTGCCTGTTCAGGGATACTTCCCTCATGATTCTGGCCCTCACATTACCCTCATCTATGGTCTGACTCACAATCCATTTACTTTTTTGTTTTACTGGTAGTGGCAACAAGGTGGCATGTACATTTTATTTCCCTACTCTCTGTCCATTATCCATCAATAGCTGCCATGGCTCATTTCCTCCCTGAGCCCAGACTCAGCCTTAGAATTTGTCACAGTCCAGCAATCTGGGCAGCCATTGCCAATGGATCAGACTCAGCTCATTAGATAGAATTTCTTTGTCATCCCTGGATTAGAATTAAAAATGGGCAGACTGGTTCCAAAAGTCCTCTGTTACACTGGAAAAACAGTGTGATATTTTTGTTTAATACATTCCTTTTAGTTAAATACTCAATTTTCACTTGAGCATACCCAGACAAGTATTTCCCTACTTGGCTGAGAAATGCTGTCAAAACACTTTACTCTGTGTCCTAGCTCTGGAAGCTCTTATCCCAAGAAGCTGACTTTCTTTGGTGTTACTTTTCCCTGGCTAATCACTTTCATAATCCTGCCCACAGGGAGGAAGATATTAACACTAGTGTATACATTTTTTAAAACCTCAGTTTGTAAAATAAGCAGTAAAAGCCCTGCCCTTTCCCCTGGGCTTGTACAAGACGCCTTGGTAAGTGTGACCTATGTGAGGTTCTGGTCTCCTTAGTCAGTTGCAGAAGGCAGCGTTGCTTTTCACAATTTGACCTGCGTGTTTTTGACTCCTGCCATAGTTTTTGTACATAGTTTTGGATAAGATGAATTCGCCTGCTCCTCTATCTGACTCTTGAACTTCTGATGGCTGCCATAGTCCCCTGTGGGGGTGCAGGCAGAGGAAGGGTGGTTCATTCAGAGAACAAATATTTACTGACTGCCTACTAGGGCCAGACTCTATACTAGAGATCAGGTATGCTGTGGTTGATCAAACAGAAATACCTGGCCTCACAGAACATGTAGTCTAGTGGAAAATATAAGCAATAAACAAACACAAATGATATATTTGCAGTATGATCAATGTGTTGTAGGCCGAGAACATGGAGTTATAAGAGAATATATCTGGAGGATCCACTTAGGTTTGGGTCATTGAGGAAGGCACCTATGAGGGGTAACCTTTGAATGGAGACCTGAGGATGAGAAATGAGTCATGAGGAGCAAGGAATAGAAGTGTTCCAGGAAGAATTTAGGCCCCCAGGTGCCATTTGTATGTAAATGGTGACCCTAGCTCCCCTGGGAAGGCCTTCTCTGGCTCACAGATAGGCACATTAGCTTTGACAGGCAAAGAAAAATTCCAGTCCAAGAAAGGAGGCCACCTCCAGAGCAGGCCTTAATGGAAGATTTTCCATTTCACCTGAGATGAGATATGCCTGTCAATCAGTTTATGAAGGTCTCACAGCAATATACACAGGAACGAGGCCAGGAACAAGGTTTTGTATTCACAGTGAAAACTTATATTTGGAACTGCCATTTGGGAATAGCTGCACTGCGAAGGTCAAAGTCAAGGCCGGAATCTTGGCTTCCCCATCCTCTTACATTTTGGTGTCCTTTCTGCTGTAGGTAAAATGATTTTCCATCATTCTGGCCTTTGAGAACTAACATGCCAGATTCTGTGAAGATAGTATTGTCCTGATAAAGAATAAACATGCACACACTGGATGTTTTAACTGAGGAACATAAGAGAGAATGGTGGCAATATTTTGTTTTGTCCTGCTTTTCCCTCAACATGCTCTACTTTTTAAAACAAATTGGACACTGAAAATCATGTTTTTGCACTTCTCCTATGTCATTTTGACTGCAATTCCAGAGCCAGAAAAATAAAAACATAACTAAATCCAGGCAAGCTCTTATAAACAGTTAAATTAGTCCAATTAAAAAAAAAAAATACCAAGTAACTATTATTTGAGCTGAAACTTAGCTTACCAGATCTGTCTAGTTTGGAAGTTTGCTGAAACAAACAAACAAAAAAATTGACAGAATTTCCTCCTATATCAAAGTTAGTCACATAATATGAGGGATGGCAAGAATTTATCCAAGTTTCTATAAGACAAGGTAAAACATTAAAAGGGCGTTAATTGCCTAAAATTTTCCCCCAGAAGTTTGCTTGTAATTGTTCTACATTTCTCCTAAAAAAGTTTACCAGAGATTTTCTCACTATTTTCTAATAGCTTTAAAAAGGGGTTGGGGAGAGGAGCAGGAAAACCAATTGACTGTATTTTATAGAAGGAAAATAACTGGTAAGAAGGGAATGCTTCCTTTGCAACTACTATTCTGTTTTTTATTTCACCCATTGAATTAATATTTATCAAGCATTTAGAATAATGTCAGGCTCATTTTATGCCCTATACGAGTATTTGTTAAATTTAAAAAGAAAAAAGAAAAAAAATGAAGGAAGTAAAAAAGGGGGATGAAGAAGGCAAAAGGAGAGAAACAAGAATAGAGAAACTGTGGAGAGAATTCTGAAATGTTCAGAATATGTAAAATAAAATTAAATTCTTCCAGAATGCTTCAAGAACCTATAGGCTATCTTCTTGAATTCAAGTTGCACCAATAGGGATTCTCAGAAAAGTCCTACAGAAAACAATGTAGAATCAAATGCGAAGTTTCTAACTTACAGATGTCCGAGCATACTACCCTGAAGCATACTCTATTCATTATAAAAAGTGCCTAAAACCTCTTGGTTCTGATTAATATATTGTAACACATATTGAATTAGCCCTCCTTCATTGTACAAACATGAAGCTAAAGAATATGCTGTGCAAGACTGAAATCTCTGAAAGAATGGAAACTAACAAGGGGAGCCTGGTGTTAGCCCTGCCTCCCCGCCTGGGAGTTTCTGCACTGCAGCACAGGGAGGTGGAATTTGTAGAGCAAGACAGTGCTGCTGACTTGAGACAGCTGTAGCAGCTGGAATCTCAGAGAAGAAGGGGCTGCAGAGAATGGGAAGGGAACCCAGAAGCCTTTACAGGAATGGGAGTAGGGAGAGTTTTGCACAAGTCATTGACCAAGGGCGGGGCTTCACATGAGCAAGAGGAACTGTATGAAGCTTACCAAAGGGTGAAGAATGAAACAGAGATGCTAGTGATCCAGGAGTTCTGGGGACATTGGAGTCCTGGCCCTGCCAGAGTGAAAAGACAGCTTTAATGCCTTGTTAACATCCCAGACATTCAGCTGAGACACCAGAAAGGCCAGGGTGGAGTAAGTCGATGAAATTATACTGTTGTAAGGTTATTCCATTTCTGAATGGGGAAGTGTAAAGTGTGAAATGGTACAATATTGAGTGTAAATAGACTTGAGAAAGTTAAGACATATTAAACTAAACCACTAAAAAAATAATGAAAATAGGTTTAGGTAATAATTCACTAAAGGAAATAAAACTGAAATATGAAAAAGATGAACAAAAAAAGATGGAAAAGGAAAAAGAAAGAGACAAACAAAAGAAACAAAAACAAAGAGCAAGATGGCAGATATAAACCAATCATATCGATAATTAACAAATATTGATGGTCTAAACACTCTAATCCAAAGGCAGAGAAGGTCAAATTTTATGAAAAAGTAAAATTGAACTATGTTCTGTCTAAAAGAGACATGCTTTACATTTTAAGACACAAATATATTGAAAGCAAGAGTAAGATGGGTCATTATATTAATATCAGACAAGGTAAACACCAAGACCAAGAGTTTTAAAAATGATAGAGGGGTATTTAATACCAACAAAATAAAATCATTAGGAAGAACAAACAATCTTAAGTATGTATGCTTCAAACAACAGAGATTTAAAGATTATGAAGCAAAAATCGACAGATCTAGAGGGAGAAATAAACAAATGTACATCTATAGTTAGGAATTTTTAAAAATTCCTCTTCATAACTGGTAAAACAACTAGACAAAAAAAAATCACTACAAATAGAGAAGTTCTGAATAACACTATTAGACAATTTCAGTTAATTGACATTTATAGAACATATAGCTATCAACTGCAGAATACATAGTCTTAAAATACGCATAGAATATGCATCAGAAAAAACAATATCCTGAGTCAAAAATAGATCTCAATAAATTTTAAAAGATCAGTGTTCTCTGACCACAACAGAATTAAAAAAGAAATAAATCCCTATCAAACATCTTAAAAAGGTCTCCAAATATTTGTGAATAAAATAACATACCTCTATGGGTCAAAGAGGAAATCATAGAATATTAGAAAGCATTTTTTAGTTTCTAACTAAATGATAATTAAAATACAACATATCAATATTTGTGGGATGCAACTCAAACCACAGTATTAGTTAAGATTCAATCAAGGAAGCACAACTCCTATTAATGATATGGGATGAGGGACTTATTTTAGAGATTGATTCTCTAAAACTGTGGGAGCTATTGTCTCTGTATCTGGTGGAAGGACTGAAGTCACTGCAGGTCAAAGGGCTGGCAGTGGCAGAGAAGCTAGATGTGAAGACAGGAAGGAAAAGTGAGGACAAACTGAGATGCAAGACAACCTGGAGTTCAGGACAAATCCGCAGCTACATCTCTCTCTCACTGCCTACGAGCTCACTGACTCAGGATTCAGAGAAGCTAAAAGAGGTGATCCAGTGAGATCTGGAGAAACTGCAGGCTCCATGCCTAATGGGTGAGGCAGCAGATCAGAGACGATGCGCACAGTCTGCCCCAGTGCCCGATGAACTTCAGAGTGAATCAATGCTCTTTCACTTCTGTCTTCCATATTGCACATAAATTCCTCTTGTAGTCAACCCTAACCTAGAGTCATACATAGTGGAAAGGGAATTTTTCCCAGCTTCGCTAATTTGTACAGCACAAAACCACCACATCTCAGAAAAGCAGAAATGTCTATATTAGAACAGAAAATATGGTTCAAATCAATAGTCCATTTTTATCTTTAGAAGCTAGGAAAAAAAGAGAAAATTAAACCTAAAGTAAGAAGAAGGAAAGAAATAATAATGATTATCATATAACTCCATGAGATAGATAATAAACATTAAAGAAAATTAACAAAAAACTCAAAAGTTAGTTAATTAAAAAGATTAATAAAATTTATTAAACTTTAGGAAGACTAATAAAAAAGAGAGAAAAATTATGAATGAACTATAAAGCCTACAGACATTAAAAAGATAATACGATAATATTATTAACTACCCTATGCTAAAAAATTCAAAATTTTGATAGATATAAAACAAAATCATGTAAAAAATATTTTTGAAACTGACTGAAGGAGACATAGAAATTTGGAATAGCCCTATATCTATTAAAGAATCTAATTTATAGAAATCAATAACAAACAAAACTCTGGAAACTATACAAATACGTGGAAATTAAACAACATTATACTTAACATATATGGATCTAGGAAAAAATTAAACAGTAAATCAAAAAATTTATTGAAACTAATGAAAATAATGACACATCATAACAAAACCTATGGAATACTGCAAAAGCAGGAGTAAAGGGCAAGTTTATGGCAATAAATGTTTACTTCCAAAGAATGGAAAGATGGCAAGTAAACAACCTAACATGTCACCTTAAAGAACTAGAAAAACAAGAACAGTCCAAACCCAAAGTTAGTAGATGGGAAAGAAATAATTAAGATCAGAACAGAACTAAATGAAATAGAAACCCCAAATATGATACAAAAGATCAATGAAACAAAAAATTGGTTTTTTGAGAAGATAAATAAATTGACAAGCCATTAGTTAGGCTAACTACAAAAAGAAGAGTGAAGACACAAATAACAAAAATCTGAAGCAAAAAATGAGATATTACAACTGATACCTCGGAAATACAAAGATTTATTAGAGACTACTGTAAACAACTATATGCCAACAAATTTGAAAATCTGGAGGAAATGGATAAATTTCTGGACACAGAAACTACTAAGAAGACATAGAAAATCTAAACAGACTAATAACAATAAAAGAAATTGAAGCTGTAATCAGCAGTCTCCCAACAAAGAAAAGTCCAGGACTGAATGGCTTCACTGCAGAATTCTACCAAACCTTTAAAGAATTAATACTAATTCTCCACAAACTATCCCCAGAAATTGAAAAGGAGGTCATTCTCACAAACTTATTCTATTAGACAAACATCACTCTGATACCGAAACCATACAAAGATACAACAAAAAAAGAACACTACAGGCCAGTATCTTTGATGAATGTAGATGCAAAAATTCTCAGTAAAATATTAGCTAATAGAACACAGCAACACATACATAAAATTATACACCATGATCAAGTGGGATTCATCTCAGGGATGCAAGGTTGGTTCAACATACAAAATTAATAAACGTGATACATGACATCAACAAAATCAAAGACAAAAATTATATGATCATCTCATAGATGCTGACAAAGCATTTGACAAAACTGAACATTTGTTCATGGTAAATACTCTCTATAAATTAGGCATAGAAGGAAAGAATTTCAACACAGTTTAGCCATATGTGACAAACTCACTGCCAATATCATCCTGAATGGAGAAAAGTTGAAAGGTTTTCCCTTAAGAACAAGAACAAGACAAGGATGCCCACTCTCACCACTCCTATTCAACATAGTGTTGGAAGTACTAGCCAGAATGATCAGGGAGGAGAAGGAAATAAAGGGCATCCAGATTGAAAAAGACGAAGTCAAATTTTCCCTGTTTGTAGATGATATGAGTCTATATATAGAACAAAGACTCTACAAAACAAACAAAAACTCTTAAAGAGTTGATAAATGATTTCAGCAAAGTTGCAGGATACAAAATCAACATGCAAAAATCAGTAGCATTTTTATACTCCAATGATGAACTAACAGAAAAAGAAACCAGACAGCTAGCCCATTTACAATAGTCACCAAAAAAATAAAATACCAATGAATAAAGTTAACAAAGGATGTGAAAAATCTCAATGATGAGAACTACAAATCACTGTTGAGGAAAATTAAAGAGGACATAAGAAGATGAAATGATATCCTTTGTTCTTTGATTGGAAGAACTAACATTGTGAAAATGTCCATACTACCCAAAGTGATTCACAGAGTCAATGCAACTCTCATCAAAATACCAATGATATTCTTCTCAGAAATGGGAAAAACAATTCAAACATTCCTATGGAATAGCAAAAGACCCCCAGCAGCCAAAGCAATCCTGAGCAAAAATAATAAAGCCAGAGGCATAACACTACCTGACTTTAAACTATACTGCAAAGGTATAGTAACCAAAACAGCATGGTACTGGCATAAAAACAGACACATAGACTCATGAAATAGAATAGAGAACCCAGAAATTAACCCATACATCTATAGGCATTTATTCTTTACAAAGGCACCAAGAACACACATTGGGGAAGAGACTTCCTCTTCAGTAAATGGTGTTAGGAAAATTGAATATCCATATGTAGAAGAATGAAACTAGACCCATACTTCTTGCCATACACCAAAATCAAGTCAAAATGGATTAATGAATTGAATATACATCCTGAAACAATAAAACTCCTAAAGGAAAACATATGGGAAACACTTCAGGAAGTAGGTTGGGGCACAGACTTTATGAATACAACCCCCAAAGCACAGGCAACCAAAGGAAAAATAAACAAATGGGATTATATCAAACTAAAAAGCTTCTGCACAGCAAAAGAAACAATTAAGAGAGCAAAAAGAAAACCAACAGAGTGGGAGAAAATATTTACAAAATATACATCTGACAAAGAATTAATATCCAGAATATACAAGGAACTCAAACACTTTAACACCAAAAAAAAAAAAGTAACCCAATTTAAAAATGGGCAAAATAGCTGATTAGGCATTTTCCAAAGGAAGATAGACAAATGGCCAATAGACACATGAAAAAATGCTCAGCATCACTCAGCACTCAAGAAATACGAATCAAAGCCACTTTGAAATATCATCTCACTCCAGTTAGGATGGCTAATATCCAAAAGACTGAGAATAATAAATGCTGATGAGGATGCGGAGAAAAGGGAACCCTCCTACGCTCGTTGTGGGACTGCAAAATGGTACAGACTTTATGGAAAATGGTATGAAGGTTCCTCAAACAATTACAGATAGATCTACCATATGACCATATACCTGCTGGCTATATACCCAAAGGAATGGCTATCATCATGTTGAAGTGATACCTGTACTCCCATATTTATTGCAGTACTATTTACAATAGCCAAGAGGTGGAACCAGCCTAATTGCCCATTATCAGATGAATGGATAAGGAAAATGGTGTATATCTACACAATGGAATACTACTCTGCTGTAAAAAGAATGAAATACTACCATTTGCAACAACATGGATGGACTTAGAGAAAATTACATTAAGTGAAATAAGCCAGGCACAGAAAGGGAAATACCACATGTTCTCACTTCTATGTGGGAGCTAAAAAAATAAGTAAATAAATATACAAATAAATGGGGTAGGGGGGGAAGACACAACAATCACAATAATTCCTTGAACTTGTTAAGAGAAGTGAACAGATATGATGTTGATGGGAGGGGGAGGGGGAACTGGTAAGTGGCCATGAAAATCAACTACATTGTGTATTGATAAATTAAAAAAGAAAAGAAAAGAAAAAAGGTACAAACTAACTATATGATGATTTCCATTCCTGTGGGTATATGCCCAGAGGTGGGATTGCTGGATTGTATGGAAGATCTACCTGTAGTTGTTTGAGAAACCTCCATACTGTTTTCCATAGTGGTTGTACTAAATTACAGTCCCACTAACAGTGCAGGAGTGTTCCTTTCTCTCCACGCCCTCACCAGCGTTTGTTATTCACCATCTTTTTGATTATGGACAGTCTAACTGGGGTGAGGTGGTATCTCAATGTGGTTTAAATTTGCATTTCCCTGATGACTAGTGATGTTGAGCATTGTTTCATGTACTTGTTAGCCATTTGTATGTCTTCTTTGAAAAATGTCTTTTCAGCTACTTTGCCCATTTTTTTAATTGGGTTATTTGTTTTTCTACTGTGTAATTGCTTGTGTTCCTTGTATAAACTAACTATAAAGCCTACAGACACTAAAAAGATAATAAGAGAATTTTAAAATTTATTATTAGCATATTTATTCTTACAAATTGTGATATTTATGCCCTTTGTCTGACCTATCACTTCCCAAATCCCCTCCCTCCCTCCCCACCATCTCTGGTATCCTTAGTTTTGTTCTCTCCTTCTGAAAGATCAATGTATTGTTGTGGTCTTTTCTTTCTTTCTTTCTTTCCTTCATTCTTTTCTTCTTCATTCCTTCCCTCCCTCCCTCCTTCCTTTACTTCCTTCCTAGCAGCCAATTATGAGTGAGAATATGTGGTATTTCTGTTTCTTTGTCTGGCTTGTTTTAAATTCAATATTTTGCTTGATATAAGTGAAAATCATAGAAAATATTTTTGAAACTGACTGAAGGAAACAGAAAATTTGGATATCTCTCTATCTATTTAAAAATCTACTTTATAATAAAAAAGCATACCAGAAAGGAGACTACAGGCTTAGATATTTTTACTGATAAAATTTATGTAACATTTAAGGAAGAAATAACACTAATCCTCCTAAACCTATTTGAGAAAATAGAGGAGGAGAAAATACTCCCTAATCCATCTTGATTCTAAAACCTAGCAAAGACATTACAAGAAAATAAAATTATTGGTTTCAAGATGGCGGCGGCTGCGGCGGCTGGCGCGGAGTAGCTGAGGTGGAAAAGGTGGCCACTGGGCCTCAGGCAGCCGGGAAACTTGTGGACCTTCCTCTGGCCATCTCTTAAGGGAGGACTGCTGCTGCTGGCCGGTCGTGGGGGCTCAACACCACTTTGCCCCCGGCAGGAGAGGCTGCCTCATTTACAGGCAACAGCTTTGAAGTGTGGAGCAGGAAAAGAACTGATTCTTAGCTGCAAAAGCGAGTCTTGAAACAAGGAACACGGTGCCAGGGCTGCTGTGGATGCAGCCAGGATCCCAGAGGCTGGGGCCGCACTGAAGGCGGCCAGCTGCCCTATTCAGGATTCGAGGTTTCAGGCCGGCATTAAAGAAGATTCCTGGGAGCGCCCGAGCGGCGCCGCGACTGAACAGCCCGAGGCGGCAGCGCCGAGAACACGGAAGGCAACAAACCAGAGACAGAGCGAGCGCCCGACCTGGCACAGCACTGTGAGTGATCCCTGGCACAGCTCTGTTCGGGGGGTGGATGCCCACGCGGCTCCCGCCTGCACCACCAGGCCACTCACTGCCCCGGTGCTGCCTCCATTTTCCCAGGTACGGGCAGCTCCGCCCTGCTCGGCCATCACTGAGCCCATTTGCTTGGCCTGGCGCGGGGCTTTCCGGACCCTGCGGGCCGGCCTCCTCTCCCACTCCCTCTGCGGTTCTCTGGCGGGGCTGGGGGTGTTGGGCGTCCCGACCAGTGTTGGGAGGGCTAGGAAGTACGGGCGGGCCGACTGTCACTCCACCACACCCTGGACTCCGGCCCCGGTAAACTTCCTGTTACTGGGAGGCAGATACCATCTCTGCGACCACCAGTTTGGAAAAAAGCCTAACGAATTTCTGGTTGGGAATAGTGTGGTAGGAGAGTTCCCAGGTCCGCTTGAACCCGCCAGAGAGCAGGCTGCAGGCGGGCACTAGACTCGGTTTATACCGGGGGGATACAAAGGTGAACAAGACCCGAGAAAGATCTACACAGTGCTACAAAGGCACCCAGAGAGACCGGTCGTCTGTGCCTAGCAGAAACCTGGTAGACTTCCTGGGCGAGGCGGTGCCGAGCAGGGTCTTGAAGGCCCAGCTGATAGACGAGGGGTGCAGAAGACACACCCCAGCCCAGCACAGTGTGCACAGAGGGGGGAGACGTGCGGCCAGGGAGGCGGAGACTCGACAGAAACCACACACCCGGTGGGGTCGCCACTGCACGATCTAACAGCCTGGGCCAGAGCACACGGAACGGGGAGAAGTCCTGTACAGAAAGTGAAAGCTCAACAGAGATCACACACCCTGTGGTACGTGATCCACCAGCCCAGCAGAGTACAAGCTGACCAGAAAGGTGGATCCCCGGAGAAGCCCAAGACCCGAGGCAACCACACACACAAGACACTAGAGGCCAACTGAGCAGTCACGGCGGGAGCCATACCAAATTGGCAACCACAGCAACATCCTAGTTAGTCATTAGTCTCAAACCGGTGGACTGTGAAACCCCCTGCCACAATGAATAAACACCAAAAAAAAGACACCAGAAATACAAAAAATCAAGAAAGTACACCACCAAAAGTTAATAAATCTCATACTCTAGATCCTATAGAACAAGAAGCCCTTGAAATAACTGACAAGGAATTTCGAGTGATAATTCTAAGGAAACTGAATGAGATACAAGAAAACTCAGCTAGACATCATGATGAAATGAGGAAAAGTATACAGGATCTGAAAGAGGAAATATACAAGGAAATCAATGTCCTGAAAAAAAATGTAGCAGAACTTGCTGAACTGAAGAAGTTATTCAGCGAAATAAAAAACACAACGGAGAGTTTAACCAGCAGGCTTGTCGAAGTTGAAGAGAGAACCTCTGAACTTGAAGATGGGCTGTTTGAAATAACACAAGCAGACAAAAAGAAAGAAAAAAGAATCAAGGACATGGAAGAAAATCTGAGAGAGATATCAGACAACCTCAAGCGCTCAAATATCCGAGTCATGGGTATTCCAGAAGGGGAGGAAAATGGAGATTCCATTGAAAACATATTCAACAAAATAGTGGCAGAAAACTTCCCAGGTATAGGAAAAATCACAGATCTTCAGATCCAGGAAGCTCAACGATCTCCAAACGTATTCAACCCAAAAAGGCCTTCTCCAAGACATGTCATAGTCAAATTGGCAAAACTCAGAGACAAAGAGAGAATCTTAAAAGCTGCAAGAGAGAAGCGTCAAATCACCTATAAGGGAGCCCCAATCAGGTTAACATCAGACTTTTCATCACAAACCCTAAAAGCTAGAAAGGAATGGGATGATATTTTCAAAATACTAAAAGACAAAGATTGCCAGCCAAGAATACTCTACCCTGCAAGGCTATCCTTCCGAAATGAGGGGCAAATAGTATATTTCTCAGACAAACAAAAACTGCGGGAGTTCACTACCACACGACCACCCTTACAAGAAATCCTCAAGGGAGTACTGGGTTTGGTTCCTGAAAAATAACTACCACTGCCATAAAAACCCAAGAAAAATCTAAACCCGCTAGTACAATAAAAATGGCATTCATGAAGAGAAAACAAGCTAACAAAAACACTATCTACAACCTAAGGAACCAACAAACAAAGAAACCAAACAGTAAATCAGAAAGCAAGGAACAAAAGACACCTAAGACAACCAAACAACCAATCAAATGCTAGGAATAAATCAACACCTTTCAATAACAACTCTTAATGTTAAAGGCTTAAATTCCCCAATTAAAAGACACAGACTGGCTGACTGGATCAAAAAGCAGGACCCAACTATATGCTGCCTACAAGAGACCCACCTCACCCATAAAGATTCACACAGACTAAGAGTGAAAGGATGGAAAAAGATTTACCATGCAAACAGAAAAGAAAAACGAGCTGGAGTGGCTATTCTTATATCTGACAAAATAGACTTTAAACTAAAAACCATAAAAAGAGACAATGAGGGACACTACTTAATGATAAAAGGACTGATCCATCAAGAAGACATAACAATCATAAATATGTACGCACCCAATGTTGGAGCAGCCAGATTTATAAAACAAACTCTATTAGACCTAAAGAAGGAAATAGACACTAATACCATAATAGCAGGGGACCTGAACACTCCACTGTCAATATTAGACAGATCATCTAGGCAAAGAATCAGTAGAGAAACACAAGATCTAAACAAGACTCTAGACCAATTGGAATTGGCAGATATCTACAGAACATTCCACCCAACAACCTCAGAATATTCATTCTTCTCATCAGCACATGGATCATTCTCCAGGATAGATCACATATTAGGTCACAAATCAAGTCTCAATAAATTCAAAAAAATTGGAATTATCCCATGTATCTTCTCAGACCACCATGGATTAAAACTAGAAATTAATAACAAACAAAACTCTGGAAACTATACAAACACATGGAAATTAAACAGCATTCTACTTAATGACATATGGGTCCAAGAAGAAATCAAGCAGGAAATCAAAAAGTTTATTGAAACTAATGAAAACAATGATACATCATACCAAAACCTGTGGGATACTGCAAAAGCAGTATTGAGGGGAAAATTTATTGCATTAAATGCTCACTTCAGAAGAATGGAAAGATGGCAAGTGAACAACCTAACACTTCACCTTAAAGAACTAGAAAAACAAGAACAATCCAATCCTAAAGTTAGCAGACGGAAAGAAATCATTAAGATCAGAGCAGAACTGAATGAAATTGAAAACCAAAAAACAATTCAAAAGATCAACGAATCAAAAAGTTGGTTTTTTGAAAAGATAAATAAAATTGACAAACCATTAGCATGGCTAACAAAAAAAAGAAGAGAGAAGACTCAAATAACAAAAATTAGAAATGAAAAAGGCGATATTACAACTGATTCATCTGAAATACAAGGAATTATTCGAGACTACTATAAACAACTATACGCCAACAAATTTGAAAATCTGGAGGAAATGAATAAATTTCTGGACACACACAAGCTCCCAAAACTGAACCGTGAAGACGTAGAAAATTTGAACAGACCAATAACAATAAAGGAGATTGAAGCTGTTATCAGAAGGCTCCCAACAAAGAAAAGCCCAGGACCAGATGGATTCACAGCAGAATTTTACCAAACATTCAAAGAGGAATTGACACCGATTCTTTACAAACTATTCCAAAAGATTGAAACAGACGCAAATCTCCCAAACTCATTCTATGAAGCAAACATCATCCTGATACCAAAACCAGGTAAAGATATAACCAAAAAAGAAAACTACAGGCCGATATCCTTGATGAATATAGATGCAAAAATCCTCACTAAAATACTAGCAAACAGAATACAGCAACACATACGAAAAATTATTCATCACGATCAAGTGGGATTCATCCCAGCGATGTAAGATTGGTTCAACATACGCAAATCAATAAATGTGATACACCATATTAATAAACTCAAACACAAGGACCATATGATCATCTCTATAGATGCTGAAAAAGCATTTGATAAAGTTCAGCACTCATTCATGACAAAGACCCTCTATAAGTTAGGTATAGAGGGAAAGTATCTCAACATAATTAAAGCCATATATGCCAAACCCACTGCCAATATCATCCTGAATGGGGAAAAGCTGAAAGCTTTTCCTTTAAGAACAGGCACTAGACAAGGATGCCCACTCTCTCCACTCCTATTCAACATAGTGTTGGAAGTACTAGCCAGAGCAATCAGAGAAGAGAAGGAAATAAAGGGCATCCAGATTGGAAAAGATGAAGTCAAACTGTCCCTGTTTGCAGATGACATGATCCTATATATCGAACAGCCTAAAACCTCTACAAAAAAACTGCTGGAATTGATAAATGATTTCAGCACAGTAGCAGGATACAAAATCAACACACAAAAATCAGTAGCATTTCTTTTCTCCAATAGTGAACATGCAGAACAAGAAATCAAGAAAGCCTGCCCATTTACAATAGCCACCAAAAAAATAAAATACTTAGGAATTGAGTTAACCAAGGAGGTGAAAAATCTGTATAATGAGAACTACAAACCACTGCTGAGAGAAATTAGAGAGGATACAAGAAGATGGAAAGATATTCCATGCTCTTGGATTGGAAGAATCAACATAGTGAAAATGTCCATACTACCCAAAGTGATATACAAATTCAATGCAATCCCCATCAAAATTCCAAAGACATTTTTCTCAGAAATGGAAAAAACTATTCAGACATTTATATGGAACAATAAAAGACCACGAATAGCCAAAGCAATGCTCAGCAAAAAAAATAAAGCTGGAGGCATAACACTACCTGACTTTAAGCTATACTACAAAGCTATAATAACCAAAACAGTATGGTACTGGCATAAAAACAGACACACTGACCAATGGAATAGAATAGAGAATCCAGAAATCAACCCACACAGTTACTGCCATCTGATCTTTGACAAAGGCACCAAGCCTATTCACTGGAGAAGGGACTGCCTCTTCAGCAAGTGGTGCTGGGATAACTGGATATCAATATGCAGGAGAATGAAACTGGATCCATACCTCTCACCGTATACTAAAATCAACTCAAAATGGATTAAGGATTTAAATATACACCCTGAGACAATAAAACTTCTTAAAGAAAACATAGGGGAAACACTTCAGGAAATAGGACTGGGCACAGACTTCATGAATACGACCCCAAAAGCACGGGCAACCAAAGGAAAAATAAACAAATGGGATTATATCAAACTAAAAAGCTTCTGCACAGCAAAAGAAACAATTAAAAGAGTTAAAAGACAACCAACAGAGTGGGAGAAAATATTTGCAAAATATACATCTGACAAAGGATTAATATCCAGAATATATAAGGAACTCAAACAACTTTACAAGAAGGAAACAAGCAACCCAATTAAAAAATGGGCAAAAGAGCTAAGTAGGCATTTCTCTAAGGAAGATATCCAAATGGCCAACAGACATATGAAAAAATGCTCAACATCACTCAGCATCCGGGAAATGCAAATCAAAACCACATTGAGATACCATCTAACCCCAGTTAGGATGGCTAAAATCCAAAAGACTCTGAACAATAAATGCTGGCGAGGCTGCGGAGAAAAAGGAACTCTCATACATTGTTGGTGGGACTGCAAAATGGTGCAGCCTCTATGGAAAATGGTATGGAGTTTCCTCAAACAATTGCAAATAGATCTACCATACGACCCAGCCATCCCACTGCTGGGAATATACCCAGAGGAATGGAAATCATCAAGTCGAAGGTATACCTGTTCCCCAATGTTCATCGCAGCACTCTTTACAATAGCCAAGAGTTGGAACCAGCCCAAATGTCCATCATTGGATGAGTGGATACGGAAAATGTGGTACATCTACACAATGGAATACTACTCAGCTATAAAAACGAATGAAATACTGCCATTTGCAACAACATGGATGGACCTTGAGAGAATTATATTAAGTGAAACAAGTCAGGCACAGAAAGAGAAATACCACATGTTCTCACTTATTGGAGGGAGCTAAAAATTAATATATAAATTCACACACACACATACACACACACACACACACACACACAAACCGGGGGGGGGGAGAAGATATAACAACCACAATAATTTTGAAGTTGATACGACAAGCAAACAGAAAGGACATTGTTGGGGGGGAGGGGGGAGGGAGAAGGGAGGGAGGTCTTGGTGATGGGGAGCAATAATCAGCCACAATGTATATCGAGAAAATAAAATTAAAAAAAAAAAAGAAAAGAAAATTATAAAACAATATCTCTCATAAACAGAAATAAAATTTTTCAGAACATAGTACCAAATTTCATTCAGCTATTTTCATTTCATTCAATAAAAAGGACAATAAGTTATAATCCAGTATGTTTACCACAGGAATGTAAGACTGATACAACATTCAGATATCAATCTATTCAATTCACTATATTAACAGATTATCAGAGAAAATTCATGTAAACATAATAATAGGTACAGAAAAAATATTTGTTGAAATTTCACAATTGTTCATGACTTAAAACAAAACAAAACAACTCCCAGCAAGTTAAGATGAGAACTTCCTCAACTGCATCATGGGAATCTATGAAAAAAAAAATTACAAGCAATATCATGCTTAATGATGAGAGATTCAATGTTTTTTCTCTAATAACAGGAAAGAAACAAAAATGTCTACTCCCATCAGTTCTATTCAACATTGTACGGAAGTTCCTAGCCAGGACAATAATAAAAAATAAAATAAAATAAAATGCATAGATACTTGCAAAGAAATATAACTGTATTTACAAGTAACATAGTTGTCTGTGCAGAAAACCCTGAGACCTACAAAAAATCCTATGATAATGAATACATAAATTTAGCAAGTTTGCAATGTACAAGGTTAACATGCAAAAATCTATTCCATTTCTATATTAGCAGCAAACAATTGGAAAATGCAATAAAATACCACTTGCAGTTGCACATAAAACATAATGTACTCAGGAATCAATTTAATAAAAGATGTGCAAGACTTCCACACTAAAGCTATAAAATATTAGTCAATTAATGAACATCTACATAAATGGAGCAATATACCTTGTTCTTGAATTGAAGCACCTAATACTGTTAAAATATACATTTTCCTCAAATTGATTTATAGATTTAATAAGATCCCAATTAAAATTCCAGAGGCTTTTAAAATAGAAATTGACATGTTGATCCCAAAATGTGTAAGAACCTAAAATAACCAAAACAATTTTGAAAAAGAAAAAAGTTGAATTTATACAACCCAATTTCAACGATTACCTATAAAGCTACAAAACCAACATTATGGTATTGGGGATAAAAATAGAAATACACATATAAATCAACTGAATAAAATAGAGTCCAGAAAAAGACTAATCCACATAAGAGTATCTGATTTTAGATAAAGTCACACACATAATATAACAAATAGCACTAGAAAAACTGGATATACATATGAAAATAATAAATCCTAACTACCACCTCAGACCACACATAAAATTAATTTGATAAAGATCACACATCTAAAAGTGAAAGCTAAAATTATGAAAATTCTAAAAGAAAACTTTGAAAAAAACATATGCCACCTTTGAGTACAAAAATATTCTCAGGACATAAAAATCACGAACCTTATATTTAAAAGGTTGGTAAACTGGACTTAATTAAAAGTAAAACTTTCTTCTAAAGACACTGTCAAAGAAATGAAAACTGAAAAAGCATGCCTCCAACTGAGGGAAAACATTTAAGATACATATGTGTGTGTGTGTGTGTGTGTGTGTGTGTGCGCGTGCGTGTGTGTACTTATATATACTTACACACACATGCTTAACCCAGTAATTCAATAATTAGGCAAAAAACAATTTTTTTAAAATTTTAATTTATCAATATACAATGTAGTTGATTTACATGTCCCTTTACCAATTCCCCTTTCCCACTTCCCTCTCCCCTCTCCTCATCATCAACTATTTACTTGTCTTAAGTTCAAGGAATCGTTGTGATTGCTGTCTTCTCCCCCCAACTCCCCCATTTATTTGTTAGTATATTTATATATATATTTATTTATTTTTATCTCCACAAATAAGTGAGAATACGTGGTATTTCTCTTTCTGTGCCTGACTTATTTCACTTAATAAATTTTCTCTAAGTCCATCCATGTTGCTGTGAATGGTAATATTTCATTCTTTTTCACAGCAGAGTAGTATTCCATTGTGTAGATATACCACATTTTCCTTATTCACTCATCTACTCATCTGATGATGGACATTCAGTATTTACAATACCAACTCTTGGCTATTGTAAATAGTAGTGCTGCAATAAACATGGAAGTACAGGTTTCCTTTTGACATGATGATTTCCATTCCTCTGGGTATACACCCAGTAGTGGAATAGCTGGGCTGTATGGCAGTTCTATCTGTAGTTGTTTGAGGAACCTCCATACCATTTTCCAAAAAGTCTGCACCATTTTACAGTCCCACCAACAGTGTATGAGAGTTCCTTACTGTGCAAATAACATGAGTAGAACTTTCATAATTAAAGATATTCAGATTGGCATTAAGCACATAAAAAGGTACTCAGCATTATTAATAATCAGAGAAATAAAATTAAAACGATAGTGAGATATTACTGCAGACCCATTAGAATAGATCAAATTAAAAAGACTGAAAATATCAAGTGTCTGTGGGGATGCGGAGTAATTAGAACTCAAGAGAAATAAAAATACATACAAAATAACGTGTACATAAAAGCTCATAGCAGCTTTATTTAAAATAGCCTAAAATCTGGAAACCGCCCAAGTGTCCATCAGTAGGAGAATGGAAGACAAAATGTCATATATTCATACAATGGAATTATATTCAGCAATTAAAATGAACAAGCTAGGTGGTTCATGCAACAACACGGGTGACTAAAAATTTTTATTTTGAGTGAAAAGAAAGATTCAAAAGGGTATTTGCTGTATTTTCCACTTACATTATATTCAAGAATGTGCAAAGCCCATCTTTAGTGATAAAAATAATATCAGTGATTGTCAGGATTGGGGGCAGGGAGGATGGATCTATTGCAAAGGAGCATAAGGGAATTTTCTGTGGTGATAGACATATTCTATATCTTAATTTGTTAGTTTCACATGAAACTATATTTTTAAAAACTCACTGAGCTGTACACTTAAGATGTGTATTTTTATGTAAGTTATACTCTTGTTAATGTTGATTTAAAATGGTGCCATAGGGTCATCATTCAAGCATAACCTCTGGGCATCATTCATTTACTTATTTATTCCCATAATTATTTGGTGTCTGTTATAAACAAGACAGACTTGGGCCCTTTCCAAAGTTTTCAGCCTACCAAGGGAAACAATTGAAGTTCTCTAATCACAAATAAGAGTGATGAGTATGTGATGGAGAATTTTAGGGTGCTTTGATAATATGCTTTGGGGCACCTAACTCCATCTAGAGTCAGAAAAGATGCCCGAGTGAGGTGAAGTTTTAGCTGAGACTGAAAGAATGAGTAAAATCTAGCCTAAGAGAAACAAGGACAAGTCAAGTCCTGGCGTGAGAGAGTCTGGGTGTTCTTAAGGAATATGAAGAGCACAATAAGTCTGTGTGAGTAGTGGCCTCATAGGGCCACAGAGATGAACACAGGAGAGCGACATTAGATATGCTAAGCCATTTAAACTTTATTCACTGAATAATGCGAACCAAAAAAAAAAAAAAAAAAAAGATTTTAAAGAAGAAATGTGACCATACTTCACTTTGGAGACATCATTCCGGCTACACTATGAAGGAGGGATAGTTTGGGGGAGAATAGGGATGGCTGGTTGAGACTGAGAGTCGAAAAAAATAGTCTTAAGGCTTTTGCGATATCCAGGTAAGACACGTGTATAGCCTCTATGCAAGATAAGGATGATGAAGAGAAGGGAATGGATTTGAGAAAACATAAGGAAGGAAAGTAATTGAAATTCCACATCGGGGCTGAGGGAAGAAAGTGGACAGTGCCCAGGTTCTGGCTTAAGCAAACTGGGTGGATGATGTGCCATTTCTTAAACTGGGGAACCAGAGCAGTGGAGCAAGTCTATGGCAAGAAAGATGAGTTTGGTTTAAGGATTATTGAGTTTAGAGTGCCATGTTTTCCTTTATTTTTCTTACTGTTACCTCAAGACCAAGGAATTAAAAGCAAACTCTCTCTACTTCGTTTCATGGACTTGAAGCTGTTCAAGCATTATGCTCATTTTTAAATGATTTCTCAGATCATATCCCCCAAATCCATTCACTTTTATTAGTTCAGTGTCTAATTAAGCTACATAGCTCCACTGGACCTGCCTAATTTTCTTTCTTCCCTCTTTCCTGTTACTAAGATTGATTCTATAAAATAAAGCATTGATTTCCCTGTGATTCCAATTGTCATCACATGAAATGCAAGAGTGGATAGCTTGAAAAACTAAAATATAAAATTGCCATGTCTGCTCTATGCTTCCAAGGAGCCCTCTCAGGCTAGAAGAATGTGGCCAGGCATGGTGGAAACTCACAGTCTAGACAACTGTTTTTAGAACGTGAAAAAAATAAGAGGTGATGAAAGACAGCCTCATTCTCACACATCACCAGTTCCGTAGGAAGGCAAAGGAAGAGCAACACTCAGCAGAAAGAGAGGCTGCACTGCTCAGGAAACCTGCTGCTTTCAAGAGCTATTTGTATCCTGGGGCAGAACAATGGGACTGTGGCTTCACTAAATCCACTGAGCAAATTGACTGGGGCCTAGACCATGCCTTTCACTGATGTAATCTTTCAGACAATTAATTGGTTGCCTTAGTTGCCTTTTTATTTCAAGTTCCCATAATAACTCATCTATGTCAGGGTAGAAAGGAGGAATTGGTAAAGGGACATGAAAATGAACTATATTGTATATTGATAAATTAAAATAAAATAAGAAAAAATTTAAAAAATACTAAAAAAGGAGAAGAAAAGAAAATCCACCAACAAAAGAGCCTTCTAACCCATCATGCACCTAGCCAAACTCAGATGGCACAGATGCCAACTCTTGCAAAATTGGAAGATATGTGATGTGGTTGTGCCCTCAGTTTCACTTTGCCCCCTTTTCCTAGGCAGCTAGAGCTTCTATGCTTCTCCTTCCATAACAAATAAAGAACTTGATCAACAGAAAGGTTTTACTCACTCAATTTGTTTCCAAGCCCTGTTTATTTTAAAAGAGAAGTCTGGAGAAAAAACATTTAATCCAAAGGAATGAGCCACTGATACACTATGGAGTAATTTCTATAGCAACAGGAAAGTGAGAAATATGAGGAAGCAAACAAACCCTCCCTTCACCTGAGTAAAGATTTATGGCCAACAACTCATACAAGCAAGTGAATCAAATGGGTTATGGTGTCAATTTTATCACCAGTAAAGTTTGTTTGGATAATCTGGTAGGGTCTCTAACTATCCAGAGACTTCCATCACTCCTCCTACCCGAATCATGGATGTAGAAGCTGGAAAATGGCAAGTCTTGAAGCAGTGACTGCAAGGGAGAAATAGGCAGCATGAAAAGTGAACTCAGAAAGACAAGCAACATATTATTTTTACAAGAAAAAATGTACAAGGGACTTTAGATACCAGAAGAATTGGCTTACCTAATAAAAAAACCAAGATATTTGACTTAGAAAACCACCGTTACCAAGTCTGTCAGTGATGGAGAAAATTGCAGATGTCTCATATAATTATCAAACATGCAAAGTCGTTACATATCAGTACTGCAAATGACAAAGAGAGAGTTGTTTTGGTTAGGAAATCAATAACTTACATGAAAAGAATCACGGTTTCATCTATTTTTGAGACCCATTGTTTGTCTCAGGTGCGATGTGCTTTGTTTCTGACTGTGGATGATGATGAGTAAGCATGTTTATTCACAATGAAGGCAGAACAAAGTTTCAGTGTGATTTCTCAGCAAAGAGAGAAAATATTCTGTAATACTTTGTCTGAAGCAGGTGGATTTCTGTGAAGACCAGGAGTGATGCAAACTAGAGTTTCAAATCAGAGGCCTGACATCCTGAGCAGCCCAGCCTGGAGGAATGCAGGGATTTCTCTGTCTCACCTATCAGCTAACTTGGTCCTCTTCCTATGGGAACACAACTGAGAGGGTTAAAAGAGACTCTGGAAGCTATCTTCCCAGTACTTGCCTGAGAGGGCTGATGTGTGCCCAGGGCTTTTTTCCTCTATGACCTTGGACTAGATAGAGAGGTCCATATCTTTTAAATCTTAATAGTTGGCACTCCCTTACAAGAGAATGCAGCCTTGTTCCTCTCTGCCCCCCAGCTATATCCAGAGAGTTGGTCATGGGATGAGTTGGTAAGTGGAGAATTCGGGCTGGTTCTAGTTAAAAGGTCCTGGGATGATTTATATATAACCTTCAGGAACACCAAAGACAGCACTTATGCAGCAGGCAACCTAAGGGGTGCTCAGGAGTGAAGGCACCTCCTTATCCCACCAATCCACTGTTTTGATAAAAGGATGAAAAGCAGTTGACCTGGGAGGGTGAAGAGGCAGGAAAAGAGTGGGAAGTCAGCTCCTAGGATGATATCGCATTCATAGACATAATGTCTCCCTTCACATCTTCACATCTGTTCCTTCATATCTTTCTACACCTCTGTATTTGATTCTGTATGGCTACTAGCAGTTTATAGCTGCTTGAAATGCACACATTTGATCAGAAATTGTCTCCCAGACTGATGGGTCATCTATGGGCAGCTACTTAAATACTTTCTCAGAAAAAACAGGCACTCTATTATGTTGCTAATGGGAATGCAAAATGACATAGACCCTAAAGAGCTAACTGTGGCAATAACTAACAGAACCATAGATGCGATCACCTTTTGATCCTGCAATCTCACTTTTAGGAATTTATCTTGAAGATGCATTTGTACATATATGTGAAAAAAATGGAAGTAACAATGTAACAATCTTACATTGTTAGTAATAAAATGAGAAATAATCAAAATGCCTATTCATAGGAAGAAAATAGAATGAATTATGGTGTATCCACATAATAGATTTCTATGAAGTCATTAAGCAGAATGAGGAACATATCCATGAACTGACATGGAGTGATTTCCAGTATATATTTTAAGTAAAAAAAAAAAAACAAAGTACAAAAGAGTGCACATAGTATGCTATCTTTTGTGTAAGAAAAAAGGGGAAGCGGGAAAAGATATCAGAAAGGTTTTTTTTTTGCAAAAACAAAACACCAAAAATAGAAAGGGCAGAAGGAAACTAATGAACATGGTTATCTCTTGGGTAGAAATAGGAATGGGTGAGAGGACAATGAATTTTTTTAATATCATTTGTAATTTGAGCGATGCAAATGTTCTATATATTGAAAAAATAAAGCTAAATTAATATTTAGTCTATAATTAATATTTAATTTTAATATTTAAGTTGATATTTCAATTTATTAAAATAAATCTAACTATATTAAATTGATAATATAGCCATGCAGGGAGAAGAACTAATTTAAACACTTTTGGAAACAGTGTCTTAACTATAAAATCTTAGTAAGATCCATTTTAATAGGACTCAAAGAAATGTTAAACTTTACCTAATAGGTTTTTTATTAGGCATAAAAATGTTTTTATCCTGAAACTGTTTAATTTATAATATAAGATGACAAATAAGTAAATATATTACTATAAGAAATCAAGATTTTTCACTGTGAGAGAAAAAGAAATACAAACATAAAATTTAAAAAGCTAAGGGGCTGGACAGTTTGCTCAGTTAGTTAGAGCATGGTGTTGTAAGACCAAGGTCAAGGGTTCAGATCCATGTACTGGCCGGCCACCAGAAAAGGAAAAAAAAAAAAAACAAAAGCTAGGGAAAACTATGTAATGTTAAATTTAAACATTTAAATTGCACTCGGGGTCCTGAGGTATGGAGTTGGGGACCGACCCTTCCACCTGCAACCAGGCAAGGAGCATGCCAAAAACACCACTTCCATGTGGGTGGCCCGTGACATCCACCACAATAGTCACGGCTGCTGCAAAAGTGGCTAGATGCCACAACCACCATGCAGATGGCCTGCAGTTACCAGCAGAGATCAAAGAAAAGAGCAGGATGTCTCTCTCCACAAAGCCCATTCCAGAGTGATAGAAGAAGCATCTACACTACGATAATAGCGGGGGACTGGAACATACCTCTCTCAACACTGTACAAATCATCTAGGCAACAAATCAACAGAGTAACCCTTGCTCTTTCAGAAGGAGAAAAGAAATCTAGGGTTATTAGAAATGGGAGAGGAGAGGAAGAGAGGGATGGGGAGAGATTTCATAAGGGACGTCAATAATAAGTATGAATTGTAATAAAGTATGTGCTAATAATATTGATTTGATCAACATATGTCAACATCGAACTCCCAAAATATATATAATTATGATTCAATAAAAAATAAATACGGAAATAAAGAAAGAAAATGTTTTACTATGCTAACAAAATTATGTAATTAAATCTTGGTTTTTCCATTAAAAAATATTTAAATTGGAAATATTAGTATAAATTTATTTTAAAATTATATTTCCTAGCTGTGTCTACTTCAGTGACCTGAAGAAACAATAGCAACCTAGTAACAAGAAACATACAAAGCACTTGGATTTTAGTTTTTAAATACCTTTTCCTAATAAGAGGAACTGAGTTCCTTGGAGAAATGATTGATTTCAGACCAAGGGCAGAGAAAATCCAAGGTGAGCCTGGGACAGCTTGTTGGTTCAGAAAGCAATGAAGGTGCTCAAAGACTGATGGGGTCATGTCAAGAGGACAGAGGAGCATACTTAAAGGGGCCTCTCTTGGCCAAATTTGATATAATTGGAGCACTAAAAAGTGTAAAGACAGTAACAGATTACAACCCATTACTGTTAAATATAACCCAGGAGTCCATTATGATACTCAAAGGGGCAGAATGAGGAGGCAAGTTCTTCTTTTGAGAAAAATTCCAGTAAATAAATAGGATTGATGATTTTGCCATCTCCAATGTAACAATTGAGCTAGGTAAATATCATCAATTAATGCTAAAAAATTGGGATGTAAAATTGTGGGGAAATAGGATAGTCACACAGTTGCAAAGTATCACTCATAGATTACCTATTAAATATAAAGGGGGACATATAACTTTAAAATAAAGAAAGTTAATGATTATTACCTTAACCAAGTAATTAACTTAGCATTAATAGCAGTAGTTCAAACTGGCAGTAGATGTCCTCTAATGTGATGCATTAAGTACAATTTCTCTTATAAATTAATATTGCTAGAAATATCTAATCTGAATCTAAGCATGAGAAAGCAATTAGACACATCCAAAATTTTGAACATTCTACAAGACAATTGGCCTGGACTCTTAAAAAAAAATTAGACAATATCGTGAAAAACAAAACTAAAAAACAGGGAGACTATTCTAAATTAAAAGAAATTAAACAGGCAAAAGCAGCTAAATGTAATTTTTGCACCTGGGTTGAACCTTTGGGTAAAAAAATAATATGATAACAAAACTATGGGTTATTTTGTTTTGTTTTGTTTTTAATCTCAGCAAGGCCCTGTTAAAGTATTTAAGGATGAAGGATTACACTGTGTACAATTTACTTTCAAGTAATTGAGCGAAAGAATGTGAGAGAAAGAGAGCATGAAAATGTGACAAATTGGTGAATCTAGAAAAGTGTATTTGAATGTTCATTTTACTATTCATTTGTGCAAGATTGAAAATTTTCCAAATAAAGGGTTGAAGAAAAGTAAAACAAGTACTTGCCTTGAAACTATTACCTATGAAATAATGAATATTATTATACTGTAAACCAAAAGTGATGATAAATGTAACTTTAACTATGTTTTATTATGCACTGTTTTAGATATTTACAGCATCCTCTCTGACTTGCTTACACCACTGACCTCAGAACCAACAGACCCACGTGTGGGGGCCAGTCTGGGCTGCTCCTGGCATTCCCACGGCCATGCTGTCTTGTCTTGATGGAATATGTGGATGGCTGTCCCAGGCTTTCCCTTTTGTCTTCAGCAAAAAAAGGTAGAGGCCAACAATCTGTTCTGCTATAGTGCTAATTTTGGTTTCTATTCTAAGGAAAATCAGGAAGACTCTGTCCATTATTCACGACATGAGGGAGGTGGAAAGAGCAGGTGGGATAATGGGCCTCCCACCAACACAGCAGAATTCATGACTGAAAAGCCTCAGGGTCTTGAGAGACCTGTGAAGCCCTTTAGGAAATAGCCCTAATATTTTTAGGGCATCATTAATGTACCTAAGAAGGACAATCTAAAGAAGGAGAATCCATGATTCTCCAGAAATGCTTGCAAATGTTGATGGATCAAAACTATGCCCTTTCCAAGTGTTCTAGGAGGCTATTAAATGTTTCCTTCTCTAACAGCACAACAAATGTCAGAACTATAGGTTTGCATTGGGGGATGGGAGGAGGTGAGAGGTCCTGCTCTTAGTGGCAGGTACTTCTTAATGGTGAGGCTAAGGTTAGTGTTGTGAGAGGGAAGGGCCAAGAAGGCAGAGAATATTCCCTTCTTGTTGGTGGTCCTTACTCTCTTTCCCATGGGGGCCCATGTAGCTTCTCTCTGTATGCAGAAAGTCTTCACTGTTCGACGATTGGTCTATAGAAAAGACCACTTAAAGTGAATTCACTTTAAAAAGAAGACCAAAATCATATGTTAAATTATGAAAAAAGTTTTATAAACCTTTCTCTTGAAAAATGACACTAAAAAATATAAACAGAAGTTTATTTAACAAAATTTAACAATGAATTATGTTAATTTTGCAGGTTTTTCCCTAAAAATAGCACAATAGAACAGCCTTCCATTATATGTTTGATTTGTGATAAAATTATACAGAGATATTTTTGCAAAACTATTAAAAGACCATCAATTTTCTCAAAGGCTTTCTTTCTCTGGTATTTGAATCATGTTCTAAATGTCTATCCTATCAGCATCTTTGTTGATATTTTTCTTCTTTTATCTAGTCTATCTCTGCTACTAGAGTCTTTGTTATTTAATTTAAACATATCTTCAACATTACTTTTATGGACTTGATGAAATCTGCAAGATTTGCTATTTCAATTTACAGTTTACATTGTATTTGCATCGTATTGTTGGTTG
Organism: Cynocephalus volans; assembly: GCF_027409185.1. Taxonomy (NCBI): domain Eukaryota; kingdom Metazoa; phylum Chordata; class Mammalia; order Dermoptera; family Cynocephalidae; genus Cynocephalus; species Cynocephalus volans. Next base: position 38,122,836 of record NC_084461.1, on the reverse strand, counting down.
TAACAGTATTGGACTCTTTACAAGAGACTGAATCATAGTAATGTAATGGTTGATTATAGATACCAGAATGACATAGGGGTTAGGCTTAAATGGGGACTAGTTTTAAAGTGGTCAGTTCCTTATTGAATGTGTTTGTTATAAACTTTTTTCCTAATGTGATCTATAAATTTCGGGTCTCTGGAACAATGGGTATTCTGGTAAGAAGGATCTCTTCTATAAAATTCAGGGCTCAGCCAGGAAAAAAGAAAGCACTCAAGGTATCTGAGCAGTTAGGGGTATAATACAAAGAATTATTATTGGAAGATCGGGGGTGGGTGAAGTTTGAAGAGAAACATTTTGGACTAAAGAAAAGAACTGGAATTTCTTGAAGCCATTCCCAGTGCTCACAGCTGCCTCCTATACCAGAGTAAGTGATTCTCAGGAGCTTGCGCAGAAGCCACTTCATACCACACAGCCACCATCTGCCTACTCTCTTTTACCCTACACTGATCAAGAATAATAGTGTGTTCTTCTCTTCTACCTTTAAACTTTCCGATCACTGCTTCCTTGATATAAGCTAAACCAGCACTCTAATAGTGAAAAAGCTGGAGAAATGTAGTTTTCCTAGTATATGAAATATGTGACAGAGATGAGAAAGGCAAGATGGAGCTAAGTAGCAACAGATAATATCCAGCACTCTGTCATATAATACATACATACATACACACATACAACCATAAAATCCTGGCAGGACAGTTTGTAGAAATTAACAAACTGATTCTAAAATTTATTTGGAAAAGCAAAGGAAGTAGAGTGGCCAAAATAATTTTGAAAAAGAATAACAAAGTTGGAGAACTCATGCTACCTGTTTTCAAGACTTATGCAGTTAACAGTAATCAAGATGGTATGGTACTGGAGAAAAAATTGACATGTAGTTCAGTGGAACAGAATAGAGTCCTGAAATAGACCACACATATGAGGGTACCTCAAAAAGTTCATGCAAAAATGGAAATAAAAGATAATACAAATCTTTCCATAAACTTTTTAAAGATCTCTTGTATATGGACAGCTAATTTCAACAAGGGAACAAGTTCAATGAAGAATAGCTTTTTCAGCAAATAGTAGTGGAACAATTGAACATCTTATATATAAAAGAAAGAAAGAAAGAAAGAGTGGGTGGGAGGGAGGGGAGTGGGAGGAAGGAAGGGAGGAAAGAAGGAAGGGATCTTTACCTCTACTTTGCATCATATACTAAAATTAACTTAAAATGCATCATTAAATTAAATATAAAACCTAAAATCATGAAAATTTCTATAAGAAAATATAGGAAAAATTTTTTGCAACCTTGGGCTAAGATTTCTAAGATATGACACTAAAAGCCCAATCTATAAAAGAAAATGTTCATAAATTGTACTTCATTAACACTAAAAACTCCTGCTCTTCAAAAGACAATATTAAGAAAATTAAAATTAACATACAAGCCATAGAAAGGAAGGAAACATTTTCAAAACACATATTTGATGGAAAACTGGTGTTAAAAAGATATAAAGAATTCAATAATAAGAAAACAAGTTAATTAAGTGTGCAAAAATAGCACACGCTGAATGTTAAACACTTGGAATTTGCAACCATGTGAAGTGGAAAACGGAATTTACCAAAAATCCTACTACTTAGAAATAATTACTATTACATAAAAATTTAAAGGGCACACCCTTCCAGGTTTTTATAAATGAATATATCATTTACAGTCCATTTTATATTATCTTACAATCTGCTTTTTTTATTCAACAGAATATACAATATTGAGCATTTTTCTGTATTCTTTGATATTTGCAAACATGATTTTCAGTAGCTATAAATGAAGGGGTCAATATTTATTTATCTAATTTTATATTGTTAGAGAAGTATATCACATTTAATTTTATACTCATAAGCCACATTATGATGAACACTGTTGTACATGGTCTTAATTTCAGTTTATTTCTTTAGGTCGTTATGTCTTCATAGATATGGTATTAAATTCTATCAAAATAATGTACATTTTAATGGATTTTTAAAAATATGTTGGGAGCTTATAGCCTAACTCACTAAATTCAATAAATTTTGTATTTCTACAGCAGAAACCCAACAAATGGGGTTGTTGGTACAGAATTCCAGGGATGAAGTTGTCTGGGTAGGACTAATGCCTCCAGTAGAGGGACAAGGAGGGATTTGAATCTGTAGAACTGACAGAGCTAACTTTAAGAAATGGAAAGAGTTCTAGAAAAGCAAGGAAAAAATTCCATGTCTGAAACTCTGTTTCTACCAAGGCATAGAAAGGAATGGAGGCATTTGAGCATTTTTTTTTTTTCATCTCTATTCTACAGCACATCTCAGAACATCTACACCTCATTTCATTATTTTCTTCTTCTCAGAAACATCTTAATGAGAGGTCAGCAGTGCATTCAAGTTTCCTGATGCCAAGATGAGGGTGCCACATCTTCTCACATCCCACTTCCACAGGAAGCTCAGACTATCCAAGTTTTTCAAATCTCCATGCTGTCTTTTTTGTCGCTTGAAATTCCACCGCCTACCACACTTCAAGTCTCATTAGGTGTTTAATGTAATATTTGTGAGTTGTTCTCTGACTGAGAAGTTTCTGTTCTTTTCACCTCAAGAAATCACTTAGGAGACAAATAACAACATACAATAATTAGATTTGATTGAATCTAATTGATTTGAATGTTAATGAAACCATGCCTCCAGTGTGTTTTGTTCCACTTCGATGCTGAGGACACGTAAGCAGTTGCCTTGCTTCCCTTCCTAGACACTCCCAATTCTCCCCCCCTCAGTCCCCAGCATTTCGTTTGTCTCTGTTCTTATATCATCAGTGTTGTTTGTCTGAGAGCCTTTCAATCTTCTGTGGGTGAGGTTGGATAGGAGCCCTCATCTCTTTCTGCTCTATCACCTCCCATGTTAGTTGCCAAGGGAACCATCTCACTGAGTCAACAACAAAATAATCATCAAATCTGATTGTTTTTTCTTTTGCCTTGATGAGAACTACTAAAATGTTCTCTTGCATCAGAGCAATAATGTGACTCTTTTCTCCCATTTCTTCTCATCCAATCTAAAAGCAGTCTTTATTTATGGTGAGGGATGAAAGAGGGGAATTTGACAAGCCAAGCTTGTGAAAATTAGCTGAGGTTGATGCCATAGAAACAATATGCACTTGCTCTCTGAAACAAAAAATTAACATTTGGTATTTAAGTGTTTTGATAGAGTTCTTTGGCTATGTGTCTGGTTTAGTCATGTTAGGGTAGATGGGTTTCTATTTCCTTGTAACCAGTGTCATGATATATCAATGAGGCAGATGATGAGACTTCCCTCTCTGGTAGGACAGAGCCTAAGCTTCCTTTGCTTCCTTCTGTAGTACTGTCATCCACTGGCACAAGTACAACTCTCAAGAAATGTAGAAAATTGCTCAAGGGTGGCTGCTGCCAACCTATTGAAAATCTTCTGCACTGTTTGAAAATATCCCAACAAGTTGCTGTCTGGAAACATCTAGAGGCTGCTGAGGAGGAACCTGTGCAGTCTTTGCACTCAAAACACCCTGCCGTTACCTCTTTTGGGTTGTTATCAGTACAGTCCCATGAACACAAGGAGGAAAAGAAGGCCTTTTGAAAGGATGGGCCTATGGTTCACCTTGTCAGAGTTTGGGGTGAGAGAAAAATTGCTCTGTCTACCCACCTGTGGTGATTAATTCTAGGTGTCAACTTGATTAGATTAAGGAATGCTGAGAAGCCTGGTAAAGTTATTTTTTAGGTGTGTCCATGAGTGTGTTCCCAGAAGAGATTAGCATGAGAGCCTGAGTGGACTGGGTGAGAAAGATCTGCCCTCAGTATGGGTGGGAACCATCTAATCCACTGCCAGCCTGGAGAAACGAAAATGTTGAAGAAAAGCGAATTGCTCTCTCTACCTGCTAGAGTTGGGATACACCCTGCTCTCCCACTTGTGAACATCAGAGCACAAGACTTTTCAGCTTTTGGGTTCCAAGACACACCAAGGACACTATTGGCCTCCCTGGTTCTGAAGCTCTTGGACTTGGACTGAGTCACGCTACCAACCTCCAGTTTGCAGACTGCCTATCGTGGGGCGATACTTCACAATCACAGGAGCCAATTTTCCTAATAAATCTCCTCTCATCCATCTATCTATCTATCTATCTATCTATCTATCTATCTATCTATCTATCTATACACATCCTATTCATTCAGTCTCTCTGGAGAATGCCAATACACCATCTCCACCCTCCATCTTTCAAGCAGAAAATATGAAGTTAAAATGAGCACTGGGAGTAATCGTCACTGGGGAAAACAAAAAATGATGACAAGCTGAACAGGGCAGATAGAGAGTAGGGTCCAGAATTGCCAAAGCCAGCCCTACTCTTTTTTTATTTTATTTTATTTTATTTTAACATTTACTTGTACATATTTATGGGGTACAGTGTGTAGTTTCAATACATGTATATGCTACACATTAATTCACTTAGGGTATATTTTGTACCTGCTAGTCCACATCTTCTCCTCCCTCTGCCCCACTTCCCTTCCCATCCTCTGGTAACCATTATTCTACTCTCTATTGCTATGAGAACCACATATTATTTTAAAGATTCCATATACGAGTGATATCATGTGGTATTTGTCTTTCTGTGCCTGACTTATTTCACTTAATATGATGGTTTCTAGTTCCATCCATGTTGCTGCAAATGCTAGGATATCATTTCTTTTTATAACTAAATAGTATTGCATATATAAACCACAGTTTTTTATCCATTCATCATTGATAGGCATTTAGGTTGATACTTTCTCTTGGCTGTTGTGAATAGCGTTGCAATGAACATGGGAATGCAGGTGTCTTTCTGACATATTGATTTCATATCCTTTGGGTATATACCCAGTAGTGGGATAGCTGGGTCATAAGGTAAGTCTATTTTTAGTTCTCTGAGGAACCTCCATACTGTTTTCCACAATGCCAGACCAACTGTTTATGCCTAGGTTTCCATCTGGTGGAAGGAGACAGGCTGATTGCTCTTACTATATTTTTGTACCAGTTGAGCCACCTCTTTCTCTCCAAGTCACTACCCAGTTTCTCAGTTGTGATTATTTCTCAAATTGTGTTCACTCATCATCTGCATCAGCATTACTTGAGGCTTCTAAAGCAATTTCAGTGATCTGAGTGGAGGCCGTGCATCTACACATTTAACAATTATCCCCAGGTGATTCTTATTTATATAATAAGTAATGACTACAGTAGCAGCAAAAAGACTCCCCTAAAGGGAGAGGCGCTGGTCAATTTTCTCAGAATGCAAGTTCTAAATCTGGTTGGGCTTTTGGGAGGGTCCATGATGTACCTGAAGGTTTTTGGGAAAAAAAAATTTTTGTGTGTGTATACATACATTTTTCTGGTGAGGGGGTTTAGATCTTTAATCAAATGCCAAAGGAATCCATGCCTCTCCCCAAAATGTTAAGAACCACTTGTTCTTGTAATGCTTGAGTTGATTTCAGGAATAGGCAGGTATTCCCACTGTAAAATGTCTTGAATAAGCTCCTCACCCATTTTCACTCCTTCCTTGTTCTCCCCTGCAACACCCCTCCCCCACAACTTGGACAATGAAATTGTACAGACTCACCAAAAGCTGAATTACTAAAATCTATTTGTTTTGTAAGCAACCAAAATGATTCAGGGAATATATTAATGGCTTTCCTTTTTGGAGTAAATGATTGCCTCAAACCAGAAAACAAGAGGTTAATTTTGTCCTCTGCCCACTTACAAAAACAAAATCAGTGTTGATTCAGTCACTCCACTTCTCCAAAACCAGAGTGGTTTCTGAGAAATCTCTTGCTACTTTGAGGAGTGAATGATTAGAACACTCATGATTAGAGAAATCAGATTAATTGGCTCAGAGTGTGATGTGAGAGTGTGTTCTTTAATGAAGATGGCCATGCAGAGTGGATGTACACAGATGTGCTTCCAGAATGGTTCACTGGACTACGACTGTGTTTCTCAATATGTGCTTTGAAAACTGCATGAGTAAAGTTATCTTTGGAGTCTGTAAAGAATGCCAATTCCCTGTACCCATTCAGACCTTAAGAATCAGAATCCACAGTGATGGGGTCAGAGAATCAGTAGTTAGAACAAGCATTTAGGAGATTGGTCGCTGTGAAATATTCTAAAGTTTAATGGTTTTGAGGGTGATATTTCTTCTGTGTCTTTATATAATGATAAAGGTTAAGGAACAGAGTATGCAATGCTATGGAGTCCAGAACGTAGTACATTGTTGATAAATACCAATATGGGACCCAGTCTCTACTCACAGGGAATTTATAATTGTGTCCATATGCTTATTTCAGAAGTCTGAGAATTGGAAAATGATTACATAATCATAAAAAACTCTGTCCTGGACACAATTAAAAAGATTACATTATTACAATTAGTGGATATTTTAAAATTTTGTTATCCTGCATTTGAGATATATCAATGAATTTCTCCTCCTTGAAACCAAAAGGACCCAACCTAAGTATAAAAGGATTAATTTCAATTATAGGGCAGTTCAAATTCCCCCTCTAAGTTTCTCCAATTGATGAAGGGTGTTCAGAAGTGAGCTAGTCCACCCCCTGGTCTGTAGACGGGCTTCAGAAAGGGTGGGAACTCCACATATTGGGTTTACTGCTCCCAGTAGGGTGTGTCTGTGAGACCAGGAATCCATTCCCAATTTGGTCAGTCTCAAGGGAAACAAAACATGTCTGTTTTTTATTCTTTTCCTTTCATTAGTCTCTGAAATTGTCAGTGCCCAGAACTCAGACTCAGATGTTTCTCAGATTATCAATGTTTTCACACCAAAGCATTTCTAAGGAAGTTGGGAATAGATCTATAGCCTTAAGTAACATAATTCACTTGTCATCAGATGATTAGTTAGAATGTTTGCCATGTCGTCTGTTTATTTTCACTGCCTCCCAATAACTAGGCAAGGAAGAGAACTGCCTTCGGGAAATATACTTACTGTTTAACATTTCCTTCATTTTTTTTTTTAAGAGTGCTAAAGTGAGACACTAAATCCAGTATGATGTGTAAGCAGATTCAGTAGGTATGAACTGATGTCAAAGCACCATGTTCACCCCTGCCTTCTGTGAACTTTGTGCCTTCAAACTTCTGTGGAGTTTCAAAGTGTAGTCTGCTGAAAGACCTTTTTACTAGTCTCCCCTCTCAAGTTAATGGGGCCGTTCACTCTGCTCTCGCAAAGACATTAAGGTGTCGGAGAATAACGTGGGCTAACTCATCTCTACTGATGTGGGCAGCAACTCCTGACTTGTCATTTATTGTGCTAATCAGAATAGTGGCCCCCCCCAAAGATGTCCATATCTTAACTCCCATAACCTGTGAATGTGTTACTTTGCATGTCAAAAGGCAATTGAGGTAGCAGATGAAATTAAGTTGCTAATCAGCTGACTATGTGTGGACTTAAGTTTTCAATTCATTTCGGTAAATGCCAAGGAGCATGATTGCTGGATCATGTGGTAAGCTTATGTTTAGCTTTGTATGAAACTGCCAAAGTGTCTTCCAAACTGGTTATATCATGTTGCCTTCCCACCAGCAATGAATGAGTGTTCTTGGCTCTGCATCCTTACCAGTATTTTGTGTTGTCAGTGTTTTGGATTTTGGCCATTCTAATTGATGTGTGGTTATATCTTATTGTCAATTTAATTTGCAATTCCCTAATGACATATGAGGTTGAGTATCTTTTCGTATTCCTATTTGCCATTGTACTTCTTCTTTGATGAGATGTCCGTTCAGATCTTTTGCCCATTTTGTAATCAGGTTGTTTGTTTTCTTATTGAGTTTCAAGAGTTCTATATGTATTTTGAATAACAGTTGTTTATCGGATGTCTTCTGCAGATATTTTCTTCCAGCCTGTGGCTTGTCTTTTCATTTTCATAATAGTGTCCTTCACAGAGCAGAAGTCTTTAATTTTAATAAAGTCCTACTTGTCAAATATTTTTCATGGATTGTGGTTTTTGTGTTAAATCTAAAAAGTTATCACCAAATCCAAGGCCACCTAGATTTTCTCTTATACCATCTTCTAGTTTTATAGTTTTTTGGGTCTATAAACCATTTTGAGTTAATTTTTGTAAAAGGTGAAAACTCTGTCGAGATTCGTTATTTTTCATGTGGATGTAGTTGTTTAGCAACATTTATTGAAAAGACTATCCTTTCTCCAATGAATTGCCTTCGCTCTTTTGTCAAAGATCAGTTGATTATATTTGTGTAGGTCTATTTATGGGGTCTCAATTCTGTTCCTTTGATCTATTTTTCTGTTTTTTCATTAATACCACACTGCCTTGACTAGAACTTTATAGTAATATGAACAGAATGCAATTACAATGTTCTTTGCAGCAGGGCATGAGAATACTTTTTTATATTGGGTAGATATTATGTTACTTGTTTGCAAATAGCATAATATCTGCTCAATATAAAAAAATTATTCTTTCTGTATAACATTTTAAGTATTGTAGAAGGTGATTGGTTCTACTTGGCGTTGGTCCACAGGGTATCTCTTCCCTCGTACTCCTTCTATATCCATAAGGGATGGGCTATGATTCTTTTTGGATTAATGACAACTTATTGGTCATTAAGTGGGTGAGTTATAGGCCAAGCCAAAAATAGAGAATTTAAAAGTGTGGTGTATCATTTGGACTCCTTTTTCTCCAATACTGAGGTACTTTCTCTTCTCACATTCATTAAAGGCAGAGAAAATGAAGGTCATTCTAATTTTGAATGCATACCTCTATACCACCCAGTCATTCACACAAACTCTCTTTGTCTCTGTACTATTTCTAATTCTTTAAGATCTTCCAAGAGTAGTAACATCAGAGACTGTACTTAGAGGTTCAATAAGCTAAGCAGGACTCTACTACTTTCACTCAAAGCAATTGAGGACAGTCAAGACTAGAAAAAGCATTTCTCTACAAAAATTAGTGCAGCTCTCCAGAGATTTCCACTGGCATTTAGAACTAGAGCCCCTACTAACAATAAAATGTAGCATTTTTCTTGCTTTGTTTCCATTTGAGGTGAGGCATTGGTAGTTGAAAGTCTGATTCAGAAATTTCTGAGATTCTTAGACAAATTTCATAATGCTTTCACCATTGCATGTCAATGTGTCTAACTGCTAACACATTCATAGTTCTTCATTTTGATACAATTTAAGCATGAAATTAAAACTTTGCCAGTCTGGTTCATGTTAGATGCTCCATAAACTAAAAGCTCAAAACTACTGTCGCTGGTTTGCATAAATATCCAAATAGATTATATTCATGGTGACTTTTCACCATTTAAAAAGTGTATAATTTTGACTTTAAAACGCATAGCAATGAAATTTCTGCATGTGGGTTTACTGATTTCATAACACCTCCATTACATAAGCTGTTATGCATACAATGTCTTTAATTTCAAAGGGCAACTTAATAAATGTTTGGCTCCCTTTTCTTTACAAAGAAAACACTTCTATCTGTTTGCTCATTCATTCCTCAAATGAATGAACATTTGTTATACACCAGGAAATATACTAAGTGATGGGAGAACACACATGAGTGAGAGGTAGATCCTTTCCCCAAAGAATTTACAGCCTATAGTGAAGATGACCTTTTAGTATGATGTCAAATATTTGCTTGTGTCTTCAGTATATTAAACTGGTGTACCTTAATTGCCAAACATGGTCCATTTTGTATGCAATTTGAGAAAGGTTTGATCAAAGACAGCTAACATGGCTGATAAGAACCTCTTGTTTCAAAAGTAAATTTTCAAAATAAACTTTTCAAAAATAGAGACTGAGTCCTCTATTTACATGTCTGAATGGCCAGCTATATACTCTTAGTTCTTCTTTGAAATTTGTGCCTCTTCTTGAAGAGACAGTGGGTCAACTGGAATTTGGATTTGGAAGAAATGGTTTGGTGAAAGTTGTAACTTCCCTGGATATAGAAAGAATCTTAGGCTCTGATGAAAGCAAGAGGAGATCATGAAAGTGGATGAGATGAGGGAGGCCAATAAGTGCTTGTCTATGCCTCACTCGATTAGTTTCTAAACCCTTGCATGATTAATTTAATAATGGGATTTCTCCCGATTGACACAAGCTGACTTTCCCCTAATCTGTAACTTAAATAGCTTAAAGCAGAAAGGTCTCTACATCTTTGTAGATGTACTGATAGTTCACAAAGTGCATGACAATACTGAAACTGAAAAGAAGGAGGTATTCCCTGCAGACATTATCTAATAAAAGAAATAAGAGAAAAAATTAAAACCTCTTCAAGAAGGCTGTGCTGTTGCTATGAGTAGAACACAAATTAAAAAAAAAAATTGGGCTATTGCACAAGAGAGCTAATTATATGGAATATTTTACATTGTAACCACAAGAGTACAGTATCTACATCTGTCATTTGCTTTAAATAACTCTTTACTCACCTTTGACCAAAACTGTGCAAGTCAGTTCAATTAATGCTAAATCCAAGAGAAAAAGGACAAAAAAAAATTTTTGGATAGTAAATCCAGAAGAATCAAGGAAAAATACTGACAATCACTTAAAAATAGGAACAAACAGCAGTAAAGGGAAGAAACATCACTCAAAGGAGGTACTATGCGAACACACAACACTCCTGTGCAGCTCTTCAGGTCTCTTTTCAAAACATGAACCAAGAAAACAACTAGAGGAGCTGTTCTTGACTTTAAATGGGGAATACAATCCTGACAATATATGGGAATGCTCAATGTTGATTACCACTGTTGGAGAATTTCAAATAAGCTAGAGTCTGCCTGAAAATTCCAGATGCTAAAATCGGCATATGTTTCCATTTCAAAGTATGCTCTATGAACAATGCAAACATACATGATTTGTTTTTATGTTCATCTTTGTGTAATGCATAAATTTTAATTTTAAGTCCTTTGCACAGCTACTGAATTATTTTATCTTGAGAGGTATGTGGGCTATTTATTATCCCCATTTTTCACTTTTCATTTTTTGTTTAAAATATCAATCTTGTTTACAGGTAGAAAGAGACTCCTTCTTTTGAGGGCTGATTTTTAGTAGTAGATCCTGTAATACACATAGAAACAGAATATGAGACTTTTGGGCCTTCCTGATGTTTTGGGAAAGAGAAAGCATCACAATGGTAATGGACTCAAAGTTGAAGCTTTTTTTTCATTAGGGACATAAGATATTTCTCTTTCTGTGCCTGACTCGTTTCACTTAATATAATTCTCTCTAGGTCCATCCATGTTGTTGCAAATGGCAGTATTTCATTCTTTTTTATAACAGAGTAGTATTCCATTGTGTAGATGTACCACATTTTCTGTATTCACTCATCTGATGATGGACATTTGGGCTGGTTCCAACTCTTAGCTATTGTAAATAGTGCTGCAATGAATATTGGAGAACAGGTATACCTTCAACTCTGTGATTTCCATTCCTCTGGGTATATTCCCAGCAGTGGGATAGCTGGGTCATATGGTAGATCTATCTGCAATTGTTTGAGGAACCTCCATACTATTTTCCATAGAGGCTACACCATTTTACAGTTCCACCAACAGTGTATGAGAGTTCCTTTTTCTCCACAACCTCACCAGCATTTATCATTCACAGTCTTTTGGATATTAGCCATCCTAACTGTGGTGAGATGGTATCTCAGTGTGGTTTTGATTTGCATTTCCCAAATGCTGAGTGATGTTAAGCATTTTTTTATGTGTCTGTTGGCCATTCATATATCTTCCTTTGAGAAATGCCTATTTAGCTCTTTTACCCATTTTTTAATTGGGTTATTTGTTTTTTTTGTTCTAAAGTTGTTTGAGTTCTTTGTATATTCTGGATATTAATCCTTTGTCAGATGTATATTTTGCAAATATTTTCTCCCACTCTGTTGGTTGTCTTTTAACTCTGTTAATTGTTTCTTTTGCCATGCAGAAGCTTTTTAGTTTGATATAATCCCATTTGTTTATTTTTCCTTTGGTTGCCCATGCTTTTGGGGTCCTATTCATGGAGTCTGTGCCCAGTCCTATTTCCTGAAGTGTTTCTCATATGTTTTCTTTAAGAAGTTTTATTGTTTCAGGGTATATATTTAATTCTTTAATCCATTTTGAGTTGATTTTAGTATATGGTGAGAGGTATGGGACTAGTTTCATTCTGCTGTATATTGATATTCAGTCATCCCAGCACCATTTGCTGAAGAGGCCGTCTCTTCCCCAGTGTATAGGCTTGGTGCCTTTGTCAAAGATCAGATGGCTGTAGGTGTGTGGGTTGATTTCTGGATTCTCTATTTTATTCCATTGGTCAGTGTGTCTGTTTTTATGCCAGTACCATGCTGTTTTGGTTATTATAGCTTTGTAGTATAGTTTAAAGTCAGGTAGTGTTATGCCTCCAGCTTTTTTTTTTTTTTTTTTTGCTCAAAATTACTTTGACAATTCATGGTCTTTTGTTATTCCATATGAATGTCTGAATAGCTTTTTCCATCTCAGAGAAAAAATGTCATTGGAATTTTGATGGGGATTGCATTGAATTTGTATATCACTTTGGGTGGTATGGACATTTTCACAATGTTGTTCCTTCCAATTCAGGAGCATGGGATATCTTTCCATCTTCTTGTGTCCTCTTTAATTTCTCTCAGCAGTGGTTTGTAGTTCTCATTGTAGAGATTTTTCACATTCTTGGTTAACTCTATTCCTAAGTATTTTAGTTTTTGGTGGCTTTTGTAAATGGGCTAGCTTTCTTGATTTCTCTTTCTGCATGTTCACTATTGAAGAATAGAAATGCTAGTGATTTTTGTGTGTTGATTTTGTATCCTGCAACTTTGCTGAAATCATTTATCAACTCCAAGAGTTTTTTTTGTAGAGTCTTTAGGCTGTTCAATATATAGGATCATGTCATCTGCAAACAGGGAAAGTTTAACTTCATCTTTTCCAGTCTGCATGCTCTTTATTTCCTTCTCTTCTCTGATTGCTCTGGCTAGTACTTCCAACACTATGTTGAATAGCAGTGGTGAGAGTGGACATCCTTGTTTTCTACTGTTTTATAACTGTTGGTTTTATCAACAGCTCAACATTTCCCCTGCATAAATCTTTTCAAAGAAATTTTCTTTAACTTCAACAGTCATCCTCTTTATAAAATAAAACAATATCAGTGCTAAAAATAATCTTAGAGATTACCTACTACAGCATTCAATGGTTTTATATTCTTCAGTGGAGTCTAAGTGGATTAATTAATTTAATAGTCTTATCCCCTCTTGTTACAGACAAGGAAATAGGTCCAGAAAGGTGAAATGACCTGTTCAAGGTCATATATGTGTTAAGAGGTAAATTTAGGGCCAGATTACAGGTCTCTTGGTTCAGTGCTTCTTCCCATATTTCCCGGTGCCTCTCTACAGATGCGTTTTTAATTCACAAAAGTTTAAAAACTATTGAGTCTTAGAATTTATTTGTCTTATATGACTGAATTTTCTACTTGTTCAACAGCAACTCTCCATTTCTCTCTGTCTCAGCCCCTGGGAACCACCATTCTACTCTGTTTCTGTGAGTGTGACTATTTTAGACTCCTCATGTAAGCAGACTTGTGCAGTACTGTCCTTCTGTGAGTTGCTTATCTCAATTAACATAATGTCCTCCAGGTTCATACATGTTGTCACATACAGCAGAATTTTTTTTAAGGCTGAAGGGAATATTCCATTGTATGTATATACCACTTTTTAAAAAATCAATTGATGAATATTTTGGTTGTTTCCAAATCTTGGCTATTGTGAATAGTTCTTCAATCAACATGGGGATATAAACACCACTTTAAGATCCTGATTTCAATTATTTTGTACATATACCCAAAAGTGGATACACTGAATAATATAGTAGTTCCACTTTTAGTTTTTTGAAGAACTTTTGTACTGTTTCCCATAGTGGCTGCACCAATTTACATTCCCAATAGAATACAAGGATTGCAATTTCTCCACATCCTCACCAAAACTGGTTGTTTCTCTCTCTCTGTTTTTAATAATAGCCATCCTAACCAGTGTGAGATGATATCTCATTGTGGTATTGATATTTCCCTGAAGATTAGTGATGTTAAATGTCTTTTCATACACCTGCTGGCCATTTGTCTTATTTGGAGAAATGTCTATTCAATTTCTTTGCTCATTTATTAATTGAGTTATTTGGTTGTTTTTACTATTGGGTTGTAGAAGTTTCTGATATTTTAGATATTAACCCCTAATTGGATATATGGCTTGCATATATTTTCCCTCCTTCCACAGGTTGCCTTTTCACTCTATTGATCATTTCCTTTGCTGTGCAGAAGCTTTATAGTTTGATCTAGTTTCTCGTGTTTATTTTTACTTTTGTTGCATGTACTTTTGGTGCTATAATCCAAGAAATCATTGCCAAGACCAACGTCTTTAATCTTTTTCCCTGTGTTTTCTTTCAGGAGTTTTAAGGTTTCAGGTTTTATGTTTAAATCTAATCCATTTAGAGATGTTATATAATATTGTGCCTAAACATAATGATAATAAAAGATTTGAAAGGCTTACTAAGAAAAAACATACAAAATATCTGATTTATAATTTTTACATTTATTACAAGTTGATTTGTTTTATTTTTATTTTTTTATTTAAAATTTTTACTCATTATTAAGATATTCATTCTTACAAATTGTGATATTTCTTTATGCCCTTTGCCCGACCTATCACTTCCCAAACCCCTCCTCCCTCCTTCCTCCATCTCTAGTATCCTTAGGTTTGTTCTCTCCTCTGAAAGTTCAATGTATTGTTGTGGTCTTGTCTTTCATTCTTTCCTTCCTTCCTTCCTTCCTTCTCTCCTTACCTCCCCCATCCCTCCCCTCTTCCTTCCCTTCCTTCTTTCCTAGCAGCCAGTTATGAGTGAGAACATGTGGTATTTCTGTTTCTTTGCCTGGCTTATTTCACTTAACATAATTTTCTACAGACTTATCTATGTTGCTGCAAAGGGTAGAATTTCATTCTTTTTTATGGCTGAATAACATTCCATTGTGTATATATACAGATTATCTTTATCCAGTCATCTGTCAATGGACACTTAGGTTGGTTCCATATTTTGGCTATTATAAATAAAGCTGCAAGGAACATGGGAGTTCAGGTATCCCTTCGACATGATGATTTCCATTCCTTTAGGTATATACCCAGCAGTGGGATTGCTGGATCATATGGCGGTTCTATGTGTAGTTGTTTGAGAAATCTGCATACTGTTTTCCATAACGGTTGTGCTAGTTTACAGTCCTACCAAGAGTGTAGAAGAGTTCCTCTTTCCCCACAACCTTACCAGCATTTGTTATTCTTCGTCTTCATAATACTGGCCAGTCTTACTAGGGTAAGATGATATCTCAAGGTGGCTTTGATTTGCATTTCTCTGATGACGAGTGATGTTGAGCATTTTTTCATGTACCTGTTGGCCATCTGTATGTCTTCCTTTGAAAAATGTCTATTCATCTCCTTTTCCCAAGTTGAAAAGTTGAAATGTTTTAGATACACTAGTTTAAATAAAATATATAAAGAAAAACAACTGAGTCTTTTACAATGTTCTTTCCTATAGTTCTGCCACTCTTTCTCATTGAAATTTTCTTCTTTGCCTTGAAAAAATGGCAAATTGGAACTTGAGAATTTGGGCTTCTTGTTTTTGCATATTTGTGTTTGTTTGTTTGTTTGTGTTGGAGAGTCTTACACTAGTTCAGAACCATTCTCAGGCTCAGAGGTAGCATTGTTGACTTAGCACCATAATGTTTCTTTTTCACAGCAGTGGAATTCTGGAATGTCACATATTTTTTCTTCCCTTTGACATCCGTCTGTTTGGTTTGTTTTGATTACAAAAAAAGAAGTTATTTCATGAGGAGATTTTTTTCCCTAAAAAGCTAATGCATGAAGTCAAACTTCCTAAATTGTGACAGGATGGGAAGACACCTGTAGAAAATCAGTTCTTATCCCAAATCCATTAAGTTGACATATTTTTTCAACTAGGACAACTTCTTAGTAATCTGGAATTGTTATTCATAATACCACTGCATTCTCACAATGTAAGTAAACGGACATATTTCCAAACATTGTTCTAATGTTGAGAACAACAAGAGAAGTTTCTATTTTGGCTTAGATTTGGGAGAATTTGTTAACATGTGAGAAGTATCTTATTATCTTACCAGTAACTAGCTTTAGCTATTAAGCTTTCCCAGAGTGTGAATTCCAAAGTTTGAAAAAAAAAAACCAAAAAAAAAAAAAAAAAAGAGTATGATGAACTTCTAGAGCAAAACCTTCAGTGAAAGTTAAAAATATGAAATCACTTAGAATTTCTCTGTCTGTAAAACTTAGCTATGCTTGCAACCATTACTAGGTATTCTGTCTAGATGTAAACAGTAAGGAATAACCTGGTTTTCAGAAGGATATTTCAGGACATTTCTAATCATTCATGCATTAAATAAAAAACCTTATTGAGGATCTATTATGTTTCAAAAGCTAATTAAAAAGTATGGGGATGCAACACTCGAAATGTTCCCTTTTTCTCCACCCCCCTACCCACTCCCCCACCACCAGGCACACAAACACATAATCTCTCTTTCCTTATCTTCAGATTTGACAAAGTAAACTTGTCCACCTGTACTAAACACTCTTTCCTTCTTGTTCAGTATCACTTCCAGCCTGCATCAAGCCTTCAGCTGTTCTCTCTAAATGGGGTGTTTCCCAGTATCAGACTAAATGTGCTTCTGACCAAATTGGTTCATGTTATCATAGCAATAATTTTACACAGTGTCCTTTCTTTCCTTCATCTGCCATTTGGCTTTTAAAATCTCAGACAGTGTCACTTAATTATATAAAACAATATGATACTATTGTAAAGCCAATAAGCCAATGCTATTTGCTGTTTCAAGTATTATTGGCTACAGAGACAAATTGTTAGAAAAACTAGGGGGTGGGGAGAGAGGGCGTGAACACTTTTAGCAAGTGAAGATGGGCTGAAAATGTAAGTGCACATAACTCTGATGTTTAGCATAGCAGAAAGTGCTAATATCCATTTCCTATTTGGGGACCCCAGGCTAAGATCACTCAATGACTCTTGCAAGATAGCGTTAAAATTTAGTTGAAGTTTAAATGAATTTCTCGTGAAAAGAGGCTGTGAGGTGTATCTTTCTATTTCAAGCGTATAGTAGTGGACTCTACCTACTGCATATATTCCAAGATACCATTAACTAAAAATGTGCTATTATTTTATATACCACTAGGAAAGAAAAAAAAATGTTGCTAGTTAACCTAATGGTTTTAATCCTAGTGAAAGAGCTAGCTGTATGAGACTTAGATTTTTCAATCATTGTTCATATCACATAAAATAAGTTGGCTAAGGTATTCCTAAAAGATCTTCATGTTCAGATGCCATAAACTGGAAAGTGCATCCTTATTTAGCAGAAATGCTAAAATATAGAAAAGATGAGCATTTTACACTCTACAGAAAATCAGAGATGGTGTTCAACATCTTTCATGTTCACTGCTGCTTCTGACAATGGTGATAGTCATGATTTATGATCATTCACTATATCAACACAATCACCTCCAGTTAATATTTTTCATTAGGTTGTGTGACTATTTAACTAATGTCCATCTATACCACTTGACTGTAAGCTCCATGAGGATAGTGACTATGTCTGCTGTTCACATCATTATGCTCACCTGTAGCTGAGTTAGAATTCTATAAATGTGAGTTGCATATTGATGGAATTAATAAGGGGATGATGATGATGATGATGATGATAATGATGATGATGATGATGATGATGGAGTGCCAGTCACAACATGAGAGCAGCCTGAGAAATTTTTTAATTAGACTTTTGCAGGTGAATTTTTTCCTTTAGTCAACTTGAAACATGTATTCTCCAGAACTCCAGCAGGTTAGATCTACAGATATTTAATTGAGATAAAAGGGCTCATAAACCAGCTTAATGTGTTAAATACAGCAAAGCTCCAGTTTGAATTCATGTCCATGACCTACCAAGGTAAAATTTTGTGTTTTGTTGTTTTTTTTAATTTGTCCTCACTGGGGATAAAAGCATAGAAGAAAAGTAAATAGAAACATGATTTTCACATGACAGAATCTAAAAACGATTTGAATCATATCTGTGAATACATATGTATATGTGTATCAGATTTTTGCTTAAAAAATACAATTTTAACTTATGCAGAAGAACACTTTTATACAATGTTAAAAGTTAAGTTTATAACTCATTTTGGAAAAGACCAATCAATGGAATCCATGGCTCAGGATTTATTAAAAGTTAAGTTCCTGAGATCTGAGACCTTGTCTTGTTCTTGGCCATATCCCCAACTGTGTTTAACAAATAGTAAGTGCTCAATATATGAGTGTACTTCAAAAAGTTCATGGAAAAATAGAAATAAAAGGTAACATGAATTTTCCACAAACTTTTTGAAGACTCCTTGTATATTTGTTTAGTAAGTGAATTAATAAGTTTTCACTATGTTGAAACTCTTTTTGCCATTCACATAGTGGTAAAAAATATATACTAATGAAGGAATCCTGGTGCTTACTTCCTGGTGTAAAAAAGGTTTCGGAAGCCTGAATTTGAATCCTGATTCTGCTGCTAGTTCATACTCTGTCTAATCACACAACATCCCTGGTTCTCAATTTACTCATCTGGAAAATAGAGTTGGTTCCAGAATAGTCTTTCTTGAATGTACACAGTAGACAGATGCTGTGTTAGACATGATAAGCCGAGTTATGTGGCAATAGTAAATTTATTCCCAAATCCCAGTAGTTTGACACAAGATTTTGTTTCTTGTTCATGCTTCGTGTCTATCAGGGATTTCCAGAGGTCTGTGCTCCACAAAGTCACTTAAAGACCTAGGATAATGGAGGCTCCATCATCTCACAGATTCACCAACTGGAACATGTGGCATTCCTAATTACTGCAGTAAGAAAAGAAAGATTGAAAATTGTGCATTTCATTGGACAGGAATAGTCACATATCCCAGCTAAACTGAAAGAAGAAAATATAAAATGTTGAATGGTAGAATCTGTTGATGTTCTAAATGCCATTACTGGACTAGTGAACTCATCCCCAAGCTGCTGTAGGTATTGGTTGTGAACAGCTTATAGTTTCCTTCTTTCTCAATTTCCTCTAGCTAAGTGGGAACCATTTGCCTGGGAAATTCTCCCCATTACCTAGGGAGGTCACATAATGACTGATTGACACTACGGTACAGAAGTCAGGCCCTTTGACCCAAAGTGAGGCCAACTCTATGGCGAAAGTCATGCTCCCATGGGATCAAACTGAAGGTCCATCTGAGACTAGATCCATGATTAGCTTTTCCTCTTACCCTTTCCAACTTCTCTCATTCCAGCTTCACCTTAGTCTCTGCCTCTAGGGAACCCAGTCTAGAGAACCCAGCCTAAAAGAGTGTGCACCATAATTGGTCCTTGGAAGCTTTCTTTAAGGTTGAGATTCTGGAGTGATAGAGTTTGGATGTGTTGTCTCCACCAAAACTCATGTGGAAATCTGTTCCCCAATGTGGCAGCGTTGGGAGTTGTTTGAGTCATGGGGGCAGATCCCTCATGAATAGATTAATGCTCTCCGTGGTGGTGGGGGGCCTGAGTGAGATCTCATTCCTGCTAGTTGTTTAAAAGACCCTGACACTTCCTCTCTCTCTCTTGCTTCCTCTCGCCATGTGATCTGCTTGTATCCGCCGGCTGCCTGCCGCTTTCCACCATGAGTAGAAGCAGCCTGAGGCCCATACCTGATGCAGCTGTCCTAGAATCATAAGCCAAATAAACCTCTGTTCTTTATAAATTATCAGTCTCAGGCATTCTGTTATAGCAACACAAAAACGGACTAATACATGGAGTAAGATAATTGACCACTGTATAGCAATTGAATCCCCAGCACTAGTGGCAGTGCTCACAAGAGAACATCCACCATGGAAGAGGAACTAAATAACAAAGGTGACCAGGTGACTTGTCCAGTAGATGGCAGCCAGCATCTATTCTTGCCAACTCAGTGTATGTGCAATGTGCTCTAGAACAGAGAAGTAATCCTGGCAGAGATGAAGGCCATGTAAGGGCCCAAACAGCATGGGTTCCCTCTCATGAAGGCTGATCAGCTGCTGCCACCATTGAATGTCCAATATGCTAGCAACAGATAGCAACACTGAAAATACAGCATCATCTGTCAAAGAGATCAATCAATCATTTGGTGGCAAGTTGATTACATAGAACTTCTTCTGCATTGTTACAAGGGGCAATGTTTCATTCAGACTGTCAACCAGCTATCAGTCCCTGACCACACTGCCCCAGCTAGCACCACTCCAAAGCTCACAGTCTGATCTAAGATTTCAGATCCTGCATAGCATTACCACAAATGCAAACTTTATGGCAAAAGAAGTGCAGTGGCGGCACATAGCCATGGCATCAATCCCACCATATGCTAGACCATTCATAAGCTGCTGGCTTGTTAGGGTACTGGAAAGTGCTCTTCAGGGCTCAGTTGAAGCTCTATTTTGAAGAGAACACTCACAAGAAAGCAGTACATACCTTATCCTTCGGGATGCAGTATATACCCTAAACCAATGGACATTAAATAGTGCTGTGTCCTCAGTAAGTAGAATGCAAGATAGAATGCAATCAGCACTCCCAGACAGCTCCTCAGGGAATTTTTTTTCCCTGCTCCTGCTCTTAAGCTCTGTGAGTCCTGGTTTTCAAGGATGGATACTTCTACTGGGAGACATGGAAAGAGTTCCAATAAACTTAAAGCTCGGGCTGACTCCTGATCACTTTGGGCTCCTCAAGACAGTAGACCATCAGACAAAAAACAGTTTTCACACTAGCAGGGATAATTGACCCTGCTTGTGAAGAGGTAGAGCTACTGCTATGTAGTGCAAGCAGGGTGATTTGCTGGACTGTTCCCTGTATTTCCACGACCAATTTTACTATAATGAGCAGGTGTAGTAACCATGGGCTGATAAAGGCAATGGTAACCAGGGCCTCAGATGCCGGAGGGTAATTTAACTAGTCCAGCAGTGGTGCCCACTGACGGAGAGGAGTGAGTCTGGAATAGGTGGTAGAGGAGATAGGTAACGACTATCTCAGGACCAATTGCAGCAGCAGGAGCCACAGTTTGTCAAAATAACCTTCTTCTTGTAAGTTTTCCCATAAAATTAACCATTCAGAAACCTGGAAAAGCTGTGCCTGGATGGAGTTCAGTTAATTTGAAAAGCAAGTGGATCTGAGCACTGCCAGGCAGGTGCTACAGTGGACCTGATTGTTGCTCTGCCCAGAACCACTTTACCAGGCTGGAATACCCATCCCCAGCTCTTATGCCTTAGCACCTGTTCGCCGCTCATGGATATTTCCTTTCTCTTAATGGGAGCTGCTATAATCACCCCAGGGAGAAGCCTGCAACCCATACTGACGCTGGACAAACTGCGGTGGCATTCAAACTCCATAGCCTCCAGTGGATCCAGACTAGGTCAAGGTGGTCTCCAGCTGAGACCACATTCTCTGATAGCTCTTCCTTGTGCCTTATCTTCTCTCACTCCTCTTCTTCTGAAATCACTTTCTCAGTAAATCATTTGCTCTCCTTGTAGGAAGCCCCATCTAGGACAGGGAACAAATGGATCACTTGGTGGGCTATACTTTCTCAGCCACAGATGCCTTTAAAAAGAAAATGTTTTTTTAATATTAATGAAAGATGTTCAAATGTAAAAGTACTTGTAGATTCTTTATGTGATTAGCTCTAATGAAGCTATAAAAGCAGAACAAACTTTACCAATTAAATTAACAAAAATAAAACTTAAATTTACAATACTAATGTAATGTGATACATTTGTTTTGTTTTCTAAAGCTAAATTGCCAATGTTGGACTTAAAAACAGAGATGTAGCCCCAGGCTTGGTTTTATATTTAGTCTTTGCTTGTATTTTAACTTTAACAATACAAATTCAAAACATGCCATTGTTGTTGTTGTTTAAGTATGTTATACAAAATGTAATTAATAAGTTCAAGGCTTTTACTGCTCGTTTAGGACCACCAGCTCTCATTCTTAACTAAAACCCAACTAGCAATCTTCTAACAGCAATTATAGTAAGTTCTCACTTGATAACTCTTTAAAGCTTTCTCTTATTTGGCAATAAGCATTGTGGATTTTTTGAAATGTGTATTAAGTGGTATCTAGCTAAAATGTTGTTGGACTCAGAACAAAAATATTCTGCATCAGAGATATTTTCCATCTCCTTACACAACTGCTAATTAATTGTTGCAAGTTGATAATTGTGCAAAGCTGAATCTATGCAAGGCACCTGCTCATATTGGAAATATGGTTTAGAATAAAATGGTGTTGGCTCTTTTGAGTTTGGTGTGTCTGTTCTGTGCGCCTCGTGAAGATTCAATGCTCCTACTACTTTTATCAGTTCGATCTGCTGTGTGACATCCATTCACGGTGTGCACCATGACATCG
Organism: Cynocephalus volans; assembly: GCF_027409185.1. Taxonomy (NCBI): domain Eukaryota; kingdom Metazoa; phylum Chordata; class Mammalia; order Dermoptera; family Cynocephalidae; genus Cynocephalus; species Cynocephalus volans. The sequence continues at coordinate 38,100,327 of NC_084461.1, read as the reverse complement.
TTTGAGATTTCTTTGGTGGGAGTGCTATCAGAAACATAAATGCAAATATGATCACTGAAATTAGGAAGCTGTATAGAAGGCTCACACAACCTCAAATATGCTCATACTACACTAGAGATTATTAACAAAATGCAAATAAACACTTAAAAATTTCTCTTAGAAAACTCACATACCCTATACTGATATACCACACACACCACCCCCTCAGTTTATATACTTCATTTTGGGAAGCATAGTACTAAAAGGATCCTGAAATCCTTTTTGCTCTAAAATTATATAAATTCTTCCAATCTCAAATATTGCCATAAATTGCAATAGTTCATCTCAAAAGAAAAAAATGGCTTAATGAATGACTTTTTCCCACTAGAATACACTGCCTTTGCTTCAACCGTGAGGTAAAATAATTGCTAATTTTCTCTCATAGTACAGTGCAGTTTTAGAAGGCTTGTTTTCCATTGGATTTTAAGGTTTTCTTCTCCTTTCCAAGTAGTAAACTTTAATGGATGAAACCTACTCATGTTTTAAAATGCAAAACAACGTTTCTTCACTTAAGGAAAAAAATGCTTACTTTGAACTAATTAAACCTCGATGACACCAATTCATGTTAATTAGCAAGAAAAAATAAAGAATAAAAATGTCTGCTCCATCTCAAGTGGCTCTGTGAATGGATGATTTGGGTACAAATAAAGTAGCTGTTCTAACTTGACACTTGGGAAGGATGGATATTAATGAAATGCTTTTTTAAAAAACAATTAATTAGCTCAAAGAGTAGAAGAACTGCCAAATAATAGGTAATTCCTCTATCTCCACATTGATTGCCTACTCTAGAACATGAAAATGAATTTGGATAAATAGACCACTGCAAATGAGTTATTTTGGTGTTTTTACATCTACTCACAGTAAACTTGTGTACAGGTATGAGCCACTGGATTTGCAATCCCTGTGAAAGGTTTTCTTCATCAAATTATCTCTGGCTTAAACTTTTGTGTTTCATGCGTCAGCTGTATCTAACTTCTCATTTGTGATCTCAGTGACAGAACTATTGCTGAAATTATACCAGCTTGCTTTAATCACAGGGAAGGATCACTATATGAATAAATACGGTAACACGCAAAATACCTAGAAGAATGTCAGGTATATAATGTGCTCACTATTTAAAAACAAAAATTCTATTTTCTCCTTTAAAATAATTTATCTTAAGAGAGGTTCCAGCCATTGTTGCCAAACATCATTCCACATCTGGAATCCAAGGCTGCCTATGCTTTCCCATGTCCAGGCACTTGGTTCACCACCCTCCCTTTGTTTCCACTGCCAATGACTTAAGCCCTCACCAACTCTTGCACAAATCATTTAACCTTCCAGCCTTAGGATTTCAAATGTAAGATGAGAAAAATGTAAAAGCCATACCTTGCTTTTATGAGGATCAAAAAAAGCAAGTGTGAGAAAGAGTTTTATAAGAAATAAAATTTTATCATCATTATTCATTAACATTATTTTGCTTTTATGTAAAATTGTATGATTACCTTTAAGAAGAAATAGCTTTATATACTTTTATATACTGTTGAAGAGGCTGAACATGCAATTCAGCAGGAGCCTGCTTTCGATGTATACATACGCCAAAATATCTTTTATCATTAATGAGTAAGGACATGTTGATGATTGCCATCATGAATAAGAAGATATTTCCCCTACAAACTATAAGTGTAGTGTTAGTAATAACAACACTGATTTATTTCTGAGTAGAAACAAGGTTTTCCTCTGCTCTCACACCACAACAGTCAACACAGAAATCTTCTATAACCAAGTGTGTGAGGATTCCTCTCCACCAACAAGCAAGCAATCAATTCCATAGCAGACACCAGCTGGGCATCTTCTAGCCCAATTCAATTCTCGTGATATCTACCTGGTAAATCCCACAGGTTGAGGACTCAGTCCCACAAGACTGCCCCACTTCAAAGACCAGTCACAAATCTGGACCTTGGGAAGTTATGGCCAATGAGCTTCAAGGTAGGGCTCCCACAACCCCTTCTTTAGGCTTGATTAGTTTGTTCGAGCGGCTCATAAAACTCACGGAAACACACACTTACATTTACTGGTTTATTATAAAGGATATTTTAAAGGGTACAAATAAACAGCCAGATGAAGAGAAAACATAGGGTGAGTTCTGGAAGGGTCCCAAGTGCAGGATCTTTTGTTCCCATGGAACTAGGGCATGCGCCACTCTCGCAGCATGTGGATGAATTCTTGTTCACTTTCCTGCAAGCCTCCACAAGTTAAGTTGTCCGGAATCTCTCTATACCCCACCCTATTGGGCCTTTCATAGGATTGGCAAGACTGAAGAATGGATAGTCATGCAGAAATGTGATTGGAAAAAAAGGGGTATGATCTAATACTAATAGACTAATTAGGGAAACCCAACAAGGCCTGTCTGCTCAGATTCTTCCTGGCCTCTGTGTGCAGCATTCCTTCTTCCTGAGTATGGGGCAGGACCCCTTCTCACATGGGGGTCTTATGACCTATGATCAGACAGGGTAGACCAGAGGAGTTTTTACGGCCAGCTCCAAGACAAAAAGGTGGGGGAAGATTAGAGTCCTACTTTCAATAGAAAAGGGAGAAGGTGAAAGGAGGGCAGGAGAAGGTGAAAGGAGGGCAGGAGAAGGTCAGAGAAAGAGATTCTGTTTTCTGGACCTGCTTCTGAGGCCTAAAGTACCCCAGTGTTATAACAAAAGAACCATCTTTCAAATTCATCACTCTGAAGCTATTCTGAAGCTGCATCAGGTACCAAAGGCCAAATACTTTAACAAAAGACATTCTTATTGTTTTGGTGTTTTAGTCATTTAGGAAATAACAAGGGTTATGGGAGTTATGTGTCAGAAACTGTGGACAAAAACCAATACACACACACACACACACACACAAACACATCATAATATCACAGTTTTCATTTAATTATATCATGTCTTTTCATCATGTTTTATATTATTTGTTTACTTATCTGATACCAAGAAATCAAGGCTTTTGAGACCTCGATCAAGTTACTTCACCATACTTAGTGTGTTTTCTCATTTGCGAAATAATTTGAATTAGAAGACTGAAATTTCCTGCTAGCCTTGATACTCTATTATTCTATGAACTTAATTGAAACAATGTATCAGTTTTTCTTGGTTAAAAATAGATTCTTATTATTATTCTCCAATATATCAAAATGTGGTTTCATCTTTGCGCCAGGCTCCATTAGGTGATATTCTATTGCATACTGAGTGATGCTCTTTTCCAACATAATCTGACAAAAAGCCAGAAAAAGAAAAGGGAAGGCCTGCTCTGCCATGTGTTGTGTAGTTAGACAAAAATTCAAGTTTCAAGTTACTGAAAGCCTTATTTACAATGGCAGAACAGACCATCTATTTTCTCTCTGCTGGTTTTCATACCTTTGGCCTCTCTGACTATTTAAAAATATTTTCCAGATTGTAAGAGAGAGATCTCTTTTTCAAGGATTGTGTCCCAGGCACCACATTCTTAAACTGCATTCACCTGAAGAGTGTGGCACTCTTCTCACTGTACCAAGCTGCTCAGATCTAAAATCTATTATCAGCTCCAGAACTTGGAAAAAATTAATTTTTATCTTCCTGTCCTATTTACACTCCATAAGCCTCAGGCATTTATTTCTCTTAGAAATGGTTTCATGTCAATGACAGAAGAAAATTAATTTCAAGCTAATGTATTCAACCCCCACATTTGTAAATTTCTTTTTCATATTCCAGAGAGAGTGTTCTGAGTCTTGCTATAAGTGGAATTATTCTTAGAAGGTAGACAAGCTGTTATTGATTCAACAAATATTTATTGGATGTCTGATCTGTGCAGGTGCTGGGAAGCAGAGATCAAAGAAACCCTTCTGGAGTTTGTAAGAGGTCACACTCTAATGAAGGACACACAAAGTACTTAGACATTACAATATATTGTTATAAATGCTGTATTAGAGATAAGTACAGGAGAATTGGGAAGCACACAAAAAAGACACTTGAACAGAGACAGGTATAGAAGCTTCTGAAAGAGTATGACCTCTGAGCTGGATTTTTAGAGATAAGCAGGTGTTAGCCAGAAAAAAGAAGTGGGGAAAGAAATGAGACAGAGAGAACTGCAAGCACAAAGGCACAAGAACAAGGAAGAACACGAGCTTGCAAAATTACAAATAGCTTTATGCTCCTTGAACACCATACTCCAAATTTCAAATTGAGAGAAATGAGGTAGGAAAGGGTGTGCTTTCATCAGAGCAGAGAAAGGTTCATCTGAACGCAATACTATAGATTAAGAATGATGAGTTAAAAATAGACTGGATTGCTTTTCTAGGATATTTTCTAATCCACCAAGTTTGGATGAGATTTGGGATATTTAAAAAGAAGAGAAAAACTGAAATCTATTATCAGAAATAGTCATAGTGCACAAACTTAACCAAGTTCCTCTTAATTCAAATGCATTTTCCTTAAACGGTTCCAAATATTCCATTTACTTTGGCATTATCTGGAGGTGGGGCAATGTCAACTGCCAATGATTTGCCAGGATGTCTTTCCAATGGCTCCCAATTTGTGTAACCCACTGCCTTCTGCCTTCCACCAACCTGAGAACCAAATCTGTCTCTCCCATCTGTCTCTTGAACATTCACCCAGTCCTAGGCCCCATCAGTATCTGACATCTTGATGGGCTGGGACAAGCTCTAATGACCTGTCTAGGTCATTTATCAAAAATTATTTAACTAAATGATATCAAATAAAATATTAATGTTATTGTTTTTATACCCAACTTTCATGAAATTCTAACCAGTGTCATATGGCAAAAGGAAATTTTTAATTTGGTAAAGTGGTACGAAAATTTGCATGTAATAAAAGAAGCAAAAAAAAATTTAAATGAAAAGTAATACGTACTGACTTGTTTTTACAGGTAGAAAGACTTATTGCAAAACTATTATAATTAAAATAATATCCTACTGATATAATAAAAAGATCAATGGAACTGAAAAGAAAGCTAAGATATAGATTTGAATAATATCATCAGGTCTCATCCTAGGTCTTTGTCTCTTCTCTAGAATTGACTCTGAGGTGATCTCAGCAAATCTGTGGCTTTAAGTATCACTTATACGTTCATAATTTCCAAGTCGTCATCCACCTTAGACATTGTCTCTCAGTTCCAGGCTTGAATATCCACTTGCCTATATAACAACCTACTGGATTCTTAGAAACTCTATTTCTCCCCCAGGCTGGTCTTCTTTTCCTTCCCCTCTGAGTCAATGACTCCACAATTCAGTTTCTAGATCTAGAAACCTGAGAATCTTCCTTGACTGCTTTCTTTCTTTCACTGCTCACATTCAATTCTAGATCAAGTCCTATTGGTTCTATCTCCAAAATACGTCTCCATCTCACTGCTATTATCATAGTCTAAACTACAAAACTGGCATCGAGTACTTACTGCAAAGCCCCCTCCCCAAATGATCTCCCTTTATCTAATCCTGTCTCCCTCCAATCAGTTCTCCACTCCTAGTGATTTTGTCACAAAATCAATTAGATCTTGTTATTCTTAACTTAAAATCTTTCAATGATGTCTGATTTCAAGTGGATTAAAATCAAGTTTTTAACATGGGCTACAATTGTATGATTTGGTCCCAGGCGAACAGCAGAAGTGCTATTAAAAATATTATTGGAATATATTGGAAATTTTAGCCTATTTAGCTCATTTTCACTTCTTACATTATTAGTAGAGTATAAATTGGCTTCACTGATCTTGATTAAAAACACAAGCCCAGAGAAACACCTCTCTCCTTGCCAGGGGAGGCCCATTTCTGTTGAGTAGTTTTGCTACAAGTGAGTGCCATTTTAGCATGCAATGCAAGCCATATCCTCAACCCTAGGAACAAAAAAATAACTGAAACCAATTCCTCAATTATTAGTAAATTTCATAAATTGTGTAAATTTTTCAGTTTTTGTTGAAAGAAGCAAAAACACTCCCTGAAACCATCTTTATTGAAAACATGTTGGGAAAACTTCCAGAACCCACATGTAGGAAGTGACTTACAAGTCTGGTGAAAAAGGGAAAGTTACCTGTTATGTTGTCTCAGTGTCTCTCCATGTGGTATCTCATTCTTGCTTCTCTCTGTACCTGTGCTACATTCACTTCTATGCAGATTGACTTTCTCTGAAACGTTGTCAATATCTGATCCACCATAATTTTACCTTTCATTGGTATTTGGTTTCCATGGCACTGATTCCACATGGTTTCAAGCTTGGCTCCTTAATGCTGATTGACATATTCATTTCTAAATTATTAGTAAAGCTATCACTAGTAGTTCAGCTTTGATATTAACCCTTACATTAACTCTAATGTTTGTCAAATAGCTAATAATTAGTCTTATTCGAGGGATATCAGAGCTCTTGAAAATTTTTATTTTTATTTTTATATATTTTATATTAAGTAATAAATTAAATAATTCTTTAATATTATATAAATAAATTCATTTCAGCAAGTGATGAAAACAAAGTATACGAGTTGGAGGGAGCTGGCTACTTGAGCTAGGGTGATTTAGGAAGGTCTTACTGAGAGATGAATTTTTATCTATGACCTAAATGATGAGAGAGAACTACACAAGGAATTGGGAGGGGAAAAAAATGACAATCTAGATTTTCTGAAAAACCTCCCAACAAAAACACCTAAAAGTGCTAGAAAAAATACCAGAAAATATTCTTCTAATTGTGTAATTGAGTTTTTAAAAAGAAATGGAACTCCTCAAAGTCTGAAAACAAGAGGTTCTACAACTGAATCTATCCCTTGAAAATATTATCTGATAAAGGAACCTAGAGCCCTGGTTTTATTTATTTATTACCAGGAAAAAAGGGCCATATAAGATGTATAGTTAGAACCAAATTCTCAATATAAATCTGGAAACATTGAAAGACCACACCTCAGTGAAAGGTGCGGGGGGGGGGGAACCTTTCAGCTTGAAGAGGGAGACAAAGCTATTAACTTGTCTCTTTTGGTCCTGCTTGGGCAGAGGCAAATATTTGTGGTTATACATAAAGCACTACACCTAACAATTAAGGGATAATCATTACTCTCATGCACCCATGAGACATTTGTAAATTTTGACTACACCCTTAGACATATCACAACTAATCTGTTAAAAGCCAAAGACTAAAAAAAAAAAAAAAAAAAAAAATTATTTTTAATCCAGAGGAAAAAATAAAAGACCCTTTATGTATAGGGAAACAATTACAAAAAAATAAGCTTACTTTTCATCAGAAATGATAGAGGCCAGAAAACAATGAAATGATTTCTTTCATGTGCTAAGGAAAAAATTAGGATTCTATACCTCCTGAAACTATCCTTTAGAAATGAAGGTAAAATAAAGACAAAAGTAAACACATTTTCAGGTAAACAAAAATTAAGAAAATTTGTTGCCAGCAGAACTGCATCACAAAAAAATGCTAAAGCAAATTCATTTGTGCTGCTATAATAGAATATTATAGACTAGGGGACTAATAAACAACAGAAATTTATGTTTGACAGTTCTGGAGGCTGAGACATCCAAGATCAAGATGCTGGCGGATTTGGCATCTGGTTGATGGCCCATTCCCTGGTTCATAGATGACCATCTTCTTGCTGTGGCAGAAGGGACAAAGTAGCATTCTGGAATCTCTTTTATAAGGGCACAAATCCCATTCATGAGGGCTCCACCCTCCTGACCTGATCACTTCCTAAAGGCCCCACTTACAAATCCATATATTGGGAATAAGGCTTCAACAAACAAATTGGGAACGTGGTACTCAAACATTCAATCTATGGAAGAAATGTTACCAAGGTACCTTCTATTTTCCTTTCAGAGATGTGTTCTATTTCCTCAGTGCTTCCCTGTCCCAAAGATGTAAATGGTTGACTTGCCCGTTGAAAATGGTATCTCTGAAAATGGCTTACTTGCCCTTAGTGCTAGTCGCCTCCTACCCTCGTAGATACTGTTCCTATAGGACTGGATATACTGTAAGTGTAGCAGGTTGTGATTCAGTTAGTCACTATACTTTCCAAATACGGTGTTGCTTCTACTTCAAGAATCTTTATTTAGGACTTGTATTGCAAACTTTCGGTCATTCTAGCGCTATCTACTTAAGGTTAACTTTATATGTACAGTAGTGCAGAATATGTGCAGTAGTCCTCCTTATCTGTGGGTGATATGATCCAAGACCACCAATGGATCCCTGAAATTGTGGATATGTTCCTATATATTGATATATTATATAGGAATATATATAGATATGTTCCTATATAATTGTGGATATAAATCTTATATATATTGTTTTTTTTTCCTGTACATATACAATTATGACAAAGTTCAATTTATAAATTAGGCACAGTAAGAGATTAACAACAATAACTAATAATAAAATGGAACGATTACAACATTATACTGTAATGAAAGTTATGGGAATGTGGTCTGTCTCTGTGGACTACTGAAAGACTACCAACCAGGTAGCATACGCAGTGTGGACACACTGAGTTCACATTCCAGGAGAAACAGAGTGGGATGCTGTGGAAAGCAAAACCTTAGATAAGGAAGGGACTGCTGTATTGCTCTCCTTTAGAGATCTCTGCTGCATTTAATCTATTTTCAGTCAGAGCCCTGTTGTGATTATTTTCTTTGTCAGGAAGAGATAAACAGATAATATCCCCCATGATTCTTTGCTCATCTAATAATATCTTTCTTTCCTCATGAAAGGGAAATGAAATTGGGGGTGACTACAGGATTCCTCATCCCAATCACTTCCTCTCTGTTTTGTGTAGATGCTATTTCACCACTTGCTCGCTTTCAGCTATTTTGACTTTTCACTTTTATCATTATTTTTTAAGAGAACCTTGTGAAACTTTCTTTCTAAATTTAGACATACAATAATTTTACCATAAATAGGTCTAGGTGTATGTCCTTTTCCATTATCTTATCTGGGATTAAGATAATGGTAACTTCATCATATCCCAGGCGACACGACTGTGCCCCACCCAACATGACTGTGTGTGTGGGACCTGGCTCAGCCACCAAGATGGTGAAAGAGTTGGACCAGGCAGTGAAGTACTACACACTGGAAGAGATTCAGATGCGCCTCCACAGTGACAGTGCTTGGCTGATCCTACACCACAAGTTGTATGATTTGGCCAAATTTCTGGAAGAGCACCCTAGTGGGGGAGAAGCCTTAAGGGAACAAGCTGGAAGTGATGCTACTGAAAAATGTGAAGATGTTAGGCATTCTACAGACACTAGAGAATTGTCCAGAACTTGTATCATTGGGGAGCTTCATCCAGGTGACAAATCGAAGTTAATCAAGCCTCCAGAAAATCTTATCACTACTCTTGATTCTAATTCCTCTTGGTGGACCAACTGGATGATTCCAGCCATCTGAGCACTGAGACTCTACTAGCACTCAGCAGCCGATGGCTCAGCAACCAATGATTGCTTTGGATAAAGAAAAAGAGAAGACAGTATTAACTACTTTGACAGAAACCTTCTGAAAAAATAATTGTAGTATGTCTGATTCCCTTTCCTCCTATATTAGAAACAAAATGGAAAGAACTATTTTCTTCTGTCTACTCTTGAATTTTTTGTCTTTTCATTCATTAACTTTATTTTGATGTTTCTTCACTATGTAAATTACTTATTGTAAGTATGATCTTTAAAAATATATATCTAGCTTTTAAAATTTAAAAGAAAGGGGGTGGGGAACTTCATCAATCTACCAAATAAAGAATAATTTCATCTCAAAGAAATTTTTTTATATTACTCGGAACTTCAGATATTCATGATAAATTCAAAAGCTTCTAGAGAAAATGTTTCACTTTAAATATTCCTGCATTTATTTTATGTGAAACACTGAATAGACTCAATAGAGATGCTAAAGATATAAAAATTCAGAAAAGATTAGGCATTATTACCTACTGATTCCATAAAGAACACATCAAATAAAATTACCCTAGTAGGAACATGTTGCAAAATATTCTAAAGCTACATTGCAATTCTAAAATTAATAATTGGACCTCCATAGCAATGGTAATAAGGAATAATGAATGTGCTAAATTCTGTGCAAAAGCTTTTGCAAGCCATAATAAAACTGCCTGAGCTATAAATAATTGTGTTAGAAAAGGAAAGTAAATGATAAGGAAAAGAAAGGCCTAGCATAATTCAAATGGAAAGGAAAGTTGATTAACATGATAATATTCTCCTGAAAGAGTAGAATCCATTTTGTACAACTTAGCCAGATCTATGCTTCCTTAGAAACTGACCTCATTAAGAACCACATCACTTAAATGAGAGAAATTCTCTGGACTCTATGGTTCATTCCTCAGTTATCCCATGACTTCCAGCCTCCTCTCCAGGCCCTACATTAAAAGTTCTTGGCATTTATCTGTCATTTGGTCAAAGATTCTCAAAAATGCTGCGAAGGGCAGAAGGGGAATAATTTTGTTTACCGCAATCACTGGCAGAATTGAGAAGTCAGTAAAATACATTTTGATTTCCCCAAAGTACTCATTTCTGCATTATTTACCCTTTCCTACAGGCACTTGCGGCTCTTATGCTCTTTCTTTCAGAGGAAATAAATATCTGGTCCCAGAAAATGATCTAATATTATGGATTTATAGCCATATCTGCTTTAATAACATTTCAGATATCAGCAAGTAAAAGAGAGGTTATATATTTTAAGTATTCAGAAAAATTTTACCTGGATAACCCATAGAAATAACACCAAAGTTGGCCACCACTGATTGCTTCAAACTGTGCTCCATTCCTCTACGTATAAGATAGATAGGCTTATTACTGGATAGAAACCCAACGTTTATTCATTTACTTGTCAAACATTTTTTGAATGATTAGTATGAGTCAGACTCTATGCTAGGCCCTTAAGCTATAACTGAATTGATATTTGTGCCATACATAACCTGTCCATGGAATTGGTACATTTCAAATACTTGAATATTTTTTGCCTTGTCTCATCCCCCAAAGAGCTAAAGGTTCTTAGAATGTACTCAAGCCTCAGGAGTGCAGTAAAGAGATCATACACAGGGGACAAAAACCTAGAGATAGGGTTGTAGGTGCTATGGTCCAAATGTTTGTGTCCCCCTCTCCCCCCAAAATTTATATGTTGAAATCCTAAACCTAATCCTAAAGGTGATGCTATCAGGAGGTGAGGCCTTAGGGGAGGTGATTAGATGATGAAGTAGAGCCTTTGTGATTGGGATTGATGCTCTTATAAAAGAGTGCAGAGAGCTAGCTAGTCTTTTCTACTATGTAAGGTCACAGCAGGAAGGTGCCCTCTATGTACCAGGAAATGGGCCCTCACCAGACATCAAATCTGCCAGTATCTTGATCTTGGACTTTCCAACCCCCAGAACTGTGAGTCATAAATTTCTGTTGTTTATAAGCCATTCATTTTATGGCATTTTGTTATAGTAGCCTGAATGAACTAAGACATTAGGTTATTGGGGTAGGAGGTGTGGTGGTGTGGGGATGGTGGCAAGAACCTCAGATTGTCCAGAAGGCAGTGCAGGTCAGAGCTGAAAGTCACAGGCTAATTATATAGCATGAGAGAGTCTAAGGAAGTAGAATGAGGTCTGAATTTCTGGTTGATGATGGGGAATCACAGGGTTGCTGAATTAACATAGGCAGAGCTTAAAGTGTAGAGCTAAGATTATATAATTGCACAGATCTAGTCTGACAGTAGACTTTTCTGATACAGAGAAACATGATTGACACTGAACAAGCCTAGAGTAATCCTTCAATATGATGATTCTGGAGAAAATGGCCAACGGCTTTTGGATAGACAGAATGGCTGGTTAGTTACTTCAGTTGGTTGGAGCGTGGTTCTTATACCACCAGGGTCCAGTGTTTGATCTCTGTACTGTCCAGCTGCCAAAAACAAAAAAATTGTACAAACAAAATCTTATTATAGTTGTCAATATATTAAATATATTTTTAAAATGAATCAGATTTCCTGAAGCACAAGTGAACTTCTTGGATCCCCACCTATTTCGTGTTTCTCTCTCTGTCTCTCTCTCCCTCTCTCTCTCTCTCTCTCTCTCTCACACACACACACACACACACACACACACACACACACACACACACACACACACACACACATACACACACACCATTCAGAGTGATCTTTCAGAAGCAATTCAGAAATCCTAGGTTTCTGTCCATAGAGAAAGGCATGATAATACACAAGACTAGATGATCTCTAAAGAACCTTCTCTAATTTGACATGAAAAGGTATAACTGAAGAGAGATGCACTTAAGACAGGTGATGCTCATACTCACTTCTGGAGTGCAGACCTGGGGTAATAGCATACCTTTTTCCTCTGAGATAGTGTTCAACCCTCAATCCCATTTCAGTAATTGATGGCAAATCACTGGATATTCATTATTTCTTACTGACAAATTTACTTTGTTCAAATGTAGGCTGTCTTAGGTTTACTCTTAAAACCTTGGATCCTAAAATTACTTTGAACTTCCAGGCTCTGAAGAGATGTACATCCTGATAAAGAGAAAGCAATACTTCTGGTGGTAAGGAGAGCATATTAGGGAGTCTCCAGGACAGGTCTTTTTCAGGGCAAGGAGAAGGCAAGAATGAGAAGGAAGGAGGGAAGTAAAAACAAATTAAGATTCTTCATAGTTTGACCAAGGGTTGGCCATGTCTGTGTATCCACTTCATTTGTACAGACCATCACAGAAGACCACTCTACCTATTGCAGAAAATTTTTAAGATTCATTAGGCAACTACATCAAACAAGCACACTGTGCTTTTTACGGGATTTACAAATTACATCTGAGGGAAAAAATGGGAACATATATCCCTTTGAATTTATCATCTATTTCCTATCTCTTCCCTTAGCATCAGCACTTTATTTTCTGAATAATTTTCTTTTTTCCCTTTCTGTGCTTGTATATCAGTTTAGAGGATACTGGCATGACTTTCCATACTAGCAGGGTCATTACCAGTTCCTGATCATTTTTGTCTTGTTGTTTGTATTTTATCCACGTCCCACAGAAAGAATATAACATCTAAATCATTCATTAGTTTTGGTAGCAAACTAAATTTTTACTTTTTATGTGATTTTTCTGAGTTGTTTAGATTCTGACCAAATTTATTCATTAAGATGAATAGAGCATGGTAGGGGAGGTTTTTTGCTAATAGCTAATAAAGCTAAATTTTATTTATGTATAATGATCTCAGAGCCAGGGTTGATCTTAAGATTAAGATTATATTATTTGTCCTAGGTTTTAAACAGGGAACATTGGTAGTTAACTTACCAGGAAACAAAACAAATTGCTGGTAAACATCACCCTGATTTTGGACATTTAATGGCTGGTACATCTTGTTTGTTGAACTGAGGGACCACTTAACTCTAATGGCTGTTCTCAAGGTTAAATTTGTTTTAAACCTTCAGCCATGGAAATGCTGGAAGTAAATACTTACAGAATAGCGGGCTTCTAATTTGAACACAGTGAGAAATGAGGTGCCCATTTTACTTGGTACACAAGGGAACCACAATGTTTAAACCAGTCTGAAGATTACCTGAGTTACTGCGATTGGGCAACAAGTTTAGAGAATCTTTGTCACTATTTTACTAAACCTAAATAAGCAATAGATTGTAATATGGATAGTCTTCAATAATCTTACATTAGTGTAGCTTATTTAATAATCAATTCAATAATAATGAGTACTCCAGTTATAATGTTATGATACCCACCCAACTCTCAGAATTGTTTCTACCCATTGGGAGACTGGAAATGGCAGCATTTAAACCTAATAAACAAATTTACTTGGGTTGGAGAGGATATTTTAGTGTAATATTTTAAATAAAGCTACTTTTATCTTCAAAGCAAAAGCCAAATGTGTAAGGAAGTTTTAAAGGGCACTGAGGTCTTGATATATACTCTAATATTGAAATATTTTGTGTGCTATTTTGTAATTCACTTTTTAAAAGTGTCATTGAGATATAATTCACATGCAATACAATTAATCCACTTAAAATGTACAATTCAGTGTATTTTAGTATATACACAGGGTTATGCAAACTGTAGCAATGTAAATTTAGAACATTCCGTCTCCTGCAAAGGAAACCCAATACTCGTAAGCAGTCACTACCCACTCACTCTCCCCTCACCCCCCAGCAACCACTAATCTTTTTGTATCTATAGATTTGCCTGTTCTGGTTAATTCATGTAAATTAAATCACACATAGTGTGGTGTTTTGTGACTGGAGTCTTTTATTTAGTGTAATGTTTTCAAAGTCCATCTATGTTGTAGCATGAATCAGCAATTCATTCCTTTTTATCACCAAATAGTATTCCATTGTAAAGATCTCTTTATCCATTCATCAGCTGTTGAAAATTTGGGTTGTTTTCATTTTTTGGCAACTGTGAATAATACCACTATGAATAGCTATGAAAATCTGTGCAAGTGTTTTTGTGGATATTATGTTTTCAGTTCTCCTGATTATATACCTAGGTGTATAATGGCTGGGTCATATGGTAACTCTATGTTTTTAAAATTTTGAGGAATTGTCAGTTTTCCAGAGTGGCCACACCATTTTACATTCTCACCAGCAGTGTAAGAGAATTCCAATTTTTTTACATCCACGCCAACATATATTATTGTCTGTCTTTTTTATTATAGGTATCCTAGTAGGTATGATGTGTTATCTCAGTGAGGTTTTATTTTGCATTTCCCTAACAACTAAGTATATTAAGTATCTTTTCATGTGTTTATTGGCCATTCATATATCCCCTAAGGAGAAATGTCTATTCAAGTTCTTTGCTCATTTATAAACTGGGCTGTCTATCCTTTTGTCACAGAATAGTAAGAATTCTTTATATATTCTGGATACCAGACCCTTATCAGATATATAATTTGCAATATTTTCTCCCATTCTGTTGGTTGTCCTTTTACTCTTCTGAGAGTGTCCTCCGATGCTCAAAAGTTTTCAGTTTTGATGAAATTCAATTTGTTTTTTCTCTTGTTGCTTGTGCTTTTTATATCATAGCTAAGAATCCAATATTAAGACTTCTGATCCATAAATACAGGTGATAGAACCATTTATTTAGGTCTTTAATTTTTTTCAACAATGCTTTGTAGTTTTCAGTCTTTAAGTTTTACACCTCCGTGTTTAAATTTATTCCTACATATTTTATTCTTTTT
The DNA here is from genome assembly GCF_027409185.1 of Cynocephalus volans. Lineage (NCBI taxonomy): Eukaryota > Metazoa > Chordata > Mammalia > Dermoptera > Cynocephalidae > Cynocephalus > Cynocephalus volans. Next base: position 38,085,103 of record NC_084461.1, on the reverse strand, counting down.
GATGCTATTGTAAATGAAATTGTTTTAATTTCATTTTTTGGAATGTACATTTCTATTATATAGAATCAATCAATTTTTGTTTATTAATCTTTTATTCTGCAAACTTAGTAAAATTTTCTATTAGTTTCAGTAGATTTTTAGATACAAGATCATGTCTTAGGATTTTATGTACACACCATTTACAAATAGAAATACTTTTCTTCTTTCTTTTTCTTGCCTACTTGCCTTGGCTAAAACCTCCATTGCAATGATAAATACAAGTGGCAAAAGCATACATCCTTGTTGTGTTCCTGATCTTAGCGGGGTAAATAGTCTTTTACCATTAAATATGATGTCTGAGGGGATTTTGTAGATGCCCTTTATCAGGTTTGGGAAGTTTCCTTCTCTTCTTGGTTTGTTTAGTGTTTCAATCATGAAAGAGTATGGGATTTGTCAATATTTTTCCACATCCATTGAGATGATCTGATAGCCTTTTTGCTTTTTTAATATGGTATATTACACTAATTGATTGTCAGATGTCAAACCAACCTTTCATTCTTGGAATAAATCCCACTTGGTCATAGTGTAAATCCTTTTCATATGTTGCTGAATTCATTTTACAAATATTTTTGTGGGAATATTTGCTTCTGTGTTTATAAGGATATTGGTCTATAGCTTTCTTTTCTGGTGATGTCTTTGCTGGGTTTGGGTATTAGGGCAATAACGGTCTTGTAGAATGAGTTGAAAAATGTTTCTTCCTCTTCTATGTTTTCAGTAGTTTGTGAAGAATTGATGTTTGATAGAATTCACTGCTAAAGCTATCTGATCCTGAGTTACGTATGTATGTTGGGGGTGGGGGTGCAGGTTTTTGACTGCTAACTCAATCTCTTATTTTGTATTTCAGATTTTACTAGATTTTCTATTCTTTTTGAGTTAGTTTGTTAATTTGTTTGCTTTTAGGAATGTCTCCACTTTATCTAGGTTATCAGATTTGTGGCACATAATTGTTCATAGTATTCCCTTATAACACTTTTTATGTCTGTAAGATCAGCAATAATGTCTTCTCTTTTATTCCTGATTTTACTAATTAGTCGTTTTTCTTTTTTTCTTGGACTGTCATGCTAAAAGTTTGTCAATTTTATAGATCTTTCCAAAGAGCTAATTTTTGATTTTATTGATTTTTCTCTATTGTTTTTCTATTCTCTGTTTTATTTATTACTGCTCTAATTTTTGTTACTTTTTTACTTTTTAAAAATTTTGTCTTTGTTTTGGTTTGATCTTCCTATTCTAGTTTCTCATGGTGGAAGGTTAGTTTATTGATTTGAGATCAATCTCTTTTCCTGATATAGGCATTTTCAGATAAAAATGTCTCTCTAAGCAGTGACAATATACAGACCATAAAGTTTTTGTATATTGTGCTTTTGTTTTTATTCACCTCAAGGAATTTTCTAATTTGCACTGAGACTTTTTTCTTGACTCATTGGTTATTTAGAAATGTCTTGTTTAATTTCCACATATTTATGTTTCCTAAATTTCCTTCTGTTCCTAATTTCTAGTTTTATTCCATTGTGTTCAGAGAACAAATTTTGTATGATTTCAATCCTTTTATATTTATTGAGACTTCTTTTATGGTCTAGCACATAGTCTATTCTGGAAAATATTTGATATGTATTTAAGAAGAATGTATATTCTGTTGCTGTTGGATGATGTGTTCTATAGATCTCTGTTAGGTCCAGTTGATTTATGTTTATAGCTTCTATTTGTTTGTTAATTTCTGCCTAGTTCTATTTATAAGCAAAAGTGGAGTATTGAGTCCTCCAAATACTATTGTTGGATTGTATATGTGTCACACTTCTATTTCTCTGTACGTTTTACATTTTTGTTGAAAATTGGATATTTTAGATAACATATTATAGCAACTCTGTATAATATGTCTCCCCTCAGTTGGGGGAGGTTGTTGTTTGTTTGATCATTTGTTTATTTGTCTAATGACTAGGCTAAGCTTTTTCTGTGAAGTCTATTTTCTCTACCATGTACAGACTCTGTTGTTCCTACTCAGATATCTTCCCCTTGTTCTGTCTTTTATCTTGGGTACCAAAGGGTCATTCATAGGTCAAAGTTAGTGTTTCAACCCTATTAGCCAGTTAGATTACCCTTTTACTACTAGATATGTTTGTGAGGCTGCTATCTCAGTTCAGAGAGTTAACTTTGTTTGCCCAATGTTCATCCACAGCCTACTAGTTTGGATAATCCCTCTCTGATTGCTCCAGAAAGGTAACAGCTTTGTACATGCATACAATCTTCCAGACTTCCAGAGATATGTGTGATATTAATTTTAAGCCTGACTTCTTAGGAGTTGTCGCTGCATCAGAGTAGCTTATTATTCAATCGGTGATTAGTCAGAGGTTGTGTTTAAACCCCTTTTGCCAGTGAGGTTTCTTCCCTTGTTGGTGGATCTTTGTGTGGCTTTAGGAATGCTATTTTATCTGCCCCACATCATGCGCTGATTGCTCCTGAGTGGGTAAAGCCTAGGTGATGCACATAGCCTTTCAAATCCCCAAAGTTGGCAGTTTTTATGAGCTGAGTGTTTGCAGGCATATATTTCCCCTGAATTCTTATGTTGAAGTCCTCACCATCAGTACCTCAGAATGTGACTATTTGGAGATTGGGTCTTTAAAGAGTTAATTAAGGTGAAATGAGGTCATTAGGGTGGGCCTTAATTTAGTATGACCAGTGGCCTTATAAGAAGACATTATGACACAGACACACAAGACCATGTGAGGCACAACAAAAAGACATCCATCTGCAAGCCAAGAATAGAGGCCTGAGAAAAAAACCAAACCTACTAACACCTTAATTTTGCACTTCTAGCCTTTGTAATTGTCAGAAAAGAAATTTCTGTTGCTTAAGCTGCCCAGTCTGTGGTATTTTGTAATGGCAGCCCCAGATGACTAATACAGCAATGATCCCAGGAGCCTGTCTCTTTCTATAGTTTTCTCTATTAAACTTCTGGCTACTGTGCCATTTTGCTCATATCATGGAGCTATCAGCTTTCTCTTAATTGCTGTTCACCAGCATCTCCATTGTTTGTGAGAACATATTTAGACATGGAATTCTTCAAGCTATATTCCCAATAAAGTCCTTTCTCTCAGGCAGTTATGGAGCTCTTCATCCATACTTACACTGGCCTTTTCTCTTGGACATAACTCCTGTTCTACCGCACCAAAGCTGGGGAAAATGGATCCACTTTTCCCAGAGTGATATCCCTGCTCTACAAGAAGGTATAGGGGCTAGCATCTTCTGGTCTTCCTTACATGGAATCTTTACACTATAAATAAGTTGGAGTAATTGTGGCCCTAGTATTATTGGGCTGCCATGCCTGTAACAGATGTTCCACCTTACAAGTGGCACTGGGTTGGAGGAAGATGAAATCCTCATGGTCATGTCTGCCTTAAAGCGAGTTTCTGTAACAAAGGGCTACAGGTATGAAAAATACTGAAAGCCTTCCCTGCTATGATTATACCATAGTCAGACTGGAAACTGAGAGAAGAGAACCCTTGTTCTCTTGGCCACACCTGGAGTACACAGTCAAGGGTACACCCATCATAACATGGAGCTGAGGGAGGGTGATTGGATAAAGGAGTAGGTCATGGCTCACATTCCACAGAATCTTGCTGTTCTTGCCAAGAGTTAATAGGTTTTCTTTAATAAATTCTTTTCCATTTGCTATATGTCTTTAGGATAATTTCCAGAGACTTTAAGTAATTGTATTTTATAATTTTCACCAGTTAAATTGTTGTTTTACTTGTTAGAGATTCTACCAAGTTCCTTATTCTACCATTTTGGAAGCTCCATCACGTGTAATTCACTTTTGTGCCTTAATTCCAGGTACAAACATCTTTTTTATATTATACATACCTGTGGGGTACAATGTTGATTTTCAATACAAATGGCTAACAAGTACATGAAACAATGCTCAACATCAATAGTCATCAGGGAACTGAAAATTAAAGCTACATTGAGATACCACCTCACCCCAGTTAGACTCACTATAATCAAAAAGATGGTGAATAACAAATGTTGGCTAGGGTGTGGAGAAAAGGGAACACTCCTACACTGTTGGTGGGACTGTAAATTAGTACAACCATTATGGAAAACAGTGTGGAGGTTTCTCAGACAACTACAGATAAATCTTCCATATGATCCAGCAATCCCACTTCTGGGTATATACCCAGAGGAATGGAAATCATCACGTTGAAAGGATCCCTGCACTCTCATGTTCATCGCAGCTGTGTTTACAGTTGCTGTGCAGAAGCTTTTTAGTTTGATATAATCCCATTTTATTTTCTTTTGTTGCCTGGGTTTGGAAATTAAACAACATGCTTCTGAATGACATAGAAGTTAAAGAAGAAATCAAACAGTAAATCAAAAAATTTCTCAAGACCAATAATAATAAAAACACACCATACCAAAACCTACTGGATACTGCAAATGCAGTACTAAGAGGAAAGTTTATTGCAATAAATACTTACATCAAGAGAATAGAAAGATTTCAAATAAACAACCTAACCTCAAGGAACTAGAAAGACAAGAACGATCCAATCCCAAAGTTAGTAGGTGGAAAGAAATAATTAAAATCAGAGCAGAACTAAATGAAATAGAGACCAAAAATACGATATAAAAGATCAATGAAGCAAAAAGTTGTTTTTTTGAGAAGATAAACAAAATAGACAAACCGCTAGCCAGACTTATGAAAAAAGAAGAGAGAAAACCCAGATAACAAAAGTCAGAAACCAAAAAGGGGATATCACAACTGATACTGCAAAAATACAAAGAATCATTAGAGATTAATATGAACAACTATACACCAACAAATTTGAAAATCTGGAGGAAAGGGATAAATTTCTAGACATGTGCAAACATTTTGATGCTGATGCTCTCTTTAAGTGCTAAAGCCCAATTTTAGTGTCTTCATAAAACATAGTAAGTGATTTGTGATATATCATGACTGCTCAGCCACAAGAAAGGTATTTGCCACACTCTGGTAAAAACATAACAGCTCACATTTACATGGTCCTTAATATGTGCCAGATACGATTCTAAATGCTTTGTATGTTTTCATTATATTTATCACAACAACTCCATGAGGTTGGTATTATTTATTATATAATTATCTCATTTTTATTGGTTATGAATATTCATGAGGTACAAAGCTGATTGTCACCCCTCATGCCCATGATGTGAGGGCTAGATTCACACTGGCAGCATATCTATTACCACAAACTGCATCTGTACCCTGTGTCTCCCACTCAACCATCCCCAACCTCCCTCCCCCTCCCCCATCCCTCCCACTCCACTTTGTAGCCCAAGGAATGTTCTTTCCCTCTGCAAGTCCAACACACCACTGTGGTCTTTCTTTCCTTCCTTCTTTCTCTCTTAGCTCCCACTTATGAGTGAGCACATGTGGTATTTATCCCTCTGTGCTTTGCTTATTTCACTCAACATAAATTTCTCCAGGCTCATCCATGTTGTTTCAAATGGGAGTATTTTATTCTTTTTTATGGCAGAGTAGTACTCCATGGTGTATATACACCATGTTATCCTTATCCAATCATCCGTCGATGGACATTTAGGTTGGTTCCATGTCTTGACTATTGCAAACACAGCTGCGATGAACCTGAGAGTGCAGGGATCCCTTCAACATGATGATTTCCATTCCTCTGAGTATATACCCAGAAGTGGGATTGCTGGATCATATGGAAGATTTACCTGTAGTTGTCTGAGAAACCTCCACACTGTTTTCCATAATGGTTGTACTAATTTACAGTCCCACCAACAGTGTAGGAGTATTCCCTTTTCTCCACGCCCTTGCCAACATTTGTTATTCACCATCTTTTTGATTATAGTGAGTCTAACTGGGGTGAGGTGGTATCTCGATGTAGTTTTAATTTGCATTTCCCTGATGACTAGTGATGTTGAGCATTTTTTCATGTACACGTTGGCCATTTGTTTGTCTTCCTTTGAAAAATGTCTATTCAGCTCCTTTGCCCATTTTTTAATTGGGTTATTTGTTTTTTTACTGTATAATTGCTTGAGTTCCTTGTATATTATGGATAAAAATCCCTTGTTGGATGCATAGGTAGCAAAAATTTTCTCCCACTCTGTATGTTGCTGCTTCACTCTGTTGATTATTTCCTTTGCTGTGCAGAAGCTTTTTAGTTTGATATAGTCCCATTTTTTTATTTTTTCTTTTGTTGCTTGTGCTTTCAATCTCAAGTTCACAAAGTCTGTGAACAGACCTAATTGCTGAAGTGTTTCACCTATATTTTCCCTTAGTAATTTTACAGTTACAGATCTTATACTAAGTCTTTAATCCATTTTGAGTTGATTTTAGTGTATGGTGAGAGATGCATGTCTAGTTCCATTCTTCTGCATATGCATATCCAGTTTTCCAAGCACCATTTGTTGAAGAGGCAGTCTTTTCCCCAATATAGATTTTTGTTTCCTTCGTCCAATATCAGATGGCTGTAAGCCTGAGGGGTGATTTCTAGGTTCTCAATTCTATTCCACTGGTCTGAATGTGTATTTTTATACCAGTACCATGCTGTTTTGGTTACAGTAGCTTTTAATCATCCCATTTTTATATGTGGGAAAACTGAGATACAAAGAGATTAGGAAACTTACCCAATGTTATATAAATAGTAACTGACACATCTGAGATTTGAACCCTACTGGTTCAAGTTCAGACAATCCTAAAGTGTGTCTATCTTTTAAAGCTGCAAGCTGTAATATCTTTAAATTAAATATGTTTTTATGAAAAAATGATTTATAATATATTTATTATTAAATAACTTATTACAGAGTAATGCAAAGAGGTTTTGCTTTTTATAAGAGTATGGGCGTGATAGGTAACCATCAATTCTAATAAATTTCAGGAAAAAAAAATGGCTGTGGCTTGTTATTTCAGAAAATTAGTTCAGAAAGGTCCTAATTACGTGGTCAATAATTTGTAGTTGGAGGTCTTGTGTTACTAGAGTCACTTCTTTCACAGCCATTGTCCTGCCAGTCCTCTTTGAACAAGTGGGAAGTAGCACGGTCTCAAAGCACACATAAGTTGCTACTTCCCAGCCTTAAATTAGCTCTTCTGTTTGTTTTTTGTTTTTGTTTTTAAGGATTCTTTTCAAAACCCCTACCCCATGAATTACCCTGCCTATTTCACAGAAAACAAAATGGATCACATAAAGAAGGAAGTGAGTCTTTTGACACCAAACCTTCAAAGTTACCAGAATAGTCATCTATCCTTCCTGCCACCCATCCTTCCTTGTCTTCTCTCTTCCTGACTATGTCCTGTCTCTCCACCTGTAATGTGGATCTCAGCTCACTCCGAGGGATAGCCCTCAATTAATTATTCCTCTCAATTATCTGCAAACTCTCTCTCTCTTCTGACTCTTCCGCATCAGTGTTAACACATGCTCAGACCAGTTTTCTTGGCTGTAAACCTAAATCACCAAAATATGCAGGCCATACCCAGGAACAATTTGATTAGAATCTTTGCAACTGAAAAAAAAAAAAATCTTCCTGAGTGATTTTAATGTACACCTAAGATTGAGAACAATTACTCAAGAATCATCAGCTTACACACACACACACACACACACACACACACACCACTGCTATCAACAAAAATGACAACAACTACAATAACAAAAGAAAACGACAAACCAAAAACAGCATTTTAGCCCAGATGTCTCTTAAGCTACTGACTCATATCTTTTTTGCCCTTTGGATGCTATTGGCCTTCTGCCCAGATCCCCTTCATCTGGCCAGTGTACTCTTCCCTTTTTGTGAGTTTTGCCTTATACTAATACTAATTCACAGCAGCCCCCTTCATAGAATTGTCCTCAAGCAGAAACCATGTCATTTTCTTACTTCTTGAGCATTTCTCACTCCACTGGAATCTTGATTCTACCCACTGACATCCCCATATTTATGTCTCTAAAACTGCTGGCTTCAAAGTCACCAATTACCTTTTTGTCTTAATTCCCAATATTTATCTCATCTTACCAATGTGCAGCGTTTGACTCAGTTAACCTTCCGTTTCGTCTCTCTTTCCTGAAATCATGTTCTTCTGTTTTTTTTGTATTTGTAGCTATATTTAATATTCCTTAAAAATGTATGTTTTTTTCCTCATGCTTTGGTGTTCCTTAAAGTTTTGTACTAGATACAAACTCCCTGGGCTAGCTCATCCATATTCATATCCAGACTTCAGTTATCAACTAAATACTGATAACTCCCAAATTTGTATCTCCAATCCAGACTGCCCTTCTAAATTCCATAGTCATATATATAACTTTATCTTCAGCATCACTACACGCATGTCCCAAAGTTAACTCAAACTCAACATGCCCTCAACTGGTCTTGCCCCTAAACCTCATTCTTCTCTTGTGTTATTCTTAACTCTTTCTTCTCAACTCTCATCCAAGTCAACAATTGTTGATCTAATGTCTTTAATCTCTCTCCATCCCATCCACTTCTCTTATTTTTACTTCTACTACCTTAGTTCAAGTTACCAACATTTCTAACAAGAGTGTTTTCTATAGTCTCTGAGCAGTTTGGGGGTCTCAAGTCTTAAAGTCATCTCTACCCCCAATTTATTTTCTCCACTGCAGCCAAAAGTGCAAACCTAATTATATCACATTCCTCTTAAAAACTTTCATTCCACAATTGCTTTAGAATAAACTCCACACAAAGCATTCAAGACCCTTTGTGATCTTGCCTTAGGTTACCTCTACAGAATCATTGTTTATCACAAAATTTACAACATCCATCCCACCTGGCTCTCACAATGTTTATTCATAACAAACTTATAATTCCCTGAACATGAAATATTAATTTTCACTGGTATGAGTTTGAATCACTAAAATCCTATGGCTTTTTGGCACACCACACTTTCATCTAATGGGCTAATTCCTACTCATATGTTAGGTTGTAATTTAGCTGCCACTTTCTTTAGGAAGCTTACCGTGAAAATTTCTCAACTTCACCCCAACCTACAATTAAATTAGGTATTCTCAAGGCTCATAGATTTTCTCCATCAAAATACACTGTATGCTGTTTTGTAATTTCCAGTTTACATGTCTGCCTCCCTAGTTAATTCATATATTCTTTAAAGTTAGTGAAAATCACCTACTCACCACTGCATTGCTTTGTAGAGTAATGACTTTTACAAAGTTCATGTTTAATTCATATCCGAGAATGAATGAATTCCTCTAACATCTTTTCATGTATGCATACTCAACTCATGAATATTTTTTCTGCCTCCATTCTTTTCTGCGCTATACATATCCAATTAGTTTCCTACTCCTGTGGAGTCTACTCCAGTAGATCCCTCAAATCTGTTTTGCTCTGTTACTATGGCTACTGACATCATTTGCATTTTCAATTTGAAATACATGTTTTGTTATTTAGGCCAAACACTGGATTTTTTTTAATCTGTAAATTCAAATCCAACCATTTATACAGGGAATTTTTTTTTTTCAGTTAGCTGCTTCCACACCTTGTAAAAAAGTTTAAAAACCATTAAAACTCTGCACTTGTCAATTTCTTAAAAAAATCCTGCTATATATGTTGAATACTTTTGACGGCAAATAAAATAGTAGCTGATTACCAATAACCTGAACAATAAAAATATTCCATTTTCTCACATTACAAGATGACTAAAGGAACCAGGCAGTTTCAGGTTGGTTCTGGAGCTCAGCAGTAATCAAGAATCCTGCCTCTTCCCATCTTTCTGCACTGTCAACCTCTGAGTGATAGCAGTGCCCACCCCACTTGCCACATTTATGGCCTCTTTCAAGACAATGTAATTTTATGTCCCATTTTTCCAGGGCAGTATCCAATTACATGTATTTTATCGTGACTTAAAGAAGGATAGTTTGATTTGAAAGTGCCTTTCAAAACTCTTAGGACAGTTTGTAAAATAGATTCGTTATGAATTAGAATATTAAAATATGGATTATAAATATATTACTTTGTCCAGAATGGCTATAGAGAGAAAATACATAGAAAATATGGGAGGAATTTAGAGAATGACATTGTAAAAGAAACAAAGCTGAGCTAGATATTCAAAGGTTTCACCTAAGAGTTAGAAAACTCAATTAACCATATCAACGAATGGGGGAAAAGGTAACTACTGAGGATAAAGGTTAGAAAGTAAAGCCTTGCCTCCCACCCTTTGTGTTGCTGCTGAAAATATGTCCATTAAAAGAATCATATGATGATCAGAAGAAGAAAGATGTTCTACAACATTTGACACCTAATTAAAGTACTTAAAAAACTAAGAATATCAAGATAAACTCAACAGCTGCAACATGCCTAATGATAGGATACTAGAGCCAGTCCTACTAACATCATTAATAAGAGAAAAGGAGCTTGCTCTGACCATTGCTATTTAACATAGTAGTATTATATACCAAGAACTCAAAAGGTTCAACTACAAAACTGTTTAACTTTATTTAAATGTCCAGTGAAATGTCTGCTACCAAGATAAAAGTTTAAAAATCAATAGTTTCCTTATATACTAATAATAACCAGTTTGAATAAATAACAGGTAGAATAATATTTCCTTCACAAGAGCAGCAAAAACAAATGATCTACAAATATTCCTATCAAGGCATATGCAGGACTTAAAGAAAAACTTTCTGATGGAAATAAATTGCTTTAATAAGTGGCAAGTATATTTCCTAATAGGAAGTCTTAATATTGTAATATGTCAGATCTTCCCTAAATAAATTTGCAATCTTTCCACAGTTCTATCAAGGCCTATAGTTCATTACAGAATGATTCTAAAGTTATTTGGAATAAAATACTGGTAAGAATAACTAAGCATATTTTTTTAAAAGAGAGCAATATCTGAGGATGTTCCTTAGTGGATACTAAAATATAAAGTAAAAATTAATTAGGTCATAATTTGGCACAAGAATTAATAGTCAAATAAATAGACCAGAATAGCAGGCCCTGAAAACATTCCAGTAGTCCTTAATATATACATATATGTGTGTGTGCATACGAGTGCAAATATGTGCATGCAGAAATTAATTTGGTTGGAAAGTCTAAGAAGTAGCCAGGTAAGGTATAGAAAAATTGTCTATATGGTGAAAAATAATCATTTTATATCCTCACTCCACACAATAGATAGTTCCAATAGTCCTTAATATATACATTTATGTATATATTCCAGTAGTCCTTAATACATACATATACGTGTGTGTGTATACAAGTGCATATATGTGCACACAGAAATTAATTTGGTTGGAAAGTCTGAGACGTAGCCAGGTAAGGTATAGAAAAATTGTCTATATGGTGAAAGATAATTATTTTGTATCTTAACTCCACACAATAGATAAAAATACATTCCAAATGGATTGAAGAGCTAAATATGAATACCAAAACCATTAAAAAATAATTAGAAGAATGTATTGGTGACCTTTAACCTAATTTTAAGGCAGTAGTAGAAATAATTATCACACCAATAACTATCATTTATTGAATGCTTACCATATGCCAAAATATTATGCAAAGCATTTTACAGATATTACCTGTAAAATTATATGAGGTAGGAACAATTAACATCTCTATTTTATAAAGAGGAAACTGAAGCTCATAGAGGAAAGGCCATATGTCAAGGCCAAAGAGCTAAGTTGTTTGAGCTGAAATTTGAAAATAGGTCTACATACCCCATTTGTTTGTTTTTAATAGGATTAAACAATTGTTATGATATGTAAATTGCTTAGAGCAGTGTCTGGCCTTGTATGACCATGGGTAATTAGTTATTTAACTACAGTGGCTCAGAACGTGGACTCTTGACCATGTGCTTAAGTGCTTGGTCACTCAGCTTTTTCTTGAAAACTCTGTGCCTTAGTTTACTCATCTGTAAATAGATATGATAATAGTACTTCCATTCTATGATTATTGGGGGACAGAAAGAGTTAACAGAGAGAGAGAGAGCGAGCCTACAACAGTGTCTGGCACACAGTAAGTGCTATGTTGAATACGTGCTACAGCTAACTGTTGTGCCTTACTATCTCCCTTCACAAAATAGCGGAAAATGGGAAGCACCATAAATGTCGATTCGGAGTCTTTTGTGGTTCCATATGAAATTTGAAATTGCTTTTTCTATTTCTGTAAAAATTAAAGGCCATTGGGATTTTGATAGGGATTGCATTGAATCCTTTGGGCAGTATGGACATTTAAACTATATAAGTCTTACAATCCGTAAATACAGGATTTCTTCATATTTGTTTGTATCTTCTTTAATTTTTCTCAACAATGTTTAAATAATTTCCTTTGGGAATTTATATTATGCCTTCAAACCTTTCTAAATAATTCCTAGGAGTTCAAAAGTGAAAGTATTTTAGTTTTTGGTTTGCCACACTGAGACATTTGTCTAACTCAAGTAGAATTTTTTGCTGTGATCATTTTTTTGCCTGACCTCAATAAGATTAAAAAAATTATATAAATGTAATTAATGAGAGGCAAAAAGGGGCTTTTTAATGTGACAAATTGAGATTAATTTATTAAAAATATTAAGAATCTTTTTCAATAATACCAAGGTCGAGGGTTTGGATCCCTGTGCCAGCCAGCTGCCAAAAATACAACAAAACTAACAAAAAAAGGAGACCTTTTCTGATAAGGCATATCAAAAGTATTTAGATTTTATTATAGTTATATGTGATTTTTGTAGCTCATTTAAATAGTGATTTCTGTGGTCATTCATTGAAGAAGTATACATTTACCAAAATGAAGGCACATTTCAAAATTCTAGTGGAAATTTTATTATTTATTAGATTCTTTACAACAATTTATTATTTCTTGGGCCAGGAGATCAGGATTTTATAGCATAGCATAAAATTAAAATTGTTTTAAAAATAAATCTTATACTCGAGGAAGCTTAGATATTCCTTCCCTAGTTCCCTGCACACAATTATTGTACAATTTTAGGATTAAATTTGATTACATAAATTGATATTTTATAACTATTCAAAAAATAAAGTTTTCTTAAAACAAAATTTCATTTCTTTTTCTTTTTTTTTTTTATTCTTTTACATTGTATGATAGGAGGGGAACATAAGCACAAGATTGTACCTGGGAAAAGTACCAGGATACAGTTATGTGACACCAAGATATTTGCTAAGAGACCATAACATTTTGCATTCAATTCTTTTGAGATAAGAACACGGAACACAGACATTCTCTGCCCTTTACACTTAATCAAAATTAAATCCCATCCATAAACTCCCATCCCATATTATTTTCCACTAATCACAGTTTTTTATATCCATTTCTCTTATTTCACTTTAATGAATGTTTCTTGAAGACCAAACATTAATTGATAATGACAAATATTATAGTTATAATATTTTATATTCGTAATGAGCCTTTTCAAATGCATTTACAAATGCTATATTAGTGCACTCTTGAAACTACCTCATAAAATAGAATCCATTTTATTGTTTTTACCTAATGATGAGAAAATGAAGGCTTTGATAGTTAGAACCCAGGATCACTTCCAGACTTCAGAAACTGAGTCCAGCATTCCTTCCACTAACTCTTTCATCTTTACTGACACCACAATAATATAGACTTGCTTTCCACATGTTCTGGTTGATATCCCAGATGTTGAGGTGCAAAATAGATAAATTTGAATATGAGAGGGTTTGGCAATAATAAGCCTTGTGTGATTTGGAGCAAAATAAAGTTACTGAAACAGAGAAGTGCTTCAGAATGTGTTCCTGGAGAGGTGACCAGCACTAAAACCAAAGAGGTAAGAAACCCTAAGGTATAATTTGTCCATTTTGACATTTTTGTCACAGCTGTTGGAAAGAAATTGGTTTATGTCAACCATCTGGATTCAGGCATTTGTGAAAGTGTGGACTGATCAATGCAAGGAAAACAGAGGAATGCTCAAACCATACAACAAACTGATATCACAGTCAACTATTGATAGGATTCTCTGCTTTTCTGAACTGTAAGCAATTCATGGGCAGGGACTTTGCTATTCATTATTGGCTCTCTACCACCTAGCATAATGCCTAGCTCATAGTAGGTGCTCAATAAATAGTCACTGCACTTCAAATAACGTATAATCTGTGTGTACATTTCTGGATGTATTGCTTAGACCATGGGTGAATGGGTAAGGTTTGGGATAGGGAGTTTAATAGAATACATCAGTGTATGTCCTCTACCTCTTTACACTGTTGAGGTGAAGAAACTGAAACTTACAGTAGAACCCTCTATGATGTTTTCACAGGATATTAACAGTGACCGTTGTTATCATCCCACAGTACCAGTGAGAAATTGGTTTTCTAACAATGCAAAATAAAATAAAATAAAACCACTAGACTCTTGCCTTCAATCTGCCCTAAAATCAATTTTTTAAATCTGAATTAACTCTCAAACCTATTATTTTATCTTTATAATATTAAATAATTTATTTGTTTTTTGCTTTTTAACTGGCTGTTCGAACACTACAATATAATAGTCTTTTATAAACTGTCTCCAAGGGAATTTTGCTATTTATTAGAGGCACACTCCATTGTAAGCCAAACCAAGATTAACATAAACCCAGAATATCTAGAGATTATCTGTTTGTTTTAGAAAGGATTGATCAGCCTATATATTTGAATACTATTCTCTCTTTATTATTCCAAATATTACTTATTATCAAGTTTGATTTACATGCAACTTTTCATGTATATGTCCAATGTATAAGACAAGATGCAACGACTAAGAGGCTTCCAAAATTTTTCTTGGTAAACGTCAACCAGCCTGTATATTTTCAAATTCATATGGACACCAACTGCTAAGTTAATTGACAGCAGTAAAGCTAGTGATGTGACTTCTCTTAAATAATACCTACTTGGTAAACAAGCTCTGATTCTGATTGGTTACAGTTCTCTCAACCTCTGAAGTAAGGGAATTTTATAACTAACTTGAGATGAAATTACTTATCATGAGTTCGTCTGATCTCATGATCTAATATTGGCCAAGCATATCAATGAATAAATTGTTAAAATTAAAATGGAGAAAAAGTTTGAAGGAAGAGAGTTCGTTTTGAAAGTGCCTTTCAATTCTTAGTCCAGCTTTAGAAAATAGCTTCTTTATGAAACTCTAAAGTTTTTCAGTTTTCCTTACAGATTGATTTATATCATCTAATTTCATTGCCAAGGTCGGATATAAGCTCTGGTTCTGTGTGGTTTGCAATGCATAAAACACCCATTAAATCAAAGAGAAGAAATGGAATCTTAAAGAAATTTTGACTTATTTAAAGTTATGAAACATAGAAAGACTGGTATTGCAATATTTAAAGTTCCTTACCTTCAGGAATTCATACTCTATTTTTTTGCCAGAAAAGAATCATCAGTAAACACAATTTCCTTTCCATATTTAACTTAAAGGGAAAGAGAGTCAATCACAAGAAATTGAGTCAATGATCAAGACTTAGTTAAAATGTTAAAATAACATTCTGATTTTTGTCCTGAAGTCAACTGCTATTTATCCCAGTATCTCAGATCTCTGGCTCCTACATGATTATCCACAGAGAATTAATGTTCAGAGCTCTGAAACTCTGTAAAACACTCAGATCAGCAAAGGAAACGATTTTGAAAAATTATTTTCTTCACTGAGATCATAAAGTGAAGTGATATATTTTAGAAGGAATTGTAACAATGTCAAGCACTGAATCTTATCAAACTCACTATTTACAACATTCATCAGCTAGCCTATTTATAACTTCTCCAAAATAAATACTGAGTCTGACCACTTCTCACCACCTCCACAATCTCCATGCAAGACCAGGGCTGAGCTGGCAACTGAACTGGTTTTTAAATTATTGAGCCCCTTCTAACCAGCTGGTATATAGCTTCCTGATCACTAACCTGAACCTGCCAAGTGCCCCTACCAGCCACTCTGAACCACTCCCTGAGATACTATATGACTGTCCTTGAAATAAAAACGAAAAGGTCAACACTTGGCCCAGCAGGGAGCCTACCAAATCTTGATCCTTGTCACTGGTCAGTACCTGTAACATATGGACTGTAGGTCTGTCTTAGATGAGTGCAGCAGCCTTCTTGCTGCCATTCTTGCCTCCTGTTGTCTATTCTAAAGGCAGGCAATGTGATTTTTATTATTAATAATATAAATCAGATCATATTGCTTTCCCCTTTAAGTTCTTCAGCGGTTTCCCATTATACATAGAATAAAATCCAAACTCCTACCTAAGCTTACATGGCCCTCGGTAATCTGAATACTGCCTGCCCCTCTAACCTTGTCTTCCACACTGCTTTTTATCCACTGTGTTCCAGCACCGGTATTCCCGCTTTTCTCATTTCAGAGATTTTACACTTACTGTTTTCTTCAAATGGGACATTCAGATCTTCTCTTTTTTATTCTTTCAGGTTTTTTCTTATATGTCACCTTCTCAGAAAGGCCAGTGTAATGGCAACCCCTTAAAAAAGCAACTTTTCTTCTGTTCCGAGCTTGAACCTGCCCTCAACACCATCTTTTCTATCCCCATTTATTGCTTCATAACCCTCATCGTTTACATACTTAGTTGTCTTCTTACTTAATTTGTCTCTTTCATAGTAAAGGCAATCTCCCTGAAAGGATTGTTAATGTTTTGCTCATGACTCTACCTGTTCCCAATGTCTAGTGCAATATCTGTCCTACAATTTCCTCCCCGTGCCAGGTCCTTCTTTCCCTCTGCCATAAATACCCTTCCTCCCAATGCTACCTGTCTGTCCAAGGCCAGCTTATCATTTAATGACAAGCTCAAATGCCATCTCCTTCAGGACATTTTGATCATCTCATAGCATGCCATCTCTCCTTCTCAAAACATGGCCACCAACATTCCTCTATTGCTCTTAAGATTGTAACTGCCATATGATTATTAATTGTAAATTACCTTCCTCTCTTAGCAGACGGTAAGTACTTTGTATGAGCCTTCGTTTCAGTCATCAGCAAGCTCTCTTCCACAGTGAGCTTGCCTTTCTGTTAATTAGCTGACTTCTTTCTTTAGAATAAAACCTTAGTTTTAGGTCATGGGACAAAAAGAGTCTTTATAAATTTGCAGTTCATGGTGAGTTAACTTTGGCCAATGGAGAAGAGATCTGTGACAATTCCCCTCAGGATACACTGTTGCTTGCTTAGGAAAACTTAAATATAGTTTATAAACTTGAAGGAAAATAAGGTAGAACAACTCCCTTAAGAGAGTCTTTCCAGATGTTTTTAAAGTAAAGTTAAATCCTTATAATCACTCAATG
Organism: Cynocephalus volans; assembly: GCF_027409185.1. Taxonomy (NCBI): domain Eukaryota; kingdom Metazoa; phylum Chordata; class Mammalia; order Dermoptera; family Cynocephalidae; genus Cynocephalus; species Cynocephalus volans. Next base: position 38,067,806 of record NC_084461.1, on the reverse strand, counting down.
TTCACTAGTCTCCCTGCTCAAGAGTTCATTCAACTACACAAGTCATATTTGTTTTCTTATAAAAACACTTTTAAGCCAATGAAAGTATTTACTGGAATTAATTTGCCTCCATGAGAAGTAAACATTTTAATGTTTTTTAAAGCAAAAGATGATCTAACTGCTAACCTAAATTATTTTTATAATTCTTGCAAATCCTACCTTTTATCATCAAGCAATTGTTTATGGAATTACAATATTTTAGTGCCAAAGAGTTCCGTGGAGTGCAGATAACAATAACTAACATGTAACCATATGTACTGAGTACTGTTTTAAGTGCTTTCTAGGCAGTAACTCATTTAATCCTGACAACAGCTCTCTGAGGTAGGTACTATTAATATCATCATCCTTATTTTAAAGATGGGAAAACTGAAACACAGAGAGGTTCTGCAGCTTGCCCAATGTCACAAAACTAGTAAATGGCAAAGCTAGATTTGACTCCAGCCAAAACATTTGTATTTCTATGGCAAACATACACTTGTTCTAACACCTTCTCTCTTGACTTTCATTAGTATAGAGGTTTGAAGTAAAATATTGGACTTCCCAGTTTTCCTTACAAGTAGAAGCAGACATGTGACCCTTTTCTGGCCAATAAGAGGTAGGCATGAGTTCCCGGGGAAAGTTTTCCTTCCTAAATAAAAAGGAAAATATTTTTTAAAATATTTGGTCCTTTGTCCTATTTACAATGTTGTTTTCATATCCTAGTTAATTTCTGATCTTTAGTTATTTTTGAATGGGAGCTATTCTTTCTACAGGTTGGAAAGAAAGGTAAAGCTGGGATAGCAATCAGCTTAAATTGGGGTATACAGTTCTGCCTGAGCACACTCTTCAACTCTTATGGACTCTGCCCTTGAACATCTTCACCACTCTCTGTCCTCAGCAAACATGTGGAATAGACATACACACACTGCCCACTTCAGGGTGAGCAGGAGGGTTTCTTGGCTCACTGTGGAGATCTGTATGGCATAGAATTTTGTTTTTATTTCTTTGGGCAAGAAGGGTAGCTCTGGTGATTTCTCTTCAACTGATTTAATTTATTTGCTAATTTCATTGACAGTAAATAGCCTTTTCTTCCCATTTGACCTTCTTTATATTACCTACATTAAAGGAAGTATTTAAAACATTCCTGCCCCAAAATCTTTAGCAGAATTGTTCTGTTAAGGATTCAAATTATATAAGTAATTTTGTGTTCAGGGCCATTATGTGTGTTATTGATGCTCTAGGAAGTAGGAATAGGTACTACAATAGTAAACCTCTTCCTACCATCCAGATATGCTTAGAACACATGATGCCAGTGATATCAAAGACACAGATATTAACTAGGGCACTGAAATTGCTTCACAATTCTCAGATATAAGGTGGCTATTATAAATTGGGTTCAGATTCTGAGACTCTGAGAACTGCATGCAAGAGGTTTATCAAGGAAGGCTAACAAGAACACCACCTGTGGATTTAAGCCAGAATTTCTCACACTCAGCATTATTGATATTTTGGACTAAATAACTCTTTCGTGTGTGTGACGGAATGTCCCCTTCATTATAGGCCCACTAGATTCCACTAGCAAACCCTTCCTCGTCCTGTCGTGAGAATCAAAAATGTCTCCAGACATTACCAAAGGTCCCCTAGGGAGCAAAATCATTCCCAGTTGAGAAGTGCTGGTTTAGGGAAGAAGTGGCACTGTAATGCTGCTAGAACAGATGTCTCAATGGATCCTCTAGGGAACTCTGGAGCTGGGAAGGCCCTTCAGAATTGTCCCAGTTGAGGCCTTTATAAATCTGCTTCAATCAGTCATTGCATACAACTTGCTCCCAGAGGGAAACATTAACATCCTACCCTGTGCCACAAAAGTGGACAGCCAGAACAAACTTCCACGTCTGTACATAAACTCCTCTGGGAGGTGGGCGTTGAGGGAATCACCAGGACTTTGTCAAGGGAATGATCCTTCCATTCTTCCTTCTTTTTTCTCTTTCTTTCTTTCTTTTCTTTTTTTTTCTTTCTCTCTTTCTCTTTCTTCCTCTCTCTTTCTTTCTTTTATAGTGGTAAGAACACTTATTATGAGATCTACTCTCTTAGCAAACCTTTACATGTACAGTACATCATTTTTGACTGCAGGTGCAATGTTGCATAGTAGATCTTTTGAGCTTATTCATCTTGATTAACTGAAATTTTATGCCTGTTATGTGTTCATTGCAACATTATTCACAATAGCCAAAACATGGACTCAACCTAAATGTCCATGGACAGAAGAATGGATAAGGAAATTGTGGTATATACATACAAGGGATACTATTCAGCCTGAAAAAAAAAAAATTCCTTCTCCCTCTAGCAGTTTTTCAGCAACTTAGATATCAATCCGTATCTCATCTGTTTTTGAGCCAGCAACCTTGCTGTGCCACAATTCTTATCTTGCAACAGAGACTCAATAGCCTGGGGGAAATTTCCTGTCCTTTCAAGGTCAATATTTGAAACTGCAAGGCTTTGGAAAACCAGGCCCTATGAAGTACGTATGCTTTATAGTATACTCCACAATGCAGCTTTAAGCAGAATGCTAACCATAAATAAGTCTTTTTGTAAACTTGGCTCACACAATAGCTCATGGGTAAATGTTGTGGGACTTGGTGCTCAGGAGGAGCAAGGTAACAAGAGCTAATCAGGAACTTGTTGAACTAACCATTCTTATTTTTGAGTCACAGCTGCCTGGGAACAAGACAGCATTCAGCTTGTGGGAGCTGGATGATACCTACATTCAAGGGATGAGTGAAAGAATTACAGAACTAGATGAAAGAGTTACAGTACTGGCCCTGAGATAAAGAAAGCCCAGAACCTACAAAATTTCATGTAGATTTCTTATGTGACTAACCTCCCTCTTTTGTTTCCCACACTCTTCCCCTTAAAAACTCTTACTAGGGCTCTCAAGCCTCAGAGGCAGTTTGCAGCTAAAACTCTCCCAGGTTGCACTTCCTGATAATAAAGCTTCCATACCTTGCACCAAAAAAAAAAAAAAAGGGAGTTCTGTAATACACAACAGCATGAATAAAAGTTGAGGACATTGTGATGAGTGAAATAAACTAGTCACAGAAAGGCAGATACTGCAGGATTCCACTTATATGAGGTATCTAAAGAAGTCAAACTGATAGAAGCAGACAATAGAATGGTGGTTGCTAAGGTATGGGGGAAGGAGAAGTGAGGAATTATCGTCTTTTTAATTAGGAGGGAAAACTCTTTTTTCTAATCTTTTCTCATGTTAATTTATTAGCCTCATGTTTGCCTTTTTAAAATTTTCTTTATTTTTTAATTAACACACATTGACTGTACATGTTTATGAGATAGAGTTATATTTCAGCACATGTATACAATGTGTGATGATCAAATCAGAATAATTAGCATATTCATCATCACAAAAATTTATCATTTTTTTTGTGATGAGAACATTTGAGCTCCTCTCTTCTAGTCATGAGAGAACATAGAATAAGTTATTGTTAATCATGATGCCTAGCACTACTGCAGACTATGGAACTTATTTTTCCTATCTAGCTATGATTTTGTATCCCTTAACCAACCTCTCCCTATCCCCATACCCACTTCTTTTCCTAGCCTCTATTAACCACAATTCTACTCTATACTTCTATAAGCTCAATTTTTTTTAATCTTCCATATATGAGTAAGAACATGTGGTATTTATTTTCCTGTGTTTGGCTGGCTGGTTGGCTCAGCTGCTCAGAGCATGGTATTATAACACCAAGGGCAAAGGGCTCAGATCCCCATACTAGCCAGCCACCAAAAAAATAAAAATAAAAATAAAAATAAAAAATTGCATACGTGCTTGAACAGTGGTATAAGTATTATCTTTCTGTGCCTACCTTATTTCCCTTAATATAATGTCTTCCACTCTCACTCATGTCACAAATGATAGCATTTCATTCATTTTTATGTCTGAGTAGTGTTCCATTTTATATATATATATGCAATATTTTCTTTATTCATTAATCTGTCAATGGACACCTAGGTTGATTCCATATATTGGCTCTTGTGAATAGTGCTGCAATAAACATGGGGGTGAAGATATCTCTTTGGTATGCTAATTTCCTTTCTTTCTGGTAAATACCTAGCAGTGGAATCACTGGATCATATGGTAGTTCTATTTTTAGTTGTTTGAGGAATCTCCATACTGTTTTCCATAATGGTTGTACTAATTTACAATCCCACCAACAGTACATGAGTTCCCTTTTCTCAGCATTCTCACCAGCACTTATTTTTTGCGTTTTTGATAGTAGCCATTCTAACTGTGGTGAGGTGGTGTCTCATTGTGGTTTTGATTTGCATTTCTCTGATAATTAGTGATGTTGAGCATTTTTTTATATACCTATTGGCTATTTGTATGTCTTCTTTTGAGAAATGTCTATTCAGATCATTTGCCCATTTTTAATAGAATTATTGGTTTTTGTTGTTAAGTTTCTTGAATATTCTGCATATTAATCTCTTGCTGGACAAACATTTGTAAATATTTTTCCCATTCTTCAGGTTGCCTCTTCACTCTGTTGATTGTTTCCTTTGCTGTATAGAAACTTTTTAGTTTGATGTAATCCCTTTGGTCTGTTTTTGTTTTTGTTGCCTGTGCTTTAGAAGTTTTCTCTGTAAAATGTTTGCCCAACTAATGTCTTGGAGAATGTCTCCTGTTTTATTCTATTAGTTTTATAATTTCAGGTCTGAACTAAGAAGAACTCGAAAACCTAAACAAATCAATAATGAGTAACAAGATTGAATCAATAATCAGCAGTCTCCCAACAAGGAAAATTCCAGGATCAGATAGTTCCATCACTGAATTCTACCAAATTTTCAAAGAATAATGAATACCAATTCTTCTCAAACTATTCAAAAAATTGAAGAAGGGATATGTCTTCCAAACTCATTCTATGAGAGCAGACTCACTCTATTACCAAATTCAGACAAAGACACAACAAAAAAAGAAAACTACAAGCAGGCCAATATCTCTGATGAACATAGATCCTAACATCAACAAAATACTAGCAAACCAAATTGAACAGCACATCAAAAAGATTATACACCATGATCAAGTGGGATTTATACCAGGGATGCAAGGATGGTTCAATATATACAAATCAATAAATGTGATACATCACATCAACAAAGTGAAGGACAAAATAGATGCAGAAGAAGCATTTGATAAAATTCAACATCCCTTCATGATAAAAACTCTCAACAAATCAGATATAGAAGGAATGTACTTCAAGACAATAAAGGCTGTATGTGGGAAACCCACAAATAACATCAAGCTGGATGGGGGAGTTTTCTTCTAAGAACAGAAACAAGACAAGGATACCCACTTTTACCACTTTTATTTAACATAGTACTGGAAATTCTAGCCAGGGCAATTAGACTAGAGAAAGAAATAAAGTGTCTCCAAATTGGATAAGAGTAAATCAAATTGTCCCTGTTTGTTGACAGCATGATCTTATACAGAGAAAAGCCTAAAGACTCCACCAAAAAAACCCTTAGAACTGATAAACGAATTTAGATAAGTTGCAGGATACAGAACCAACACACAAAAGTCAGTAGTGTTTCTATACATCAACAACAAACTAGCTGAAAAAGAAATTGAGAAAGCAATCCTATTTACGATAGCTACCAAAAAGAATAAAATACTTAGGAATAAATTTAACCAAGGAGGTAAAAGATCTCTACAACAAAAACTACAAAATACTTATGAAAGAAATTAAAGATGACACAAAAAAATGGAAAGACATTCCATGTTCATAGATTAGAAGAATTAATATCATTAAATGTCCATACTACCTAAAGTGATCTACAGATTCAATGCAATCCCTATCAAAATACCAAAGACATCCTTCACAAAAAATAGAAAAAATAATCCTCATATTCATATGGAACCACAAAGCCCCCAAAGAGCCAAAGCAATTCTGAGCAAAAAGAACAAAGCTGGAAAAATTATACTACCTGAATTCAAAATATACTGCAAAGCTACAGTAACCAAAACAGCATGGTACTGGCATAAAAGACACACAGACCAATGGAACAGAATAGAGAACCTAAAAATAAATCTAAGAATCTACCACCAACTGATTTTTGGCAAAGGTGTCAAAAACATACATTGGGGAAAGGACAGCCTCTACAATAAATGACGCTTGAAAAACTGAATATCCTTATACAGAAGAAAGAAACTAGGCCCCTATCTCTCACCTTATACCTAAAACATAACTCAAAGTCATGTTTTCCTTTAAAGAGATGAGATAGCCTCTGTGTACAGCCAATTTGTGGCATGAAAAAGGCACAAATATGACATACTACATGACAACATTTATAAAGAAGTAAACTTAATCAATGGTAATAGAACACAAAGAGGTTGTTACCTCAGGGTATGATGCTGACTGGGGAGAGCACCTTGTGAGGGGCCAGGAAAGTTTTGTCTCTTGATCTTAGTGGTGGTGACTTGGGTCTACACATATATAAAAATTGGTCAACGTGCATTCTTAAGATTGGATCTTTTAATGTGTTATACCTAAAAAAAAGAAAAGGTTTTAAAATTTCTCTTAGGCATTAATAAAAGCTGGGAAGAATTGGAAGATTCATGTAAATCCATCTTGTAACCAGCACATTGTTTTGAAAATATTACATCTGCAACTCAAATAAGAAAACTTTTCATCTAGAATTTATGAGAAAATAAAAATTGGAACATTTTCATAAATTCCATAAGCAAGCTTTTTCTTAAGTGATTTCAAATTATCCTCATCTTTAATATAAAGCTATATCCAATTGATACATTTAGGCAACTCTAAAGATACTCTAATGTAGTAGAAATGAGATGTTTCCTGGAACAGGCTAATACAAAAAGCCAGCTTGTCAGGAACCCCTGTCGATAGACATGAAGTTTAAAACAAAACTATTGATTCACAGGCAGGACTAAAAAACACATGCTGGAAGAACATAAAGTAATATGGTTCTGTTTTTTTACTAATGAGTGGAAAATATCTTTAATAATGCTTCTTTATTATGGAACCTTTATTTCACACAACACTATTTAATGAGGCCCTTGAAAATACAGGATTTCATCTTGAGTGGTCTTTGTAATTATTTAAGAAAATGAGAACCATGTTTGTAAATTAAGTCCTCCTGGAGAAATTCCATTTATGGTACAATAGTTTTACAAATAAATGTGTATTATTTTAGAAATTAAATGCATATAAACAAAAGCCTAATCATTTTGACACCCTAAATAAAGTTAGCTAGTTTCTTCAGATGATTGTTTAATAGTTCACAGTAATTCATCTTAATGGTTCTCAAATTTGTTCAGATGGTAGAGACTTTGTGAGATTCTTTTCAGAATTCTATGATCTTTGTACAATACTTTGAAACCTTGATACTTAATTCCTTTACATAAACCAGGAACTACCTTCTTAGCAAAAACCAAAATGAAACAAAACAAAAATCACCAAAACTATACTTTTTGTGTATATGCAATATAAAGTCACAATCATCAGCATACACCCTTTGAAAATAAGTTATCAAATCAGATGTGATAAATTGTTAGTTTTTCTATAAATATTCATTTGCTACTTTTAATTTGATAATAATAATAAATAATACACTCATAATTATTTATAATATAAAAATAATACTAAGATAATTCAGGAGCTAAAACTCATTAATAAACAAGAGCTAGTTGTTATCATAGCTTTTAATAAAATCTAGGAAAAAATAAATATAGAAAAAGTATATTATCATTTTTTTTCCGAAAATGTGGGGAAATTGATATTCTTCAATTTTAGCCTCAGAATACTTTGTTTCAACTTAACAGAATGCCAAAATTAATCCATTCTATTTTTATATTTAAAATTCAATGTATCTTACTTTTCTGGCACAAAAATATGTATATGAATCAAAATATTGTTTTTTAATTTGAGATCATAAGACTGTGTTAAAATATTTCCTCTAGATTTAATTATCATTCCAATTATTAGTAAGCAACTAATCAAAATAACAAATATTATAAATATTGATAATTAATTTTAAACATAGAAAAGTAAAATTTTATTAGAAACGTAAGTCTTCATGGGTGTGGCATTTTTATTTACCATTGGCCACTAGAGATAAATACTACCTATGTCTAGACAGGGTTTAACAGACATTTCATTCCTATCGTTTGTTTTTTATAGACCTAAGTGATGAAAAATTATATATATGGAAATGGAAGGAGTTTTACATACCGTCACTCAGTTCTTTGAATGTCTTCCATATTATATGGTAAAAAATCATATACCAGTTATATTAGTTAATCATCCCACTGATCCCTCATCTAAAAATACTTTCAATGATCTATTATCTGACAATTCAATATGTATTTCTTCAATATCATTAGCAAAAAAGAACTGTAAACCACCTGACTTGCAAACAAATTTGTTACAAATCATGAGAGCAATGTGATTTTTAACTTCTGGAAAGTATGCCCAGATGGAGCTATCAAGACTATGGAATGACCATTTAGTGCATTTCTGGCTCTTTTACTTAGATGTACATTATTTAAGATGCACTCAAAAAGAGATGGAAAAAAATATTTTTTTAAACGCTAATTTAAATACACTTTGACCAATAGAATTTTTTATTATTTATTTTTATTTTATCATGTGTTTTAGATATATTATTGTCAAAATTCGCCACTACAGATTTAACTCTTTGAAGTTATGGAAAAATGTCAGTCATATAACCTAATTAGCACAGTCACCATACTGCCTCTTTTCTTGACTGCTCAAAATTCCTGCACTCTGGGTTTTCAATCAGCCTGCGTCCTCTTTGGTGAACAAATATGGTTATGGAGAATGAGAGAGAAACAAATATTTATTGAACTGTATTATATGCTAGGCATAGTGCTAAGGCCTATAAGCTATTCCTTAGATCTCATTGCATCCATCTCCTCCTAACTCACTCTGTTCCAGCCTAATAGGCATAGCCAAGCAGACACCTCCCTCTCCCTTCTAGGAATGCTCCCTCGCTGCAATAAGATATGTGCTCAATTGTCACCTAAACAAGTATAGCACCCCACTGCTCACTGTCTCTTTACTCTGTTTTACTTTTTCTTTGCATTTATGTTCACCTGATAGATTAATTTGCTTGTAGCTCAACTCCGTCCTCACCAAATACTTTTGATATCCCCTCTTGTACCCCCAGCACCTAAACCTGTGCATTACACAGACCAGGATCTCAACAGATATTTGATGCATAAGTGCATGAATGGAAGTCTCTCTGATCTCAATTAATAGTAGAATATTAAAAGAAAAAAAGACAAACCAGCATAGGATTAATAATCATCTATTTTCTCAAGTATGGACACTAAAAATTGCTACCCAATAATAACTCATTTCCTAAAACAAAAGAATCCTTAACACCAAAAACCATCAAGAATCCATTATTTTAGAAGGAAATGTGTGTATTTAACTGTTCTTGAGATTTACTATATTTTTCTTATTTACTTATTTCAAACTAATGAAAATCTCATCACTCCAGACACCTTGGCTGTCAACATTTATCTGGGCTATTCCAAGATGCTGTCTTATTCTTACTCAATCTTGAGAAACAATCTGAAAAGCTGCCTCGGCTAAGGCATTGGTAGCTGATAACTGGATAAAAGCACTATAATATATTTGAAAGCAATAAAAGAGGTTGTATGATTGATTTAAGATGAAATTAGAAAATATCTAGTGACTTTCCAGAATGTATAACCTAAAGGAAAGAGGGAGTATATTATATCAGTGGGATTTGGGGCTTTAGAAACTGAATGATGACAAGGAAATTATTTTTCAGAGCAACCTTCAAATTACCTATAAGTGAGTGAGTGGCCATAGATGAACCTAGAGGAACCTGTGGCAGCTCACCTGACATAGTAACTGAGATTTGGGGCAAGCCTGGAGCAGAGCTCGCTGATCACCATCTCTACCAATCCTAACTCATTGGTGGGTCCCATTTACATGTCATATCATAGGAGACAACATTTTATGCCTTGCCTACTTGCCATTTCTTATACTTTTAGTCTTGTGCTATGCGGTTGATATATTAATTGATATCTTTTAGATCTAGTAATTTGGAAAGTATACATGATGTTTTACATGTAAATCTTAAAATCAAGCCATTAATCTGTGGTTATCAATGTCAAGAATGAAACAGTAAGTATCAAGATACTTAGCATATCTGTACCTTCCTCAACACCCATAACCTCTCTTTGGTGTTGTATTGTTTTTTGATTATAGACTGGGATATTTTCATTATGATCTGAAATTTTTTTAAGTTTATCATCACCTCCAAAAATTATGGGTTTTTTCATTTTGTAAACACACAGCAGTTGTTTATACTTTGTTTATTTAAGTGGTTTCAGTGCTCAACATCAGTTGATATCGATTATGAGTATCATGACATAGATTATGAATTTTAATTTTGACATATCTGTCATTTGACTGAGTATGCCATCAAGTAATGCTTATTGTTAGGGGCCTGGAGAGGAATCATTCTTGTCTTGCCTATACCTGTCTTGGCCACTAACTTTAACCCCTCCAAATTAGGAGGTATTAAAGGGGTAGGCCAGGACTTCCTCATTTCCTACAAATACTGCAATACAACACTATCTTCTTAGAAAACTTAGAAACTTTCAGTGGCTCCTTTAATCTGGTATCATCTGTACCATATCTACTAAAAACCCATTGACTTTACATTCTTGGTATGTCTCTACTGCTGTTCTCTACTCTTGTTATTCATTTATTGTTTCAATCAGGTTTGGGAGAAAGAACTGTTCTGAAAGGAAGACTTGGTCACATCAGTCCTTTGCTTCAGATATCCTAGCTAACTTATTACCTATAGAATTATATTCAAACTCTGCAGAATATCCTTTATTATATGGTCCTTGATTTTGTACTTGAGCAAGTACCTCACTCACCTCACCCTCTTCCTGGTCTTGTTCTTATGTATAGATGAAAACAAAGCGACGCTTTTTGTCCTTGAGCTGGTTTAGTCAAGGTTCAAAATTAAAACCATCACTGGTTTTACTTATTTTATTTTTGGTATTTATTTACCACTAAAAGCCTGAATGAATAATCAATTTAGGGAAAGTAAACACATCCATAGTGACTGAACATGAATATATGCACTATAAATAAATACAGGACAATTATCCATGAAATAGTTGTCTTGGCATTTTAAAAAAATCGAAGAAGGGAAGTGGCATCCAAAGCAAAGCCATCTGCAGTGTGAGTCAACAAACACCTTGGAGGAAATTTCTTAAAGCTTTCGGTTATGAATATTAGCTTCTCAAATGATAATAAACAAGGAGAACTGTCCAAGTCACCAATAATATCATTCACTGGCTGTCACTGGGAATCTCCCAGAAATGCTTTAGTCATTCCTGACTGTTGACTATGTTGACGGCCAGGTCAAATATTTTTCTAGTCCTGAGATCAAATGAATAACGTCTTTTTAGAGTTTACTCTTAATTCTCATCTGCATAGTGCTTATTGCAAACAGTCTTATGGGTTCCTATGACATTTATACATAAAATAACTGTTAAACCTAACTTAAATTTCTCCAAACATATTACTGCATTTAATGAGGTCAGCTTCTCTGCTCTGTGTTAAGCTTTCTTTCAAATTACAATCAACCAGGTAGGAGCATTAGGTCATGAGTTGCTTCACAGAAAAAAGCAGATCTATTTATTTAAACTAATTAACTGGGATCAAAGAATAGGCTCGTAGTACCCTAAGATATTTGCTGTAGATTTCTAAAAATTTGTATAAGAATTGCTCTCACCGTCTTTTGTTTTATAAAACACAAAAAGCTATTTAATTGCAGCAGTCCATGGGCTCTTTACAATTTGGGCAAATAAATCAAGAAAATTGTGATAATTTGTCTTTTGGTGATTATAAATCAAGATATTTTCATTTTCTAGGTTACACTAATTATTTGAAATAGCTCTTGTTAGTTAGCTGAATTCTTCTATCTGTAATTAATCTAAGCTTTTGATACTTAGTGCAATAAAAGACTGGATTTGCATGTATACACATCTCAGCCTTTTCCATTTAGCTATTTCTTACCAACACATGAAATCAAATTATTACTAATTTTATGTGCACATATCTATCTAGCATAAAGAAGTAGATAGCCCTTATTTCTAGTTAATCTAACACAGTCATTGTATGACAAATGCCTTTTCTCACCTCAGAGTCTGAGAATTCAAAACATAGTCCTGTTGTTACTAAAAGTGTTAGAAATTGGATTACTGCCTTAAAAATAAGAAAAATGGGTTTCTAATATAAAAAGCTCTGATGATAGTTTTCCTAGCACTATAATAAAATACTTTAATTTCTATGTGTGTTTAAAACATTGTCTTCTCTTTGGTACATTTTTTGAGAGGAAGGAAATTTAAAAAACATTCTCTGAATGTTATCTGAAATCAGCAGAGCTACATCCCCAGCTTGACCAGACTTGCCTATATTGTTGGATGAACACATAAGAAGCTTGAAAATGAGGGTGGGTATGTGCATGTGTGTATTACAACACACAATGTTATCGCCCAGGAATGGAAGGTTATTCATGTGATGTATATTCCAACAAGTCCAAAGAGTTACAGAAAAGGTGATCATTTGAAATGTATAATTTAGGTTGCTACAATTTTACAATGTTAGATTTTTTAACTCAGAATTTGACAGGCCTAGATCCCGTGAGTTAAGATACAGCAGAACTGACCAATTTTTCAGATGAGAACATCGTCATACAGCGTGCTGGACCAAAGACAGCACTTAAAATAAAAGAAACTTCAAAGAGTTTTGCATTTCTCTGCTCTTTTCTAGCACATAATGATAATTTCTGTTTTGCTGTCTCATATCCTCCTCAGCCAGAACTCAGAAGACCACAAGTTCAAACACCATTCTAGATTCATGATGAATTTGCGTGTTTTGGCTGAAAATATTTCTGAGTAGCCAAAGCTTTCCTGCCACTTCATAAAATCTGAAGGCAAACCAATCACTCCAGTACCGAGGGGCTTCCTCACTATGGAGTAGAAAACCTGATTTTTTTTCATTTGTTTTCCTTTATCACATATGTCTCTTGCAAATACTTTTTGCCAGTCTATATAGCTTGTCTTTTTATTCTCTTAACAGTGTCTTTCACACAGCAATTTTTTTTAAATTTTAACATTTAATAGTATGTATTTGTGGGGTATGCTGTGTTGTTTCAATACATGCATATACTGCACAATGATCTACTTAGGATAGATAGCAAAATCTTGTACACATTAATCCACCACTCCCCTACCCCTTTCCCCTCCCAGCCTCTGGTAACCATTATTCCACTCTCTACTACTGTGAGAACCACTTTTTATTTTTAGAAAGAAAATAAAATTTCACATATGAGTGAGATTGTGTGGTATTTGTCTTTCTGTGCTTGTCTTTCTTCGCTTAACATGTTGGTAACCAGTACTATCAATGTTGCTGCAAATGACAGGGTATCGGGTTTTTTAATAGCTGAATAGTATATATATGTCAGGCTTGTTTCAATCCATTCATCCATTGATGGGCATTTAGGTTGATCCCATCTCTTAGCTATTGTGAATAAATACTGTTGCAATGAACATGGGAGTGCAGATGTCTCTTTGATATATTGATTGCATTTCCTTTGGGTATATACCCAGTAGTGTGATTGCTGGGCCATCTGGTAGTTCGACTTTTAGTTCTCTAAGGAACCGCCACACTATTTTCCACAATGATTGTACCAATTTACATTCCCACCAACAACATAGGTGAGTTCCTTTTTCTCCACATCCTCACCAGACACTGTTCTTTTCAGTCTTTTTGATAATAGCCATTCTAACTGGTGCAAGGTGATATCTCACTGTGGTCTTAATTTGCATTTCCCTGATGATTAGCAGTTTGGGGCATTTTTTCGTATTCCTCTTACCCATCTGTATGTCTTCTTTTAAGAAATGTCTGTTAGGTCCTTTGCTCATTTTCTAATTGGGTTACTTGTTTTTTTGCTGTTGAGTTCCTCATATATTCTGAATATTAGTCCCTTGTCTGACGTGTAATTTGCAAACACTTACTCGTATTTTGTAGGTTGTCTCTTCACTTGTGGATTTGTGTCTTTTGCTGTGCAGAAGCTTTTTAGTTTGATGTAATCCCATTTGTGTGTTTTTGCTTTACTGCCTGTGCCTTTGTAGTCTCACTCAAAAAAGCACTGCCCACTCCTATTTTGTGCAACATTTCTCCTGTTTTCTTCTAGTAGTTTTACAGTTCAGGGTTTTATATTTAAGTCTTTAATCCATTTTTGAGTTAATTTTTTTGTATGGTGAGAGATAGGGGTCTAGTTTTAATCTTCTGAATGTGGATATCCAATTTTTCCAGCACCGTTATTGAAGAAGCTAAACTTTCCCCATTTATTGATAAGTCTGTCTTTTCTCCATTATATTGCCTTTGCTCTTCCTTCAAAGATCAGTTGACTATATTTATGTGAGTCTACTTCTCAGCTCTCTATTCCATTATGTTGACCTATTTGTCTGTTCTTTCACCAATGCCACACTGTCTTGATTACTGTGCTTTATAGTGTTTCTTGAAGTTGGGTGCTGTCAGTCTTCCATCTTTGTTTTTCTCCTTTAATATTGTGCAGGATATTCTGGATTTTTTGCCTGTCCATATAAGCTTTAGAATTATTTGGCTCATCTCCACTAAATAATTTGCTGGGATTTTGATTGGGATTGCATTAAATGTATAGATCAATTTGGAAAGAAGTAACATCTTGAACTTATTGAGTATTTCTATTCATGAACACGGAATATCTCTCTTCTTTGATTTCTTTAATTAGAGTTTTGTAGTTTTCTTCATATAAATCTTGTACATATTTTATTAGATTTACAACTAAGTATTTCATTTTGGGGGATGCTAATGAAATTGTATTGTTTTTAATTTCAAATTGCACTTGATCACTGATGGTACATAGGAAAGAGACTGACTTTCACATAATAACCTTGTATCCTGCAACCTTGCTATTAGTTCCAGGAGTTATTTTGGTGATTCTTTCCAGTATTCTACATATACAATCATATATCTGCAAACAAAGGTAGTTTTATTTCTTCCATTGCAATCTTTATATGTTTTCTTTTCTTTTCTTGTCTTATTACACTAGCTAGGATTTTCAGTACAATGTTGAAAAGCAGTGGTGAAAAGCAACATCCTGATATTAATGGGGAATCTTTGAGTTCCTTGCCTTTAAGTATAACATTAGCTGTAGGTTTTTGTACATACACTTTATAAAATTGAGGAAGTTTACCTCTTTTCCTAGTTTATTGAGAGATTTTATAATACAAAATTGAGGGTTTTTATAGTGTATTACATTTTATCAAATGCTTTCTTTGCATCTATTGATATAATTCATGTGATTTTTCTTCTTTATCCTGTTAATATGATGCAGGATATTGTGGATTTTTTTCTCTGCATCTTCTTAATAGGGCTTGCATACTTTGCTTTACAATGTAAATTTGTTATCTTGCTTTCTTTAAGGCAGGGTGAGGCCTCACCAATAAGTCTTTTGAAAAAAACACAATCTAAACCTGACTGTCCTTTTCACAATATTAATTGGTTTTTGAATGTTAAACTAGTTGTGCATACCTGGAATAAATCCCACTTCGTTGTGGTGCATAATTCTAATACATTGTTGGACTCAATTTGCTAATATTTTATTGAGAATGTTAGCATCTATGTATGAGAGATATTGGTCTGTAGTTTTCTTTTCTTGTAATGTTATTGTCCGGGCTTGGTATTATGGTAGTCCTGGCCTCACAGAATGAGTTAGAAAGTATTCCCTCTGCTTCTGTCTCTGAAATAGATTGTAGAAAATTGATATGATTTCTTTTTTAAATGTTTGGTGGAATTTACTAGTGAGCCTATCTGTGCCTGGTGCTTTTTAGCATAGAAGATTATTAATTATTTATTCAAGTTTTAACAGATATGAGACCATTCAAATTGTTTATTTTTCTTCTGTGGGTTTTGGCATATTATGCCTTTCAAGTAATTGGTCCATTTCATCTAGACTATCAAATGTGCAGGCATACAGTTATTCATAGTATTCCTTTATTAACTTTTAATGCCTGTGGGATCGGTAGCAATGTCTCATCTTTAACTTCTGATTTTAGTAATTTGTGCCCTCTTTCTTTTTTTCCTGATTAGCCTGGCTAGAGGCTTATTGATTTCATTGCTTTTTAAAGAACCAGCTTTTGATTTTGATTTTCTCTATTGATTTCATGTTTTCAATTTCATTTATTTATGCTCTAATATTATTTTTTTGTTCTGTTTACTTTGGATTTAATTTGATCTTTTCTACATCCCTAAGGTGGAAACTTAGGCGATTGATTTTAGATTTTTTTTTCTTTTCCAATATATTCATTTCATTTATAATTTTCTCTCTAAGTACCGCTTTCAGTGCATCCCAAAAATTTTGATAAATTATTGTATTTTCTATGGAATATACTATAAAGCATATGTACTTCACAGGGCCTGGTTTTCCAAAGCCTTGCAGTTTCAGATATTGACCTTGCGGAGGACTGGAAATTTTCCTCAGGCTATAAGTCTCTGGTGTAAGATAAAGATTTGTGGCACAGCAAGGTTGCTGGCTCAAGGACAGACTAGTTACTGATTGTTATGTAAAGATACTGAGAAATTGCTATAAGAAGGAATGTTTGCTAAGATCAAGCTTTTGTTGATAACCTTACTGGAATGTCATCTGGCTTGTTTCACTGAAAGTTACCAGCCTATACTGTTTAACTATAAACCCACCTATGTCTCTTCCTGTAACTTCCTGGTGGTCTGGAAAATAAATGCAGGAAGAGAACCCCAATTTGGGGTTAATTTCCCAAGGAAGGGTTGCCTCTCGCTTGAGCATTCCAAAGGGAAGTTAACCACTTTGGAATCTCTCACTGCTCAGAAGAGATGGGCTTTGAGTAATCCTTTGCATCTCCATTACCCAGGGGAAGTGGGGTGACAAATCCGTGGGGTGCAAAGCAACACAAAGCAACAAAATGGTGCCCCATGTGAGAATATTCTCCATGGATTGGAGACTGACCTGCCAAGCATTGGAGCGGAAAAGGACATCCTATTCATCCCGGCAAGGTAGACTCTACTAAGAGAGACGCATCCCAGTAAGGGAATCACAGGTGGCTTTCGATTAGCGATTGCACACTTGTGGTAGGTCAGAGTTAGGCTTTTTCTACCCCAGAGGTATTTTTTTGTTTTCTTTACTTTTAAAATATGGATAATTGGTTAACAAAAGGGGAGACTGAACATACATTACAATTCCAATGTCTCCTTAAAGCAGCAGGCTGTTAGTAACTGAATGGCAGATTGTAAAACTGTTAGTGGTATTAAACACCATGTCCTTGATACCTCAAGGAAGGGAGCCTTAATGTAAAAATTTGGGAACAAATTCATCACTGGTTAATTATGCAATGGCTCTTGTTAAGGCTTCCCACCTCACAGCTAGGAATCTATGTCAAGTCACTCTGAGACCTATCCAAGACCTTAACAAAAAACTAAGACATGTTTATGTCACCAGAAAAGGATAAAACTTAATCTTTGCCAGTGACTGAGAAAACTATAAATTGGACAATCTAAAGTAAAAGAAGTTAATATTTCTTTGCAGTGTTGGTATTGTTTGAGCATGTTTTTCTTTCTCATCTGCACAATGCTTCTCTCCTCCCTTAAAAGCAGTTGTTCTTTTCTAAACTGCATGTGCTACTCTTTTTCTCTGAAGACTTTGGAGTTTTATGAAAAAAAAAAAGCAGCCATGGCACCTACCAGACCCCATTTGGGTCTACTGCTCGTCTCCTAAAAACCTCAAGAGTCAAATGGTTTCATCTCTGATTGGTGGCTCAGCTCTTGAGCTCAGTAACTCATTTAAGGAACTAAAATTAACCTAAAATCTACCTGTTTAATTAGATGATCTCAAACTTTCTGGCATTTTTAAACAGACTTCTAAATTCTCTTCTAGTCTCATCTATGTATTTCTTCACAAAATCCTATGGTAGAATTCTATGCTATTTTCTTAATGAAAAAAAAATCTTCTCTGCATCTTCTTAATAGGGCTTGCATACTTTGCTTTACAATGTAAATTTGTTATCTTGCTTTCTTTAAGGCAGGGTGAGGCCTCACCAATAAGTCTTTTGAAAAAACACAATCTAAACCTGACTGTCCTTTTCACAAGTGAGCTTTTTTTTACATCTTGAGCAAAACCTATAAAATCTTTTGTTCCTGTTGTTTATGTCTGTGTATATGCGTGTGTAAGCTGTATGTTATGTCTATATGTTCATGTCTGTATGTGTAATCATTTTATGTGCAAGGTACCAAATTGGCTTATAATTAATGCATGCTCATTAAATAAATAAGTATAATTTTCAAGTTCACATGACTTAAATCTTCTAAAGTTTTGATAAATATATTTTCAAAATTTGATTCAAACTTTTTACCTAAATTTGTCTCTAGGTCAATATGTCTCCTTGTTATCTCAGCTCTGCCTCCTGGCCATGCTCGGAGAAACAATATCTTTTAGACATGGATAGTGAATACTGCCCTCTGCCTCTCTGGATTCCACTTGGCTCCAAATGCCACATGGAAACCTGGGACCTAAAATGGCTAGTGAAAAGAAACCTATGCCAAATATCACATAGGCCCTAGTTAGCATTAACTGATAAGAGCATAGATCTAATACACCAAGTTTTTGGCTGGAAAACCATAAGTATGTATTTGGTCAATATAGCTAAAACTCAAACTGGGCTTTGTATAATATGCTCTGTTAAATGGATGCCTGTTAACCAACCTGAATGTATAAAAATGTTCTTATCAGCACACATCATTGCCTGGGTTTACTAATCAAACAGGATTACTAAAGGTCTTTTCACTTGACTGCTCTTGATGCAAAGTTGTAAAAGGTTTTCTTTGTACCTTAGATAACTGGTTTAAGAAACTTATTTCATGATAAGTTATTATGCTCTCTGCCTTTTAAACCCTTTGTCACTTTTGTTTTATTTTTTGTAGTAATTTGTGATCTTATTCAACTAAATGTTTTAAGCCTTTTGTTATTTAAGAAAACTTTCCAAAACCAAATTCTAAACGCTCAGCATTTTAACTTTAACTTCGAGGAATTCCAAGGGCCCTGGAGTTTCCCAAAGGATATATAATAGATGTATCAAAACTAAATGGCTTATTTCATAAATTAGACCACATAGGAAAGCACTGTCAGTTCTGAAGGTGTTATGGATATGTGTTCCAAATTCTTGTAAGGTTCTTAAATATCTCTGTCTTGATATAAATGCTACTGGTCATAATCTTGGTTTAATAACAATTTTAAAATGTTATGTCCTCAAATATTTCATGAATAAAAACTCTGATAGGTACAGTTTTCTGACAAACTTTGAGTTCATAGCTTTAAACTAAGTTCCAAAATTTTAATGAAGAAACTGATGGGTTTTTGAAACTGTTCACAAAGGTCAAAACAACAAAAGTTAATTGGTAAATTAATTTAAAAGAATTATGGGTTTTTACAATTTACTTATTTTAAAACACTGTTGGTTCTCCTAATGTTTTCCAAATATAAGAAAACTCTCTCTCCCTCTCTTAACTTATCAGTAACTAACAACAGTTTGATAAAATGTCATTTAAAACCGAAGTAAAAGCATTTGTTTTCTCCTTATTTGATTCCCCTCAAATTGAATAACTTTAAGTATTTTTATGATTATTATGACAATGTGGCTATTTTTATAAGTTCAATGAAAATTAACTCTCTCTCTTTATAACAGGATATAATTTAAAACTTTGGTTATAAGATAGCATGTCTCACTTCCAAGTTGCTGATCTCTCTTTCATGTTTGCCATAATTTGGCCTAAACTGCTGCTTCATCCTGCTGTTCATCTTTCCCCTGGAGGTGGGACAGATCACTGAAAGAAAGTTAGCTGAGATGCTTCTTTCAATCACCACCTGGGAAAGAGCCTTCCCAACACTGAGAGATTTATACAAAGAAAAGTAATACCTTTTCAATCAAGATATTGATCATCAATGCTTTTATGAGGTATGCCTTGATCATAAAGGGGGAAATAACGTCTTCTCTACATAAGCAGTTCTCTAAATTTTCCTGGCTTAAAAAAGGTGTTTGTAACTTGGATGAGACATACAAGATGTTTTTAAACAAAAGACTTGTAATTGATCAAAAATTTTACAAAAGACTAGATGCTTTGAAAGCAGTAATGTCCTAGACAGGTGAACTAATAATAACAAACTCTCTGGACTCAGAATCAACTAATATGTGGAGCAGAATCCCTTTCCAGAGTTTCAACAATTGGTAATTACACCCAATTCACAGCACTTGGAATGATGCCCCTGCAGCCACCCTGAGATGATGACATCATCAGTCCTCACCTGAAGTAAATTAAAAGGACTTGCCATGCTAAATGATACTAACTTTGCTTTAAATGCTTTTGTCTTAACTATGCCAACATGATCTATAGCTTTTGCTTTTGCTTTTAAATAAATAAAACAGGGGAGATGTGGAATATACTATAAAGCACATGTACTTCACAGGGCCTGGTTTTCCAAAGCCTTGCAGTTTCAAATATTGACCTTGCAGAGGACTGGAAATTTTCCTCAGACTATAAGTCCCTGGTGTAAGATAAAGATTTGTGGTACAGCAAGGTTGCTGGCTCAAGGACAGACTAGTTACTGATTGTTATGTAAAGATACTGAGAAATTGCTGTAAGATGGAATGTTTGCTAAGATCAAACTGTTGTTGATAGGACCACTTAATTGCCTTACTGGAATGTCATCTGGCTTCTTTCACTGAAAGTTACCAGCCTATATAGTTAAATTATAACCCCGCCTATGTTCTCTTCCTGTAACTTCCTGGTCTGGAAAATAAATGCAGGAAGAGAACCCCAATTCGGAGTTAATTTCCCAAGGAAGGGTTGCCTCTTGCTTGAGCATTCCGAAGGGAAGTTAACCACTTTGGAGACTCTCACTGCTCAGAAGAGATGGGCTTTGAGTAATCATTTGCATCTCCATTACCCCGGGGAAGTGGGGTGACAAATCCATGGGGGCAAAGCAACACAAAGCAACAATTTTCATTTACATAATGAGAACTACAAACCACTGCTGAGAGAAATTAGAGAGGATACAAGAAGATGGAAAGATATCCCATGCTCTTGGATTGGAAGAATCAACATAGTGAAAATGTCCATACTACCCAAAGTGATATACAAATTCAATGCAATCCCCATCAAAATTCCAAAGACATTTTTCTCAGAAATGGAAAAAACTATCCAGACATTTATATGGAACAATAAAAGACCACGCATAGTTCAAAATATTTTTTAATTTCTCTTGAGAATTCTTCTTTGATCCATGTGCTAAAAATGTGTTGTTTAACCTTCAAGTATTGCGGGATTTTCCAACTATCTTTTTATATTGATTTACAGTTTAATTTCATTGTGGTCTGAGAGCAGATATTGTATAATACTTATTTTTTTAAATTTGTTAAGGTATGTTTTATGGCCCATGATGTGGTCCATTTTGGTGAGTCTTCCATAAAAGTTTGGGAAGAATGTGTTCAGCTATTGTGTGAAAAAGTAGTCTGCAGGTGCTCATTATATTCAGTTGATTGATGGTGTTGTTGAGTTGCACTATGTCCAGATGTTTTGCTTGCTGTATCTGTCCATTTCTCATAGGTGGGTATTGAATTATCTAACTGCACTAGTGGATTTATTTACTTCTCTTTGCGGTTAAATCAGTTTTTGCCTCATGTATTTTGGTGCTCTGTTGGGTACATACACGTTAATGATTGTTATATCTTCTCAAAGAATTAAGCTCTTTATCATTACTCAAGATGTTTTCCAGATATGCCTCTTACAGTCTCTAGGGGAAAGTGGCCCTTAATTTCTTTCTTTCTTTCTTTTTTTTTTTTTTTTGGTGGCTGGCCGGTAAGGGGATCTGAACCCTTGACATTGGTGTTTTAACACCACTCTCTGACCAACTGAGCTAACTGGCCAGCCCCTTAATTTCTTTATTGTTAAAAGTGTAAGCAATTAATTTCACATTTTCTGTATGAAATTTTTCTACTAACATTAGACAACTTCGAAGTTGGTGGTTTCCTAGAGTTTAAAGTTTTTGAAAAGCAATATCTACTGGGTGTATATTTCTGAATATTTAACTGAAATTAACCTCAAAATTTCTATTATTATCATTGTGGTCCCCCAACACACATACACACACACGTATACACTCTAGCTTATCTTTTCCTTTTTCACACGACTTTCTTTTCCTTTTTTTTTTTTTTTTTTTTTCTTTTTGTGACCGGCTATACCGCACTCAGCCAGTGAGTGCACTTATATAGGCTCCAAACCTGCGGCGGGAGCACTGCTGCGCTCCCAGCGCCGCACTCTCCCGAGTGCACCATGGGGTCGGCCCACGACTTTCTTTTCTAAGTCATTTGTTTCTTGGAAGAAGACACAACAATCATAACAATTCCTTGAACTTGTTAAGACAAGTGAACAGATATGATGTTGATGGGAGGAAAGGTGGGGAGAGGGAGCAGGGAAAGGAGGAATTGGTAAAGGGACACAAAAATCAACTACATTGTATATTGATAAATTAAAATAAAATGAAAAAACAAAAACAAAGGGAATATATTTCCTGTTCTCATTAGTAGATATAGTTTCTAAAAACTAAAAGTTTAATGGTAATAGTAGTTGGTTTATATGAGGTTTTGTATCTGGTGTGTATTTGCTCATATAAACATAACAATTTTGTGATATTGGTGCTATTACTATCCCACTTTACTGGTTAGGAAACTAAGGCCCGATACCTTTCCCATAATCACAGAGCCAGTAAGTGACAAGGCTGGATGCAAATACTGGCAATCTATCTAAAAATCTGTACTCTTTCTAAAAATATAACCTGAGAACTTGTCCTTTGATCATATCAATTATATTACTATCATCAATATTTAGAATTTATAGGATAATGTAGTAGTTTGCAAATGTAAGAAATACATTTCACACACACACACAACTAAAAGTTTCAGAAACCAATAATTTAACTTACAGTCTTACTATATGCAATGCACTCTGATAGTTTCAATATTATTCTAGTCTAAGCTAACTTAGTGTTTTATTTAAAATATTATCAATGCACTTAATTGATTTCCCAACCACAATATGCAATTATAATGCATATTGTGAAAAATATTAAATAAAATGTAGCTTTTACTTTCTTTTTCTCTACTAGATATCTAATGACATCAAATTAGATGCAAGAATGAACCTTAAAATTTCTGATAATTGTGTTTTTTAAAAGAAGTTCATAAAACATTAGACTGTATCTACATAAGAGAAGCCTAGAATTCAATACTTAGGAGGGTCTGGCAAAGTCATTTAATGTTTTCTTAAGGTTACAGGAAAACTATTTTTGGCATCATAATAAAGCCAAGCAGACAGTAGTCTTTCCATACACATTATAATACATAGATTTAAAAATATTTTTTTTCTGTTTTGTATATTTGTTTTTTTCTAAAATTTATAAATTTAAACATTGCATTAAAATCTCTAACAATAATATATTTATTAATATTACTTCATTGTTCAAAAGGTTTAATATGAAGAAAGAATAGAAATAAGTAATAAGATAAATATTAATCTTTTAAAAATATTTGATTTATAAACAAATATATTCTTATCTATACAGAAGCAATTAGTTTATTTTTCTTAAGGAAATCTAAAATTGGCCTCTACACCCAAGAGTTTTTAATTATAATTTTGTAAATGTCATTGTCTCACTAAATAAAAGAAACCATTTAGGCATAATTTATCTATTCAAAATGTGCAGAAAAATCTTTTCTCTCACAAATGAATATGTCACCACTTTTATAGTTGAAATGATTTGTAAGCATGCTATTTTTAAAAATGCAGGAATAAGGAAATATACTAATTGGAAAAACTTCTTTTTCCCAAACTACATTTAATGTTGGGCACAAGATGGAATGAACACCTCGAAGACTAGCCAGGTCAATCCTCACCCAAAATTAGAGTCTGTCTAAGTGTTTGCTAATTCCTTGTTCTACGTCCAAGTATTTGCTTGGGTAGAAGAAGGGCTAGACTTGTATTCAGGGATTATGTCAAAAGTTCTACTTCATGTACGACTCCTACTCCTAGTCACAAGCCCAAGCCCAGGAATAAATAGTTGTTCTACCCTTAGTGAAATCTGAGAGTAAATGCAAAAAAAATAAAGGCAAAGGTGGTGGATGGAAGGCCTATAGAACAATCAATCAATTTGCAGAAAAGGTAGAGGCAGATTTTCACTTTTGTGGAATGCTTTTGTGTGAGTGCTATGGTTTGAATGTTTGTCTCCTACAAAGTTCATGTTAGAACTTAATCTCCAATATAATATTTGAAAGGTGAGGCCTTTAAAAGGTGATTGGATCATAAGGACTTTGTCCTCATGAATGGATTAACCCATTCAGAGGGTAATGGGTTAATAATTTTATGGATTACCAGGGAGTAAACAAGGATCTTTATAGGAGAGCAAGTGAACACATAAAAATGTTCCCGCTCGTCCCTGGTCATGAGATTTCCTGCATCACCTTGGGACTCTGCAGAGACTCCCCACAAAGAAGGCGGCCCTTACCACATGTACCCCATGGACTTTGGGCATACCAGCCTCCAAAACTGTAAGGAATAAATTTCTTTTTTTTAAAATACATTTTCTGGTTTCAGGTATTCTGTTATAAGCAATAGAAAACAAATTAATACAGTGGGTATTATGAATTACTTACACCCTTTTATAATGTCATGGAAGTACTTGAGAACACAAGGAAGCAAAATGTTCAAAGCATGGTTACAATACTCCTTCTCAAAGGTATGCTTTCAGGGAGAAACAAAAACCTCTTTTTCTTGACAACTTGATTTCTGAAAGCCTGCCCAGGGTCCTCTAATTTGCACATGCTCTTTCCTACATTCAGAGAGTCAAGACAATTGTGAGACACCATGGAGATCTGGTAAATCTCTCTGAAGCACAGCTCTGAGAAGGGCAAGAGAGAGCTTCTCTCATGAGTTCACCTCATTTCCTTCTGCAAGTTCAAAGACAGAGACTGATGAGATCCAATGATTCAAATCTAACAGTCTGTATCTCAGTGCAAGTTATGTACCAGGCAGAGGAACCAGGCAAGAATACTCTGCCGGAATGGACTGAGTCAGGCTGGGAACATCAGTGTTTACCTATGATTAGCAGCAAGCACAGCTAGCTAAGGGAGCTCTGTTCCACTCTCTCAGCCTCAAAAGTTGTGTCCCAATCTAAAAACTCTAGATATTTCTAAATCAGTGACCATATGCGCTGTGTGTGAGAGAGAGACCATGTGTGCATTTGTAACGGAGTTTTATATCTTCTACCCATTCCAAAAAAAAACATAAAAAAAAAATTAAAACTGTACAATTTATTCACTCTGTTTTTTTTCCTAATAATTATTCTGTGTCATTCTAAGAGGGGTAATTAATCTGACAATCTCATCTTTATTTCCTATCCTTTGAGAAGTGAAATTGCTTATGAACCTTCATGACTGAGGTATTGGCTGCCAAACTTCCCTGTTTTGCTGAAAGGTAAGTTCCTCTTAAGGTAAAAATTGAAGAGATAAAAGAAATCCTTTTTTTTGGAAACTTGGAAATATGGACAGTAGTTGAGTGAGAAACAAAAGCCATTTTGATTACCCCAAAGTCAAACTGATTTAGAAGCTTAATGATATCTGCAAAATCCCTTTTACCTTTGCCATATAAGGTAATATTATCAACTGAGTGACAGAGAGAACAAGGAAACCAGGAAAGCATCACTATTCATTCACTGAACAAATACATAATAAGTGTTTATTACATTCCAAGTTCTCTTATAAATCCTGGAGATAAAGCAGTAAACAAAAGAGACCACAATATTTGCACTTGGACTTCCAGGAAGATGACAAACTAGAGGTGCCCAAGGCCTGTTCCTCCAGCAGAAAAAGATCAAAAGGGGCCCACAACCACCATTGCCACAGTCACCAGAGCCATTGTCTGGTCCCAGAACTGTCACCCATTGCAAAGCTGCTCTCCAGTAGAGCAGCGGATCTGTGGGTTGCCAATCACTGCTGTGATGGGCTCTGCAGATGTGAGAGAGGCAGCTGCAACCACTGCCACCATTGCCAACACCATGAGTTACCTAGCTGCTGCCAAGGACACTGCAGACCTGAGGGAGACAGCTGCAGCTGCCAATGCGACTGCTGCTGCCACTAAGGACACTGCAGATGCAAAAGGAGACAGCTGCAGCTGCCAGCACCACTGGTGTCTCCATGAAATAACCCCACTGCCACCAAGGACACAGCCAAGGACACCACAGATGTGAGAGAGGCAGTAGCAGCCACCAGCATACCTGCCATCCCCACCTGGTGTCCCAGCTGCTGCTGCAAACACCACAAACATGAGGGAGACATTTGTAGCCACCAGCACCCCTGCCATACCCACAAGTTAATTCCATTGTCCCTGCAGACACTACAGACATAAGTGAGGCAGTTGCAGCTGCTGGTACTCCTGCTGCTCCCACAAGGTAATCCCACTTCTGCCAAGGACAACACAGATGACGGGGAGGCAGCTGCAGCTTTCAACACTGCTAATGCTGTTGCAAGATAACCTCATTGCTGCTGCAGACACCATAGCTGTTTTGGCCACTGCAGCAGACACCACAGCCAAGCAGGAAGCTTCTGCAATGGCCACCACTGCAGTTGCCACCACCACCAGTGCCACCAGGCAGCCACCATCATTATGCTAACAGGTCACCACTGCTACAATGTAGACAGCCTACCAAAGCCACTACCTCAGCTACCACTGCTGCAAGGGCAGCCTATGCAAGAGCAGCAGCTACAGCAGCCACTCTGCTCTACAGACAAACCACCAGCCACTTGACTACATGACACAATGAGGGACACCAGCAGAGTTCAGGGAAGGAGAATAATAGAAGAAGCAACTACTCTACTGCTCTACTACATGACTAGACATCAATGTAGATATACCATAAATGCAAAAAATAAAAATAAAAAAAGAAAGAAAATATGAATCTACCAAAGTAATACAATAACTCTCAAGTATCAGACCCCATGGAGCAGGAAACTCTTGAAATGACTGAAATAGAATTCCAAGTAAAAATCTTAAGGAAACTCAAGAAGATATAAGACACAGTTAGACAACTCATTGAACTGAGCAAAACTATCCAGGATATGAAGGAAGAAATTTCCAGAGACATTCAACAAAATACAAAAACACAACTGAGAGCTTAAGCAGCAGACTAAAGCAAGTGGAAGAAAGAATTTCTGATCTTGAAGGCAGTCTCTTTGAAATAACTCAGGTGGACAAAAAGAAAAGAAAAAAATAATTTTTTAAAAAAGAAGAAAATAAAAGAAACATAGCAGGCAACAAAAGGACACAAACATTTGAATCATGGGTATTCCTGAAAGGGAGGGGAAAGGAAAAGGCACAGAGAACATACTCAATGAAATAATAGCAGAAAACTTGCCAGATATAGGGAGAGATACAGACCTTCAGATTCAGGAGGCTCAAAGATCCCCAAACAGATTCAACCCAAAAAGGTCTTCTCAGAGGCACATTATAAGCAAATTGGCAAAACTCAAAAACAAAGAGAGAACCCTAAAAACAGCAAGAGAAAAGTGTCAAGTCATTGATATAGGAGTCCCCATCAGACTAACAGCAGATTTGTCAACTGAAACTCTACATGTTGGAAAAGAATAGGATGTATTTTGGTATTTTGATGTATTCAAAATATTAAAAGAAAAAAACTGCCAGCCAAGCATACTATGCCCCACAAGGATATCTTTCAGAAATAAGGGAGAAATACTGTATTTCCCAGACAAACAAATCCTGCAACAGTTTACCACAACATGACCAGCTATACAAGAAATCCTCAACGGAGTCCTGCGACTGGAATCCAGAAAACAGTAATCACTACCATGAATACACAAGAAAGAACAAAACCCACTGGTAGAACAAAAATGAAAATAAGAAAGAGAATGAGACTGTATCTAATGACCTCAAAAAACGAACAAACACTGAGGACAAACAACAAAAAGGAAAGAAAGAAACAAAAGATCCTTAAGATATCCAAATAAAAATTGATAAAATGAAAGAAGTGAGACAGTATCTTTCACTAACAATCCTAAATGTAAATGGATTAAACTCCCCACTCAAAACTTGCAGACTGGCTGACTGGATTAAAAAGCTAGACCCAACTATACGCTGTCTACAGGAGATTCACCTCACCTGTAAAGACACACAGAGAATAAGAGTGAAGGGATGGAAAAAGATATACCACACAAATGGAAAACCAAAATGAGCAGGAGTACCTACCTATTCTTATATCAGTAAAATAAACTTTAAAACAAAAACTATGAAAAGAGACAATGAAAGCCATTATGTAATGATAAAGGGATTATCCAGCAAGAAGACATAACAATCATCAATATATATACACCAAACATCAGAGCATTCAGATATATAAAGAAAACACTTTAGACCTAAGAAAAGAGACAGCCCCAAATATGATAATAGTTGACCCCCCCTCTTGCAACACTGGACAGCTCATCTAGGCAAAAACCCAACAGAGAAACATGGTTTTAAACTACACATTAGACCAATTGGCAGATATCTGCAGGACATTTCATCCAACAACCATAGAACATACATTCCTCTCATCAGTACATGGAACATTCTCCCTGATAGATCACATGTTATGTCACAACTCAAGCCTCAACAAATTTTTAAAAATTGAAATCATTTAAATTATCTTCTCAGACGACAATGGATTAAAACTAGAAATCAATGACAAGTGAAACTCTGGAAACTATACAAACACGTGGAAATTGAACAACATGCTCATGAATGACATATGAGTCCAAGAAGAAATTAAACAAGTATCAAAAATTTTCTTGAAACACTGAAAATAAAATGAAAACACATCATACCAAAATCTGTGGGATGCTACAAAAGCAGTACTAAGAGGGAAGTTTATTGTGATGAACACTTACATTGAAAGAACACTTTCAAATAAACAACCTAACACTACAACTCAAAAAACTAGAGAAACAAGGATAATTCATTCCCAAAATTAGAAGAAGAAAAGAAATAATCAAGATCACAGCAGAACTAAATGAAATAGAGATCCAAAAAAATAATACAAAAGATCAATGAAACAAAAAGTTGTTTTTTGAGAAGATAAACAAAATAGATAAACCTTTGACTAGGATAACTAAAACAAAAAAAAAAAGACCCAAATAACAAAAATCAGGAATGAAAAGGAGACACTACAACTGATACCACAGAAATATAAAGAATCACTAGAGACTGCTATTAACAACTATACACCTACAAATTCAAAAATCTGAAGGAAATGGATAAATTTCTGGACACACACAAACTACCAAGACTGAACCAAGAAGAAATAGAAAACCTAAACAGACCCAAAATGAGCAATGAGATTGAAGCAGTAGTCAAAAGTCTCCCAAGAAAGAAAAACCCAGGACTGGATAGCTTTACTGCTGAATTCTAACAAACCTCTAAAGAAGATTTAATACCAATTCTCTTCAAACTGTTCCACAAAATTCAAACAGGGGCCATTTTCCCAAACTCATTCTATGAGGCCAGCATCACCTTGATACCAAAACCAGACAAGATACAATACAAAAGAAAACTATAGGCCAATACCTTTGATGAATATAGATGCAAAAACCTTCAATAAAATAGTATCCAATAGAATACAGTAACACATCAAGAAAATTATACACCACAATCAAGTGGGATTCATCCCAGAGGTACAAGGGTGGTACAAAACACACAAATCAATAAATGTGATACACCGCATCACCAAAAACAGGGACATAAGCCATATGATTATCTCAATAGACACAGACAAAGCAATTAACAAAACTCAACATCCCTTCATGATAAAGACTCTCAGCAAATTAGGTATAGAAGGAAAATATCTCAACACAGTAAGAACCATAAATGACAAACCCACTGCAAATATTTTGAATGTAGAAGAGCTGGAAGATTTCCCTTTAACAATGGGAACAAAACAAGGACATCCACTTTCACCACTCCTATTTCACACAGTAGTAGAAGTACTACCCAAAGCAATCAGGCAAGAGAAAGAAAAAAGAGCATTCAGATCAGAAAAGATGAAGTCAAATTGTTCCTGTTTGCAAATGACATGACCCTATATATAGAAAAGCCTAAAGACTCTGCCAAAAAAATCTAGAGTTGGTAAACAATTTCAGTAATGTTGCAGGATACAAAATCAACACACACAAATCAGTAGTTTTTATACTCCAACAACAAACTAGCAGCAAAATAAATCAAGAAAGCTAGCCCATTTACAACAGTCACCAAAAAAAATAAAACACCTGGGAAGACAGTTAGTCAGGGAGGTGAAACATCTCTACAATGAGAATTACTAAAAACCCCTAATGAAAGAAATTAATGACATGAAAAGATGGAAAGATATTCCATGTTCCTGGGTTGGAGGAATTAACATTGTGAAAATGTCCAAGCTACCCACAGTGATCTACAGATTCAATGCAATCTGCAGCTAAATACCAGTGGCATTCTTCTCAAAAATAGAGGAAACAATCCTTACATTCATATGTTCTTAGCAGCTCTGTTTACAATAGCCAAGACATGGAAACAACATAAATGTCCATCAATGGATGATTGGATAAAGAAACTGTGGTATATATACACCATGGAATACTTCTCTGCCATAAAAAAAAATGAAATACTCCCATTTGCAACAACATGAATGAGTCTGGAGAAACTTATGTTGAGTGAAATAAGCAAAGGACAGAGGGATAAATACTGTGTGTACTCACTTATATATGAGAGCTAAGAGAGAACAAAGGAAGGGAAGAAAGACCAAAGTAGTGCATTGGACTTGCAGAGGGAGAGAACATTCTATGGGCTACAAAGTGGAGTTGGGGGAAAGGGGGGAGGAGGAGGGAGGTTGGGGATAATTGGGTGGGGGCATGGAGTAAAAATGCAATTTGTGGTAATGGGTATACAGCCAGTATGAATCTGGCCCCCACATCAGGGCATGAGGGATGACAATCAGCTTTGTATCTCATGGATATTCATAACCAATTAAAAAAAGGAACAGCAAAAGACTCTGAATAATCATAGTAATCATGAGCCAAAAAATAAAGCTGTAGGCATATCACCAACTGACTTCAAATTATTCTACAAAGCTATACTAACCAAACAGCATGTCAATGGCATAAAAACAGACTTTCAGACCAATGGAACAGAATAAAGAACCCAGAAATCAACCCACAAACTTGTAGCCAACTGATATTTGACAAAGGCACCAAGAACACACATTAGGGAAGAGACTGCCTCTTCAATAAATGGTGCTGCGAAGACTGGACACCCATATGCAGAAGAATGAAACTGGACCTGTACCTCTCACCAGATACCAAAATCAACTCAAAATGGGCTGAAGACTTAGGACCTGAAACTATAAAACTCCTAGAAGAAAAAATAGGGGAAACACTTTGGGAAGTAGGACTAGGCAAAGACTTTACGAATAAGACACCAAAAATATAAGCAACTAAAGGAAAAATAAACAAATGTGATTATATCAATCTAAAGATATTCATCACAGCAGAGTGAAAAGACAACCTACAGACTGGAAGAAAATATTTGCAAGGTATGGATCCACCAAAGGATTAACATCCAGAATATGTAAGGAACTTAAACAACTCAAAAATAAAAGAAACAAATATCCCAATTCAAAAATGGGTAAAGGAGGTGAATAGGCATCTCTCAAAGGAAGATACACAAATGGCCAACAGACACATGAAAAAATGCTCAGCATCAGTCAGCATCATAGAAATGCAAATGAAAACCACACTGAGATATCATCTCACCCTAGTTAGACTGGTGTAATCAAAAAGACAGAGAATAACAAATGTCGATGAGTATGCAGAGAAAGGGGAATCCTCCTACACTGTTGGTGGGACTGTAAATTGGTGCCACCTTTATGAAAAACAGTGTGGAGTTTCCTCAAATAACTACAGATAGAACTGCCATATGATCCAGTAATGCCAGCTGGGTATATACCCAAAGGAATGGAAATCATCATGTTAAAGGGATTCCTGCACCCCCGTGTTTGTTGCAGCCCTATTTACAATAGCCAAGATTTGGAACCAACCTAAATGTCCATCAGTGGAAGACTGGATAAGGGAAATTTGGTATATATACACAATAGAATGCTACTCTGCCATAAAAAATAAATAAAAAAAATACTGCCATTTGCAACAACATGCATGAACTTAGAGAAAATAATGTTAAGTGAAATAAGCCAGGCACAGAGAGAGAAATACCTCATGCCCTCACTCATAAGTGGTAGCTAAAAAAACAAACAAATAAAAATGAAAAAAAGGAAGAAAGATACAACTATCACAATAATACATTAAACATTCAAAAGGAGAAAACAGAACTGAGGTTACCAGAGGTGGGAAAGGCAGAGGACAAGGGCGGATAAAGGAGGAACTGGTAAAAGGCCACAAAAAATGATTATGTTGTATAATGTTGAAGATACTAATTATCCTGATTTGAGCCTCACATATTGCACACAGGTATTGATATTCAATTCTGTACCCCACAGATATTTACAATCAACTATGTTACAACAAAATAAATAAATAAGTATAAAGAGAGAAAAACACAAAATACTTGCACTTATAGAGCTTATCATATAGTGCAGAGAAACTGACTATAAAAAAAACACATACACACACATTAAGTTATTTAAAAATATAAAAGGTGTGGAGGTTCCTGTCAAGATGGTGGAATAGATAGTCCCAGCATCACTCTCTCCCACAAATCAACCCATTTTAAACTATAAAAATGTAACATCAACCAAGCTGGGGCCACTGGAACTCAGGAAGAGGAGGAGAGACCTATGGAGTTCATGAAGGCAGGAGAAACCACAATGAGAGAAAGAAAAAACTTCTTGGAGCATTTTGGGCCATGGCCGCTTTAAGACTGGAGCTGCTGAGTGCATGGAGCAGGAGCCAGCAGAATTCACAGCTGGAGTTACTTGGAGGTGACATGAGAGAAGAGGGCCTTGGTGTCCTCTAGGCCAGCAAGACCACTAATAGGATTCCCATGTACCCACGCAGGAGTGAGGAGCCAGAACAGCTGAAAAAGGGGAGCCACTCAGAGGCTGGTGAGTCATCACAAGGGACTGGCGCAGAGCCTGTCCCATGGTAAGTGTTTGGAGCACAGGTGGTGGGGGAGACAAGCCCACCAGGAGAACAATGAGACACAGCAAGGACAGCTGATCCACCCCCAATTAGCACAGGACCACTCAGAGGAGACTGATCAGGAATGCATGGGGTGCAGTTTAATGAAAAAACTCAGGCCCAGATCAGAGTTTCTACACAACCCAGGTGCACCAGGTCTCTGGAGAGCCAGAAGTACCTATAAGGTCAACCATTAAACCCTGAGCTGCACAGAAAGCCTTCCCTAGGGAAACAGCAGCAAAGCAGCAATTTAGCTCCACCACACAGCTCAAGTACTTGTTCCCACAGGAAGTTCCCCCATTTTAGAAGTAAGCAAAGGATGAAAAATTAGTTCTGGCCCAGGCACACCCCCAGTGCCTCTTGGCCCACCAGGAGACATGAGGCATGGATCTGGGGACTAGACACCCCCACCCACAACCAGGCACACTGTCAGCACCTTGGGGCCCTGCCCAGAGTCCTGAGGCATAGAATCAGGGACCAGACACCCCCTCCCACAACAGGCACACCACCAGCACCTTGGGGCCCACCCAGAGACCTGAGGCATAGAGCCAGGGACCGGACCACCCCCCCACAACCAGGCACACCACCAGTGCCAAGGAGCATGCCAAAAACATCACCTCCATGTGGGTGGCCCACCACAGCCACCACAGTAACCACAGCTGCCACAAAAGTGGCTAAATGTCACAACCACCACGCAGATGGGCCACCAGCCACTGGAGAGTCACCAGCAGAGACCAAAGAAAAGAAAAGGATGTCTCTCTCCACAAATCCCATTCCAGAGTGACAGAAGAAGCAGCTGCTCTATGTTAATATTGGGGGACCTGAACACACCTCTCGGCATTGGACAGATCATCTAGGCAACAAATCAACAGAGTAACCATTACTCCTTCAGAGGGAGAGAAGAAATGTAGGGTTATCAGTGGTGGGAGGGGTGAGGGAGAGGGGGATAGGGAGAGATTGGACAAGGGGCATAAAGAATAAGTATAATTTGTAACAGTATACATACTAGTAATATTGATTTGATCAACATATGTAAACATTGAACCCAAAATGTATAATCAATTATGATTCAATAAAAAAACAAAATTTCCATTATTCTCATTTATCTAAAAAACTAAACTAAACTAAAATAAAATAAAAATATAAAAGGTGTATGGGCTATGAAGAAAAACAAATCAGGAAAAGAGGACAGAGAGGGTAGGTGGGGTATATTTTACTTAAGAGGGGTGTATAGTTTTCTGTTGCTGTGTAACTAATTATCACAAATTTAGTAGCTTGAAACAACACCAATTGTTCAGGTCCAGCTTAGGTGGGTCCTGTGCTCAGGATCTCACAAAGCTGCAATCAATGAGCAGAGCTGGTCTTATCTGAGGCTCAGGTTCCTCATCCGAGCTCAAATGGTTGTTGGTAGAATTCATTTCCTCACAACTGTATGACTCCGGGCACGTTTGCTTCTTCACAGACAGCAGGAGAGGGATTCTCTGCTGTTCAGAGTCTCTGAGCTCAGGGAAAACCTAGTCTTTTTTTAAGGGGTCACCTGAATATGTCAAGCCCACCAAGATACTCTCCATTTTTTTAATATATATTCTTGTAATCATTCAACAAATGTTACGCTTACTTAACATTTTTATTTTTGGCAGCTGGCCAGTGTGTGGATCCAAACCCTTGACCTTGGTGTTGTAAGGTCATGCTCTAACCAACTGGCCTAAGCAGCCAGACCCATAACCCCCATTTTGATTAACTCAAAGTCAAACTGATTTGGGATCTTAAGGATATCTGTAAAATCCCTTTTACCCTTGCCATATAAGGTAATATTATCATGAGAATGATATCCATTCCTTTTGCCACATCCTGTCAGTTGGTGAGAAGCAAATCACAGACTTACCCATACTCAAGGGGAGGGAATTACATGAGGGTGTGACTCAACTGAGGTCACCCTAGAGTATGCCTGCCTCAGGAGGTTACAGAAGTCCTCAGCAAAATAGGAACAGGAGAGAGAAAGTGGATACTTTAAGGGAAAGGCATTTCTGACAGATAAGGAGCAAGTGCAGAGGTCCAGAAGCAAAAATGTATCTGGTGAGTTTAACATCAAGCAAGGAGTCCAGTGCGACTGGAGCAGCAATGGATGAGTGATGAGATAGTTCAGACCAGTAAGGGGTTGCCAGATCTCACAGAGCTGCAAGGGCCATTGTGAAGATACCCTACATCCTACATTTTTATTTTCATGAAGTCTTACTCTTATAGCAAATCTAAAGGACCAATAAAAAGAAATGAATGGTAAATAAATAAGTAAATAAATTTTTTTAATTCAAAAAAAAGAAGCAAAAGATACTTATGTGCTATCAAGTGTCACAAAAACAAACAAGTTGTGATTACATGTTTTCCTCTTAGAGAAATTGAGCTAAATTTTAGCATAGCTGCTTGTCGCTTTTCTACAAAGAACAAGGCCACTTACTAAACTTGGGTGCTCAACTTTGTCATTACAGATAGACTAAAATGGAACCTCCACATGAATTAACCCACCTTAATAATATGTATCATGCAACCATTTAATTCAGGGGCAAACATAAAGCACTGAGATCTCCGTTTTATAGAAAATAGAGAGGAAGATTTATAACTTGAGTAAACAGAAAGTAGAGGCAAATATAAAATCAGTTCCTGGAATGGCTGGTATCAATATCGTTCTCTGTCAAGTTCTCTGCTTCAACTCTCCCTTTCCCCTTTGATTGGAAATAATTGTTTAAGAAAAATGGGATTAAATGATGACTATAGCACCAAACAGGATTTGCAAATCTATTCATAATTGCTTCCTCATTTTACCATTTTTAAGTAAATGGTGCTAAGTCCTGCTTTGGGGTATATAGAATTTGAGCTATCCCTCACCAGATAAGGCTCATGCCCCAAATCCTGCCCATCTGTTTTCTCTATTCTTTCATCTATTTTTGAGGGGGATCAATGTCATGGTTTTACTTCAGAATGTAAGGGAGCAAAGTTCTCAAAGTAAGGTAACAGCATTCTCTTTAAAAAGATGTAACATCAGGGCCTGCCCCGTGGCTCACTCGGGAGAGTGCGGCGCTGGGAGCGCAGCTGCACTGGGAGCGCCGAGGCCGAGGCCACGGGTTCAGATCCTGTATAGGGATGACTGGTGCGCTCACTGGCTGAGCGTGGTGCAGGCAACACCAAGCCAAGGGTTGCGATCTCCTTACCGGACACACACACACACACACACACACACACACACACACACACAATAAATAAATAAATAGATAAAAAGACATAACATCAAGGAGACACTAAACCCCCATTTCCTGGCAATTTGAATCCTGGAAGGGCTCATAGTTCCTGTAATTTGGCAGTGGAATGTGCTTAGATTTTATAAAGCACATTCCAATGTTAGGTAGGCTATCAGGCTAAAAATGAGGGGGTGGTGCTTAACCAAAGACATATCATCTGATAACCCTTGCCTCATATCCTTCAAGTACTCAAATAATCCCCTTAGATAATGCTGCCAAGGTAACTCCTACAGAATACAGAGCTTTCTTTTTAGATGGTTCTATTAACACAGGCACTAGAGATTAAATAAACTAATCAATTAGTGAAATCCAATTGTACGAGAATAAATAACTTCAATTAATAGAGGCCATGGAAAAATAAAGTCCATGGATTTGTCGTTTTTTTTTGTTTTTTTTTTTAATCCTCTGGAACAAGTACTGTAGAGCTCTTCCTCTTCTATGAGGAAGAGAAATTCAGATGGAGCTTCTCAGTATGCCCAAGAAATGATAGATGACTGATGTGTGGGATTAGCCTCTTTAGTGCTGTCTTCCTTTCAAGTACCCCCAAGACATGTCAGACCACCATACTGGAATGATGAAATTCCTTACTCGAGGATCAAGGTAGCTTTCAAAATGCATATAGAGTGAAGGGGGAAAAGCTTGTAACCTTATCCACCTGTGGTAGAAGGGAGTAGCTTACCAGCCTGTATCTTACGTTTTCTTGCTCCTATCTATTTCCTCTTCCAATCCCTTTTAGTGATCTCCAGTTTAGTGTCTATTTAGTGTCCTGTACTCTGGAAGCTCCAACCTCCTCCACCAAAGAAGGTGGTTCTGACCACCAGGCCCTTTTTGTGTCTTATGAACTTTACTGCCACATGTTAGGGCTAGATACAAACACAGGCTATTCAAGGGCTATTGATGAATGTTTGAATTTTAGTTCATTTTCCTATTAATTTTCACAGTTGATTTTCTTCCTATTTTAGTTAAGAGGTAAACACACTTATCTAAGACAGGGGTCAGTAAGCCTTTTTTCTTTAAAGGGCTTGATGGTAAACATTTTTGTCTTTGCAGGCTATATGATCTATGTGCTGTTTTTTGATAAAACTTTATTAAAACAGGAGGCAGACGGGCAGTAGTTTGCTGATCCTTCTTCTAAAGCATTATTTTTTCCTTAGTAACACAGACTAATCTTATATTCTAATATGCTATATTTCCTTTAGACATACACTCTTATCCTTTGCCCCTGCATATTCACCCCTCGAACAACCAAAGAACAAATGAAATAGTATTATACCCTGGAGAATTTGATTATTTCATAGATCTGTCTCTCATCCAAAAGCCTCCATTTATATTTATTTATTTTATCTTCCGAAGTTCTAGTTGCTACACCAGGAGTTCTCAAAGTAAGGTCCGGGGGAACCCTAAAAGTTCCTGAGACTCTTTAAAGCAATCTGTAATGTTAAAAGTTTTTTGATAATTATACTAAAATATTATTTGCCTTTTTCACTGTGTTGATATTTGCAGAGATGGTACAAAAGCAATGGTGGGTAAAACTGCTGGCAACATAGCATTAATCAAGGGAGGGCTACCAACTATCTAGTAGTCATTGTATTATTCACTTCCACACACTCTCAGTTTTGTTTTGTTTTGTCTTTAAAGCAAGTTTTAGTTAGGAATGTTCTTGATGAGCAAGTAAAAATTATTCATTTTATTTAATGTTAACCCTCAGTACCTCTCTCTTTAATATTCTCTGTGACAAAATGGGAAGTCATATAAAACACTTCTGCTACATACCAAAGTACAAAGATTGTCTCTAGAAAAAGCACATGTATGATGGCCTGAGTTGCAAGCTGAACAAGCTGCTTTTCGCGTGAAACATCACATTTACTTGCAGGAACGACTGGCAGACAAGCCGTGGTTCTTCTGATTTAGGTATTTGGTAGACATTACCTCAAAACTGAAGTGACCCTGTCATCTAAAGGAAAATAACTGATAGTAATTTGTTGTCAATGATAAAAATATGAGCTTTCATGAGAGCTTGACAGGTTCCCAATATTAAAGACTTTTCTGATAAGATTGATGGTGTAGTGGATTGAGTTATGTACCCCCAAAACTCATTGAAGCTTGAATTGTCTCCCAAGTTTTATGTATTAGATACTTATCCACACTGTGACTGTTAAGAGGGTGGGAAATCCTATTATTGTAATCAAAAGGTGGAGCCCTCGAGGGGGTGATTGGATTGTAGGATCATGAAGTAGTGAATGGATTAAAAATGGTGGTCAAGGGAGTGGTTTTTAGGGCTTTAAA
Organism: Cynocephalus volans; assembly: GCF_027409185.1. NCBI lineage: Eukaryota > Metazoa > Chordata > Mammalia > Dermoptera > Cynocephalidae > Cynocephalus > Cynocephalus volans. The sequence goes on along the minus strand of NC_084461.1, from coordinate 38,028,770 downwards.
AGAAAAGTCTCTCTTGCTCTCTCTGCTTCCACCATCTTGCAATGTGAGACCTCTGGGCCACTGTCACCACCACCAGATGGACCTTGGAGTTCCCAGCCTTAGAAACTGTAAGCAATAAATTTTGTTTTTCTTTATAAATTACCCAGTCTCAGGTATTCTGTTGTAGCAACCCAAAACAGACTAATACAGATGGTAATATTAGCAAATGTGATTTTTCAATAGTGTATTATGAAAGGTGTCAACATTTGGAAGATCTGCATAACTCAGTGAACCAATATTTTCCAAAAACTTCATGCATAAACTCATGTGACAGAATCGCACATGAGTGAAAGATCCATTTAAAGTGTGAGCTAGACCAATGGATTTCATTGTAAAAGAGTTTAAAGAGCTCAGTGATAACATTTCAGATTCCACATTGTGACTAACCTTTAAGAAATTACCACTTGTAGAATTTTAGAGTAGCATCATAGAATATGCACAATTATCTAAAATGGCTTTTAAAATACTGCTCTTTTTTTCCAACTACATCTGTGAGGTGAAATTTTCTTCATACACTTTAATCAAACATCTTTTATAACATTGAATGCAAAAACAGACACGGGAATCCAATTGTCTTCTATTAAGCCGGAGAGTAAAGATATTTGCAAAAGTGTAAAACAATGAAACTCTTCTGGGTGAATTTTTTTGCTTTGTTTTGGAAAATACAGTGATTTTCAAATATTTATGTTAATACGTAATGGGTTTATTATTGCTACTTTTAAATGAATTAATGTACAAATATTTGCATAATTTCTCGGTCTTAATTTCTAATATGATAAAATTCATAGATAAGCAGAAGCTCTTTGTTATCCTTAATTTTTTTTTTTAAAGTATAAAGGGGTTCTGAGACCAAAAGTTTGAGAAGTGCTGTTCTATTCTGCAGTACCTGCATATATCTATTTAGATTTTCCAGCAGGTTTGTTGAGAGACATTTTAAGAAGGTAAAGGAAGGACATGTCAGAAGAGTGAATTGACACAATCTGAAGCATGCAGTGGACCCAGGGTTACACACAACTCGTTTAAACACTTTGTGTAATGGAGACCATTTGAGTGTTTCACCAAATGTCCTTGTTCAGAAAGATGTACCCAAAGTGTTTCCAAAATTAACTCAGACCATGAAAGAAACCAAATCGCTAATTGTAGAGTACCAAACACTAAAACCTCTATGAGTTTTCATTAGCTTTTGTTATAACCGAATATACTAGTTAGTTCTTATGAAATAACCTGATCTAGTCACATCATCACGAGTGACTAAATCAATATAAGAATAGTGTGAAAACATATATGAAAACATATTTTTACCCGGGTTTTGTGTAATGCTTTTATTCTTTGTTGCTGTTCTTTCACATTCTATTTCTTTTCTTTTCTTTTTTTTTTTTTTTTTTTTTGTCTTTTTCATGACCAGCACTCAGCCAGTGAGTGCACCGGCCATTCCTATATAGGATCCAAACCCACGGCGGGAGCGTCGCCTCGTTCCCAGCGCCGCACTCTCCCGAGTGCGCCACGGGCCCGGCCCCACATTCTATTTCTTATGAAATTAAAATGCACACTTTAAAAAATTACACAGTACCAAATGAAAAGTTAAAGTCTCCCCACCCAATCCCACAAACTCCAATCCGTTTCCCCGGAAAAAAATAACTTTTAACTAATTCTGCTTTTAATTTTCTGGTGGTTATCACCACAATTCTAAATGATATGTTTAATTCATACCTTGGAAAAAATGTCTATATGTTGATGACTCCAAGTTTTTTAACTCAAACCATGACTTCTTGACTGAACTCTGGTCTCATCGAGGCAGTGGTCAGCTTGTATGTTCAACAAGCACTACAAACCTAACACCTCTAAAATAGAATTCTAGATTCCACTCCATTCCCTGACCCAAATTTAGTCCACTACACGTCTCTCCAGTTTCTGAATATGGCACCATGATCTACCTGGGTGCTGAAATCAAACACTAGAAGTCATCCCTCACCCTTCCTTTTCTTTCTCCCTCTCTAGTCAATCAATCAGCAAGCCACAGGAATGTTCCCTGACCAAAATATATCTCAAATCTCTCCCTTTAATCCAAGCCACCATTGTTTCCCAACTGAACAGTGAGGACACTGGTCTTGCTTTAAATCCATTTCCTATATAGCAGCCAGATAAGTCTTCAAAATATTAAGTCAGATCCTATATTACTTTTCTGTTTAAAACTCTTCTACTGCACTTAGAATGAAATCAAAGTGCCCAGTTGTGGACTGCAGGACCCTGCATGATCTAATTCTCGGTTGCCTTCCTAACCTCGTCTTGTACTGCACTATTTGCACCCTATATTCCAGTTGCCCTTGCCTTCTTTCTTGTCCTTGAGCATACCAAGAGGGATCTGCCCAGAATGCAACTCTCCTAGTTTTTATATGGCCTCCTTGTCATCCTTAAGGTCTTAGTGTAAATATTACTTCCCAAAGGAGCAACCTGTGGCTAACTCAATCCAACCTTCTTTCTCTTTATTTTCTCATGTAGGTGTTGGAAAGGTAAAGACTTTATTTCTCAGCCTCCTTGTAGCAAGGGGAGGCCATGCTACTCAGTTCTGGTCCATGAGACATAAGTTGAAGTCAGCTATGGTCTCTTCTATTTCATTCTTCCTTCCAGGAATGCCGACAGAAAGCTGGATGTGCAGCAGTTCCTGATGAGGAAGGCAGAGCAGGGAGGAAAAGCTTGGTTCCTTGATGACATCATTGATACACCATATAAATCATGAACTGAAATCCCAGATTTAACTTTTTTTATTGCTTCAGGCACCCTTTCTTAAGTTTTCTGGTAATCACAGATAAACATAATCCTAAGTGATACAGTACCCTCTCTAGTTCTATCATGTCAACCTCTTGATGTACTTCATAACGTTTATCTGAATCAGAAGTTACTTTGTTTATTAATTTTTCTACTTTGTTATATGCTTATATCAGTCAACAAATAATTGTTGAATAAATATTAAATAAAAGAATCTCAAGAATTGCTACTTGATTGATATTAGATCATTTCTTTTGACTCCTTAGTATGAAGGATGAAAATTTAGCTTACCAACCTCTAATTTTGTTGTTATATTACATTTAGTTCCTTGTGGCTACCTTTTAACTTTAAACAGTACTTAAACTGCAATTTCTTTAAATACTTCATTTTATTTTATTTCTCAATATACATTGTAGTTGATTTTCATGCCCCTTTACCTGTTCCTCTCCACCCCTCCCCACCCCACCCCCCATCATATCTGTTCACTTGACTTAAACGGTTCAAGGAATTTTTGTGGTTATTTTGTTTTCTTCCCCCCCTCCGATTTGTTTGTGTTTATTTATTTATTTTTAGCTCCCACAAATAAGGGAGAATGTGGTGTTTCTCTTTCTGTGCCTGACTCGTTTCACTTAATGTAATTTTCTCTAAGTCCATCCATGTTGTTGAGAATGGTAGTATTTCATTCTTTTTTATAGCAGAGTAGTATTCCATTGTGTAGATATACCACAGTTTCCTTATCCAGTCATCAGATGATGGACATTTGGGCTGGTTCCAACTCTTGGCTATTGTAAATAGAGCTGCAATAAACATTGGAGTACAGGTATTCCTTCAGCATGATGATTTCCATTCCTCTGGGTATATTCCCAGCAGTGGAATAGCTGGGTCATATGGTAGATCTGTCTGTGATTGTTTGAGGAACCTTCATACCATTTTCCATAAAGGCTGCACCATTTTGCAGCTCCACCAACAGTGTATGAGAGTTTCTTTTTCTGCACAACCTCTCCAGCACTTATCATTCTTGGTCTTTTGGATGTTAGCCATCCTAACTGGAGTGAGATGGTATCTCAAAGTGGTCTTGATTTGCATTTCCCAGGTGCTGAATGAGGTTGAGCATTTTTTCATGTGTCTGTTGGCCATTCATATATCTTCCTTTGAGAAATGCCTATTCAGCTCCTTTGCCCATTTTAAAATTGGGTTATTTGATTTTTACTATAAATTTGTTTGAGTTCCTCATATATTCTGGATATTAATCCTTTGTCAGATGTATATTTTGCAAATATTTTATCCCACTCTGTTAGTTGTCTTTTTACTCTGTTGATTGTTTCTTTTGCCATGCAGAAGCTTTTTATTTTGATATAATCCCATTTGTTTATTTTTCCTATAGTTGTCTGTGCTTTTTGAGTCCTATTCATGAAGTCTGTACCCACTCCTACTTCCTGCAGTGTTTCCCATATGTTTTCTTTAAGGAGTTTTATTGTTTCTGGATCTATATTTAAATTTTTTACTCCATTTTGAGTTGATTTTGGTATATGGTGAAAGGTACAGGTCTAGTTTCATTCTCCTGCGTATGAGTATCCAATTTTCCCAGCACCACTTGTTGAAAAGGCAGACTCTTCCCCAGTATGTAGATTTGCTGCCTTTCTCAAAGATCAGAAGGCTGTAGGTGTATTGACTGATTTCTGGGTTCTGTATTCTATTCCATTGATCCATGTGTCTGTTTTTATGCTAGTATCATGCTGTTTTGGTTATTATAGCTTTGTAATATAGTTTAGGTCAGGTAGTGTTATACCTCCAGCTTTATTATTTTTTTGCTCAGGATTGCTTTGGCTATGTGGTCTTTTGTTCTTCCATATAAATGTCTGGATAGCTTTTTCCATCTCAGAGAAAAATGGCATTGGAATTTTGATGGGGACTGAATTGAATCTTTAGATCACTTTGGGTAATATGGACATTTTCACTATGTTGATTCTTCCAATCCAAGAGCAAGGGATATCTTTCCGTCTTCTTGTGTCCTCTTTAATTTCTCTCAGCAGTGATTTCTAGTTCTCTACATAGAGATTTTTCACCTTGGTCAGCTTTATTCCTAGGTATTTTATTTTTTGCATGGCTATTGTAAATGGGCTAGCTTTCTTGATTTCTTTTTCTACATATTCACTATTGGAGGATAGAAATGCTGCTGATTTTTGTGTTGATTTTGTATCGTGCAAGTTGGCTGAAATCATTTATCAACTAGGAGTTTTTTTTATACAGGCTTTAGGCTATTCAATATATAGGATCATATCATCTGCAAACAGGGACAGCTTGACTTCATCCTTTCCAATCTGGATGCCCTTTATTTCCTTCTCTTCTCCTGCTCTGGCTAGTACTTCCAACACTATGTTGAATAGGAATGGTGACAGTGGGCATCCTTGTCTAGTTCATGTTTTTAAGGGGAAAGCTTTCAGCTTTTCCACATTCAGGATGATATTGGCAGTGGGCTTATCATATATGGCTTTAATTATGTTGAGATAATTTCCATCTACGCCTAACTTGGAGAGAGTCTTTATCATGAAAGAATGCTGAACTTTGTTAAATGCTTTTTCAGCATCTATAGAGATGATCATATGGTTTTTGTTTTTGCTTTTATTAATGTGGTGTATCACATTTATTGATTTGCATATGTTGAACCAACCTTGCATCCCTGGGATGAATCCCACTTGATCATGGTGTATAATTTTGTGTATGTGTTGCTGTATTCTGTTACCTAGTATTTTATCGAGGAGTTTTGCATCTATATTCATCAAGGATATTGGCCTGTAGTTTTCTATTTTTGATGCATCTTTGTCTGGTTTTGGTATCAGGGTGATGTTTGCCTCATAGAATGAGTTTGGGGGAATGGCCTCTGTTTCCATCTTTTGGAACAGTATGTAGAGAATTGGTATCAGTTCCTCTTTGAAGATTTGGTAGAACTCTGCAGTGAACCCATCTGGTCATGGGCTTTTCTTTGTTGGGAGGCTTCTGATAACAGTTTCTATCTCTTTTTTGTTATAGCTCTGTTCAGATTTTCTATATCTTCTTGGCTCAGTTTTGGTAGTTTGTATGCCTCCAGAAATTTATCTATTTCCTCCAGATTTTCAAATTTGTTGGCATATACTTGTTCATAGTAGTCTCTAATGATTCCTTGTATTTCTGAGGTGTCAGTTGTAATATCACTTTTTTCATTTCTAATTTTTGTTATTTGGGTCCTCTCTCTTCTTAGTTAATCTTGCTAAAAGTTTGTCAATTTTATTTATCTTTTCAAAAAAACAACTTTTTGTTTTATTGATCTTTTGTATTGTTTTTCAGGTTTCTATCCCATTTAATTCTGCTCTGATCTTAATTATTTCTTTCCATCTACTAACTTTAGGTTTGGATTGTTCTTTTTTTTCTAGATCTTTAAGGTCTAGTGTTAGGTTGTTTATTTGCCATCTTTCCATTCTTCTGAGGTAAGCATTTAATGTGATAAATTCCCCCTTTAATACTGCTTTTGCAGTATCCCACAGGTTTTGGTATGATGTGTCACTATTTTCATTAGTTTCAAGAAATTTTTTGATTTCCTATTTAATTTCTTCTTGGACCCATATGTCATTAAGTAGAATGTTGTTTAATTTCCATGTGTTTGTATAGTTTCCATAGTTTTGCTTATTATTGATTTCTAATTTTAATCCATTGTGATTGGAAAAATATACATGGAATAATTCCAATTTATTTGAATTTGTTGCGACTTGCTTTGTGACCTAACAGGTAGTCTCTCCTGGAGAATGTTCCATGTGTTGATGAGAAGAATGAATATTCTGAGGTTGTTGAATGGAATGTTCTGTAGATATCTGCCAAGTCCTATTGGTCTAAAGCATTGTTTTGATCTTGTGTTTCTCTATTGATTATTTGCCTGAATGATCTGTCCAATGATGAAAGTGGGGTGTTCAGGTCCCCCACTATTATGGTGTTAGTGTCTATCTCTTTCTTTAGATCTAAATAGTGTTTGCTGTGTAAACCTGGCTGCTCTGACATTTGGTGCAAATATATTTACGACTATTATGTCTTCTTGATGGATAAATCCTTTTATCATTATATAGTGGCCTTCTTTATCTCTTCTTATGGTTTTTGCTTTAAAGTCTATTTTATCTGATATAAGGATAGCTACTCTAGGTTGTTTTTCATTTCTATTTGCATGGTATATCTTTCTCCATCCTTTCACTCTTAGTCTATGCGTGTCTTTACAGGTCAAGTGAGTCTCTTGAAGACAGCATATTGTTGGGTCCATCTTTTTAATTCAGTCAGTCAACCTGTGTCTTTTAAATGGGGAATTCAATCCCTTTACATTTAGAGTCATTATTGAATGGTATTGACTTACACCTAGCATTTTACTGATTTTTGTTTAGATTTCTTAAGTATCTTTTGTTCCTTTCTTTCTAATTTTCTGTTTGTCTTCTGTATTTGTTGGTTTCTTGGGGTGATAGATAAACTATTTTTTTTCTCTTTTGTTAGCATTTTTGTTTTGCTGGTAGGTATTGTTCTTTCTTGAGTATTCATGGCAGTGCTGGTTGTTTTGTGGTATCAAACCCAGTACTTCCTTGAGAATTTCTTGTAGGGCTGGTCGTGTGGTAGTGAACTCCCACAGTTTTTGTTTGTTTGAGAAATATACTATTTGTCCTTCATTTTGGAAGGATAGAATTGCTGGGAAACGTATTCTTGGCTGGCAATTTTTGTCCGTTAGTGTTTTGAATATATCATCCCATTCCTTTCTGGCTTTTAGGTTTTCTGATGAAAAGTCTGATGTTATCCTGATTGGGGCTCCCTTATTGGTGACTTGCTCCTTCTCTCTTGCAGCTTTTAAGATTCTCTCTTTGTCTCTATGTGGGGAAAATAGAATGTGTTAGTCAGGCTCCCTAGACATTTCTTGTAAACAAGTTGTGTGTAGGTGGAGTTAGTGTGCATGTGCACCAGTTATCTTCTTAGTTAATTGATTTTGTGTGTTCTGCAATTTGTGAAGCAGGCTAGCCTGCAGAGTGCTCACATCTAAAAATAGAGCATGTTTACTCTGCTGGCAGCTGTTCAGTTTCAGTTTTTCTTTGGACTTTTCCAGTAGCAGTTGAGTTTCTGAGTTTCTCCTTTGGACTGTTTAAATGTGCTGAATAAAGATGTATTCCTACTTCAACCAAGGCTCCAAGGACCTTTTTGCTGGTTACCTAGCTCATAGACCTGCACATGAAGGGTTTGTGAATGGGCTCAATGGGTCTGTGAGCTCCAGACCCTAGCCCTAGCTCTACAGTCTTTGAGTTTTGCCAGTTTGATTATCACATGTCTTGGAGAGGATCTTTTTGTGTTTAACATGTTTGGGGATCTTTGGGCTTTCTGAATCTGGAGATCTGTGACTTTTCCTATACCTGGGAAGTTTTCTGATATTATTTCTTTGAATATTTTTTCAATGCCATTTCCTTTTCCTACCCTTCTGGAATACCCATGATTAGGATATTTGAGTGCTTAAGGTTGTCTGTAGTCTCTCTTAGATTTTCTTCAATTTTTTGTATTCTTTTTTCTTTTTTGGGGTGTGCCTGTATTAATTCAAGCAGCCTGTCTTCAAGGTCAGAAATTCTCTCTTCTGCTTGTTCAAGTCTGCTGGTTAAACTCTCTGTTGTGTTTTTGATTTCATTGAATGAATCCTTCAGCTCCACAAGCTCAGCTATATTCTTTTTCAAGGCATTGATTTCTTTGTACATTTCTTCTTTCAGATCCATATTTTTTCTCATTTCATTGTGTTGTCTAACTTGAGTTTTCTTGTATCTCATTTAGTTTCCTTAGGATTATTACTCTCAATTCCTTGTCTGTCATTTCAAAGACTTGCTGTTCTATAGGATCTAGTGCTTGAGAGTCATTATTTTCTTTTGGTGGTTATGTACTTTCTTGATTTTTCATATTTCTGGTGTCTTTCCTTTGGTGTTTTGTCATTGTGTCTGGGGGTATCAAGTCCACTCATTTCACCCTGATGTCTGGCTTGGATCCTGAAAGGACTGCCACTTCTGGCCAGGAGGAACTAGACTGTGCCTGCCTGTTGTGGGACACCTGGCTCAGGGTGTGGGGGCCCGGAGGCTCTTAAGTCTCTCCCAGGGGCAGGAATCAGCCTGGGCTGGAGGTCCCACCCCAACTCCCTTCTCCAGCATGGCTGGCTCAGGGTGAAAGGGCCCCAAGCCTCTTAAGTCTCTCTTGGGGGTGGGGACCAGCCTGGACTGGAAGTCCCACCCTACCTGCCTTCTCCAGCCTGGCAGGCTTGGGGCAGGTGGGACTAGAAGCTCTAAAGTCTCTCTACGCAGCGAGCAACCTGAACTAGGGTCCCATGGTGCGTGGTTCCTGCCTGTTCCAGCACAGATCTCAGGTCTTCTGTCATTGCTCTTCAACAGTTGCAAATTGGTCGTTCTGTGAGAGAGAGCGACACCAGGAACCGACTACTCTGCCATCTTGACTGGAACCCCTTAAACTGCAATTTTTTTAGTCACAACATCTTAACTCCATCATCTGAGATAAGGAAACCAGCAACCCTGCATTCTCTTTTCACTATTTCCTAATCCATGATTTTTACTTTGGCAGGATTTATGGCATTTATAATCTTCTCTGCATCTAAAATTAAAGCCTCTATACTTTACCTATAGGTTAATTCTTTTTTATAATTTATTTTTTGAATTGAAAAATAATTTATTATACATATTTATGGGTACAGACTAGACTATCAATAGGTTAATTCTACAAATTAGAAAATCAGAAATATGGAGCTCCAGTGGCGCAATCGGTTAGCATGTGGTACTTATACAGAAAATCAGAAATTTTTTTTTAAATTATGATTTTTATAGCTATTATTCATTCTAGAGCAGAACTGCATAAATCAACATGTAGAAAAGAAATTTCATCCTATGTGACCAGCCCTGTGTCACTTATTTTTAATAAGTATAATACATGATTTTTGGAAAATGCAAAGAATATAGAAGACTAAGTAGAAAATCATGAAAATTACATACTCTTTATACAGTTTAAATTATTTAATACAAACGGGATTACATTCTACACTGCAGTTCTATAATCTTTTTTCTCTTCAAGTATTATGGCCATCTTTCCATTTCTCTGTGTATACATGTATTCTATTTCTTTAATAGATCAGCATTCCATATATGCTTGAAACATTTCTTTAATCCTATTGAAAGATCATTGAGATTGTTTCCTATTGTTTGCTTTAACATAAGTAAAATAAATACCTAGTATGTTATATTTGTAAAGTGTCTCTGTAGAACAAAATTGTATGGTCAAAAAACAGGTGCATCATACATTTTAAAAGACAGAGTAGAAACTCCCCCAACTAAATTTCTATATTAGTGCTGTTCATTAAACTATAATGCAATCAAAATTTATAATTATAAATTTTCTAGTAGCCACATTCAAAAAGTAAAAGAAACAGGAAAAATAAATTTTGAGCAGATATTTTATTCAACCCATTATATCCAAAATATTATCATTTCTGCATGTAATCAACATGAAAATTATTAATGAGATATTTTACATTCTTTTTATAGTATCTTCAAAATCTAGTATGTACAGAACAGCTCTTAAAGAGAGTCTAAAAGACTAAATGAATTAAAATATACAAAGCGTCTCAAAAACAACTAGGATATAGTAAATGCTCAATAAACACTAGACATTATTATTAACATTCAGTAGTAGCAGGGCAATATTATTTAGACAATAATGTAGAACCATGTTTGATAAATGCTAGTAAGCTAAAAAGCAAGTTATATAGCAGAGTACATAATATAATATTCTGTTGATTTGTTTTATAGTTGAGAAAATTGAGCAAGGACAGATTTAGTACTTTGCCCAAGGTCACATAGCTAGTAGGTGATAGACCTAGGATACGAATTTAGTCTGACTCTAGATCCAGTGCTCATAATCATTATCATATATTGTTTCTCTAACATTAAGGTAGTCTGTAATTTTTTTGTTATTCTAAATTATGCCTCAGTTAACATCTTTACAGCTGTGTATGTGTTCACATCTATGAATATTTCCTTAGAATAAATTTCTAGTAGTAGAATTAGCAGATCAAAAGATATGGATACTTCCTAAACCCTGCGTAAACATATTGCTAAGTTGTCTTCCAGAAAAATTCATTGGTACCAAAGTGAACTCCTACCAAGTGAAGCCAGTTCTATTTCTCCATATCCTTGGAAACACTGGCTTTTTAAAAATCTGCTAATTTAATAAAGACTACCTTGTTTTTTAAAAAAAAAAAATCTAGTATGTATTTTATGCTTACAGCACATCTTAAGTGTTAAATTTTTGTTAAAAGTACTTGAAAAAGTAGATTCGCATATCCAAGTTGCCCCAAATGTGTACTTAGTTTTTAAACTTAACTTTAAATTAACTGAAATTAAACCAAATAAAAAGGGCCGACCCCATGGCGCACTGGGGAGAATGTGGTGCTGGGAGCGCGGCGCCGCTCCCCCACAGGTTCGGATCCTATATAGGAATGGCCCGTGCGCTCACTGGCTGAGCGCAGTGTGGGCAACACCAAGCCAAGGGTTGTGATCCCCTTACCGGTCACGAAAAAGACAAAAAAGAAAAAGAAAATCTGGAAAAAAAATAAAAAATAAAAAATAAAAACTTTAGTTTCTCAGTTTCGCTAACCTCATTTCAGGTGCTCAATGGCCCCGTGTGGCTAACAGCTGTGGTATTGGACAGCACAGTTACAAATTAACCAGATTAGCCAAAGCTTTTCATCTGTCTGTTCATCACACTAGCTGACAAGAGGCTGAATGTGTGCAGCCAGGAGGCTGCTATGCTTTGGTTGCCTAGCAGCTTTTCTCCCACTGTTTGAGTTTTTACTAAGATGAAGTTGTGCTTTTTGCAAAATCTGTTTGATCTGCTTTTGTCATTGTAATTGTGCAATTCTACCAACATTACAAAATATTGATGAAAGATGAGTATGAAAAGAAAGATGTGTTCCTCTGTTAAATTCAATGCTTTGGAAAAAATTTTAAAAATCACTAAAAAAAACCTATTGATTTATGGGTAGGCAAGATGACTGCTAATGTCTGGGAAAGCATTGCACAAATATAGAACAATCTGTACTTTTGCTTGGTGAATTTCTTTATTTCTTGCTACACTTTAAAAAACAAAAACTTGAAATAATAGACAATTTTGGGGGCATCTACTGAGATAGTCATATAATTTTCTTCCTTTTAACTATTAACCTAGTTGATTGCTCCAAGAGTTTTACTAATATTTTACTTTTTTTCCTTCATGTTATTTCCTCAGTACACTGCTGAATTTAATTTGCTAATATTTTATCAGTATTTTTTGCACTTGTTTATAGTTTTATTTTTCTGTACCATCAATGCCTGGTTTTGGCATCAGAATTATGCTGCACTATAAATAATAAATTTTTATATTTGTTGTTCTCATTGTTATTCACTGCTAATCCGAAACATTTGTTTTGATTTTTTTCTTCAACCTACAATTTATTTAGACAGAAAATATATGTACACATATATAATATATATTATAGTTTGTTATGAATATATAGCTATTTTATATGTATTTTTTGTTCATTGTAGTAATAACTAATCCTTCATTCTTTACTTTCTCTTTTATCCATTTAATCAGTGATTTTAGAGATAAATACTGTAGTGGATTGAATTATGTCCCTCCATAACACCCTGAAGCCTGAATTGTGTGCCCCAAGTTTTATGTATTAAAAACTTGGTCCCCACTGTTCAGAGGGTGGGAAATCCTATTATGGTAATTGAAAGATGGGGCCTTGAAGAAGTGATTGGATTGTAAGACCGTGCAGTAGTGAATGGATTAAAAATGGTGGTGAGAGGTGTGGTTCTGAGGGCTTTGAAAGAAGAGGAGAGTCTGTCTTTCTCTCTCTTTTTGCTCTCTCTGCTCTCTCTGCTTCCACCATCTTGCAATGTGAGACCCCTGGGTCACTGTCGCCACCACCAGATGGACTTTGGGCTTCCCAGCCACAGAAACTGTAAGCAATAAATTCCATCTTCTTTATAAATCATCCAGTTTTGAGTATTTTATTATGAGCAACAGAAATGGACCGATACAAATACCTTATTATCTCCTACTCGGTTCTGGTTTTGACAGTTTTTTCCATCCACCCTTAGATATTAAATCTTCTTGGAGAATTGTATCTTGCTTCAATATAGATACTGATCGTTTTCATATAATATGTTTAAGCTGAATTTCTCTTCTGTTTGATACTAATATTGTCATGACTTTTTTTGTTAAAATTTGCCAAATAAATCTTTTTCCATATTTTTTTCTTTCTCACATTTGTTTTAGGTGTTTCTCTCATACACAGCTTTTAAAGATACACTTTTGCTGTTACTGTTTATTTTTTACTTAATATGATAATCTATATTTTTAAAAGGGAATTCAACCTATTTACATTTTATAAAGGTACTAATATGTTTGAATATTCCTGTCACATTTCTTTATATTTTTAAAAAATTTAATGCCTTCTTTTTTCTTTCTTTCTTTTTTCTTTTTCTCTAATAGATTTAATTACATCTACTTTTTTTTTTAATCTTCTAGTGCTTCACCACTATTGATGTTGAAATTTAAACATAAGTTTTCCATCAGTGTTACATGTTGATCAGTATTTCGTCTTCCCAGAAACTAACAAGTCTTTCATATTTCTTTTCTTTTCTTTTCTTCATCTTTTCTTCAGTTTTACCTTCCCCTCCCAGCTTCCTGTTCCACAATCACTTCCCATGACTGGCTGAAACAATCTAAAATTTTAGCTCCACATTGTTATTGAATTTTCTTTACTTTATGCCATTGTTTTTAGTAATCTTTTCTTTGCAAATATCACAAGCTTTGTAAACCCACTATCAATAATTATTTAGACTTAACTACAAGTTTTATCATTGCTTTGCTCACTCCTCTTGTATTTAATTTTTGATTTAGAAGGAACCAAATTCCTTGAGAATTTTTTTAAGGATTATTAATCTTCTGATAATTTGCATATCCAAACTGGTTCTCATTTTGCTACATATTTTAATTCTCCCTTGGCTAGATAAAATTTTTGATTAAAAATTACTTTTGCCCAGCATTTTTAAGACATTTTTCCACTGTTTTCTAGCAACCTACATTTTATGAGGGAAATCTAATGTCAGTCCAATCCTCTTTGCTTTTTTAATAATCTCTTTTCTCTCTTATAGTTTTAGGCCTTCCTTTTTTACACTGACATTCTAAATAAATTGGTCTAGTGTTGGGATGCAAGTGTTAATATTTCTTAATAAATTTCCCTTGGAGATTCTAATGTGATCCAGGATAAGATTAAAGACCCGTTCCTGGAATTTTCCAGCAGACAAATGCCATAGCCAGCTGCTCTGATTGCAGCCAGATGAGAATAAGTGTCTAAGATGTTTAGATAATCCTTGATGTTTTCCTCTTCACCCTCAGCCTGCTCCTTCAACCTTCTAATGTCCCTTGACTCTGAGCGAGGACTATCTCTGAGCCTTCATTAGATTCTCTCTCTTCTCTGCAGCAGTCTTTTCTAACATATACTTCTTTTTTTCTTTTATGGTTTTCTGTCAACCTGACCTAAATATTATTTTCCTATAGAAAATGTACCAAATATCTGGTATTTTCTTTCTGAGACTTTTCTTGGTTTATGTATTTTTTTACCTTTTTATGTCCAAATGGACTTGGAGAGGGGAAAGAGGAGTTAAATGCTCAGGCAGCAATCATTCTCTAGCACATGATTGTCATATATTTCTGATTTCCTTATATCTTGTCTTAAACAATTGAGAGTCACAACACTATTTTTCTGCTCCATACACCTTCTCAATCACCTTATGTCTTTGAGTGAGGTTGGCTTGATCAGTGGGGTTCCTACCCTAACACCATTTTCAGATTGTTAAGAGCAGCATGGCTTGAGGTCCGTGCCAAAGGGAAAATGTGGTGACAGACTATGTTTTTCCCAAATGATCACTTTAGTTTTCCTCAGATATTTATGGCACAGCTATTCTTCAGCCTCTACTGGACATAAATAAATTAGAATAAGCTGATTTTTATTTGGTGAAGGAGAAGATTCTAGATTGCTTTCTTCACATCTCTCAGAATGAACAAGAAATAACATTTTGTAAACATGAGTGTACTAATTATTCTGATTTGATCACCACATTTTGTACACATGTACTGGTATTCAAATCTGTACCCCACAAATATATATAATAAATTATGTTTCAGTGGAAAAGATACATTTTATTTTGTTCTTGCTATTTATGTCAAAGAAAAGAATGATATCATTTGAAACATTGTCTAAATATTGATGCTTAATTAATTTCCTGCTTTGACTTTATGTCACTCCCTTTATCAGCTAGAATGCTTTTGGCTTCAGGTAGCAGATTACCTGTCACTACTGATAAATAAAGTCCTTTATTTCAACAAAAGGGTTGTATAAAAAAAGAAAAAGTTTGCATCATTGGTAAATAGAATTGGAAAAGTGAGTAATATGATTTAGTAACCAGAGCCAACCATATACTTCTTCTATTGTTATCTCTTTCAAATACAAGAGTGATTACCACAAAATATTAAAATAATCTTATTTTATAACCAGACTACTTGATTCTTTGTGTCATGGAGTGTTTAAAAATAAATTTCAAAAAAAATGCATATTTAGTTTTTCTTACTTAAAATATTACATATTAATAACATTTTAATGTATTAGTAAGAAAATAGTTTTTGTATCACTAATCAGTAAAACAAATAAATATTGTTTATCTAAAATTATACAAAAGAAGTCCCTCTTTAGGTGGTTGCAAGGTTGGTTTGTGGTTTAATTATACCAAGAAGGACCCGGGCTTTTTAAAATTTTTCTATTCTGCTGTCTTTGGTGCTCCAGCTGAGTCTCTTATCGTGGTAACAAGCTGGTTGTTAGAATTCCAAGCATCACGTCATCATGTAACAGCATCCCAAGGAAAAAAAAAGTGGGGGGAGGAGGAATCAAGCTTTCCCCCTATGTCTCTTTCTTTTTTATGAGAGAAGATAATCTTTTGCAAAATTCCCAACAGATTTCTTCTTGGGTCTCATTGCCCAGATCTGAGCAATATGCTATCTCTGACCGCAAGAAAGGTTAAGAAATCATCTTTTTCAGCCTCTATAGCTGGAGGTGGAAAGGGGGATTAGGAATGACTAGTAGATTGAAAACTAACACTTCTCTAGCTCACTACTCTATTTTTCTTTTAATTAATTAATGTATTTTTTTCCATCTTTTCTTTGTGCTTACCCAAGTTGATATCAGTTCTCCCTTCCTAGGACTTAATATTCCTGTCCAAACAGTTTTAATGTTTTTCTGCTGAGGGCATCCCTGACTCACTGAGTGCAACCCAACCATTCCGTTTAACTTGCTTGGCTTTCTTTTGTGCCATTACTCTGAGGGCAAGTGTCAGTCTCTGTTTCTAATATAAACACTAAATGGTTACCACATTCCAAATGGTTTATCACACTTGAGACGTTTTCAGTCACTCATGAGATCAGACTCTTCATTCTCCTGTTATTTCCAAAAACATACTCTATTCCTCGGGTTTCCATGGCATACTTTTTTTTTTACTTGGCTATATCAGATTGATCAAATTCCCTCTGACCATTCCCCAGCTAGAGCACCAAGTGTCAAGGACTGCATCTTCTTTCCAAACTCTCACTGTAGTAGAATTGACATTTGGACAGTGTCCTATTAGCACGTGTATGCATACATAAAAGATATTCTGATTGAAACTAAATTCGGATTTAGACATATATGAATGTATCTGATAAATTGGGAGCATCACCAGCCTGAAAGCATGGATTGATCTGAATATGGGGAAGAGGGCAAAGGCTCCTCCTTTACAAAATCAGCCTCAAAACATACAAGTGTAACTGAGTCTGCATGTGTCAGGGGCTAACTGTTCCCTGAAATAACTTTCTTGTAGAATACAATGTCTTCTAAAAGGAAAGTAATAAAAATGTATCAATTTGAAGTGCACACACACACACACACACACACACAATTAATCTCAACAGTACTCTCAACAATTATCTAGAACTTAGACCAACAAAAGACTTTTTCGGGGAGGAATATTTATTGCTAAACCTGTGACATTTAAAATTGTTGTGCATGGTTATAATAAAAATAAGACTTGCTTTTACTTCTATTTCTAAATTCTCTACAGATAATGCCTCCCCACCACCCCACCTCCTTATTGCCTGTACTTGGAGAAGATCACACCTACTGCCCCACCCTTAATGTACCACTGGGGAAAACCACAAATTTTGATATGCTCACATTGTTCCAAGAATTGTCTGAGTGCTTTATATATAATATATCAGAGGCAAATACAGTTGGCCCTCCATATGTGTGGGTACCACGGCCATGGATTTAACCAATTGCAGATCAAAAATTCTTTTAAAAATATTGAATCTGTACTGAACATGTACAGACATGTAGCAACTATCCACATAGCATTTACATTGTATTAGGTAGTTTAAGTAATCTAGAGATATTTTAAAGTACACAGGAGAATGTGCATATGTTATATGCAAATACTATACCATTTTACATTAGGGACTTGAGCATCCGCAGATTTTGGTATCCAAGGGAGATCCTGTAACAAGTCCCCCATGGATACTGAGGAACTACTATATTTTTATCCCTGATCTATTGATAAAAAATTAAGGCTGAAGAAAGTTAAATAGTTTGTGAGGTAATTGGGAAAAAAACAAACAAACATGAAATTAAACTCAGATCTATTCAGGTTCCAAAACTCATGCTTGCTGATAGACCCAACTAGCTTATAGGGAGTCATGTTATTTGGATTCCAGTCCTGAACCTCATATTCCTGATATAAAAAAGGGCAAGCTTGGGAAAACTGACACCGTAGATAATAAATTGAGCTTTCTTTGACTGACTGCTCTCTATGGTCCAAGCACTGAGCTAATAATTTTACATGTTATTTGTTTAAAAATAAATAAATAAATAAAAACTAGGTTAGTAACTGAGGAAACTGAGATGCAAAGAGGTTAAGTAGCATGTCAAAGGAACTCTATAGTTGGTAAATAGAGATGGGATTTTAATTCAGACACGTCTGACTTATACGGACACATCCTAACCTTAAAACATCTATGTGTCTTAAAGTAGTTTTTCTTAGTTAGAAATGCATGTCCAATACACAAGGTGAAAGAGTGGAGTTTTAAAAATCATATTCAATATTAAAACATATTTTATATTCACATTTCACAAATATATTGGTTTTTATGGGACAAATTGCTGAAAATGTTTGTCAACTATTAATATCCACAAATAAGGGGAATATCAACAAGTAGGATCAGAAGCTGGGGTGTGGGGAGGAGATGAGTTTAATTCTCTCCAGATTTTTAAAAGTCACAATGAACAGATTAAAAGTTGCAGAACCAAGCATGGAGCATTGAGATTATGGAAGCAAGGTGAGAGTGATGTGGGAAAGACCCCTCATTAAATATCTTTCCTTAAAATAATAACTCCCTCCGCCTCAGCTAAGCAAGTCAAATCTCTGTCTTTCTACAGACATTGGCAGCTTTGACATTTGTTTCTTCCTTGTAATTCCACGTGGGTATCCTATCATATGGTTAGGCTGCAGCATTGAAAAGATAGCTGTGTACTCTGTCTTCACAGAGCGTATGGTCTTGCAGGGAGGCTTAGAGACCAATCTCCGTTTCTCATCTTCTCTCTGCAGCTGAGTGGGAAAGTCATTAATTAGTACCGAATTCATGGAGAACTTTCTCATTGATGTGCAGTATCCCCCAGAAGCCAGATCAGCTGTATTCACCTCTGGGAAGAAAGGCTGGTGAAGAATGAGGTGCCAAAGCCAAACTTTACTTACTACAAGTTTTGCCGGGGTACAGCCCTGTTTGCTTCCAACTGAACACAAGCTGGTAAAACCTATTTCTGTTCTGTGGCCCTTGAGCATGTGCAGCTTACTCAGAATTTGTCTGGATTGGATTGGATGACTAGAGGTGAGAATGGCAAGGAAGAGAGGGATGCAAGGGTCATATGAAGGAAAACTAGAGAGTATTTGGTGATGAACTGGATGGAGAAGCCAAGGGGAAAAAATGGCTCAGAGCAGGATGCAGAGTTTTTAGTCTGAGTGGTTTGGAAATGGTTATAGTTTGACAGAAAAATCACCCAAAAAAGTAATTTTAGGAGTACTTTAAACTGACAAGGACAACTCTGTGGAAATATGAAAAGAAATATGTTCAGCTTCACCAAATTAGGGTATTAAGTGTTATTCATTCTCCTTTTAAATTCAACTCGAACTACTACAGAGGCCTCTCTCCCCTCATAGTCTTGGTGCGATTCTAGGTACTAATGGAGAAAAGGTGCAAAATGTAGGCAATTCTCTGTAAGTTTCCTGTTCCTTTCTTCTCCTACCTAACATCAAGTGCTACTTTCTAACAGGCACTGTTGTAAGTCCTCTACGTGCATTAGTCTATTTAATCTTCACAACAAACGTGTAAGGCAGGAGCTATAATGAGACCCATTTTTCTTATGAAGAGACTAAAGCCCAGAGCCAGGAGTTATATGCAGCCTCAGCCCTCAGCACTGGCCCCTGGTCATGCTGTGAGGAACAAACAGCTCAGCAACCCAAAACAACCTTGCTCTCTGCTGGAAGTTCAGTGGTGACTTAAGGCTTGCCTGACCCCCAACTTAGCATTCTAGAAGCCCAGCATGGCCCAGTTTACTTGTCAGAAGCTTGATAATGATTGGAGCATTCATTGCCACCAAAATTTAGGGGCCTAGAAGCCTACTGGAATTCCAACTCAGTGCCTAAGAAAAGACTCCACTCTCTACTCTCACTGGAATAGCACAAGTTTCTCAGAGTGTCAGGCCTGGGCACCCAATGTTACAGCTTTTTAGTAGCATAGATCTTTCAGTACCTACACACACACATGCATGCACATGAGCATGCACACGTGCACACACGCACACTCAGCCATTTTACTCAAGAGGCATCCATAGAGCCATGGTTTCCAGCACCCTTGCAGGACAATTTAGGCCCTGATGTTGTGTCCAGACCACCTGTTTGCTTAAACACCATGATGCACACCCCCCCTAGGGACCCTGGTATCAATTTCATGACAATTGCTCTTACTTAGGGTCCCCTAAACCCATCAGAGATTCTAAGAATGTTGAACGTCAAGGAAAAAGCAACCTAATGTTTCCATATCTTTCTTCCTGAAGCCTAATTGACTCCCATGTAAATTTGCTAACTCAACATATTTTGAGCGGAGCATATTCAGGCATTTGAGGGTAATATTTGTTCCCCAGAATAAAGTGCCTAATTGCTTCACATCCACATAAGTAAAAGAACCATTCAAGCAATCTTTCCCAAAACAAAGAATGTTCACCCATAGGAGACAGAAGTTATTGGCAAATTTAACATTTCTTTAATCAGCAAGCAATTCTTTAAATCTTCCCTTACTGTACACATCCTACATAGGAATGGAACTTAAGAGATGAACAAGAGATGAAATTATGTCAGCACAGTTTATTAGGAAATCCTTCTTCAGTTAACCTAAATCCATGAGTAATACAGTTTCTTATTATAGTGAGCATCAGCTAGAACCATCCAGTAATATTGTTCAAAAAAAAAAAAAGAAATAGCCAGGCACATGGGCCAAATGATGGGAGAATGAAAATGAAGATATCATTCCATTCCAGCAAGAAACATTTAGTCACACGCATTAGGATGGCTATCATTAAAACAAAAACAAAAACTAAAAAACAGAAATAACAAGTGTTGGCCATGATATGGAAAAATTAGAACACTTTTGCCTTGCTGGTAGGAATATATAATGGTGCAGGCACTGTGAAAAACAGTAAGGCAGTTCCTCAAAAAATTAAACATAGAGTTCCCATATAATCAAGCAATTCCACTTCTGGGTATATACTCAAAAGAACTGAAAGCAGCAACTCTAACAAATATTTTCAAATTCATGTTCATAGCGGCAATATTCACAACAGCCAAAAAGAGGAACTAACTCAAAAGTCCATCAAGAAATGAATGGATAAACAAAATGTGGTATGTACCTATGGTGGAATATTATTCAGTATCACAAAGGAAGGAAATTCTGACACATGCTACAACATGGACGGACCTTGAGGACATTATGTTAAAAGGATATCTATGTAGTTTCATTTGGGGAAGAGGAAAAATTCTGGAGATGGATGGTGTTGATGGTTTCACAATAATATAAATATACTTAATTCCAGTAAACTTCACACTTAAAAATGGTTGAAATGGTAACTTTTGATATGTATAATTTACCACAATTAAATAAATTTAAATTTAAGAAAAATAAACATTTGGTCTGGTATGGGAGAAAGAGCTATAAGGAGCAGTTATGTAATAGTCTAGTGAGTGCTGAAATAGATGTGCAATGTCACACAATAGAGTGCACGTGCTGAAAAAGCTCCACACGCAGTCCTTTTATTTAAATTCAGAAAATAAAGGAAAGAGTGTTACCATTTTGAAGTGTTAAGCATTAAGTGCTATCCAGACCACTAAGATTCTGTCACTCATTCCTCTAGTCTTGGCAGTTTGAAATCAGAGAACGAAGGTAGCAAATTCTTCCAAAGCCATGGTATAGAAGAAGGGCAGACAATATTTAGAAGATTCAAGTCCTCTACACTCCCCCCCCCACACACATATACACAGAGTGATTCCCAAACTAGGCAAAGATTCCACAGGGTGGGGGATGGAGTGAAGAGAAGCAATAGTAGCAAAGGAGTTTCAGTCTAGACACTGAACAATTGGCCTGGCTTTGTGGGACATGGATTGTCACATGGACTAGGGAGAAGCAAGGAGCAGCTGGGAGCAAAGTCAGTGGCCAGACCAGGTGTTAATGCTTGGACATAGTTTGGTCTCTATTTACGAAGAACTGCATAACACCTGCCCTGTAGTACTGCCTCAGTTGCCCTTCTCATGGCAGTAGACATCAGATTACCCATTGGGAGTAAAACAGGAATGATGCCTATGTACTTCCAAAACTTGCTTAAGCCCCATCCTAACCACCCTATTTAGAATAATCTCCCTTTCAGTGGCTCAGGACTCTAGTATCTCCCAGAAGAGAGAAAGGGCAGAGCTTTGGGCAACTGAAAGTGATATGGGAAGGAAAGGGGCTCCTTCTCATGTCACTATCAGTTGCCCAAAGCTCTGCCCTTTCTGTCTCCTAGGATATGATAGGTGGAACCAGCTCAAGCTCTCTCATCCATCTAGGACAGTGTTGGATTATAGATCAGCTTAGTTCTGTAGCCAATAAAAAGTAATTAGAAAGGTAAAGTGCTAAAAGCTAAAAGTCCACACACCAAAATTTTAAGCAGAAATTCTGTGGAGATTTTTATTAACAAAAATATAACAATACTTGTTTAAATAATTAAGTCCATGGTAAGGCTTTCTGGACAGGAGGACTAAAAGAGACACATACCCCAAAAAGCAATATGACCAGGACCATGCCTGTTGTTACTATAAGACTCTTACTTGGTTAGACACATCCATAGACAAAAAGGACAAGGTCCAACGGTACAGAGAAGTAGTGATCACAATCAGGACCATAGAAGGGTTGAAAGAAATCAGGACAAACAACTGGGGCGTAGAGGTCTGGAAAGGGATTCAGACCTGACCACATTGCATATCAAAACAAATTCCCTGAAGTATTTTGAACCAGCCTGCCCAAATTTACTCTTAGTGGCTCTGGTCACAGACTTGCCTTTATTTTTTGGAATCAGGAGGAAAGCAGAAGGAATTAGGCTAGTGTGTCTAGGTCCCTAAAAATCTCCAAACAGGGTTCATAGTCATGTAGTCTTGATAGACCTGTGTCAACACTTAGCTCTTCATTAAAAGAGGTTAGTTTGAGGTAAGACAGTGGAATTCCCTTGACCTACTGACTTTGTTGCATCATTAACTGAAATCATCCCGACCTAACATGTAACCAATTTCTTTCTGATTATTTCCACATTACCCATAGACTCCGGTTTCTTGAGATTCCACATCTCTGAGCAATAATTTAGCAGTAACACCACAATGTCTCTTTGCTTTCTAGTGAGAGTGATCTTCACAGAATTCTTCCTAAGTCCATCATTCATTCCTTCGTTTTCCTTCTGTTCTTTTCTTTCTCCACAGCTACTCCAAATTATTATATTTCTCATGGTACCAAATACGGGCAAACAGCTACAAAGGGGAAATTTTCTTGTGTGGATCTTTCTCGTATGTGAGTACTAACCAGAGAGCAGCCCCTATTACCACCTAATTCTAGAAATATTTTAGGTTAGCCTACTACATGTCAATTACAGTCCATCACTGGAATTATCTTGCTGTTCAAGTACAAAAAGACACAATATTATATAGTTTTTCAATAACATTTAAGTGTATTAAAAACACTATTAATGCCTAATGGGTTGGACAACCTAACAATCAAATGTTATTAGCTCTAGGTGAAAATGAATGTGCATTAAAGCTATTTGCATTGTCCACCTATGAAATTACTTGCCTTATCTATCAATATTTATCTATTGATAGATAAAGTAAGTAATTGGGTACTCAATCTAGGAGTGTTTGCATAATGTACACATTCCTGTATGGAATATAATAAAATGCAAACATTGAAAATACCCTTTTATATCTATTATGGGTTAAAAAAAATTACTGTAAAACTGTTACTAAACTGTGTCCATTGATTAATTTGTGTTAATTGAATTATGCAACACTACTCTAGGAAATTAGTGACACAAAATAGGTATAAGCTATAAGAATTTAGAGGAAGGAAAAGGGCTAACTCCTCAAATCATTTCTCTGATTAACGTTTTCCTGGTGGAATGCCTGTTTGTTTTTAATAGGCAAATATGTTAGGGTTCTAGAAAGAAACAAAACTAATAGAAAATGGGGTGGGAGTAAAGGACAAAAAGAGAGAGATTTATTATAAGGAGCAGGCTCATGTGAATGTATGTCAGCAAGTCCAAAATCTTTAAGTTAGACCACCGTGCTGGAGACCCAAAGAAAAGGTGCAGTTTGCGTCTGAAGGCAGCTTTCTGGCAGAATTCGCTCTTCTTTGAGGGAGCTCAGTTTCTTTTTTCCTAAAGTCTTCAACTGATTGGATGAGGCCCATCCACGTTATAGAGGATAATCTGCTTCCCTCAAAGTCTGCTGACTCAAATGTTAATCTCATCTAAAAATACCTTCACAGAAACATGTAGAATAATGTTTGATCAAATATCTGGGTACTGAAGCCAAGCCAAGTTGACACATAAAATTAACCATCTCACTAAACTTCAAGAAAGTTTTATAGGACAGGGGTAGTCAAACTGTAGCTCACAGGCCAAGTTCAGCACACCACCTGTTTTTATATGACCCAGAAAATCCAAATTCCAAAATCAAGGTATTGGCAGGGTTGGTTCCTTCTGAGGGCTTAAGGGAAAGGTCCATCCAGAAATTTCTCCTTAGCTTGGAAATGACTGTCATCTCCTTATATCTCTTCACATCATTTTGCCTCTATGCATATTTCTATATCCAAATTTCCCCTTTTTATAAGGACACCAGGCATATTGGATTAGGGCCCACCCTAGTGACCTCACTTTAACTTGATTACCTCTGTAAAAATCCAGATAAGACACAAATCATTAACCTCCAAATAAGATCACATTTTGAAGTACTGGGTGTTAGGACTTCAACATAAGAATTTGGGGGATTGGGAAACAATTCAACCCACAATAAGTATCATACAAAAAAAGAAAAGAAAAAATCAGCATGAACCTTAAGAGGGTAATAAGCTCCATTTTGCAAATGTTCTATCTTAAAGCCTTGACCAACCAGCTGTGAAGATTTTCCAAAGCATTTATTTGTGTATCTCCAGCAGAACCAAAGTAAAGGAGCATTGCAATCAATTTTAGAGACTGATGGTTTGCCTGAAATTTCTCCATTACTACCCAATTTGTCAGCAATATCACCTTCCACAACCAGTGTCAAACAACAGTTGTTACAACTCTTTCCCTTTCTTTCTTCTCATCTTTCTTCCGACTTTCCATTTACACATCATGGTAAGTAACAGTCCACACAGAAATTGAATACTTTTTAGTGTAATTTTTATGTGTACATTCATGAGAAATTTATTTATTGCTGTATGCTATTTCCCACTCCATATTGTAAAGGTGTTTAGGTCATACTATGTTACATATTTTATTTTACATAAGGTAACTGCTATCTGGCTTAAGTGTTTTATTCCCTAATATAGTTTCTTGCTTATATATAGGCAGTTTGCTATATTATAGCAACATTTTAGAAAATTGATTGGGATTTCTTGGCATAATACAAAACACATTACAATTTTTCTCCTTTAAAATAATGGAAAATATATTTCTGGTTAGTGTTTCCATGCTGAGTTTCTGACTTTTAGAAATTGGTTACTGACATTAAGAGGAGATGCCAGCATTTCTGAGTTGTGAGATGACAGAAAGGTAGAAATTGAACTTAGATTTTGTGAAACTGATTTCATGAAAACTCAGGGTAGTGCTTCAAGCTACGAAAAAAGACACTGAGGTGCATAAATACAAAAGTGCCAAAGATTTGAGAATACTAGTTACATGGGAGCATTTGATATGGAGAGAGGAGTAGAAAGCAGGACTTCATCAGGAAATATTAGGTCACATTGCATCTTGGGCTCCCAGCTTTTCTCCAGGGGTTGAGAATTTACTGATCGGCAACATAGGGTAATTAATATTTTTTGAATGGGAATTCCAAAAAGCGTGCTTGGGTGGTAGAAGAAGAGGGCTAAAACTAAACAGTACTTGACCAATGTGGCTTCTTTGAAATAGAAATAAGTTAAGACTTGGTTAAAATCCTCAGGTGCCCCCTTCTGGTGAGGTGATACTGCACAGATGGAATGAGCAGTTTCTATGCAACTGGAATAAAGCATTGGAGGAAATACTCTTCCTCAGGATAAAACACAGTAGTCCCCTCTTATCCACAGTTTCATTTTTTGTGGTTTCAGTTACCTGCATCAACTATGGTCCAAAAATATGCAATGAAAATTCCAGAAAGAAACAATTCAAAAGTTTGAAATTTCACACCATTCTGAGTAGTGTGATGAAATCTCCTCCTATCCAGCTCTGTTCCAGCCCAGGATAAGAATTATCCCTTGTCCAGTGCATCTACATTGTAGATGCTGCCTGCCCGTTAGTCACTTAGTAGCCGTCTTAGTTGAATCAACTGTCATGGGATCACAGTGCTTGTGTTCAAGCAACCTTTATTTTACTTAATAATGAATGGCCCCAGAGTGCAAGAGTAGTAACTCTGGCATATTGTTATAATTGTTTTATTTTATTATTCGTTATTGTTGTTAATCTCTTACGGTGCCCAATTTATAAATTAAACTTTATCATAGGTATGTATGTAGAGGGAAAAAACATAGTATATATAGGGCCTGACTATCTGTAGTTTCAGGCATCCATTGGTGGGGGAGGGGTGTGCCTGGAACTCATTTCCCAGTATAAGGGGGAACTACTGTAATACCAGAAAAACTCAAGTGACGCTCTCTAACTACTGAGAGCGTTACCATCTGAAAAGTAGCCAGTATTCAGTAGAAGTTCAAATGAAGGCCTGAGAATGAGAAGAGAGATTTCTTCTCCAGAGGTTAGAGAACATTAGCTCACAGAAACTTGTGGAGAAAGGAAAAGCATAAATCTTTGTTTTAAACAATTTTTAAAATCTGAAAATAGTTTGGAAATGTATTTATTTTACTCCAATTGGCTTTAAAGGTAAGCTAGGTTGGAAGCACTGAATGAGAATGTAGTTCAAAATAGGTCCTAATAGCTATCTATTTAGAACCACCGGAAAGTGTACTTAGGGGGCAAATCCTGCTAGTAATTTGAATTTTGAATAAAGGAGAACAATGTAAAACTCTGTTCAATTTCTTGAAAAAAGCTTCGATGTTATTTCACATCA
Source organism: Cynocephalus volans (assembly GCF_027409185.1). Lineage (NCBI taxonomy): Eukaryota > Metazoa > Chordata > Mammalia > Dermoptera > Cynocephalidae > Cynocephalus > Cynocephalus volans. The sequence goes on along the minus strand of NC_084461.1, from coordinate 38,001,936 downwards.
GAGGAGGAGCCTTCTCCAGCATCTCTCACATTCTCCCACTGTATCTTTTCTCCTTTACTTTGCCATCCTCTTTTTTGATACATGATCCCTTTTTTCTAGAATGAAATGTTGAGGGACAGGAATGACTAAAAGTTTGGGGAAGAAGAGAGGAGAGAATTGTTTCATTCTTCCCCTTTGCATCAAGTTTTCATCAATTGTTTCTAGCAATGTGCTAGCCAGTATTGAAAATAACCAGCTATGTGCTCATTTACATAAATCAATTAATGCCTCTGGTGCCTCAGTTTCTACATCTATAAGCTGAAGAGGATGGAAAACGTGGTCTTTAATGTCCCTTCCAACGGTAATTCAAAAGCAACACTTAGAACTGTGGAGCCCAGAAAAAGAAAAAAAAAAAAGAATTGTGAAGCTGAGAGTTGACCCTACCCCACCACTGCCTGTTCTGTAGAACAGGAATTCAAAGACCAGAACCTTCTGTGGTTTTTCCAAGTAGCAGAAATTGCACTGGAATTAAGACATTTGACTGTTTATAATTATTTCTATTCCATTCTGATTTCCTTTTATTTGAAGTAGAAAAGAGAGCTTACATTTCAGAGAGATAGGAGCTTTGAATCAATACAAATGACCAATTTTCCAAAACCGAATAGTTTTTTGCAATCCTAATGATTTTTTATACATATATGTGTTATTCTATGGCACTATATATTCAAACATTTCTGCAATTTTTTTTGATGATTCAATTAAATGTTACACAATTCATTTTAGAATTTTAGCTCTCTTAAAAAGACTTGAAATTCTCTTCACCTCTCAAAAATGCTTATCCTTGTACTTTTACTCTATTCACCTTAACAAAATTAGCCATTTGCTCTCACATGTTATTTCATTTCTTTGTTTTTTAGCTTACAATTAACAAATTTACTGGTTGTGAAAGTTAAGTTTGCTAAAAATATGAAGATACAACTCTTAAGTCAAAAGAAAAAAATCATCAGGAGGCATGACTGCTTTCAAATCTGTAAGTGTGTTTTTTGTGATTTGAGTATGAACTGCTTGGGGCATTAGAGAGAGGAATGAGTGATAAAACAACCTGGAATAAACCATTTCACAAATACGTGTTTCCATAAATATAGAAAGACAAATGGTAAAAAGCTGGATAGATAGTACAATGTTTTTGCCATCCCAGTGTTCAACTTCTCTCCTGAAAATAGTACCACATTTTCATTTGAAAATCTTCCCTACTTTGCTCTTAATCCACGTAGTTCAAAAGCTCCTATCTGTCTGGCCAGGCCAATTATAGCACTGCACCCTTCCCACCACAGAGGGTGGTTCCACGATGGACATGTATCCCAAGACAAAGTGAAGCGTTAAGTCTCCATTCTTCTTTCAGCCCTACAACTTGTCTAATTCTACTATTATTTAAGTTTCTTGACATTGTGCAGTTCTTTTTTTCTCCTTTGAAAAGAAAGGCTGTACTGTCTGTTTGATCTATCTCATTAAATTGTTCTGAGGATGAAATGAGTTAATACAAAACTTAAGAAAATGCTTCTAAACAGGATGTATTACAAAAGCATAGTAATTATAATATATATAATTGGAATCACAAAATTACATGACTAACATATATTATGCTGTTGTAAAATTAAAATGCATATGTTCTTTAGCAAGCAAAAGGTAATATGTAAACACAGGTAATAGTGATAATATCTCTAACATCAAGTTTGCTGCTAAGCACCAGGACATAAGTACACTGAAACTGAAGATAAACTCACATTATTTGAGCCCATTCATCCACTTAGTTTTTCAAGGATTTGTTGAACACCACTATGTGCCAGGCACTCACTGGGGTACACACGAAGATGAACTTATAGATATAAATATAGATATAGATATATAGTAGCAAGAAGAAAGAAATATTAACACACACACACGCACACCACACACACACACCAAAGTAAATAAGATCTAAAGGGCTAAAGCTGCTTCTGCTTTCTATAGGAAATTAACTATTTCAAAAGAAATTCTTGAATAAAAATCTGAGTTGGGCAGTCATAAAAGGAAATTTCAAAGTTTATATCAGTGTTTTCTACTTCTAAATGATTGAGTCCTCAAGCGAAAGCTCTTTGTTTAACAGAACACATTAATGAGTTTGGAGATATGACAAATAGGGCCACAGTTTAGATTAGGATCACCATAGTAAGAGCCTCAAATGGTATTCATTATGTGGGAGGCACTGACCTAAACTCTGTACTACATTTGGTCTTTTAATGCACACAACAACCATATGGAAGAGGTACTATTATTATCTTTAACACAAAGAATAACCACAGGCATCATCATTTACAGCTTGGAAGTGACACAGCTGAGCTTTGGACCTAGGCTCCAGCACCCTTGCTCTTACCCAGTATATTGGGTTACCTCCTTAGGGGCTGAAGAAGTTTACCAAGTCATAGGTTCTTGTTTTGTAAGAGAAAGCAAAAAGGAAGGGAAAGAATGGGAACTCATTAATATAGTAACACAGTTGAGCTCCAGGTCAAAAGATGTCCAGCTAAAATTTTTTCATGGCAGGTATGACTGATAGTCTTATTTTTTAAGATAATTATTGGGATTTAATTCACATGCTATTCCATCCATCCATTTAAAGTGTGCAATTCAGTGGTTTTTATTACATACACAGAGTTGCACAATGATTACCACAATCGATTTTATAACATTTTCATACCATAAGAAGAAACCTCATACAGAGGAAGAGTATTTCTGCCACTTATTGTCATTTAAAGAAAGCCTGGTGTTTGTGAAATTATGACTTTTAGCCATGGTGATGGACTACAATATCAAATTCAATTCATAAATCATTCCTAGGTGAAACAAATAAAGGAATGAGACTAGATAAACATTGAGTTTCTTTCATTTAAAATAAAACCTATATTTAATAAGAAAAAAATGTAAAAAAAATTAAACATTTTTTACATACCTACTGTATGACAGGCCTTGTGCCAGTTTCTGGTGATAAAGAAGCAAATAGTATCAATTTAAAGCCATTGGTACAAATTACTTATTCAGTTTACTCTTTCAACTAAGTTTATGGTTGGGTTCGCCACCACTATCTTCTTGTGATGTGTAAGCTAATGAACTGAAAATATAGGGTACAACCAAAGAAAGGGAGCTTACTTTAATTAGCAAAGAAATAGAAAGATAATTGTAAATGTTAAAAACCAGTGGTGATAAGAGTTTGAGAAGACCTAATTGTTCTGGAGAATAATTGGCAACATGTATAAAGAACTTTAAATCAACAATTTTGACATTAAATGAACAATTTTATTTCTAAGAATTTAGCTTCATGAAACAATTATTGACATGCATAAAGCAGTAACAAAATAATGTTCAATTCAACATAATTTATAATAACAAAAATTAGGAAGATTCTGATAGACCAAAAAAGAAATGACTGTTACAATAGGAGTGATGTCAGCAACATGGTGGAATAGGAGTCCCCAGCTCACAACCCCACATGCAAACAATGACCTGGCAGCAGTACATGGCCAAAAGTGCCTTTATGGGAGCTTTTTTAAAACCCTGATGAAGCCCAAGATCTAGGAGAGCCACAATGGGAAGGCTGGTCTGCAGCCCAGTGGTAAGCTCACCAAGCTTACTCCCAGCTGCAGACCAAAAGCAGACCCATCCCCTATGGACTAAGCTCCAGCTTCACTTGGTTGCAATACTGCAACTAGCTCCATCCACCAAGGGACCCAGGAAGAGCCATGTCCATTGTGTCCCTAGTAACAGACCCATCAACTGCAGATCCAACCATAAATTCTGAAGCAGTCCCATGACCCAGCTCCAGCCAAACTCTTTCATGGTCCAGAGTTAGTCCTGTCTGCCCAGGTACTCAGTGATACCCATCTGTGCCCCTGAAAGCAGGCCCACCTATCTTAGTTACAGCTTTGGACCCAAAATCATCCCTGTAACTCAGTTCCATCCCTATTCTGCTGCAGTCTTGGGGCAGTCCTGCCCACCCAGGGAACTGGTAGGAGACCTGCCCATCCACACTGTTCACAGGCCTGCTGACCTATGCCTAACTGAAGCTCCTGATGAAGCCCTATGACACAGCTCCAGCCTGCTCTACTGCAGTCCCAAAGGTAATTCTTTGTACCCAAGGGCCTGCCTAGGGACTTGATGGGAACTCACTCAGGGACCTGACTGGAGACTCACCTGTCTGTGCCCAGGCAACAGGCCCACACTTTGTAGACTCAACTGCAGACCCAGAAGTAATCCTATTACTTGGCTTCAGCCCTGCTTGACTGTAATCATGGAGGCATTTTCATCAGTTCAGGAACCTGGCAGGAGAAGCACATTACTTGATATGTGCTTGATCCTTCAAACACACAAGACATCAATGCATGTGATCATGAAGAATCAGGCAAATATGATACCAGCAGAAGAAACTAATAAAGATACAGCAATCAACCCCAAAGAAATGGAGGTCTATAAATTGCCTTACAAGTAGTTCAAAATAATTGTTTTAAGGAAGCTCAGCAAGCAACAACCCAACACAGATAAAAAATTCAATCCTACCAAAAGCACAACATATAAACAAAACTAAAAGTTGAACAAAGATATACCAATTATAAAATAGAACTAAATTAAACAGAAATTCTGGAGCTAAGAATATGATGAATTAAGTAAAAAAATAAAATAAAATAAAGAGCCTCAGTAGAAGACTCAAATATGCAGAATAAATAATCTATGAACTCAAAGACAGGTCATTTGAAATTGAGTCTGAGAGAAAAAATTTTAAAAGAGTGAAAAAAGCCTACAGGATTTATGGGACACCATCAAGCAAACCAATGTTGATGTGCATTATCAGAGCTCCATAAGGAGGAGAGAGAGAAAGAAGAAAAAACTTATATAAAGAAATAATGAATGAAAACTTCTCAAACCTTGGGAGGGATATAAACATCCAAGTTTTTGAAGCTGAAAGATCCCAAATAGGATTAACTCAAATATGATTATATCAAAACACATTATAATAAAACTATCACAAGTCAAAGAAAAAGAGGGAGTTTTATTACTTGTTTGTTATGCAACTGGCTGGTATGGGGAACTGAACCCATGACCTTGATGTTTTAAGGCTGTGCTCTAACAAACTGACCTAACAGGTCAGACTTAAAAGAGAGAGTTTTGAAAACAAAACACCAAGAGAACAGCAATTTGTCATGTACAATGAATTCACTATGAGCTAACAGCAGATTTCTCAGCAAAGACCTTGCAGGCCAGGAGAATGGAATGATATAGCCAAAGTGCTAAAAGATAAAACTGTCAACCAAGAATACTGTACGTGGCAAAGCTGTCCTTTAGAAATAAGGTGGGATAAAGACTTTTTCAGACAAACAAAAGCTGAGGAACTTTATCACCACTACACTGCTTTAGAAGAAATGGTAAAAAAGAATTCTTCCAGTTGAAATGAAAGGACTCTAATTAATAACATGAAAACATATGAAAGTATACAACTCACTGGTAAGAGAAAGTATATAGTCAAATTCAGAATACTCTAATACTGTTCTGATGATGTATAAATCACTTTTAACTCTAGCATAGAAGTCTAAAGACAAAAATATTTAAAATAACTATGAATATAATAACTTGTTAGTGGATAAACAATGTAACAAATGTAAATTGTGACATCAATAACAAAATCTGGGGAGAGGGAGAAGTAAAAGTGAAGACTTTTTGTATGTGATTGAAGTTTAGTTGTTCCCAGCTTAAAATAGACTTATGACTATATGATATTTTATGTACACCTATGGTAACCACAAGGAGAAAACCACTACTAGAAGTACACAAAAGATAAACAAAAAAGAATAAAGGCATCCCACTACAAAAATAATAATAATATGTGTGTGTGTGTGTATATATGTGTGTGTGTGTGTGTGTGTGTGTGATCAAATCACAAAGGATAACGTTAAGAAAGAAACAACAGAATAAAGGAACTACAAAACAGTCAGAAAGCAAATTGGCAAGAGTTCATACTTACTTTTAATGTAAATGGAATGGAATGTGAAAAAAAGGAAACTAGGCAAAACTATATGCTACCTAAAAAACACTCACTTTAGCTTTAAGAAGACACATAGGTTTAAAGTGAAGGGATGGAAAAAGGCAGTCTATGCAAATGGTAACCAAAAGAGGGCAGAGTGGCTATACTTAGACAAAATAGAATTTCAGTCAAAATATGTCATAAGTGACAAAGAAAGTTATGTAATTATGAGTCAATGCAACAGGAAGATATAAAATTTATCAATATACATGAACCCACATCAAAGCACTTAAATATATAAAGCAAACAGTGACAGATCTGATAGGAGAAATAGACAGCAACACAATAAAAGCAGGAGACTTTAATATCTCACTCTCCAGGGCCAGCCCATGGCTCACTTGGGAGAGTGTTGTGCCGATAACACCAAGGCCACAGGTTCGGATCCCTATATAGGGATGGCCGGTTAGCTCACTTGGGAGAGTGTGGTGCTGACAACACTAAGTCAAAGGTTAAGATCCTCTTACCAGTCATCTTTAAAAACAAAAAAAAAAATCTCACTCTCCATAATGGATAGATTATCCAGACAGAAAATCAGTAAGAAAACAACAATACTGAACAATGATACTGACCAAATGGACATAACAGACATATACAGAACTTTCCACCTAACAGCAGAAGAATGCAAATTTTTCTCAAGGGCACACAGAACCTTCTCCAGGATAAATCACATGTTAGGTCACAAAGCAAGTCTTAATAAACTCGTGGAAATGGAAGTCATTCTAAATATCTTTTCAACCACAATGGATTTAAAACTAGAAATCAATAACAGTGAGAAAATGGGAATATACACAAATATCTAGGAACTATACAACAAACTAATGATCAACTGTTAGATCAAAGAGGAAATCAAAAGAGAATACTAAAAATATCTCGAGACAAACAAAAACACAACATACCAAAACTTCTAAATGTAGCACTTTTAACAGTAAATGTCTACCTGAAAAAAAATTTACACCTCAAAAACCTAGAAAAAGAAAAAAAAAAAACCTAAGTCCAGAGGAAGCAGAAGAAAGGAAATAACAAGGATTAGAACAGAAATAAATCAAATAGAGTATAGAAAAATAATAGAAAAATCAATAAAACTAAAAGTCGGGTTTAAAAAAAAAAGGAAATGGAAAAACCCACAGATAGACTAAGAAAAAAGAGAATATTCAAATAAAATATTAAATGAAAGAGGGAACATTATATTAGGTACTTCAGACATAAAAAAGAATCAAAGAGGAAACATTACAATGGATACCTCAGAAATAAAAAAGAATCCATAGCATGAACAATTATACATGAACAAATTGGATTATCTCAAAGAAATAGATAAATTGCTAAAAGCATATAACCTACAAAAAGTGAACCAAAAAGAAATAGAGAGATTGAACAGATCAAAAAGGCAATTGAGTCAATAATCAAAGACCTCCCAACAATCAAAAAAGCCAAGGATTAGATGGCTTCATTAAATTCCACCAAACCAATTAATTAATTAATTAATTAATTAATGCCCTTTAATACAATTTTCTTAAATTCTTCCAAAATATAGAACAACAGTGAACACTCCCAAACTTATTTTTATGAGGTTAGCATCACTCTCATATCAGAGCCAGATAAAGACTTCACAAAGAAGAAAACGATAGGCCAATATCCCTAATAAAAACATATGCAAAAGTGCTCAATAAAATACTAACACTGAATTTAACAGCACAAAAAAAGGGGGGTAGGGGATTATACATCACAACCATGTGGGATTTATCTCTGGGATGCAAAGATGCTTCAACATATGCAAATCAATCAATGTGATATGCCATATTAACAAAAAAGAAAGAAAAATCACAGGGTCATCTTAATAGCTACAGAAAAATCATTTGACGAAGTTTGACATTCATTAATGATTATAACTCTCAATAAAGTGTGTATATAAGGAACCTACCTTAATACAAAAAAGGCCATATATGAAAAGTCCACAGGTAACATCATAATCAATGAGGAAAACCTAAAAGCTTTCCCTCTAACATCTGGTACAAGGCAAGGATGCCAACTTTCACAACTTCTATTCAACGTAGTACTGTAAGTTCTAGCCAAAGCAATTATCCAGACAAGACCAAGAAATAAAAGTCATCCAATTGGAAATAAAGAAGTAAAATTATCTACAGATGGCATGTTCATATATTTAGAAAACCTTAAAAACTCAACAATATATTGTTAGAACTAATAAACAAATTCAGTAAAGTTGCAGGATACGAAATCAACATACAAAAATTAGTCATGTTTCTAAACACAAAAAAATGAACTATCCAAAATGGGAATTAATAAAACAATTTCATTCATAATAGCAACAAAAAGAATGAAATACTTAGAAATAAACTTAACCAACAAAGTAAGAGATGTATGTATTAGTCCATTTCTGTTGCTTATAACAGAATACCTAAATCTGAGTAATTTATTTAAAAATGAAATTTATTTCTTATAGTATTAGAGGCTGAGAAGTCCAAAATCCAAGGAACACATCTGGTGAGGACATTTTTCTGGGTGGGAACTCTCTACAGGATACTGTGGCTATCAGGCTGTCACATGGCAAGAATGGGCTAAGCAAGTGAGAGCTAACCTTGTCGCTTTCCCTCCTCATAAAGCCATCAGAGCCACACCCATTACTCTGTGGATGGATAAATCCATTCACTAGGGCAAAGTCTTCATGATCCAATCACCTCTCAAAGGCTCCACCTTTCAAATACCATAATTAGATTTCCAACCTTCTTAATGCTGTTATAATGGGAATAAAGTTTCCAATACAAGAGCTTTGTGGGGACACATTTAACCCATAGCATTCCACCCAGGCCCCCAAAGTTCATGTCCTTCTCACATGTAAAATATGCTCACTCCTTCATCGAAGTCTTAACTTGTTTCAGCTCAAATGTCCACTCTAATCTGTGAAATCAAAAAAGTTATCTACTTTCAGGATACGGTGGTGGAACAAACATAGGGTACATATTACCAGTCACAAAGGGAGAAAATGGCCAAAAGAAAGGGGTAATAGGGCCTATGTCTAAAACCCAGAAGAGCAGACATTAAATCTTAATGCTGGAGAATAATCTTCCTTGAGTACATGTTTTGCATCTTCTGTACTCTGGTGCAGGAGTTGGGCCTCCAAGTCTTCCAGCAGCTCTGTTCCTATGGCTCTCCAAAGCTCAGTCCATGCTTCAGCTCTCTCAGGCTGGTGTTTCACTCTGGTAGCTCTACAATTCTGGGTCTTCATGGTGGTCCTGCTCCCATGGCTCCACTAAGCATGGCCCTGGTGGGGGTTCTCTGCTGCAGCTCCAACCCCACATTTCCACTCATCATTGCTCCAGTGAAGGCTCACTGCACTAACATCACCCCTGTGACAAATCTCTTCCCAGGCCCCCAGGTTTTTCCATACATCCTTTGAAATTGGGTTTCCACAGCAGCAGACTTTACATCACATGGATGCTGCCAAGTCTTCCAGTTTGTATCCTCCAAAGCAGCAGGTCCAGCCATACTTGGGCCCAATTTAGCTACAGCTAGAGTGTCTAGAGCAGCCAGAGTACTGACAGCAGCATCCCAAAGTGGCACTGGACAGCAAGCCCATAGCAGGCCATCCAAGCCTGTTTCCCAAAACTATTCTGTCTCCCTAGGTGTCTGGGTCTGTGATGGGACAGGATGCCTCAAAGAGCTCTGAAATGACTTCAGGATCTTTCTTCTGTTCTCTTGATGATCCTTTCTTCTGTCATGATCTTTTTAGCAAATGTCACTGGGCTATATCCTTGGTTTTCTCTACTGAAAAAGCTTTTTTATTCTTTAGGTGGCCAGAATGAGAGTTTTCCAATTTTTTTAGCTTCCGTTTTCCTTTTAATTATAAATTTTGCCTTTACATCATGCCTTTGCTGTTGTAAACCAGAACTAGCCATTAAAAGCATGCACACAGCTTCCTGAATGCTTTGCTGCTTAGAAATATCTTCTGACAATTACTCTGGTTCATCACTTTTAAGTCCCACTTTCCATAAAGCCCTGCTGCACTAATAAAATTCACCTAAGTTCTTTGCAAGTTCATAACAAGGGTGACTTGTGGTCCAGTTTTGAATAAGTCTCTTCCTCATTTCCATCTGAGACCTCCTCAGAATGGCCTTTACTGTCCATATTTCTATCAGAGTTCTGGTCACCACCACTTAACCAGTCTCTAAGAGGTTCCAAACTTTCCCTGGTCTTCTTGCTTCTAAGCCCTCACCAGAATCTAGGTTTTTTTCTAGTCTGCTCCCCCAAATTCTTTCACCCTGTGCCTATCACCCAGTTCCAAAGCTGCTTCCACATTTTCAGGTATTTGACGTAAGTAACATCCCACTTGATGATAATTTTCTTTGTTAGTCCATTTCTATTGCTTATAACTGAATACCTAAAACTGAGTAATTTATTTTAAAATGAAATTTATTTCTTACAGTTTTCGAGGCTGGGAAGTCCAAGGTCCAAGGAAAACATCTGTGAGGGCCTTCTTCTGAGTGGGAGCTCTCTACAGGGTCCTTTGGCAAACAGGCTGTCATATGGTAAGAATGGACTGAGCAAGAGAGAGCTAACCTTCTTGTTTGTCTTTTTTATAAAGCCATCAGAACCATACCTACTACTCAATGAATGGATCAATTTACTCACTAGGGCACAATTCTCATGATCCAATCACCTCTCAAAGGCCCCACCTTTCAAATACCATAATTGGATTTCCCTCCTTCTTAACACTGTTACAATGGGGGTCAAGTTTCCAATGCATAAAATTTTGGGGGACATATTTAATTCATAGCAACATGTACACTCAAAATTATAAAACATTGATGAAGGAAATTAAAGAAGACATAAATAAATGGGAAGATATCTTGTGTTCATGGATTTGAAGAATTATATTGATAAAGCATTCATACTACCCAAAGTGATCTACAAATTCAACCCAATTTCTATCAAAATTCCAATGGCATTCTTTATAGATATAGAAAAACAATCCTAAAATTCGTATGGAACCACAAAAGACCCTGAATAGCCAAAGCAATCTTTCTCAAAAAGAACAAAGAAGAAGGCATAAAACTCCCTGATTTCAAAATATACCACAAAGCTATAGTAATTAAAACAGCATGGTACTGGCACAAAAACAGACATATTGTGGAACAGAATAGACAGACAAGAAGTAAATCCACTCAATTATAGTCAATTGATTTTTAACAGAGATGCCAAGAACACACAATAGGGAAAGGATAGTCTTTTGAACAAATGGTTCAGAAAATTCAGTATCCATATTCAGAAGAATATATTGGATCTTATCACATCATATACAAAAATCAACTCAAAATGAATTAAAAACTTAATAATAAGACAAAAATCATAAAACTACTAGAATAAACTATATGGGAAAAGCTTCTTGGCAATAATTTTTTTAATACAAAACCAAAAACACAGGCAACAAAAGCAAAAGTAGACAAATGGAATTGCATCAGACTAAAAATCTTCTGCACAGCAAAGGAAATAATTAATAAAATGAAAAGGCAATCTATGGAATAGGAGAAAATATTTGCAAACCATATATCTGATAAGGGATTAATAACCAAAATATTTAAGAAGCTCAAACACTTCAATACCACAAAAATAAGTAATCCAATTAAAAATTGGACTAAAGAACCAAATAGATATTTTTCCAAAGAAGACATCCAAATGGCCAACAGTTATATAAAAAAGGTACTCTAATCATCATCAGGGAAATTATCATTAATCATCAGGGAAATGCATATCAAAACCACACTGATATGACCCATTATTTTTAGAATGGCTATTATCAAAAAGACAAAAGATAACAAGTATTGGCAAGAATGTGAAGAAATAAGAACCCTAGCACACTGTTGGTGGGAATGTAAATTGGTACAGCCATTATGGAAAATAGAATGGAGGTTCCTCAAAAAATTCAAAATAGAACTAAGACATTGTGAAAATATATATTTGGTCTTCATCCTTGTCTCCTGACATACAACTCTTAAAATCCTTAGAATCTCCAAAGTGGTGACTCTTTTTGTATGCTAATGATGGCTGGCAGCCTCTAGATAGCTTCAGGATGGGGGCTAATCGCAGGAAAGACCAAGACAGAATTTTAGTCCCATTCCCAATCCTCTGGGGCAGGTTAAGTTGATCACCAGTGACCAATGGTTTAATCAATCATGCCTATGTAATGACGCTTTCATAAAACCCAAGAGTACTGGGTTCAGAGAGCTTCTAGATAGCTGAACACATGGAGGTTCCTGGAGGGTGCCCTGCGCAAGGAGGGCATCGAAGCTCTGTGCTACTTTTCCCATACCTCACCCTATGCAGCTCTTCATCTGTATCCTTTGGAATATCCTTTATAATAAACCAGTAAAAGTATGTATGTGTTTCCCTAAGTTCTGGGAGCCACTCAAGCAAACTAATCAAACCCAAGGAAGGAGGTGCAGGAACCCTGATTTATAGCTGGTTGATCAGAAGTTCCAGAGGCCTGGAATAGTGACTGGGACCCGAGGTGGGGGGTGCCAGTCCAAAGAAAATGAATACCAGCAATGTTGAGTGGTAATAAAGACCCATTTGAATTTGAATACCAGGAATCTGAAGAGATAAATCAGCATGAGTTAGTATTTCTCAACCAAGATTTGGAAGCCCAGAAGGGAAAGCAAAGAATGTACTGAGATAAGTTAATCGGGCTTAAGCCTTCACAAGAAGAGCCCACAAGATTGTCAAGCAGGGAAAAGACTGGCAAGTTCAGTGGGAAGTGGGGGCGGGTTGGGTATCATCAACCTAATCCTAGGTTAGGAGTAGATTCAAGCTTTAACAGAAAGGAACCAGGAGACTGGGAAAACATAAAAGGATGATAAATAATCACTTCTGTGGAAGTAAGGGAGTTTGTGGACAGTAAATAGGCTGTGGTTAAAGTTACAAAGCCTACAGTTTAAGGTATTAGAGAAGAGTTTAAGTGATATTAGCACTAGGGTATCATCATGGGAGGCTTATGTTGATACAAACATCAGTGGGTTAGTAGAGACTGAGGAACTGTGAAGGTCTGACAGAGGAAGGGACATTAACACGAATGTTGACTCAACCAGGATAGTGGTGAGGCAGAAAAAAGGACATTCTCAGCAACATATGTAATTAATCTAGAATTTAGGTTTTGTCCTGGAGCTGTGGCAAAATAGAGTTCATGACGATGAGGGTGAGAAAAGGATGTATAAATGTAGACTTCAAAAGGGGAGGAGTTTTGTTCAGTGGTGGGGGCAGAAAATGCACATTCCTTGGTAGTGAGGAGTAAGGATTCCTTCTATAAAAGGTTAAAGAAGTTGCTGGCCTGATATTAAAATTAATGAGTCCAACAACAAGGTAAAGGACTCAAATCTCTGTACCAGCCAGCCACCAAAAAAAAAAAAAAAAAATTAATGGGTCCAAAGCCAAGAGGATGAAGAGCAGCCATTCACACACTTTCTTTGCTTTATGTTTCCCTTCTGCTTCTCTTTCCATTGTCCAATAAAACTGCTTTTAAAATATTATCTCTAAACTTAGAATAATCATTAAAAAATTGAACACTACTTACAATGCTTGTTCAAAATAATAATAACTAAAAATTGCAATTATAAGTTTTAGGCAATTGCTACTATTTCTGGAGAACTGGTCAGATGTTGAGGAAATTCCCTGGTTAGCACCTACTTTTCAAATCTCAGTTCAAACATAATTTCTCAGAGAAGTATTTTCTGAACTTCCCATCATAGACTTTATCAAAGCACTTGTCATTGCTGTTATTTTACGTTTGTTGAACTTTGATGAATGTCTAACCTCCCCAACACACACATGCACACACTCACGCACACACACACACTAGATTGTAAGTTCCATAAAACTGTGACTATGAATTTTTATTCAACATTTTCCCAATGTCTGTCTGATCGTCCACCACACTGAAATATTTTTTGACTGAGTTAATCAATGGCATGTGTTTAAATTCCCATAGGACTATAAACCAGGCAGTATTCCAAGATTTTAACAATCAGTTTTGGTGCATGGGATATAAAGAATCTAAAAAATGCAATCATGGAATGAGTCAGAAGATCAAAGGAGGATCATTGAAATCAATGACTTAATTATGTAATACGTAAAACTGTTTAGTAATAAAATTATAAATGTATATTTCTGACAATGCCATTATTGCACCAAGTAAAGGAAGAAATCAAGATGCTATCCCAGATCTAAATTCTATTTTATATGTAATATCATAACCTACTTGGTCCCTCTGGAACCAGTGTGCATACCCAGGTAGACAAATTCTTCCCCTGGTATATTTCCCCTCCCTTAGTCTTGGTGAAATTGATGCTAAAGCCTAAATTGCCAAACAGACCCAGAAATTATGTAGCTAATAGCTATGCTTCCTGGGTATCAGCATTTTAACAATAATCTTTGGTCTGAATCTAAGGTGGAATGTTTAGCTAGGATAAATGAAGAGCAGATGCTGACATGGGAGGCAGTGGAGAGATATTTTGGAGTAATACTTCTTGGATTAGTAAACCATCACTGCGTAGTCATCTCTGACTTAGGCAATTCAACACATACAAAAAAGAAATAGCACACAGCATATAGAGCACCTGACTATGCTGATATTTTAATTGGGTGCACACTCTGAACTTCAAATTGTTTAATTGGATCTTCAATAATATCCCAAGGTAAATACTTTTTAAGGTATGCAAAGGGAGCTTTAAAGAAAATTACCTAAATTACAGTAATCACTCAGAAAATTAATGTCTTTGTCCCATTTTTCTCTATAATGACTTGCTAAGTTCTTAAGGGAATTTTGCTTGCTAAATTCTGAGCTAAGTTATCAATTAATTGTTATTTTGGCTTTAAAATGCCACTCCAAATTTATTTACATTAATGATACCTAATGTGTTTATTTACACAAAAATCAGTCAGCCCCTTGAGCTATTTCTTAATTGCTGACATTTAAATCTACTTTTTCATAAGTATTTCTTATTAAGTACATCACTGACAACATCAAATTAGCTTACTAGTTTCCCTGCTAATGTAAACTAAAAATTCTTTAGGGTGAATGAAATACATCAAGTTCACTGGTATTATGCCCAATGTTAGCTTCATAGTGGCTTTGTTTCTTAAATCATTTAATCTATTCCACTGTAGTCAGAAAACATACTCTAAAAGATTTCAATCCTTTGAAATTTGTTCAACTTAGTTTACGATTCATCATATGGTCTATTTTGCTAAACATTCATGTACCTTAGAATAAAGGTGAATTCTGTCATTGGTGGTTCAGTGTTCTACATAGCTCAATTAATTCAAACTGCTAATTTTTTGTTCAGATCTTCTATATACTTTTGGACTATTGGATAAATGTATTTTAGAATCAGATCTACTTCTGGTTTTTGGTCAGGCATGCAGGAAGCTTTGAAGTCACCACTCTGTCCTAACAACAGGTAAAAAGCTGAATAAACTGAAACACCAGCAACTCTTATTAGAGCCATAGAGAAGTGAGATCACAGAGCAAACTGCTGCACCCCAAATTGGAAAGACTGACAGGTGAATATAGAAAAATCACAACTTATCAGGGCAGAAACTCATAAGCAGCAGCCTCCATGGGAACAAGTGCCAGGGTAGGAAAATATATAAAGTGTAATTGATAAATTGCTGGAGTCTCATTGTGGACAAGTCTGAGAGAATAAAATGTCCAGGGATCCTGTCATCAGGGGCCCCAACATGAGTTTTACATCCTAGAGCTCTATCACATTCTCACAGTAAATATCAGAAAAAAAAAAAAAAAAAAAAAATCCTCATACTTCTGGCAGGAGGAGGGGAAAATAAACCATTTTGAAATGCACTAGAGCATTCCCTTCTTCTTAACAAAGCCTGTCTTCAGTAGAAACTATTTAACCAGAGCCTAACCTGCTATGGTTTTATCAGAACCTAACTGACCTAGGGGAAAGTAAATACCCAACCCCAGCCCCACTATAACCATCCCATGCCCACAAGGGGGTGGGAGGATGAGAAGTACGTGTGAAGTTCAGAGTCCAGACGTACAGGCCCACTGAAAGACTGAAACTTAAACAAGGGTGGATATATGTCATTAAAAATTTGTCCAAACCCATAGAAAGTACAACACCAAGAGTGAAACCTAATATAAACTATGGACTTTGGGTGATAATGATATGTCAGTGTAGGTTTATTGATGGTAACAAATGTATCATTCTGGTGGAGGTTGTTGATAAAAAGAGGGAGGCTATGCACTTGCAGGGGCAGGGGGAATAAGGAAAATCTATGTACTTTCTGCTCAATTTTGTTGTGAACCTAAACCTCTAAAAAATAAAGTCTATTTTTTAAAAAAACAATAATACACTGATGAATGAGATGAATGATAAGGTGAGATGTTTCTAAGATTTTTGGCCTGACCAATGGGAAGGATAAGTGGTAATTAAGTGACATAGAGAAGAAAGAAGAGAAAAGGAGTTATCTCTTGCTCACATCCCCCTATATATCAGCTGTCATTGCCTCTTCCTTTATATCCTTTCCACTTTATCCACACCCTTGGAGAACTTGGTGCAAATAAACATGTAGAGATAGTGTTCAGTTGTATGATATAAGTTAACACACAAGAAGTTCCCTAATTTCCCTAATTTCCCTTCTCCTGCTTCTCATAGTGTTTTCCGATTACGTGACCTATGAAAGAAGGTGGCCTTCTAACACATCCAGAAGAACTGAGAGGAAATTGCACACTGATTTATGAAAATACTCTGGCAGAAGCATGATTCATATTACTATAGCGAGATGGTAAAATGCACATAGGCTAATATTTTATTAATTAATTCGAACATCACGTATCCTTAGCTTTTACCACACCCTTTGATACACTGATGCTGCAAAAGACATGTAATGAAATGTCTCTCAGACTTGTGTAAATGTCAGAAAGCTTCAAGATCATTTCTCTGCAATAACAGCCCTCAAAAGGAGCTTATTCACACTCCTCTCTAGTTTTTTTTTTTTTTTTAATTTCCATAATATTTCAGTTGCTAAACTGAGCTTAGAAATTTGATGAATATATGTAGGCATGTATGAACAGAGATTTGATAAAAATCCTTTGAAAAAATTACTAAACACCCCAGGTTAGGAGAAGTCAGTTCAATATTGGTAGTTCAAGGAATTTGTGATGTGCCAGAAATGAAAAAGTCATGTTGAGAGCAGTGATGGCTGTGCTGTATTAAGCTGGAATTGATATTAATGATTTCCATTTTATTCAGAAAAAAGCTTTCTAAACTAACATTGTGTACTAATCTTTAAGAAAACTAAGCCTAATTGGCTTTCATTTAAATTGCAATCATAAAGGTCTGATTTTTCTGTAAAAACACTGTTCATTCTCAGATCACAGCATATTCATAAACAAACTCCTGTGTATTATTTGTTTTATTTTTTCTGATTAGAGAGAATGTAGCATTTACTTGCATAAAACTGAACTCAGGTATTAAAACTAACTGTATTTAAACTGGAAGACATTTTGTTCTCTATAAACAGCAAGAAGACAGTTACATCTCCATATTAAGTCAAGAACAATAAAAATAAAAAATAAATCACAACAATTTACATAAATATTAGAATTTTATTATTTTGTCCACCAAAATGCTATCTTATTTTCTTGAATTGGAAAAACAACAACAGAAGTATTTAAGGGTTCACATATCTTCCCCTTGTACTTAGAACATTTGCATTTTTGTGGTGTTATGTTTTCTGAGAGCTAATAATAACATCCATAATTTGGGGTCTGTGGACTATCTTGCCTCAGGGTTAACATGAGTAAAAGAGCAAAGTTCAAAAGTTCATACAAATATCCCAAACAAACACGATTCTAAGAAAGGGGTCACTCCCTTGCAGCACCCTGTGTTTAATACATGAATACAAGCAGTAGCATGACATTTTGTTCTCTGTCTCATTGAAATTCAATTTTATTTCAGAATTGAAGAAAATGAATAGTAGGCTAGATTTGTCCTTAAATAATTCAAGTAAATTGCCTTAAAATGACTCAGTCCTCCCTTGTTCTTGTGTCTTCCCTCCACCTTTTCTGCCTGTACACCCAGGTGAAGCAATCCTAAGGTCAACACCTTTCTTTGCTCTTAGTCAAAAAGATAGCAAGCCTAGCTTTGGGTGGTGATACCAAACAATGGGTCCTACAGGTAAGGGAAATAGATACTAGAACAACAACAACAAAAAAAAAAAGCCAAGTTAATGACGGTTTTTATATCACAATTTCAACTGAACACGTTCTAAAATCCTCTCTAAACTACCTCAAGGATTGAGTACTGCTCTCATCCAACCTTATGCAATGCATTTTAAATTTATAAACAAAATTTTTTTAAGTTAAAGTTTCAAGGATTATTACTACCATAAGTGAATGCTGAGTTTGAAGTGTATTTTATGGCCAAATGTCTAGCCTTTTATTCTTACAGAAAAAAAGTAAGAGTCAAATTTTAACTAGAATATTTGAAATAACTGCTTATGGGACGACTTATTTTTCTTATTTGTATTTTAACAGTTGGACTTTTTCTGTAAACTGAGGAGCAGCTAATGGCTTATGTCATCTAACTCTCTTATTTCAAGGTAGCAAAAGTCTCTTTTTTCTCTTTTGGACCAATTAGGATATGAATAATAACAACAATAATAGCTAAATTTCATTGAAAGCTTATTATACTGAGCTCTCGAATGATTCAGTTAGTGCTCTCAACAAGCTTATAAGGGCAACACTAGTATTACCCATTTAGCCAAGAAAACCAAATCTCAGAGAAATGATAACTAAAACATCTGCTCTACCCAAGTCAGCTAAATTGTAGTGCCTTGAGAGATCTGGGATAAGTCAGTAGTCATGTCCCATGTCCTATGAAACATTATCATAAGACCATTTAAACTTGGAAGAAGATAGACTAGCACCAGAAGTCATAAAATAACGAAGAACGTTTCTTGTAACCCTTACCCTAGATCCCTGCATGAAGGATGTAAACTAGCAGTAATTTCAAATCTATACATCATATACAACCAACAGAAAAACTGATGTAATGATAAGAAGGGTTGTCCTCTTATCTCCCTCCTTTGATTCTTCCCTCTTCTTGTGATTATAAAATGCTAAGCTCTGCTCGTTCCCTTTGGAGCACATTTCTCAGGGCAACCTGACCTATGTGTTCCCTGGTTCAATCATCATATTGGCTCAATAAGTCCTATGCTTTTTATGTTTGGCCTCAGTTTCTCTTCAGTCAGCAGAAGTCAAGTAATTCTCCCAAGTTAGTAAGTGGAGGAGTCAGAATTTTAACCCAGGCTGACTTTCTCAAAAGCACTCAGCTTCTCTCCTGCACAGCCTATAACATTAAGCCTGTTTCTTCTTTTCCATTACCCACTAAACTTGAAATTTTTCTTCTGTCATTCTTTAAACTTTATTTTAAATGATTAGCTTTAAATTAGTATATAAAATTCCAGTAAATAAATTGATGAATAATTTCTGCCATTACTGTTTTTCTGTTACTACTGTTGTATGCTTCTGCTTTCCAGTACTATTTCTTTCAGTGTTACACCTGAATAGAATTGTCACCACTGGCAGCATCCAGAAATATTGACTTATACTGTTTGAAAACATTCGTTTGTCAAATACCATGTTCTAGGCTCTGTTGAATAAATTAAGTTAATAAATAAATAAATAAATGGGTCAGTACTAGAGTGTGAAGAAAGTTATGTCTTGCTAAACCATCTCCTTGAAGGTAATGGGAAACATATAGAATATTTAGTAGGATAATAGCATACTCTGATTTGATGATAGAAAAAGTCACGAGGGTAGAATTTGGAGAAGAGTTTGGAAAAGAGTGAGTGAGACTGAATTTAGGAAAAACAGTTGAGGATTTTGCTTCCATTCTAGTCAAAATATGATGAAGTTTCAATATATATTATGGTGAGAGGAAATGAAGTAGGGTAAACAGAAAATCTATTGAAGAGAACCCAACGTACAGAGAATCAGACTGAAATTGTGCATTGATAATGAGGAGGAAAGATGCAGAATACACGACAGAATAAAAGTCCCTCCATACACTGTAGGGTCTCAACAGAGGCAGGAACATATCACCTTGGGGTTTTCCTGCCTGGAAAGAAAGCTGGACAAGAAAGATGAAGTGATTGCAATTGTCCAGAGCTATTTTCTCCCTCAATGAACAGAGATTTAGAAGATAAGAAGATAAAAACCAAAATTAAATAAGAACCACTTATCATCCTCCTACCTGCACTACAATCTAGCAACATTGGTTTCACTTATCTTAATACTCCCCTGGCCAAGAGGAATGGGGGCCACTGCTCTACAGTGCAGAGAAAACAGGAAAAGAAAAATATGGGGCCCATTGTTTCTGCCCTAAAGGAAGATTTTATGGCACCCCCTCAAAAAGGAAGATAAACCTTATGTTTTTGTAATGTTACAACATCAATCAAACACATATACAACTGCCACAAATGACTACAACCCTGGCTAAGCTACCCCTCTAGCTCTTGCCACATTTAACATTATTTTTTGAGCTTTAGAGAGTTAATTATTAAAAATTGAGATGATTCATTTAGTCTACATAAATAATGGAATAACATATGACATATTTTAAAAGTCTAAGAAAGATAAATATCAGAGTTATTAACAAAAGAATCAAAGAGAAATAGAAGAGAAGACCAGATATAACAATTGCAGCAGGAAATCTTAATTGGTCAAATTCTGCAACATAAAGTCAGTTTACCTAAGAAAATTAAACAAAATAGCAGAAATAGGTTAAAAGAAAAATGATGGGGCCAAGATATTTAGGAAAATGTAGATAAAAAGAAAGAAAGGTGGGAAGATAAAATTAGACAAAGGGAAAATCCAGGTAAATAATTAAATTATATAAGAAAGATCATTTTATATTGACAGATATTTCAGTTCATAATAAAATGATGACTATCATAAAACTTTCTGTACTGGATAATGAATGTTCTCTTGTAATAGCAAATACAAAAATTAGAAAATGGCAAAGAAAATGACAGAAGTGATAGTATCAGAAATCTATAATACTCACTCCTTCAGATTTTGGCAAATTTAGTAGGCAAAAATCAGGCTATAGAGGATATTAATTATACATTTATTTAATTTATATTATATAGATATTACAGAGCATGTTACATCCTGCAAGTCTCACTCTTTTAAAAACAAAATATATAATTACAAAATCAATAAATGTGAATACACGAACCGTCACAAACAAAATTGATAGACAAATTAGAATATTTGGCATAATACAGAAAAGGAACTAATTATTTTTGTAAAATGTACCCTTACAAATTATGAAGAAAAACACTAGCAACACAATAGAAAAGTGAGCAAAGGGGCCGAGCCCGTGGCGCACTTGGGAGAGTGCAGCGCTGGGACGCTCCCGCAGCGGGTTCGGATCCTATATAGGAATGGCCGGTGCACTCACTGGCTGAGTGCCGGTCACGAAAAAGACAAAAAAAAAAAAAAAAAGAAAAGAAGAGAAAAGTGAGCAAAGGATTTACCAACAGTATTAATACAAATTATAATAAAAATGTAAATAAATTTAAAGCTTGTTATTCATTAAAGATATATAAATTAAAACAGCAATAAAACTGGGTGTTGCCTACCAAATAAATAAAATTTTGGATTATTAAGCCAAGGAAGGATGTCATAGGCTGAGCAGCCTCATGCACTGCTGGTAGTAAAGTTTTCTGGCAAATAATTGAAAAACTCCAGCCATAACAATGTTCACACATTCTCTTTTTATCCAGTAGCATATACCTCCATCCATAGAAATAGTACAAAGTACACAAAAAGATTTTAAGCACATAAATGCTCATTGCATCACATCTTGGGCACACGTCAGCTTTATACCCCATAAATATGCATAATCAGTAAAAAAGAAAAGAAATAAAATGCAAAATCTGAAAAAAATGCTCATTACAATATTATTTATTAAAACAAAAAATATTCAAAACAAATCCATAATCTTTATCTAAAACCTTTGGAAACGAGTTTTTGGAATTCATCAGTTTGGGGATTTTAGAATGCATAGACTGAACCTCTGAGGGTTTCTGGCAACACCCCATAATCAAGCCCATTAACACTTCTTCTATGAAAAAATCTCACTTTAAATAGGACAAACAGAGAAAATAAATAGCCTCACATCAGTTCAGATGGGTCTTGCCACCAAATTAGATCAGGCCAGCTCAAGTATCTCCAAATGGGTTATAAAAATACTTTTCTTTTCATAGCTGTTTTAGATTTTTAAATTATAGATAAGGGACCGAGGAACTGTAATGATGTAATACTTAAATTAGGAAGCATCTATATGATAAAATATGACTCAAAATAAAAATTATAGAATCATAATATTTTATAGTACTATACAGGGAAAAGCTCTTTTATATACGAATATACCTAGTGAAGATGGTAGTATTTGAAATTGTGTATACAATATACTTCCAATTTTTAAAAATATGTGCATAGAAAAGATACATGTGAAATATAAATGTTAACAGTAGTTCTCTCCAAGTGTTGGGGTATGGTTGATTGTTCTGTTTTATTTATAAGCCTTGTTTATAATTTCCATTTTTTAAAATAATGAGCATATATTCCTTTTATCTCAGAAAAAAATATTTGGTTTAAAAGAAACAAAAAAATATGGGGGTAACTAAAGTGTATCCTAAAATGGCTGTCATGTATTTAAGGTGTTATTAGGATAAGTCTAAGTAACTGTTCTTTAACTCAAAGAGAAAGAAAAGCATGCATTTGGTAAAAGAAAAAAAAAGACTTAATTTCTTGGCTATAAAGGTGATTAATAACAGTAGTAGTTCACTAAGGAGTGTTTAGTAATCACTATTCCTAAGCAAATTTAAATGATTTACAACTCTTGCGTATATGCTTTTATTTATCATAAAGATGTGTTTTATGTTCCAATTTCCTCCTTTAGAAGAAGTTGATAAATTGGTGGTGCTGTACTATACAGAAATTAAAGAAAAGGGAGTAAGGAATAAGAAATTAATTAGCTTCAAGATTCTTTCAATCATTTTTTTAATGTTTCCTTCCTGGAATGTGGAGAAACAGTAACACAAGAAAGTACTAACCTATGTGTTTGCTCAGCAAAATTCGTAATTATTCCAAATGTTATCCTGAATATATACCGGACTCTCTTTATGAACCTTCCTGGTCTCTTAGCATTTTAGTTCTCAGTCAAAAGTCTTGACCAATATCTTCTGTAATTTTTCTGTTCAAAACATACATCCCAAAGCTCTTTAACATTACCATGTATGGCTCAGTCTCTTTGTTCAATAAAGAGACCCTGGAATTAAAATACTCTTAAGACTGTCTCACAACAGATTGTCCCAAAAGGTTCCAAATGTTCAGTATTTGTTCTGTTTCCCCAATCTTGTTGTAAATAACAACTTATGATCTTATCTTGTAAGACCACAATCACCACTTGACTCACACTGAGTTAGTACAGAGTTAGTAGCTGGTTATGAATAAGTACCAAGGCTGCTATTTTTGATCCTTATAACACACCTTCTGGCTTACCTATATCAAATCAACAATTCTTATTCTTTTGGTAAAAAAATATTAACTCTGCCCAAAGGCCCTAGGTTAGGACAGCCTAATCTCCTGCTGGCTAGCGATCACAAACAACTTCTAATTGCAAAATGGCTTGATGTATCTCTGTTTTGTTTTGTCTTCTCTCTAGGTTAATTCATGTAGGGTTAATACAAATTGGTATACAAAAATCTCTTGTGGTATTGTGTGTGTGTGTGTGTGTGTGTGTGTGTGTGTGTGTGTGTGTGTGGCAGCTAGCCAGTGTGAGGATCAGAACGCTTGACTTTGGTGTTATAACACCATGCTCTACCCAACTAAGCTAACCAGCCAGCCTTCTGGCAGTATTTGGTACTCAGCCAGTGAGTGCACCGGCCATTCCTATACAAGATCCGAACCCGCCACGGGAGCGTTGCTGAGCTCCCAGTGCCGCACTCTCCCGAGTGCGCCACGGGCTCGGCCCAGAATCTGGTCATTTTTAACGTACCTGAAGTCTTCAGCAGTAAGAGAAGATACATTTGACAGAAGAACTACGACTACAAATGTTATAGGTGCAGAATCTCTGGATAATAGAAAGCCTGAGAATTAAAGGTATAGGTCCTAGAAATATAAATTGTAACCAAGAACCAAGGACACACTTTAGCCACCCCAGTGGACCTGCTGGGCTAAGCAGTGGTGTGCTGGCTCAGGAAAGCCGGTGTGCTCACCTCTTCCTATCTCCCTAATCAGTAGGTCAAGGCAGTCGGTAGTTTGAAATTGGCCATGTTTGGAGTAAACTATAGATATCATCAAACACTACAAATCAGGGTGGTTGTTTTTCCTGAGAGGCGGTTGTTAGGCATTTGCTAGCACACCATTGACTAAGGTGTATAGTTTTGAGAATTTTTTAAAAATGTAGTGGTAGGTATGTGCACTCTTTCAAAATCAGTGTTTTATAATGAAAAAAACAAATGAACAAACTGAGGTTTTGGTTCCCCAAGTAGAATATTTAATAGAGGAAAAGGGGAGAAGGGGGAGGATTAGGGAGAAATTGGTGAAGGGCCACAAACATTATGCAATGATAAGATTTTTAAAAATAAAAAAATAAAAATAAAAGAATATTTAATCACTGTGCACCTCAAGCAATACAATTAATATTAGGTACAATGGATGTTAAAGGAAGAGACAGGAGAAATGTGGATAGATATTCTCTCCTTGATAATAAGGAGGATGAGAACTTTGGAAAACTGGAGAACACAGATGCTGCCTGATGGCTTTCTTTCTTTTTTTCTTTTTCCTAGCCATTAGACCACTACATAACCAGGGATATCTGAAGTCTTTTTAATCCAACCAACTTGAGAGAGTTCTGTGATCCAATGTTGTTTGGATAGCAATATAATTATGCAAATTCACACCAATTAACTAATTTTATCTCAAGAGTAGTGGTGTGCAGACTAATGCCTCAGGACCAAATCCAGGCACTGCTTTGATTTTTCAAAGTAAAGTTTTGTTACAGGGCATGTCTTTCCACCTTTTTGTGTCCTCCTTAATTTCTTTCACCAGTGTTTTGTAGTTCTCATTGTAGAGATCTTTCTTCTCAGTGGTTAAATTGACTCCTAGGAAATTAATTTTTAGTGACTGTTGTAAATAGGCTTGCTTTCTTGATTTCTATTTCTGCTAGTTTGTTTTTGGAATATAAAAACACTACTGATTTTGGAGTGTTGATTTTGTATCCTGCAACATTACTGAAATTGTTAATCAGCTCTAAGAGTTTTTTTCCAGAGTTTTTACGTTTTTCTATAGATAAGATCATGTTGCCTGCAAATAGAGACAAGTTTGACTTCATCTTTCCCCATTTGGATAATCTTTATTTCTTTCTCTTACCTGATTACTCTGGCTAGTACTTCCAATACTATGTTAAAGGAGTGGTGAGAATGGGCATCCTTGTTTTGTACCTGTTCTTAAGGGAAAAGCTTTCAGCATTTCCCCATTCAGGATGATATTGGTGGTGGGCTTCTCATAGATGGCTTTTATTGTGTTGAGATATTTTCCTTCTATACCTAATTTGCTGAGAGTCTTTATCATGAAGTGATGTTGAATTTTGTCCAATATTTTCTCTATGTCTATTGAGAAGATCATACAGTTTTTGTCCTTGGTTTTGTTGATGTGATGTATCACATTTACTGACTTTCATATGTTGAATCATCCTTGCATCCCTGGGATGAATCCCACTTGATCACAGTGTACAATTTTTTTGATGTGGTGGTGTATTCAACTGCTAGTACATTGTTGAAGATTTTTGCATCTATGCCTATCAAAGATATTGGCCTGTAATTTTATTTTTTTGTTGTATCTTTGTCTGGTTTTGGTATCAGGGTGATGCTGGCCTCATAGAATGAGTTTGGGAGAATGGCATCTGTTTCAATTTTTTGGAATAGTTTGAGGAGAATTAATATCAATCCTCCTTTAAAGATTTGGTAGAATTAGCTGTAAAGCCATTCAGTTCTGGGTTTTTCTTTGTTGGAAGATTGCTGATTACTGTTTCAATCTTGTTGCTTGTTATTGGTCTGTTCCGGATTTCTATTTCTTCTTGGTTCAGTCTGAGTAGTTTGAATGTAGTTTTCTACAGGTTTTCATATTTGTTGGCATACACTTGTTTATAAAATTTTCTAATGATTCTTTGTATTTCTGTGGCATTGGTTGTAATGTCTCCCTTTTAATTTCTGATTTTTGTTATTTGGGTCTTCTCTCTTCTGTTTTTGTTAACCTAGCTAATGGTTTGCCTATTTTATTCATCTTCTCAAAAAAAATTTTTGTTTTGTTGATCTTTCATATCATTTTTTTGATCTCTATTTCATTTAGTTCTCCTCTGATCTTATTTCTTTCTGTCTACTACTTTTAGGATTGGATTGTTGTTTTTCTAGTTATTTGAGATGTAAAGTTAGGTCTTTTATTTGAAGCCTTTCTATTCTTTTGATGTAAATGTTTATTGCAATAAATTTCCCTGTTAGTACTGGTTTTGCAGTATCCCACAGGTTCTGATATGACGTATCTTTATTTCCTTTAGTTTCAAGAAATTTTTTGATTTTCTGCTTTCTTCTTGGACCCATAGGTCATTCAGGAGCCTGTTGTTTAGTTTCCATTCATTTCCATAGTTTCCAGAGTTTTGCTTATTATTGATTTCAAGTTTTATTCCATTGTGGTCTGAAAAGATACTTAGAATGTTTTCAACTGTTTTAAATTTGCTGAGACTTGATTTGTGACCTAACATGTGGTCTATCCTGTAGAATGGTTCATATGCTGATGAAAAGAATGTATATTCTGTAGTTTTGGGATGAAATGTTCTGTTGATATCTACCAGGTCTAGTTGCTCTTTAAAGTGTAGTTTAAATCCTGTTTCTCTTTGTTGTTTTGTTGCCTGTAAGATCTGTCTCATGCTGAGAGAGGGGTGTTCAGGTCACCCACTATTATCATATAAGGGTCTATTCTTTCTTTAGGTTTAAGAGTGTTTGCTTTGTATATCTGGGTGCTCCAGTGTTGGATACATACACATTTATGATTGTTAGGTCTTCTAGCTGGATAGATCCCTTTATCATTATATAATGACCTTTTTTGTCTCTTTTTATGGTTTTTGGTTTAAAGTCTATTTTATCCAATGTAAGAATAGCTACTCCTGTTAGTTTCAGGTTTCCATTTACATGGTATATCTTTTTCTATCCCTTAACTTTTAGTCTCTGTGTGTCTTTACAGGTGAGGTGAGTCTTTTGAAGACAGCATAAACTTGGGTATAGCTTTGTAATTCAATCAGTCAGTCTGTCTTTTGAATAGGGAGTTTAATCCATTTACATTTAGCATTGTTATTGACAGGTATTGTTTTACTCTTGTCACTATATTACTTTTGTTTAGATGTTTTGAATATCTCTTTTCCTTTCTTCTCCTTTTATTTCTCATCTTCAATGTTAGTTGGAAATTTGAGGTGGCATGCTTTAGCTCCTTTTTCTAATTTGCATCTTTGTTTAAACAGTGGGTTTTGTTCTTTCTTGTGTATCAGTAACAGTGATTATCATTTTTCAGATTCTAGATGCAGGACTACCTTGAGAATTTCGTGGAGGGTTGGTCATGGAGTGGTGAGCTACCACAATTTTTGTTTGTCTGGGGAATACACTATTTCTCCTTCACTTCTGAAGGATAAACTTGCTGGGTATAGAATTCTTGGCTGGCAATTTTTTTCTTTCAGTATTTTGAGTATATCATCTCACTTTCTTCTGGCCTGTAGAGTTTCAATTGAGAAGCCTGCTATTAGTCTAATGGGAGCTCCCTTATAGATGACTTGATGTTTTTCTCTTGTTTCTTTTAAAATTCTTTCTTTGTCTTTGAGCTTTGCCAGTTTGACAACAATGTGTCTTAAAGAGGATCTTTTTTGATTGAATCTATTTGGGGATCTTTGGGCTTCCTGGATTTGAAGGATGTATATCTCCTTATACCCGGGAAATCTTCTATTATTATTTCCTTGAGTAGGTTTTCAATGCCATTTCCTTTCTCCTCCCCTTCTGGAATACCCATAATTCATGTTTTTGAGCACTTGAGGTTGTCTTCCAGCTCTCTCAGATTTTCTTGATTTTTTAAAATTATTTTTTCCTTTTTTTTTTTTTTTATCTGCCTGGGCTATTTCAAGAAGATCATCTTTGAGATCTGAAATTCTTTCTTTTGCTTGCTCTAATCTCTGCTCAAGCTCTCTGTTGTATTTTCTATTTCATTGAGTGAATTCTTCATTTTTAAGAGTTCTGCTACATTCTTTTTTAAGGTATTAATCTCTTTATAAATTTCCTCCTTCATATCTTGGATATTTTTTCTTGTTTCATTGTGTTCTCTGATTGAGTCTTCTCTCATCTCTTTGAGTTTTCTTAAGATGGTTGCTCAGAACACCTTTTCAGACATTTCAATGGTTTCCTGCTCTATGGGGTTTGGTATTTGAGCATTACTGTACTCCTTTGGTAGTGTCATATCTTCTTGTTTGTTTTTTGTTGATGTTTGGTCATTTGGTAGGACACTTGTTTCTTCTATTACTCTGGAGTTGGCTGTAAGGATAAAGGTTTCTTCTCCTATTTGAAGTCTCTGCTGGTGACTCCTCTTATATCAGTGTAATTGAGTGTGTGACTGTAGAGCAGCCCTGGCTGATACTGTGGTGGTGAACCACCCTTGCAGTGGCAGTAGGTGTGGTGGTAGCTGTGGTAGACTACATTGGTTCCTAGGCAAATGCTGAGCAGAGCTTTCCAGGGCTTAAGTCTGGGCCCCTACAGGCACATGGGATTCTGCTCACCTTGGCTTCTGCTTTGGCTGTGGGCAGGGCCTTCTGGGGCTTGAGTCTGTGCCCCCAAGGCAGTGAGGCTCAGCTCACCTCAGATTCTACTCAGGCTGTGGGCAGGGCCCTCTGAAGTTTGAGTCTGTGCTCACAGTGGCACATAGGGCTCTGCTCAACTTGGCTCCTTCTTGGGCCATGGGCAGGGCCCTCCAGGGCTTGAGTCTTTGTCTACAAGACACACTGAAAGAAATTAAAGAGGACTCAAAAAATCAAAAGACATTCCACATTCTTGGATTGGAAGAATTAATGTTGTGAAAATGTCTGTGCTACCTAAAGCAATCTACAGATTCAGTGCAATCCCCATTTAATGCCAATGACATTCTTCACAGAAATAGAAATAAACAATCCTAACATTCATATGGAACATCAAAAGACCCAGAATAGCCAAAGCAATCTTAAGCAAAAAAATAATAAGGCTGGAGGCATAATGCTACCTGACTTCGAATTATATTGCATAGTTATAGTACCTGAAACAGCATGATAATGGCATAAAAGAGACATTCGGACCAATGGAATAGAATATAAAACCCACGAGTCAACCTATGTACATATAGCCAACTGATCTTTAACAAAGGCAAGAAGAACATACATTAGGGAAAAGCCTGCCTTTTCAATAAATAGTGCTGGGAAATTTGGACGTCCATACGCAGAAGAATGAAACTGGACCTGTACCTCTCACCATATGCCAAAATCAACTCAAAATGGATTAAAGACTTAAATATAAGACCTGAAACTGTAAAGTACTAAAAGATAACATAGGGAAAATATTCTAGGAAGTAGGACTGGGCAAAGACTTTATGAATAATACCCCAAAAGCACAAGCGATAAAAGACAAAATAAACAAATGGGATTATATCAAACTAAAAATCTTCTGCACAGCAAAGGAAACAATCAATAGAGCAGAAAGACAAACTATGGAATGGGAGAAAATATTTGCAAACTATACATCCAACAAAGGATTACTAACCCTTGAATAGGTAAGGATCTCAAAGAACTACACAATAAAAAACAAATAATCTAAGTATAAAATGTGCAAAGGAGATGAATAGACATTTTCAAAGGAAGACATACAAATGGCCAACAGGTACTTGAAAAAATGCTCAACATCATTACTCATCAGAGAAATGCAAATCAAAACCATGCCGAGATATCATTTCACCCCAGTTAGACTAGCCATTATTAAAAATACCAAGAATAACAAATGCAGGTGAGGATGCAGGGAAAAGGGAACTCTTCTTGGTGGGACTATAAATTAGAACAGCCAGCATGGAAAACAGTACAGAGGTTTCTCAAACAACTACAGATAGAGCTACCATATGATCCAGCGATCCCACTACTGGATATATATCCAAAGGAATGGAAATCATGATGTCAAAGGGACACATGCACTCCTATGTTCATTGCACTTTATTTACGATAACCAAACTATGGAACCAAACTAAATGTCCATCAACAGAAGACTAGATAATGAAAATGTGGTATATATACACAATGGAATAGTACTCAGCCATAAAAGAATGAAATTCTGCCATTCACAGCAACATAGACGAGCTTAGAGGAAATTATGTTAACAAAAATAAGGCAGGCACAGAAAGAAAAATACCACGTGCTCACTAGTGGTGCGAAGGAAGGAAGGAAGGAAGGAAGGAAGGAAGGAAGGGCAAGCCACAATAATACGTTGAACTTTGAAAAGGAGAGAACAAACCTAAGGATACTAGAGATGAGGGGGAGAGAGGGAGGGAGATTGGCGAGTGATTGGTCTGGTAAGGGGCATAAAAAAAGTTACAAATTGTAATAATGAATATGCTAACAAAAAATTAAGAAATTGAAAAAATTTTTTAAATTTAAAACTGGGAAAAAGCGTTTTATTTCAACACGTTCATGCTCATTTATGGACTGTCTATGAAAAGACTATAATGGGCTACAAGGCCAAAAATAGCATCTGGCCCTTTACAAAAAGAAAAAAGACCCATGATTAAGAAGATTGATTAATATATTTATCTCTATAGGATGAAGACTCCTTGGAATGTGTCAACAGGCCATTGCACTTGACATCAAGCTGCAAGAATAGAAACATGTTGGAGGACAGAATGAAGATCAAAGGTAAGCTCAGGAGATTGGAATCATGGCTAAAGCCAACAAATTTAAATTGAATGGAAAGAAATTTAAAGACTTGAACTTAGCTTTTTAAAAAATGAACACAAATATATAGTTGGTTTATAGCCAAAAAAAGACTTGGGCAAGTTTGGTGACTACAACATAAAAATGAAACAACTTGGCCACTAAATAAAACCAATGCAATCTCACACAATATTAATCTAAGTTTAATAGGTTAAAAATGGTGTCGTTCAAAAATTCCTTTTAATATGATGCCACTTCAGAAATGTATACATATTTAAATGCTTAGAAAAAACCTAGAAACACACTTAACAAAATGTATAAAGTGGTTCTATCGACATTTGGAGATTATAAATGTTTTTCTATTTTCTTCTCTCTATTTTTTTCTCCATTTCTCACTTTTTAATATTTGGAAATTAAACAAAGCTACAATGAGTATCCTTATATATTCATCGTTGCAATTGAATTATGTTATTTTATTAAATATGTGATTTAAAAAAATATGATGACTCCCTAGAGTGCACAGCAACTACTATTGGCATATACAGTCTTTTGTTGTTGTTGTTATTATTTTATAGGACTAAATAAACATACCATTTCTAAAAAATGATCATTGGTTATTATTGACCTCAGTTTGAAGCTGAAATTCAAGAACATTTCCAATACCATCCCTTACATACCTATGTCCACATGAAAACATCCTAGCTGTCCTTTTTAGACATAGCTCAAACATCCCTGAGAAGCCTTCTTTGACAATTCTCTAGGCATCCCTACTCCTCATAATACCCTAAAATTAGACTTTCCTTCCTTCGTATTCCTGTAGCACTCTGAACACAGCTAGTGTCCTGTGCCTGGCTCACTCCGCTTGTCCTTCAGACTTCAGTTCTAGGTTCTATGCCAGTATTCCGTGATTCCTCTCCCCTATGTACCTTTACTAGGTTGGACACCCCTCTTATGTAAACCCCAAACACTCAATGGTTACTCAAAGATTTCTCAATAGCAGTGCTGTTGACATTTTGGACCTAATAATTTTTTGTAGTACAAAGCTGTTCGGCACATTATAAGATGTTTAGCAGCATCCCTGGCCATCTACCCATTAGACGCCAACAGCATGTGTGCATGCACACACACGCACACCAGTCATGAAAGTCAAAACTGTCTGCAGACATTGTCAAATTTCTCCTGGGGGTAGTGAGGGAAATACCCTCTACCCTGTTCAGAACCACTGGATTAATGCTATCTTAGTACTTATCACACTGACTTTTACTGGTCTATCTGTTTAATTAGTCTATTTTAGACCATTAATAATTCAAAAGAAGAAACTATTTGTTTTCTTTCTGAATTCCAGTATCTAGCATAGATCCTGTTATGTAAGTAAATACCTTTAAATATTTGCTGAATAAATAAATGAATGAACTTATATTGCTTTGGAAATTATTTTGTTTACAAATCTATATTCCCTTCCTCTTCCTCTCACTTCTGGATTGGGACCTCCTGGAAGACAAAGAGCCTTGATTTATTCACTTTTACATTCCCTAACTCATGCATCAAAATTGTCTGATCTTTGTTTTATTCGTGATTAAATCAGTCAACCTAAGAATTTCTCATGTAGATAAAAACTTAATAGAATTGATAGATTTTTATCCAGGCTTTCAGGAGATAGTAGGAAGAAGATGTGCATATTTTTGAAAATACATTTATATAAAATGAAGCAAATGAGAACATAAAAACCTGTTTATGATTATAGATACCCATCTCCATAATTTATTTTAATCAGTCTAGTTCTGCCTTTAATAAACTAATCAAAATATAATAGAGATGAAAATGATGGAACCAAAAGTATAAAATTCTAAAAGAATACGGGAAGGCACATTTACTTATTTTAAGATCTATATTCAAATGTACATAATTAGGAGCAAAGAGAACACTAGATGATTTATGAACCTATGGAGTGGTCTTTTTAATAACAATCAAGACAATTATTATTTCCAGGAAAATTATCTAGAGCATGCAATGTTAGTCATGCATTGAATTATTATTAGGCAAAATAAAAAAAGAAAAGAAAAGAAAAACCCTTGTCTTTAGTATTTTAATTTTTACCAGGAAATACACTCCATTAAAAATTAATCAGTTAAAAAAACTAATTGGTTAGATTGAGTAACTTTTTATTATCTAGTTTGTACCTTTTAAAAAAATATTGCTACAAAAAGAGCACATACGCTTTGTAGAACATTAGAAAAAAAATAATTTGATCCTCCACACCCAGGGACCACCACTGCTAATCGCCGTAATGCCTACATCTCCAGGTCTCTACACACACACACCACACACACACACACACACACCTTTGCAGTTTTACATCAATGTAAAATCATATTGTACATACTCTTCCTCAACATGTTTTGTTTTGTTTCAGTAAATGATCTTCACTTTCTCTTTCAGTATATTTTATCTTACTTAGTATTTAGACTATATTCAAAATTTCCAATTTAACCCAAAAATATCACATACAGTTGATTTGTTTACTCAAATGTCAAATATAGGATCCAGCCTCACATCTGGTTTTTACATCTCTTAAATTTCTTGCAATTGATCACAATCTCTTTTCGTGATACCGACTTTTTAAAGAATCCAAGACTGTTACCTCTTGTAAAATACCTGTGGATTTGCATGTTTGCTTTGCTGTGTTCTCATTTAACTTGTTAGTCTATATCCTGTATTTCCTATAAATGGCACATTATATTAGAGACTTAATAAATTCAATTTAAATTTTTTGACAAGAATAATTCATAGTGATGGCGTGTAATTCATGTAGTATCATATCAAAAGGCACATAATATCTTGTTGACCACCATTGGTGATGCTATGATTGGTTGATTCTTAACAAGATTATTCTGGGTTTTTTTCCCCTTTTAATTAAAAATTAATCCGTGAAGTTTTCTTTAGCAATTAACCAATGGCCAGTTACTCATCAACCATGTTCTTAATGGTTTTGACACCAGTTAATAATCCTTCTTTTAATCTATTACATCATTGAGTCTGTGAAATTATTTTTTCTACAATTTGTTCTACATTTTGTAACTGGCATTCATTTGTAATACAGCACTTTTCCTCAAACATTGGGAAATTTGGTTATCCTGTAGGTGAGGATGTAAGAAATATAATTCTCATACACACCTGGTGGGAAAATCTGTAGCACCTCTTTGGAAAACAATTTGGCATTATGTAGCCAGGTTGAAGATACACACAATCTGACCCAGCAATTCCCTTTTAGGTATTGCATTTCCAAATTATATTGCAAAGACATCTACATTCTAAAGTTTGGGTATTGATATCCAAGAGGTGTTTCACCAGAGAAATGTTAAGGTGTCTCACTCACTATTTACCCTAAAAACACATACACACATGCACCAGCATATATGTTTAAAATCTTAGTAGCAGCATTGTTTACAGTAACGAAAAACTGCCAACACTGCTACAAAGTCATAAATGTATTTTGAAATATTCGTACAATGGGGTATTATATCACAAAGAAAATGATATAGCCAAATACTATAGTAAGGATGAGCATTCAAACACAATACTGAACTACAGAAGGATAAAAATAATTCCAATATATGATTCCATTCATATTAAGTTCAAAGCAGACAAGACCAGGCCATTGCTTAGAGATGCATATATAGGTTATAAAAGCATAAAGAAATAGAGGAGTATGTTTACTACAAAGCCAGAATAGCAGTGTGTCCTCCAAAAACTGTGTTGGAAACTTAATCCAATGCAACAGTGTTGGGAGAGTGACCTAATGAGAGATGATTAGGCCACCAGGGCAGAGTGAATGGATCAGTGCATTATCCTGTAGGAGTGGGTTCATTATCAGGAAAGTGGGTTTATTATAAAAAGGGAAGTTTGGTCCCCTCTTGCTCTCTTTCTCACCCTCTCTTTACCCCTCCACCAAGGGGTGATAAAGCAAGAAGGCCCTCATCAGGTGCCAGTCCCTTCATCTTGGACTTCCAAGCCTCCAGAACTGGGAGCCAATAAATTCCTGTACAGTATAAGTTAGTCTGTGATATCCTGTTATAGTAGCACAGAATGGACTAAGACAAGTGGCAGGATGGAAAAATAGGATTATAATAAGGGAAGAAGCCATGGACTGGGTGTGTGTTTGGGGGTGCTGACAAAGTTCTATTTTTTTACTTAGGGTACAACAATATTTGTTTTATAAGTATTCATTAAACAGTACAGGATATATTTTTATGAACTCTTTTGTAAGCATATATTCTCCCCAATAAGAATAGAAAAGTAAGTGAAAAAAGCAAGCTTAGGTATAAAGAGGGGATATAAGGTTGCTGGATGCTGCTAAACAGCACCAACCCCTGCTGGCTCTATCTGACCATATGTCACCACATATATGATTTAACTATAGAATATTTTTTAAAGGACAACTAAAATAAGCCAGAGTCTAAAGCAGAGCTTGCATTTAGAAAATTTTCAACAAACATTACATCAGTTGGATTGAAACTTGACAGATGAAAAATATCCCATAGAAATAAAAAGCTTAAAAAACAGTGTAGGATATAGAAACTGAAATTCTTTGGGGAAACATAATAGGACTTTATAAAATCATAAAATGTAAGAATACAATGAACATGGTTTTGTGCAACAAATCCTGAAATTCTCAAAACATGGAAATGACAGTGAAAATCAGAAGTCATTTTCAACAATTAAAAAAATGTTTTATTTTATGCAAAAGACAGTAAATTGCAGTGAGTCCTTAGTACTATATGTACTTAAATTTTGGTATGTGACAGAAAAAAAAAATCAAATACATAGGCACCTGTAAGACCCGTGCACCATGCACAAATCCCACACACACCAGGATGGCTCACCTCACAAAGACCACAAGACTGAGACCGCTGTAATCAAGCAAGAGGTTTTTATTCCAGCATGCTGGGGTCACTCCGTTTTCAGGACAGAAGCAGCCCCGAGCTCTTAACTCAAGCATTTTGTATACAGTTTGGTAGGCAGACTTTGGCAACAGGGTGAGTTGTACACAGCTTATTGGCCATCTGGGGTGACTTTTAATTTCATTGGTGGCCTTCAGTGGGGTGGTACACAGACGAGGAACTGGGGAATTGACTAATAGCCCACCCCTTTTGCGGTTAGGCCCCTCCTGGAACTGGGTGAACTTTGGGCTCTTTGGAAAGTCCCTTCCCCCTGGCAGCAGAAAGTCCTAATCTTCTGGCGACGGAAAGTCTCAAGCACCTGGTAACGGAAAGTCCTAAGTATCTGGTATTGCTTACCAAAAAGGTTGGGGGTTATCTCTACCTCTACACACCAAGTCAGAATATTTAGCCTTAAAAGAAAGTGTTCCATCATTTGAAAACATTCTCCTAGTGACTTATTATTTCCCATAAAGTGCTGCCCCCTGCTGGAAAACTGCATCATACCTGATGCCATAAATACCACTTTTCTGAGGTATTTGATTTTTCAAAAATTTCTGCCTTCATTTCCCTGAAGGAAATGCATTTATCTTCCTTCAGGAAAACTGCATTTGAAATCACTGTTGGTTATAGACAAAGTAAAGATGCTTATGATATGTTTTCAAGTAAACTAATTTTAAAAATATTTTTGCATTTACAAATAAAACCATAAAATGGTTAAACATACATGATCAACTGCATTGGATTATTCAGAATACAAGAAAGACCAAAATCTAAAATATATTAAAGTGAGAAGACCCTAACAACTTCTGCTCAAGATGGAAGAATAACTCTCACCACTTCTATTTAACATAGTACTGGAGGTACTAGCCAGAGCAATCAGGCAAGAGAAAGAAATAAAGGGTATCCAAATTGGAAAAAATGAAGTCTAACTGTCCCTATTTGCAGATAGTCTGATACTATATATAGAAAAACCTAAAGACTCTATCAAAAACCTCCTAGAATTGAATAATAATTTCAGTAATGGTGCAAGATACAAAATAAATGCCCCTGGTCTCTTGCTCTCTCTGCTGAGCCATTTTTTCAATGTGATTCCCTGCCATCACTGAAGTCACCACCAAAGAAAGCCTTCACCAGATGTGTTCCCAGGACTTTGGACTTCCTATTCTCTGAAACTGTACTGAAATTGATGTAGCATGATTTTTACCTGTTCTCTGCCCTCAAGACCTTACAACCTGAGGTGCTAGGCCAAGATTTGATATCCTGAAAGCCTGGGCCAGGGATGAAGATAGCACCTGCCTTAGGGGTAGAGGACATGAGCCAAGGAGGAAGCCTCTTAGAAACTAGAAGGAAATATCAAATAGGCCCTGAGTCCAAGAGGGGATCACTTTGCTCCATGGGTATATAAGATCACTGGGTTGCGGCTGTCTCCACCAAATGGACTTTGGACTTTCCAGCCTCAGAAACTGACACATAACTAGAAAATTTCTTTTCACTCTTCTATGCCCTGGATGTCATAGATGTCTATATGAGACAGCACAAAGTAAGCAGTCGAAAAATTTAAAATTCTGTATATGGAGCAGAGAGACCTCCAGCAGGGGAAGTGGAAGCTCCACAGAGACCACATGCCCTGTGGTGCCGGGGCGTGACCCAGTAGCCTGGCCAAGTGCATGCTGACCAGAGAGGCAGCTCCCTGGAGAGGCCCAAGAACCGAAGCAACCACACACACAAGGCACTGGGTATATATCCATAGGACATGAAATCATAAAGTCAAAGAGATATCTCCACTCCCATGTTCATTGCAGAATATTCACAATAGGCAAGTTAGACTGATACAAAATCAATCTAAGTGTCTATCAACAGGTGAATGAATAGAGAAAATGTGGTGTGTGTATATATATATATATGTGGTATTTATATATGTATGTATATATATATATACATGTATATATATGTATGTATATATATATACATGTGTGTATATATATATATGTATGTATATATATATACATGTGTGTATATATATATTTGTAGAGTGGAATACTATTCAGCTTTTAAAAAGAAGGAAATCCTGTCATTTGTGATAACATGGATGAACCTGGAGGACATTATGTTAATTGAAATAATTCAGGCACAGAAAGTGGTATTACTTATATGTGGGATCTAAAAAAGTTTAATTCACTGAAACAAATAGTAAAATGGTGGTTATTAGAAGCTGGGGGGGGGAGAAAATTGGGAGATGTTGGTCAAGGGACATAAAATTTCCATTAGACAAGAGGAAGAAGTTCAAGAGATCTATATAGTACATCATGTGACTACAGTCAATAACAATGTATTATATATTTGAAAATTGCTAATGTAGTAGATTTTAAATGTTCTTGCCAAAAAAAAAGGATGTGAAGTAATGCATATGTTAAATAGCTTGATTTAGCCATTTCACGAGCTATACATGTATGAAAACATCATGTTGTACACCATAAATATATATAATTTTTACTTGCCAATTTAAAAAACAAATTTAAAAATACATAAAATTTAAAAAAAAAAAGAAAAGACACAGACCCAACTCAATTATGGTCCAAATTAACTCATATGTTCACATTAGTGGCCTGACAAAAGAAAGAATATTCCCTTTTCTGTGTGTAAATATATTTGCTTGTTTCTATTGTCTTAATATTTACAATATCAAACTGTCAATTAAAAATATGACAGACATACCAGACAGCCACCAAAGAAAATTTTTAAAAAGAGAAATGAAAAGAAGAAAAGATGACCCATTGTCAAGAGAGAAAATAGTCAATAAAATCCAATCCAAAGATGGCCAAAGTATTAAAATATCAAAGAGGAACTTTAAAATAACAATGAAAAGTATATTAAAGGATCTAGTGGAAACAGCGAACACATAGAGAATTTTATTATGAAACTGAAAACTGTACAAGAGAACCAGGTGGAAATGCTAGAAATAAAAAATAAACTATCAGATGGAGACTTATTTTGATGGGCTCATTAGCATGTTGAACACATCAGATAAAGGAATCAGTATATTTGAAAGAAATAGAAATTATCCAAAGTAAAACACAAAGAGAAAAGAAATTTTAAAGAGGAAAGAGATCAGAATATCCCCAAACTATATACAATATGTACTTCAAAAAGTTCATGGAAAGATTTGTATTATCTTTTAGTTCTATTTTTCCAAGAACTTTTGAAGTACCCTTGTATATGTAGTTGGAGTCCCAGAACAAGCAGAAACAGAATAAAAGAAATATTGGAAGAAATAATGGCTGACAATTTTCAAACAAAAGATAAAAGACATTACCAACAGATTTAAGAAGTTCAGCAAAACCCAGGAGGGGTAAATACACAGAAAACCACACTTTGCCATATGATGGTGGGAACCTTGAAGAATAAAGAAAGGTGCAGGTGAGCCTGCTAGCGCCAGCCAGCCAGTGTAACCATCTGGCCTCACGCTGCCCCCCCACCCACCACCTTGGACCCAGGCAGGTGGGGAGCTCCAGGACCCACCCCACTGCCCTGAACCTGCAACCATGCAGGTGAGCCTGCTGGCACCAGCCAGCCAGCAGAACCACGTGGCTCCACATGGCCCCTCATCCTGCCTCAGACACAGGGGGGAGCACCAGCCTACAGATCCAATCCACCAAATTTGGCCCAGCAGAACTCCACGTTTTAGGGGCTCATTCTAAGACCACAGAGTCTAGAACGGAAACCAAGTTAGTTTAACATAACCACTGCCACACCTACTGTCAAGTAAGACAGTTCGCCCCCTGCAGTAGCAACCAAGGCCACTCTGCAGCCAACCTCAGTGCAATAGAAGAAGCAACCCCCCTACCAAATAACCAAGCATGAGTGAAAAAACACTAGGAAGTACAAAATAACAAAGAAATGCCACCACTGAAAGGATACAGTAATGCCCCAAAGTCAGACTGCATGAAACAGGGAACCCTTGAAATGTCTGAAAAAGAATTTCAAGTAATGATCTTAAGAAAACTTGAAGAAATAAAGGAAGACTCAATTAGAGAACACAGTGAAACAAGAAAAAACATCCAGAATATGAAGGAGGAAATCTACAAAGAGATTAATACCATAAAAAAGAGTGTAGCAGAACTTCTAGAAATGAGGGGCCAGCCCGAGAGATAGCAGAAAATCTCAAGTGCTCTAACATCCAAATTGTGGGTATTCCTGAAGGGCAGGAGAGGGGAAAATGTATTGAAAACCTACTCAAGGAAATAGTAACAGAAAACTTCCCAGGTGTAGGGCAAGATACAGACCTTCAGATCCAGGAAGCTCTAAGGTCCCCAAACAGATTCAACCCAAAAAGATCCTCCCCAAAACACATTATGGTTAAATTTGCAAAGCTCAAAGACAAAGAGAGAATTCTACAAGCAGCGAGAGAAAAGTGTCAGGTCACTTATAGGGGAACCCCCATCAAACTAACAGCAGACTTCTCAACCAAAACCCTACATGACAGAAGAAAGTGGAATGATATATTCAAAACACTAAAAGAAAAAAACTGCCAGCCAAGAATACTTTACCCAGCAAGGCTCTCCTTCAGAAACAAGGGAGAAAAAGTACATTTTCCAGACAAACAAAATTGTGGGAGTTCACCACCACACGACCAGCCGTGCAAGAAATTCTCAAGAGAGTCATTCATCTGGAATCTGAATAATGGTGACCATCATCACAGATAGACAAGAAAGACCAAAATCCACAGTTAAAACAAAAATGCCAGCAAGAAAGAGAAATAAGCTAAACCATTCTGCCTTAAATCTCCAACTCACATTGAAGAAGAGAAATGAAAGGGGAAATAATGATCAAAAGATACTTAAACCACCTAAATAGCAATTAAAAGACAGGAATTAAAAAACACTTCTCAATAACTGCTCTAAATTTGAATGGAC
The DNA here is from genome assembly GCF_027409185.1 of Cynocephalus volans. Taxonomy (NCBI): domain Eukaryota; kingdom Metazoa; phylum Chordata; class Mammalia; order Dermoptera; family Cynocephalidae; genus Cynocephalus; species Cynocephalus volans. The sequence goes on along the minus strand of NC_084461.1, from coordinate 37,960,922 downwards.
TAAACTCCCCATTTAAAAGACACAGACTAACTGACTGGATTAAAAAGATAGACCCAAGTATATGCTGTCTTCAAGAGATCCACCTTACCTGTAAAGACACTCATAGACTAAAAGTGAGGGGATAGGAAAAGATATACCATGCAAATGGAAACCAAAAATGAGCAGGAGCAGCTATTCTTATATCAGACAAAATAGACTTAAAACCAAAAAACATTAAAAAAGACAAAGAAGGCCATTATATATTGATAAAGGGAACTATCCAGCTAGAAGACATAACAATCATAAACATGTATGCACCCAATACCGGAGCACCCAGATATATCAAGCAAACAGTCTTAGACCTAAAGCAGGAGATAGGTCTTAATACATTAATAGTGGGTAATCTGAACACCCCTCTCTCAGTATGGGACAGGACTTCCAGGCAACAAGTCAACAAGAGACACAGGATTTAATCTACACCCTAGACCAACTGGACTTGGCAGATATATACAGAGCATTTCACCCAACAGCTAAAGAACACACTTTCTTCTCATCAGCTCATGGCACATTCTCCAGGACAGACCACTTATTAGGTCACAAATCTAGTCTCAGCAAATTTTAAAAAATTGAAATCATTCCAACAATCTTTTCAGACCACAATGGAATAAAACTGGAGATAAACAATAAGCAAATTACTGGATGATATACAAATACATGGAAAATAAATAATAGGCTCCTGAATGACCTATGGGTCAAGAAGAAATTAAACAGGTAATCAAAAAATTTCTAGAAACTAATGAAAATAAATATACATCATACCAAAACTTGTGGGATACTGCAAAAGCAGTACTATGAGGCAAATTTATTGCAGTAAATGCTATATAAAAAAAATGGAGAGACTCCAAATGAATGACCTAATGCTACTCCTCAAAGAACTTAAAAA